>NC_141544.1:25569024-26217774 GCF_021556685.1 Rattus norvegicus | reverse complement strand
ATTTTTCCTCAGTGTGACTAACCTTGCTTAATAGAATACTTTCCACAATTCGTCCATTTTCTGATGAATTCATGATCTTATTTTTCTTCATAGCTACGTGCAGCTCCATGTATATGCATGGAGCTCCATATGCATCACATTGGGCATTAGACCCAGACAGAATTCACAACAACTCGACATATACACTTATTAGAGATATTCAGTGTATACTGGCACACTAGATTTGGATATATTTTTTCTTAATAATTAGAGTGCACATGTAAAATAATTCTAATATTTCCGTTTCTTTGTTCTTGAATCAATCTATTGGATATTCATGCAAGAAATTAAGAAGCAAGTTAAGAAATCAATTCCATGTGCTTGCAGTTGTTGAATGGAAAGATATTTATTTCAATGTGCTATATGAAAATGTCATCATGTGTTCAGAGGCATAGATGATAAATCATTTAATTTTATTATATTCCCGATCTAAGCATGATTAATAACAAATGGGAAATGTATCCACTGTAGTTTTACATCCCGTTTGACCGTGCTTTTCTTGATGTTGCACAGTTTGAAAGACACCCCTTTTGCTTTACCAGCGTCAGGGCAAATAATCACTTTTTCTGTGGTATTCCTACTCCATATTTAAGTAAATGATAAATACGTCTTTTCAAATTTCAAAATAATAATTTTCATTCACTATTTGATGCTAAAACAAAACTATTTGATGCTAAAAATAAAGCCTCAAACTTTCCCATTGTAAAGATTAGTTTTAGCAAAATTACATTTGACCTTAGACACAGCTTTCTAAGAAAGCATCCATTTGTAGCGAGTTGTAGAAGGGCCCATACACAGAATCTGGGCTACTTCATCATCTAGAGATGAGAGATCACAGTACTATGTAATGTAAATTTTTATTAAAAATGTAACCAAGGGGAAAATATTCATTACATGCTTCCTCTCTTCTTTTACAGATATGTAGTTTTAGAAGGCTCTATTATAAAATTGCATGCGGAATTGATGCAAACGAAACACACCTTGTTACAGGAACATGTATTGGCATAAATTACTCTGTAGCCCATTTATTCTTTCTACAGGTTAATTCTTTGCAAGGTATATATATATATATATATGCATTTATGAGGACCATATTTATTGTATAAAGTCGATGTTGTGATTTTTAGCTCTGCTCCTTTTACAGGTATTCATTTAGTGGGCTGCTGTGCATCTAGCAAGGGCTGTCACATCTCTTGGGCTGAGTTTAATTTTGTCGTGCATGGCACTCCGTTTAGGTGGGCTCGGCTTTGTCATTGAATAAACTGAACTCATCCAAATGTTTCATTATTGGGCTGAACACGTCAAGTGGCGTGCGTGTGTCTGTCTGTTTAATTTTTCAGCCATCGACCTTTGTCATTGACACTCAACACCATTTGACATTGTACTATGAATGTTCATTACATCAGTTCCTGTTCTTCTTTCAGCCAATCGGTGAGCAACAGCTGGCAGACAGTGGCAAACCATGTTAAGACGACTCTCTATACAGTCAGAGGACTAAGGCCCAACACAATCTATCTGTTCATGGTCAGAGCGATCAACCCCCAAGGTCTCAGTGATCCAAGCCCCATGTCGGATCCTGTACGCACACAAGGTAATTTCAGCAGCTGAGAATGACTATTGGCTTTAGTAGGGTGTATCAACTTAAAGCCAAAGGCATTGCATGAGCAGAGCAAATGTGTAAATGCTGACTGTACATAACTCTCTGGATTTTGTCCGTGGAAGAAAATGTTTTCAGATCACCTCGCTATGTTTTATGCTTTCAGAGCTCTATAACTAGGCATAGGTAAAACAAACAGTAGGGCACTTGTGTAGTAAAGGAGAATCTCTGAATGAAAATAAAAGTTTCCCCTTCTCTATTACACAAAAGAAAAAATAATACACCCTTGAAAAATAGATACCCAGATAGGATTGTCAGAATTATTTTTCTGTTTATGTGTTCTATTCCCCAACCCACCCAGGATAGTGGATCTCTCACTGAGGATTTTGAGGAAGAGTACCAGTGACCATGAATCTGTTAGAGACATATTTTCTGGCTTTAAAGATGAGAGGAGGCCAGAGTTCTGAGTTTGGTTACCACGGCTTCTACATTTTACAGTGCTGATGCTTAACCACCACCACTGTGGTGTGTGTGTGTGTGTGTGTGTGTGTGTGTGTGTGTGTGTGTTTGTGTGTGTGTGTGTGTGTGTGTGAGAGAGAGAGAGAGAGAGAGAGATTCTTTTCAAAGAAATATTTATTTCTGAAAATAATACATAAACCTTTCTTTTTGGCATATGGGGTTCTTCTGACTAATGTACCACCATCAAATAGAATATTAAAATGGTTAATTTCAAACTGGAAAATTTCATCTCTTTTCCTCTAACCCGTCCTTTACTATTGGCAGGGTGGGGGAGAAGTCATGACACAGACGTCACTGTTGTGCAGGTTTAATACAGAATGCTATATTATCCTTTCCTTCCCTACTAGCAATAGAAGGAGTATAGAAAATGGGGCCTTCATTGTTTGTTACAATCTACTCCCCACAGGGTTCTTGAGGAAGGGTTAATTATTTCTTATTTGTAAGAGCTTTTGAAAAAGATATAATTCAAGTAGTATTTTTATGCTATGAAAGGCACCATGCAGCCATAAAATATTATTATAATTACAATGTAGTTCAGGGGTAGTGACTAGCATGCCATTATCACAGAGAAGGGTGCGGTAAAGGAATGAAGTCAAATAAAGTCACCACGTGATGGGAGCGTGGCTGACATGATGACAGTTGAGGGAGGAGGGGATGGTACTTCGCTTTTGTTCTCCCCGCCATAGTGTGCTTAATTTTCCATGATGATGAAGGGTATGTAGGTAAAGAACCTGTCTCCAGAGAGAGTGGAAGCACAACAAAGACTTTGAAGACCTGAAAGTAGTTAGATTTTACCTCATCCCTATGCTACCGCTTTTAATGTGTCTGCATTGAATGAGTAAATTAAATGACTAAGTGTGAAATGGAAGAGATATACGATTTTTTTTAAGTCAAGAAATTTTAGACTGTATATTAGACTGTATATGGGGATAGCAGTCATTGTTGTGTGAACAGCTGCAGTCTGAGGTAGACGAAGGACAAGGTTGGGAGGATCTCCTGTGTGATGCAGTCTCACACACCTTAACAATCCTGAGTGATTCTGCCAGTTAGTAAGACTCAGAATACAATTCTCGGTGAAAAGATCAACAAAGCGTAATGAATTGTGTGTGTATGCATGGTGTGTGTGTGTGTGTGTGTGTGTGTGTGTGTGTGTGTGTGTGAGAGAGAGAGAGAGAGAGAGAGAGAGAGAGAGAGAGAGAGAGAGAGAGAGAGAGAGAGATTTGGCTTGTTCAACTGAGAAATTTCACATAACTGAAGACCTATATTCTTGGAACAGATACCCACGTAGAACTCATCTGTTGTGTCTGTATGTCAGATTTATTTGTGATATTGTCACACGGTCAACTGTTTGGTGACCTACAAAGCACTTGACTTCAAAGAGCACATTGGCTTTTGGGTCTGAGTTTTCAACGACTTTAATGGTTACTTACTTTGAAAATCACTTACTTCATTAAACCTCCTAAATACTTGTAGGTAAATATGACATTGGAACATATATACATCAGCAAAGGTTAGTAGTATTCAGAAAAAAATGTATTGCTCTAAGTCAGTTCATGTTTTACTTCGTTGTTGATGTTGATGAAAAAACGTGGCAATGAAAGAAAATTACATTACATCATCTCTAATTATTAACATCCCGATTAAGGTTAGCACAGTCAATTTATAGCTAAGATACACACCTCTCACTTTTGTTAAGAATGATGCATTACAGACTGAAGATTAGAAGAAATTAATAGTTTAAAAAACATTTAGAATTGGACATCTTTCATTAAATCAAATAGTTTTGGTGAAACTTAACCTTGACATGGAAATGTGTTAAAAAGCTCTCTCTATTGGCATATGTGTAACATTTTTTAAAAAAAAAAGACCTTTAATTTTCATTTCTGAGAGTTCTTAGCTTACACCTTAGAGATGCATCAGTGCCCCATCATCTATAGAAACGGTCTTTTCTAGACAAAGAGTAGCATGTAGTCTGTAGTACAACTCTCCCTTCTCTGTGGGGATGAAGAGTAACAGAAACTTCCTTGAATAGATAAATATAACAAACTGTGCCATGCCATCACGGAATAAACAGACACATATGCACTCATTTTCATATACATGTGTTTATATTTATATTTATATTTATATTTATATTTATATTTATATGTCAAGTTGTTTCATATCATGACATATCTTAATGCATCTGGCAATTACTTCTACATTGGATTATATGCACTGGAAATTACTAGTGAATTTTGAAATTAGGAATGGTTTTCTCCTCTAACTACAGATATCAGTCCCCCAGCACAAGGCGTGGACCACAGACAAGTGCAGAAGGAGTTAGGAGATGTCACTGTTCGTCTCCACAATCCAGTTGTCCTGACACCTACAACTGTTCAAGTCACATGGACGGTAAGTTTTCATAGATTAAATTAGGCTTCAGGTATAGCAACAAAGTCTATTTAGGATTTTTCTGTAGGCAAGAAAAGGGGCCAAATAAACCTAAAACTACATTCAAAACACTCATCATTTTAATTCAAGGTAATCAATGAAAACAGTAAAATACTCAATAGGTAAAACTGTATGAAGAGTAATAAGTAAAAAGTAGTTGTACTAAGACGTATAACCTTCCTGACCTGACTTCTGAAAGATTTACTGAGCTGCAGTTAATATGCTAATGTTACAAAGTTCAAGTGAATACTTTTAGCATGATGAGTGTTCTGAGATGATCAGCAAAGTCAAAATTTAGAATGGTAAAGTCATTCCCGAATGAAAGCCTGTGCCCATTAGTAACCATTCCCTCCTGAAGCCATCCTCATCCCACTTCCTCCAATAAATGCCATGTTGCTATGGAATCATCAGTGCTGCAGGGTTGCTGCGTAGAGAATCGCAGCAAGCATTTTTGTATCTGGCATTCATTCACTCATCCAGCAAAATGTTTATGACTTGCATTCATGTTACAGTGAGTATCACTAGGTAATTTCTTGTAATGTACATGTGTAAAATCTACTAGTCTTCCTTTGTATGTGCAGTAGTGAAAAATAATCATTTTATGGAAAGTCTATATATGATTTTATGTCTTTATGTGGTAAACTTTTAGAATATTTCATTTCCTTGGCTACTATGCATAATATTTCCCCAACTATCTGTGGGTAATTTTTAACGTGGACATTTTTATTTGTCTTTGGTATATTTCCAAAGATTTTTACCAATGTGTTAACTGGACGATTAATATTTTGTTGAACTTGCTGAGGGTATTCTAAATGTTCATCTATTCTAGCTCACATAGTCATGGCGTGCTGACTTGTCTCGACAAGTTTGTGCAGTTTCTCTTCATTCGTTAACCCTTAAGATTTTCTGTTTTAGATTAAAAACCATTCTTGTGATTCATTGTTATGATTCTAACCTTCATTTTTTAAAGTATTAGTTAAGGAATGTTTATCCATAGGTATCTGTGATCACTGCTTTGGAAGCAGCTAAATAAGATTTAAAACTACAATGGTACTTATATCTTGGCATTCGGGTCACACTTTATAACAACTATCTCAACTAAACAAGCTGACTATATATTTTTATCAATTCATTTGTGAAACTTTGTGTGGTATATAAGACAATAAAAACTTTTGTTTGGGTTCTCTCCCAGTATTAATTACTTGGAATAAATGCAATACAAAGGCATTTTTTTTCAGTATAAAGTGTATTGTAGACTTTGAGGGCCATTGAATGTAGGGACACAAATCTAGTTGAGAAATATCACACACTGACAAATGCTATAACATGTTACACGTGCCACAAAAACATATTACGCAAAGAGGTATTTAAATATATTAGACACCAAAGTAACAACAAAAGACTCTCCCTCATAGCACGCGTTTAATATAGTACACCTTCTGAGGAGTACGGAAGCAGTGTATCTAAGAACAGGAGCCATTACAATCATATTTAAATACTATTTATTTTGTAAAATGACAATGTCTTTTTTATAAAAGAACACAAATATAGACAGGTTGTGTACTTAAATCATTCCACTCGTGTTATTTTATTTTTGGGTATGCTAGAGTGTGAGGGACAGAATATTTTAGTTCCTGTTTAGTGTTTAGATCATCTGAAGTGGTTCACAATGGCCTCCTGGTGTTAATCAGGAAACGCACGTGACTCGTGTACTGAAAAACAATAACAAAAACAAAAACATTCCCCTCCCAAGCCTTACTGAAGACTAAGGTTAAAGCCAAATAACTATCACTGGCTACTTACTAAAAATGACTTTTAATCTAATGAGGGTAGAAAAAAATTGTAAAAGCTGTTCTACAGTGAAACTAGCAAAGCTTGGTTTTAAAAAATGATGATTTTTATGGTGATGGTGGTGTGGTTCAGAGCAGAAATATTTAGAGATCCTTCACTGAGGGCCAGGACACTTACTTGCCTGCAAAGAGTGCTTTTTAAAAGTCAACTTTAGAACTCCACTAAGACAAATATAAGGTGTTTAGCAACTGGCTCACCCAAGAAAACTTTTGGATTTCCTACTCAGGTAGAGGATTTTATTCTCTCATATTTTTAAGATGAACTTGTAGACAGTGAACACAGTTTTTGACAATTCAATAAAAACATTGATTTGAAAGCTCTCGCTTCCTTCTTTATTAGTATGTCTTTTTTCAAAAAACAAAGATGCTCTGTACATGCATAATTAAATGCCTTGTTCATCTCCTGCAGACTACAGGGTACATTCACTTACATGCATGATTTCACTGTGACTCCTGGTTTCTGAAGAAAATAAAGATTCCTAAGCTCAGAAAGTTCAACATGACTGGAAGACTAGATTTCTAGGTCTTTCTATTTGGTTCTTAAGACAAAAGCATGATTAAAGTATCATAACTGCTATATTTTTAATCTATGTAGTTAAAACTGAAGAAAAATAAATACTAAAGGAGCATTCATCTTCTAATCTGCTTATTAATAGAATTAGTAACCAGCATAAAACATAACTTGGAAATGCTCAGCTGTAAGAATGAGCTAGCATGGGGAGTGGGGAGCCTCTACTCACTCAGTGTTCGTAGATTTTTTTCATTTTTTTTATTAGATAGTTTATGTATTTATATTTCAAATGGTATTCCCTTTCCCATGTCCCCTGTCTCCCATACCCGCTTACCCTGCTTTTATGAGGATGCTCCCCCTCCCACCCACCCACTCCCACAATACCACTCTAGTATTCCCCTACACTAGAGAAACGAGCTTTCACAGGACCAAGGACTTCTCCTATTGATGCCAGACAAGGCCATCCCCTGCTACATGTGTGGGTGGAGCCATGGGTCCCTCCATGTGTACTGTTTGGTTGGTGGTTTAGTCCCTGGGAGCTCTGGTAGGGTCTGGTTGGTTGATACTGTTGTTTTTCCTATGGGGTTGCAAACCCCTTCAGCTCCTTCAGTCCTTTCTCTAACTCCTCTATTGGCAGCCCCCGTGTTCAGTCCAATGGTTAGCTGCAAGCATCCTCATCTGTATCAGTAAGGCCCTGGCAGAGGCTCTCAAAGGTCAAATTTCAGCAAATTCCTCGTTGCTTTCACCTGTAATAACATTTTCCCTCCCTCTAAGCAGTGCCTCCCAACCGCAGAAAATTAAGTTAAACTCTTGTTATTAAGTAGCCCATTACTATCCACTGGTTGATGGCAGTGCTCACTGGAGTGCGCGAGCAGTGCTGTGTAGTAAACATTGGCTTCATAAAGTACCTAAAACACTTAATTAATGAAATCCAAACATGGATAAAACCAATTTGCCCTGATTTACAGACTCCCTTCATCTCCAAACAGCTGCTTAATGTTCTTCTTACAAACACAGCTTGCTTCTTTCAGTATTAACAAGCTATTATTGTGAGTTATGCCTTTCTTTCGGTGTATAAATTCACTTAAAGGGAACTCAGACAAGTTTATAAAATGTAAGCTTAATGTTTTAACATATGTGGCAAGAATCTTTTTTTTAAACTCTTGTCAGGTTTGATGAAATGCAATTCTCTTTGATTCTCATGAATTAAGTTTTTGTTCTTTGGTTGCTTGATTTTATGTGAGAGCAAATTCTACTTTTCAAAATTCACATCAGTTTGTTACAAACTGGTAGCATGACTGAGCTTTCTAAGATTGTGCATGAGCCTCCTCGTTAGACCTTAGTTTTATTGATACGGCCTCATAATGTCTGCCTCTAATTCCAAAGAAGTTTTGTGGGTTAAAATCTTTCAACCTGGATGATTTGCTTGTAAACACACATGAATATTGGAGAATGCTTCTAGCAGGGGCATTCTGAAGAGGAAAACATTCCTTTGTTCTATTCATTTTAATTGAAGTTTTGCGGTTTTTTTTTCTTTTCCTCATGAAAATACTAATGCGATCTATTATTCATCAGTTGGAGTTGGTAGCTTTCTCTCTCAAAGATGTAACACTACAACTGAACAAGTAAGATTACAGGTTTCTTTAGAGAAGAAAAGCCTTTTGTTTATTGCATGCTGATAATTGAATTCTTTAAGCCCTAGTAAAAACTTATATTCTTTATTTATTTTTCCATAACTGCCTTGAAATGAGGTCATTTCATTTATTTTTCACTAAATTTTATACCTTGATAGTGAAATGGCTAGCTTCAAGCTTCTCACCATATGGCTACTAAGCTGTAATATAGGGTATTGATTGGAGAAGCAGCTATAGGAGTTTATGTTTAAATCATGCAGGGCAAACCAGTAAAATGATTTGACGTTCTTTTTGTTATAACTGCTAAAACCTAAAAACCTTTTCTCTCTGTAACTGAAGCAACCATAAAACCTGTAAAGAGAACAGCAGTAGAGGCAGATTCTTCAACCCTGTGCAAGCCCGAGTCGAAACAAGTATCACCTTTGGGGAGGGGGACTGGGCAGGCAATCCCACCCCAAACTGTGGAGTCCCTGGTAATTGCTAGCAGCTGAAAAAGAAAGGGTAATCAAAATGAGTATATGTAGCCATTGATAAGTTGACCACTCCTTAGTAGAAGTCCATACATCCAAGCATATTTGGGAAGCAAAAACATGCCTATTAGAAGGATTTTTTTTAAGTATTGGGTGGGAGGGAAGCAAAGAGAATCCAGGAAAGTTTAAAGGAGCAGCTGTCATTAAAGCACATCGTATGACACTTTCAAAGAACTAGTAACATTTTGAAAATATTTCTCTTTTTAAAAAACAATCAAAACAAGACAAGAGATGTAGATAAAGCCTATGGGAAGTTTAGAGAGTGGGGAGGGGCCAGCAAGTACATGCACTTGTAGCAGTTGGTATCGTTCTGGCCATATTCTCAGCACCACTCAGTGTCTGTCAATGAGATGGGATTTGCCCAAGACGCTGTGCTGGCTGGTCAGTAGGCCAGGGTCTCACCTCCTCCATGCAGGTACGCATCCTCACAACTGGGCGTCTATCGTTTCATTGTAGGCTCTAGACTGTAAGTCTGGTTTTCAAGCTTTCACGGGCAGCAGTTTTCCAACTGAGCTGTCATTCAAGCGTCATAAAGTGAAAAAGAACATCTTAGTAATCTCTGAAATTCAAAGCCTCAGACTTCTAGTTAAAAGTAATGTCTGCTATGTGATATAGGGAAAGACATGGAAGTTGTCAAAACATGCAGAACGGGAATATTAGAGGAGAGAACTTGTTAAAGTGACGTGCTTTGGATTGAACATAGTTGAGAGCTAAGGACTTTCACACTCTTTAAAACATAACACGGCTTCACAGCTGTAGTCTCGCCTATGGCTTATCCAGACACAGGGCAGTAAGCATTCCTGCTTCATTCAGATTACAGCAGTTGTGATGTCATGAAGATTGTACTCTAACTCAACTTCCTGTCCCCTTGAGACTTTCTAAGTCCTCGCATATCACAGTTGCGGTATTTCCCTATGTTTCTTTGTTGTGGTTGAACCTTGACAACGATTGGATCGTTACTAGCTAATGTCCTCCTTCCACATGAACTGTAAGCTCTGAAGGACTCTTTCTCCATTGTCCATTTTCCTACTCGAAGTCAGCAAGATTCCTGGCACCTGTCTGTAAGAACAAGAGCTAAAGCTTCTGAATGAGAAGATAGTGATGAATTGATGTTACCAAACGACATATTACATATATTCCCAGGAAAATGGGAGTTGCTCAGTGAAGGAGAATAGAAAACAAATGTGAAACAGAACTCCAGCCTAGACATCTGGAGGTATTTTCAGATTTGGGCATAGTTGGCCTATTCATCACTTTTGAAGGATTTAAAATAACAATATATATACATGCAATTGAAGGATATTATTTGAGGCAGGGGGATGAATGAGAAGACCTTGTCATCACTCAGATGGCCACAAGGAGGTCAGAGAGGGGCAAAATCCTTAGCAATGTCTTCCTTGTTTCTTTCAACTATCCTATGCCATTTTGCAGGTGGACCGACAACCCCAGTTTATTCAGGGCTACAGAGTGATGTACCGACAGACTTCTGGTCTACAAGCTTCAACTGTGTGGCAGAATCTAGATGCCAAAGTCCCGACTGAGAGGAGTGCTGTCCTTGTGAATCTGAAAAAGGGGGTGACTTATGAAATTAAAGTCAGGCCATATTTCAATGAGTTCCAAGGAATGGACAGTGAATCAAAAACAATCCGTACTACTGAGGAAGGTCAGTAACCGTCTCTAACTAAAAGAAACTTATATTTAAGACAGTTTATTTTATACTTCTTGCTTATATTAATTAGAAGACCATAAAATGATCATATATATGATCCTATAAATCCAGGGAGTATAATTTTTTCTTAATACTCTGAGGGAAAAAATGTAAAATGGTAGGAACATGTGTGTTGGCGTGTGTATGTGTATGTATTTGGTTGTGTGTGTATGAGTGTGTGTATGAGAGTGTGTGTGTGTGAGATGGTATGTGTGTATGTGTGTGTGTGAGCATGTGAGTGTCTGTGAAAGTATATATGAATGGTGAGTGTGCATGTGTGAGAGTATGTATAAGTGTATGTGAGAGAGTTAGTGTGTGTGTGTGTGTGTGTGTGTGTGTGTGTGTGTGTGTGTGGTCAGAATTTATATTTTACAAAAAGATTAAAATGAAAACCAAAAGAAAAATAATATTAATCTTTTCTTATACCTGTGTCCCAAACCTTCTGCTTCAGAATGTTTGAATCTGACCATAATATATTCCTGCTTTAATGAGGACTTCGATCATTTGACTTCAGAAAACATTCTGTAAGACAGAACTGTCTTCCTCATGGTGCCCACTGGTTGGGTATATAGTGAAGCCTGGCATCTATCAGTCTGTTTCTTTTTTAAGAGGGAAGGTTAGTGTGGGACCCAATCTCTTCTTTGGAAGTCTTTTCCACATTTGCAGTAGCCATCTTCTTAGAAGAATTCCATTTCTCTCCCCCATAATTGGAACAGATTTACCACAGATACTGTGACGTCAACTCATATGAAAGGCTTTTAGTGCATATAGCCCTGAGTAAAATGGCGAGAACACAAGTGCAGCTTTCACATGGTCTATGTGTTTACACTTCCTATAAAAGTTCTTAGCCTAAAAACATTTTGTGCCAAATGACACAGGAAACAAACTTTTGTAAACACAATACAAATATCAACAGGCTGAGGTCCATACACAATAAAAATATTAACTTCATGTTATCTGCAGTGAGTGAGATCCATCAACATTGATGGACATGAATGCATTTGAAAATATACTACTTTTAAAATATATTAAAGACAAAATAAATACTAACATTTCCAATAATTTTTATGCTCCATTACACCTCACCTATACTGCCAACTTGTCCCACCAGTGAATGGGGCAAATAATTATAACTTGAGATAATTTTAAGCCTTTTTCCAATAACCAGTTTCACTGCAGTAGACTTTTTTTGTGAAACTGACATTTTTCAGTATTTGGTCTACATCTCTGTGGCCTGGTAAATGTAACAAACGGACTCAGCTGGACTGAATCTGGGAGCAATGAACAGTGATTCCTGTTCTTTCAAATCTAGAGAAAGAAGCTGAGTTCTGGAATAATTGACCTGTCAGGGAGCAGGCTCAGACTCGGAGTTCTCCCGCCTAGCCAACAACAAGGGGAAGGGAACCTTGGCTTCCGCGTTAGCTTTCATTGCTGTCTACTCCTTAATAACTGCAACGCTGGTAGACGAGTGGTCAGATTGATGTCACAGTGCTACTTTTTGGAGAGGCACTGTCGCATAAAGGGACAGGAAGGAGCAAATTGCATTAGCAGCTGCCGCTCTTTGTCTTATATCTCAGTCCAACTGTCATGTCAATGAAATACGCTGTGATTAATTTACCAAATATGGGACACCTCCTTAGCCGGCCTTTGAAATGTATTTTAGGGTATTTGTAAGGGATGTGAATTGTGAAGTTATGAAGGCATTGATGGTTTTTATGGGGAGCATTTAGTGGTCTACAATCCTTTGTTTTAGCTCTCTAGACAGATTTAGTGGGATCTCTATGTCCCAATGTTTCTCTTTCTACTATTGAGTTAAATTAAGGGGGTTCACTGACAGTGGCTGAGTTCTGCACAATTAGTGTTTCCTTGCTCTGGGAATCCCTGAAAGGGGCACCCTGCAATCTAAATTGAGAAACTGCTCTTCACTCAACGCTTCTCAGCATGGTTGTAATTAGTTATAGGAGAAACTATAAAGACAGAGAATGACTGTCGGAAATCAAAAAAATTCCCCATTTCACATCTGACCCAACATGAGCCCGTTTCCATTTTACTAGCACAGCCACATAAAATATGTTTTAAATCTTAAATTATAAGCCAGTTCTTAATAGTCAATTATTTTTCCCAGTATGAAAAGAAAAGCATTGTTTTGTTTATTAGTGAGATTTAGAAGTTCATTTCTGTCTATACTTAGTAAACATTATCTCAAACAATACAAAAAAAAACCAGCCTCTAGAAATAATTCTTGTTTGCGTTTTAGGAAGAATGATCTGAGAATATTTTTGATTCAAATATCGCTATATATTCTTCTAGAAACAGTCATTAGAAAGTGTTAAAGATAAGTCATATAGCTTCTAGATTTTAACATTCTGGGCTTAAATTCTGACTTCTTTTTTGACCGCAGTATCTTACAGTATGGCTTCTTTATTCAAACCTGAGATGAGAGGTTTTCTACTTCCTAAGGTCATCGGAAAGATTTAAAGCTAGGAACACACTGTCTCACAGAAAAACATCCTAACAATGCAACCTGTTGGGTTGGGTACTGAGTGTATAATACTGCCATTCACTGCATCCATGTTAAAATATGCATTGAACTGAAAGCCTGATTTTCAACAAGTTGCAAAAGTTAAAAACTATGTGCAGATGCTAGACGACTAGAAGGCAGAACCTTAAACGTCTTGTCTTTATGTTCACGTTGCGTAAGCACGTGCGGGCCGGAAATTACTGTTTACATCAATCTACTTCCTCTGCAGCTCCAAGTGCGCCTCCCCAGTCTGTCACGGTGCTGACCGTTGGAAGCCATAACAGCACAAGCATTAGTGTTTCCTGGGATCCTCCACCAGCCGACCACCAGAATGGAATCATACAGGAATACAAGGTAAGCCACTCCAACAAAGGGAGGCCTGGGGGAAGCTTTCTCAAGAGATCTTAGGAGCATTACTACACAGCCCATCCCTAAGGGCTCAGGTGTGATATATCAGCCTTGGTTGTGTTAACGGCAAAGGCACAAAGGCATAGGGAATGAGAACCCCATATTGTGGTCAGAGATATATAATTCATTTGGAGAATTGAGAGTGGAGTAGGTTTCAGTGTAATGGGATTTGGGAATGATCGAAGGAGTGACTTGAAGTAGACGTAAGATCTCACTAAACCCAAGTTTGCCTGTGTGATTAAGGAGATATAGATGAGAGTGAGCAGGACTGCTGGGCCAACTTGCATTGTGTTTTCCCTTGAGAAAAAGTATGGCCCCTTGAAACAAGTTTTTAATAGGATAGCAGAAGATAATTGTCTCATTTTGAACTTATGGAATAATTCAGGTTAAAGAAAAAAATCCCTGTTGTTTCCTTATTACAATTGATTGTTTAAGATGCAAAGTGTGTTGAACATTTTATAATAAAATCTTGCTAAATCATGATGTGGTTATACACAACTTCGGAAAAATTCAACAGAATAACTTTTTGATATTTTTAAGTATTTCTAGAATTTGGAAAATAACATGCTAGGTAGACCAAGTAACGTTAACTACAGATCCCACTTCACTTCAGAAATTCATTGATGATATGGAAAAGTAGGCTGCATAACTTTATCCCAAAAGATGCATATTGAATTTTATTTCTAAAGGCTAAGTTTTTTTTAAAAAAAAAAAAATAGAACTCTGTCAACTTACCAAGAAAGTGGATGTTCTAATTAGATATTTTTCCTTAATCTCTCCATCATATTTTAAGCAAACATGCTCAAAGAGGATATAAGGCCTTATAATAACATAACAGAATTAATTTTAAAGTCTTACGGTGTGACAATAATGCATACCTACCTTTCATTAACATCATAATACGCAATATCCAAATGTATATTGGATTATGTATGAAATAAATGTTGACAAATTCAGCAAAGCAAACTAGGAGATTTTATCTATACAAATGTCAAATTTGAAATCCCCCATCGCTATCCTGAGGTGTCAAAGGGAGTCACTGTGCCTTCTGATTTGCTCAGTGTAAACTCATATGAGAGCAGTAAGATATACAAGGAGGTGACAGTTCAGCCTGTCATATTATTACAAGTAAATGTGCATAATACGCATAGGATGCCTACGAATGTCATTGACCAAAACCTTTATAAGTCCACAAAATAGATTAGCTCCTGTGAACAAGAATGTATTTGATTATAATAGCCAAATTCTCAGAAAGGAAACTTCATATTGTCTGCTTTTTGCTGCAGATCTGGTGTCTGGGAAATGAAACGCGATTCCATATCAATAAAACTGTGGATGCAACCATTCGCTCTGTAGTAATAGGTGGCTTGTTCCCTGGAATTCAGTACCGGGTGGAAGTGGCAGCTAGTACAAGTGCAGGGGTTGGAGTAAAAAGTGAACCACAGCCAATAATCATTGGTGAGTACCAGTCCATAAAGTCTGAACCTTACATCTGTCCTTGCACATTCAGACTGTATTTTGAATTCATCTTGATCATGGTTAGGCACTTGTAAGAATTTTGTCAGCTATAGTACACCCATATAGGCAAGTAGATTAATTGGTATGAGTTCATACATTATAATACACACAATTGTTTGCATGTGTGTCCTATAATGTCATAGCTACTGTCATAGAGTTTTATTATTAAAGGTTGGCTAAAAAATTACTAGTATTCAGTAGGTCCACTAGTAATTGTGGTTCAGTGAAATTATATAAGAACAAGGCAATCACTGGCGAGTATATTTTGATGCAAGGCTGTATGCATCCTCTATGCTAATAATATGTGTTAAAATGAGAAGCTGCCTAAAAGAACTTGTAATGGAAATATTCATAGGAGAGAAAACTTTACGCTACAACTGTTCAAATTATTGAATGAAAATGTTCCACGTCACTCTGTTCTTCATAAGAATATGAATAAATTTATGTAGAATATAAGAATTTTTGCCTGCTGTTTGACTCAAGCAATATTTTCTGAGATTTTTTTCATATATTTTTTTCAAGCAGTTTAAATGCATGTTTATTGAATGGTGTTGAATCCCATGAACACGCTCTATTTTTTTAATCTAATTTACTTTTTTTCTTTTTTATTTATTTATTTATTTATTTATTTTAACTCAAGTATTTCTTATTTACATTTCGAGTGTTATTCCCAGTTTCCGGCCCAACATCCCCCTAATCCCTCCCCCTCCCATTCTTTATGGGTGTTCCCCTCCCCATCCTCCCCCCATTGCCGCCCTCCCCCCAACAATCACATTCAGTCTTAGCAGGACCCAGGGCTTCCCCTTCCACTGATGATCTTACTAGGATACTCAATGCTACCTATGAGGTCAGAGTCCAGGGTCAGTCCATGTATAGACTTTAGGTAGTGGCTTAGTCCCTGGAAGCTCTGGTTGCTTGGCATTGTTGTACATATGGGGTCTCGAGCCCCTTCAAGCTCTTCCAGTTCTTTCTCTGATTCCTTCAACGGGGGTCCTGTTCTCAGTTCAGTGGTTTGCTGCTGGCATTCGCCTCTGTATTTGTTATATTCTGGCTGTGTCTCTCAGGAGCGATCTACATCCGGCTCTTGTCTGCCTGCACTTCTTTGCTTCATCTATCTTGTCTAATTGGATGGCTGTATATGTATGGGCCACATGTGAGGCAGGCTCTGAATGGGTGTTCCTTCAGTCTCTGTTTTAATCTTTGCCTCTCTCTTCCCTGCCAAGGGTATTCTTATTCCCCTTTTAAAGAAGGAGTGAAGCATTCACATTTTGATCATCCGTCTTGAGTTTCATTTGTTCTAGGCATCTAGGGTAATTCAAGCATTTGGGCTAATAGCCACTTATCAATGAGTGCATACCATGTGTGTTTCTCTGTGAATGGGTTACCTCACTCAGGATGATATTTTCCAGTTCCAACCACTTGCTATGAATTTCATAAAGTCATTGTTTTTGATAGCTGAGTAATATCCCATTGTGTAGATGTACCATATTTTCTGTATCCATTCCTCTGTTGAAGGGCATCTGGGTTCTTTCCAGCTTCTGGCTATTATAAATAAGGCTGCTATGAACATAGTGGAACATATATCTTTGTTATTTATTGGAGCATCTTTTTGGTATATGCCCAAGAGAGGTATAGCTGGGTCCTCAGGTAGTTCAATGTCCAACTTTCTGAGGACCCCCCAGACTGTTTTCCAGAATGGTTGTACCAGTCTGCAATGCCACCAACAATGGAGGAGTGTTCCTCTTTCTCCGCATCCTCGCCAGCATCTGCTGTCACCTGAGTTTTTGATCTTAGCCATTCTCACTGGTGTGAGGTGAAATCTCAGGGTTGTTTTGATTTGCATTTCCCTTATGACTAAAGATGTTGAACATTTCTGTAGGTGTTTCTCAGCCATTCGGCATTCCTCAGCTATGAATTCTTTGTTTAGCTCTGAACCCCATTTTTAATAGGATTATTTGTCTCCCTGCAGTCTAACTTCATGAGTTCTTTGTATATTTTGAATATAAGCCCTCTATCAGTTTGTAGGATTGGTAAAGATCTTTTCCTAATCTGTTGGTTGCTGTTTTGTTCTAACAACAGTGTCCTTTGCCTTACAGAAGCTTTGCAGTTTTATGAGATCCCATTTGTCGATTCTTGATCTTAGAGCATAAGCCATTGGTGTTTTGTTCAGGAAATTTTCTCCAGTGCCCATGTGTTCCAGATGCTTCCCTAGTTTTTCTTCTATTAGTTTGAGTGTATCTGGTTTGATGTGGAGGTCCTTGATCCACTTGGACTTAAGCTTTGTACAGGGTAATAAGCATGGATCAATATGGATTCTTCTACATGCCAACCTCCAGTTGAACCAGCACCATTTGCTGAAAATGCTATCTTTTTTCCATTGGATGGTTTTGGCTCCTTTCTCAAAAATCAATGGACCATAGGTGAGTGGGTTGATTCAACTCTATACCAGTGATCTATCTGTCTGTCTCTGAACCAATACCATACAGTTTTTATCACTATTGCTCTGTAATACTGCTTGAGTTCAGGGATAGTGATTCCCCCAGAAGACTTTTATTGTTAAGAATAGTTTTAGGTATCCTGGATTTTTTGTTACTCCAGATGAATTTGCAAATTGTTCTAACTCTCTGAAGAATTGAATTGGAATTTTGATGGGGATTGCATTGAATCTGTAGATTGCTTTTGGTAAAATGGCCATCTTTACTATGTTAATCCTGCCAATCCTTGAGCATGGGAGATCTTTCCATCTTCTGAGATCTTCAATTTCTTTCTTCAGAGGCTTGAAGATCTTTCACTTGCTTGGTTAAAGTCACGCTGAGTTATTATATATCTTTTTGGGACTATTATGAAGGGTGTTGTTTCCCTAATTTCTTTCTCGGCTTTTTCTCTTTTGTGTAGAGGAAGGCTACTGATTTATTTGAGTTAATTTTATACCCAGCCACTTTGCTGAAGTCAAATATCAAGAATGCAGTCTTCTTGCTTGTGATCTAGATCTGTAACCGAGGGATCATTTTTCAATCTCTCGCAGCACAAGAAGCCCTTTCTCCAGAACTCCCTTCTCTGAACTGGATCACAGCTGGACAACCTCCCTTACCTTTTGTCTTTGCTTTGCACCAGATCTTTGTTGTCTTCCTTGGTGCAAAGATCAGTATTCAACAAAGGATATCAGGTGGGGGCAGGGGGTTTGCTTGAAGATTCGTGAGCATTGCCCTCAAAAGGTTCCCTTGTACATGTTGACTTCTATTAAATTCCCTATCATTCTAGCATTTCTAAGCTGTGAATTCTGACATGTCATAGGAATGACACAGCAGTTTATCCGTGTAACCACTGGCTTGCTTACAAAGCAGGGCTTGAAGATGTCATTAAGGGAACCAGAAGCTCATCAGTGAAGATCTCCACTACAGCTTTAGTCTTTTATTTTTTAATTTTATTTAATCTTTCTTTACAGTCTAGATTTCATTTCCTTTCCGGTCTACCTACCCTCTGACTGTTCCACATGCCCTACCCCCCTCTCCCAGTTTCCAACAGGATGTTCCCACCTTCCCACGCCCACATCCTCTACCCCCAACCCTACCAGCCCTCTCCTCTCCCTGGAGCCTCCAGTCTCTTGAGGGTTTGGTGCATCTTCCCTGACTGAACCCAGACCCTGAAGTCCTCGGCTCTATGTGTGTTGGCGGCTTCATATCAGCTGGGTTATGCTGCCTGGTTAATGACTCACTGTCTGAGAGATCTAGTCTTTACACTCTTTCAATTCCCTTCACTCCTATTGACATCATACAGACAATAAATTAGAAAAATAGAGTATATGTTCATTAAGAGTTTATGAAGCATTCATTTATTTTCTGATATTATGGACTGATATTTAGAAAGGATATCACCGATTTCTGAGTGATTTTTTCTTCTTCTGCAGAGGCATGGTTTGTATTTAGTCATAATGTTAAATGTTTTAGACTTCTTGACTTTTCTTTGTTTGCTGAATGGATAGCATTGAGAAAAAAGTTAAAGTGTTACCTTTTCTCTAAATTGCCTTTCTCTTCTTAATTAGTTGTTCAGACTGAATTAATTCCTTAACCTGAGGGAAACCTAAAACCTTGCCCTTCTGAGATTTTCTGAAATAAATTGGAGTAAGGAAGAAATACAGGTGTACACAAAAGGATTTAAACACACATATATTCACATCCATGCCTATGCTCAAGTACATATTTTATTTATGTCTTTAGAAGTAAGCGTTTTGCTTGGAAGGTCCAGATGTGGCGACACACACTTGTAGTCTGTGCTCTCCTTACTCTGAAGGCTGAGGAACCCATTCATTAGATGGAGAGTAGCACAGACTGCACAGTGAGCCCAGGGCCAGCTAGAGCCACAGACAGAGACTATGTCTCCAACAAGATGAAACAAAACAAAACTAGACATGAGTACATCTCCTTTTGCTGTAGGTGCCAACTCTAAATTACATCACTGTTGATGGATAAAAATACTTTGCTTTAGAAAAAGAAAAGGATAAGTCTCCTTGAGACCTCCTAAAAGGGAAAGAAGCATGACCTGTATTTACTGAGTATGTTTTTTTCTGACTCAAAGATAAGTAAGATTGCCAAACAATTGTATTTCCATTTTATGTCTATTTTCCTAGTAAATGAGACATCTCTTAAGGCAATGGAAATTTTCTTCTTTTCTCCTAGTGGGTGTCTACTCACAGTATTTTGGAGACATGTTTCTGTTGGAACCAAGGAAACATATAAAACCAATGCTATATTGTAACAAGCACACTACTTCTCAGAACAATTGTAGCCTAGCAAAAGAACAGATTTAATTTAGATTATGTTAAATAAATTGCAGAGTTCTGTTGAATTGCATTATTTCCAAAAGACTGCGTCTCTAGCTGGATTTTGAGCACCCTTTAATCCATCGTAGTATAGCAAACGAGGGTTCAAATTTTTCTAGAATTAGAACAAGAAAACCAATGACTTTCCTGTATCCTATTCAGGTAATTAGAATATGCTACGCACAGGAGACAATCCTGGAACACAGTAGAGTCGTATCGGAAATGAGGACATGCACATGGATAAGTCCAGTTCGACCCAGAAAAGATTGTGTGCCCCAGAGATTTGCTTCTTTTTAATATCTACTGCTGTCCTGAGACACTTCCTAATTGTTTCTTTAATTATCCTTCCGTATCCAGCTTCACATCTTGTCTGATAGTGCTCTTTACACAACTGCTACTTCTCAGACGACAGTGACTTAATGATGGCTAATCACCTTTTCTGTCTCAATTTATGCTTCCCCCACTGTATAGTACATACTGGAAAAGGCATGTAAAGCGACTCGAGCTTACCTTCTTCTCCCTTCACTAATTAAGTCGTGCACTGGCATTTGATGCAGTTTATGGTTCATAGTTTTAGACTGCTGATGTGCCAGACTGTATAAAATTTCAGTTCAGTGTTATGAAGAAACTGATACTTAAATTCTGTAAATTAAGATGCATAACCTGACACAGATTCAAATGATTCTTATTCTTTGTTTTTGTTTTTGAATCTGTGTAATTAAACTAACAAACAAAATGTGAAAGACATTCACCGATACCAAACAATCCCTCAAATAACAAACATATAGATTTAAATAATCGTCCTTAATAAAAAACATTTTTAAAAAAATTATTCATCTTCTATGTTCATCCCAGACAGCTGGTAATCATCACTAGAAGTGCATACTGTCACAGAAATAAGTACAATTGAAACTGAAGTGTCTAATTACGTCTCATTCCAACAAAGTACTTGGTTCTTCATTACTCTCCAATGGGAGGAAGATATGACAGTACAATACATTTTTGTCTGCAACAACAAAAGAGCATAGTGTGGCCCACCGCCCTTGTCTGGGCTCCATTTAGAACAATAGTCAACATTGCTTTAGCAGCCATCGGCATAGGAAATCATAAGAAACTATGGCTTACAAAACTATGGCATAATACTGGAAATAGACTCCTGTCAGCATGCACTTGGCTTCATCAATATTGTCTGGGTTTGGTGACTGTATGTATATGGGCAGGATCCCCAGGTGGGGCAGGCTCTGAATGGCCATTCCTTCAGTCTCTGCTCCAAACTTTGTCTCCATATCCCCTCCTATGATTTTTTGTTCCCCCTTTTAAGAAAGACTGAAGCATCTGTACTTTGGTCATCCTTCTTGAGCTTCATGTGGTCTGTGGATTGTATCTTGGGATTTGCTTAGTTGATTTTCTGAGGTCTAAAGTTTTGAAACATAACATGCGTTGATTTAGTGTTAAATGTCAGATTACATTTAACTACACTTAGGGGATGCATTAAATTTAGCATCTCTTAATATATTAATTATATATAACTAAGCTCTAAGAATTTATATTTTCATAATTCCTATTGTTACACCCAAGGAATTGTATGCCTTATACAAAATTAAAGCATATTTGTATATAACATCTTTGTTAGAATATCAGTGGTCATATGAAATTATATTATCTTGTGAATTATCCTCCTTGAAAATAGGCAAAACAGTAGCAGACAAGCAATGTGTAAGTATTTACATGATAGGAACTTTCATAAAGAATGACTTGAACTTGATGTGCCAGTGTTGTGGGATAACCAGGGTGCCTTTAACCCTCTCAGAGAAGTAGGGGGATGGACAAACTGATTGTAGGAAGGGCTGACCAGAAGGAGTGCAGCTGTCATGATGTAAAGTGATCATGATGCAAAACAAACAAACAAAACAAAACAAAACAAAAACAAAAAACTCTAATTTAAGAAAAGGATCTGTCATCTTAATTCCTATAAGGGTTAAAACGCTTGCTTATAATATAATATAGCATTATAAATCTGTAAGTGACTTAGAATCTCTCCTTGATAAATTAAAAGAAAAAAATAACCTTTCTAGTGGCATTCACATGATTCAGTACTTCCTTTTAAACTTGAAGTGTTCTTATCAGTAATTCTGACAAGCTCTACACAAAACAAATACCAGCTAGGCTTTAAAAGGACATGTCTGTGCCTTCGGTATAATGTGTTTGTATTCCTGCTATTATTTGTCTTAATGTTTACTGACACCATTGTTCCTTCCATAGGGGGACGTAACGAAGTTGTCATTACTGAAAACAATAACAGCATAACTGAGCAAATCACTGATGTCGTGAAGCAACCAGCATTTATAGCTGGCATCGGTGGTGCCTGCTGGGTAATTTTGATGGGTTTTAGCATCTGGTTATACTGGAGAAGAAAGAAGAGAAAGGGACTTAGCAATTATGCTGGTAAGAGACTATTTTCAGCTATAAAACCCTCTTATCTTTTGGAATGTAATGCGATGAGAGGAAGAAATGGAATGGAATAGCAAATGGATGATTTGGGCTTGTTATAAAAACCGGCTCTGTAAAATGCAATTATGAGCAACATGCCTCGGTGCACTGCTCTTGACCATACTGTTTTATGACCGCAGGCAATCTCTGTGCTTGTATCTCCAGCGAAGCATAGCAAGAGTAGACACTGATAAAATGGTCAACTCTTGTCTAGCTCTTCAAAACCACACACGGAGATCTTTGCCTGCAATAAAGACATCTTCTGAGATGTGTATTCAGACAAGAGAGTTATTAAACATTCTCAGAGAAAAAGGAAATGCTTGAAAATCCACTCTTAGTGTGTCACAATGCAGATTACACTGGGAAATGTCCCAGATGGAAGGAAGACAAACAAGCAAAAATCTCACCAGCATTAATAAAACTGATGAGGCATGAATGGAGTGATTTACTGTTCCCTTAAATGGGTGTCTATTTCGGTGTGAGCAAGCAGCAGTCTCAAAAGCAGGGACAGAGGGAACCAAAGGGAGGAGGATAGGAAGCCAAAGTGACTGCAGGAGAAGTGAACAGAGAGAGACCCTAGATGAGCTGAGGTATTTCCAACAGTACCTTCCTTCTTGTACAATGCAAAAGACCTCGAGGATGTTGGACGTTGTGCCTTTAAACATCTGCAATGGAAAGAGAAAGATAGACAGGTCTGGGGCTGGTACAGAAAGAGAAAGAGGGAGTGAAGAAGTGGGGGAGATGGGGAGATAGAAACATGAAAATTACTGTCAGTGACAGAAAGAATGGATTCAGTATTGAGCTATATTCTATTACAATTTAAATGGCAGTTCATTTTAATTACTTTCCATAGAATCAGTAAAAGGATGGTGACCCCGAGCTACACATATACTCCATAACATTTCAGGGGAGAAGTTTAAACTTTATCCTATAAACTTGAAATATTTTGAGACATTAGATTTAGTATTCTAACACCTTGGCAAGTCCTTTATCAAAATCAGTTATCAAAACATTTTTGCTAGAAATGGGAAATTGAATACAATGTCTTAACAGTAAAAGAAGTAAAAAAAAAAAGACTCACTTGGTTGTCTTGCTTGTTGTGTTACAATGAAATATAGTGACAACTACAACATTGTCTTATATGTCTCTAGCATATTAAAATGCAGTGTATTAGTTACATATCAGGTCAGAAAAAGCATATCAATTGACAGGAAGTGTCCCATTATCACTTCACAGTTGTCATAGCTGCCAGCCTCCTTACTCTTTGTCATCTATGTGTTCAGTCACTGCATCAATTAGAGACCCTTCCTTGAAAGGGGCAGTTAGTAACAAGTGGTGGGGGCAAAGTCTTACTCTTCAACAGTATTTCAATGCCATTTTTACAGTCCAGCCCTCTACCTTCACCCCTGCAGTGATATATTCTATCATTCCATCTGCTTTATCAGACACTAAGCTACGTCTTTCTGTGATATGTTCATATCAATCATACAAAACATCAGGTAGGGCTGATTTTCAATTCAAGGACAGTTTGAGACCTACTCCTTCAATTGACTTAGAGATAATAGTAGCAGATGGCGTGTGGAAGTCACTGTAATGAAAAGTCCTAATATATTCACTTGTGGAACGGTGCCTTTGAAACCTCCATCCTTCTTCAGTTGCTCACCCCCAATTAGTACAATCGCCCTCACAGCACAGTTTCCACTTTCAGTACAATTACATCAGTCAGACATCTCCTCCTGTCTCTCGCAACATTCCCTTGCAAAACCTATGCACTTAACTTGAAAATATCTGTTGGTCTTTGAGCTTGACAAGAACTGTCCATTTGGAACTGTCATGACTCATTGTGATTGATGTCCGTGAGCTTGGCGAAGGACTGCTAACTGAGAATGTGCTTTGCCCTTCAGATATTTGGAAGAAGGCCAAGCCCAGAGAAGCCTTTCAAAACTTTAATACTTAATTGATAGATGGCTGACTCTGAGGATAGATGTCCTTTATCCTTGTCATTTGCCTTCTAGCAATTGCTACTTTCTCCTAGAACGGAAGCAAATGAAAATTTGCCAAATCCCTGGAAAGTAGCATTTTCCATCTGACTTGTGAAAGTGTCTCCATATTTTTTTCCCAATATCAGATCTTCTAACATTTTGGATTGTTACATTTTAGTCTTTACAGACTCTAGGCAATTTGGGATTTTAAATAACAATGGAGCTTTTCGCACACACCCTCGCCAGTTTGTAGCTATGGCTTCCATGAATGTGTGGATGATTCATTCTAAAGGCACAAAGCAGTGATAACCTAGTTTTTGAACATGTTTTATACGAACTGTAGAGTTCACGGCGTTAGTCTTTTTTTATACTCCTTTTCATCAAAAATCTCGTGGAAATTTGTTATTTTACCATTATGAATGCAAGGTTAGATAAAACTAGAGCAACGTAATTTCAATATCAGGATGATATTTCTGAAGTTTCTACTGTCATATCATGTGGCTGCTGCTCTACTCTCTCAGGCTTATATCTGTGTAATCCCTAATAGTTAGCTGATGATGGGTGGCACAAGTTTCAACAAATCAAGTCAATTCAGAGCCAGATTTAGATCATTATATAACATAATTATGTTTTTTTAAGTTTGAGTTAAAGTATAGTTAATGGTTTGATATAATCTCTTTATTAAGCATCATAGACTTTGAATAAAGCTAAAATGATAAGAAAGAGAATTGTAGAGCAGATCAAGTTTGAGTAAAATATCCCTTTTTCCTACACCTTTGTTCCAAGTCTATTCTTAGCTACTAGAAGAAGAGTAGGAAATAATCAGTGGAGGCACAGAAATACCTTGCAGTCTGAGGCACAAAGTCTGGCACGATGCCTCCCACTCACAATGTATAGGTAAAACACTCACTGTATCTCAGGACATCTTCTCTGAAACTTGGTCTTCTTCTTCTTCTTCTTCTTCTTCTTCTTCTTCTTCTTCTTCTTCTTCTTCTTCTTCTTCTTCTTCTTCTTCTTCTTCTTCTTCCTTCTCCTTCTCCTTCTCCTCCTTCTCCTTCTCCTCCTCCTCCTCCTTCTCCTTCTTCTTCTTCTTCCTCCTCCTCCTCCTCTTCTTATTCTTATTATTATACAAAGGTAATATTTATGAAGTTCAAATGGAGAAAAAAACCAAAGCAAAACTCTGTTACTCAGTGATGATAACTTTTTTTGGGCACAAGTAAATTTATCATATTTACCAGAAAGTACTAATGAACTAGTCCTTCAGGTCATAAGCAAATATCAAGAATAAATACAAAATACAAACTCATGCATTCAAATCATCTTGGAGGAGAATCTGGTCTAGACATATTTTGCTGCTATGCACAGCCAAAATTAGGGGACTTTTCAGGGCAGGACTGAATATCATCTTACAATCTTTCTTCCAGTATTTTCTTCTCATACTTAAATTCTCAGATACAAATGGTCTCAGCACCATTTTGCTCATGGCTCTCTATATGATATAAGCCTACACATGAAAATTGTTCTTCAATAGGCCCTTGTATCTCATGTTATATGTGCAGTGGCTTTTCATGACTCTGGAGCAGGTGGTCACATTTACATCCATTTTCACTGAGGAAGACACTCTCCTGGCCCCTGGGTAAGAGGGTTATGATTGCAGGGAAATATTCACAATTTCAGATGCTAGAAAGTAAGAGAGATTTGAAGAGAGATATAAAGAAAATATTAGACGATCTTTTAATACAAAATTTACATATAGTCACAATTATAATAGTGTTTATTGACAAAATAGTGAACACTTTAAATTTTGAAAAAAATTGCATAGTTCCAGGAGAATTAAATTGAAATGTATTATATATTATGTGTATACATATAACTGAATAGTGTTTATAAATATTACAAGTATCTCGATGTTCACATTTTTCATTTCTTTCTTTAAAAAAATTAATTAATTCGCTTATATTATATGAACGAGTGTTTTGACTGTGTGTATCTCAGTATTCCACCTGGAGTGGGTTCCTGTGAAGGCTGAAGAGGGTGTGAAATCTCCTGGTAGTGGAGCTACAGTCATGAGCTGCCATGCAGTTGCTGGGAATTGAACTTGGGACCTCTGGAAGAGCAGCCGGTTCTCTTAACCATCTCTCCAGTCCCTACTTTTCTTTACATGTATAATTATTGGAGTAGTCAAATGTTAATGAAAGATAGCCTCTGTTCACTTTGAAAGAGGTGTGTTATATTATGTGAATACAATCTGTAAGGTCAATATTTACAAAAGCTCCATACACATAACAATTTAACACAACTGGGGACATTATAACACAGTAAACGATCTATGTGTGGATTTTAGAACTGCTGGTATTTGACAGATCTATGCTTGTAGATCAACGGTTTCATGGAGTTTTTATAGTCTGATGACTAGGCTAGGTAAATGCTTATTAAAAAGGATTAATACATTCATATTTTCATGAAGGGGAAGAAGGCTTGGCTGAAACATTAAAGTTTCAATTCGGAGTAGGAAAATGTGACCTAGTAGAGATAGGCCCTCTAGAAGCTTCTTTACTTCAAAATGTCAATTTACTTCATAGTTATATTTCTTCCTTCTTCCCTCCAGTTCCAGCAGGCGTGCCATGAGGTATAATTCTGCCTGTGAGATTAGAAGCCTAGAATTACTGTATATGACACAAACTTGGAAAAATCTCCTTTCCTCCTGACTTTTATGTTAAAAAAATTAGGTTCAAATATTTTATGCAATTCTAAAATATTTTAGATATTCATGTCTGAAGCTTCTATAGGTTGCTTCCTAGAAAATCCCATATTGTGATGTTAGCAGAAATTCCTGATTCTCAGTCAAGGTCCTTTCACATTTATCTCTGATAAACACAAAGTGACTGGCCTGTCACTAAAGAAATGGTAGCTGGGTAGCTAGGATCCTCCTACCTATCCCAGGCTCTTTCCACAACAAGGCAAATATTATATTGAAATGAGGACTGCCTCAAATCAGCTCTCTGTTGGCCATGACATTATTTTTCTTTTATCATCTCTACATGACTCCTCAAAATGCAGTTGAAAAATCATGTATAATTTCTTCCGTAAGGATTCTAACTTGTTCATAATTTGTCATTTGCTTTTATTCTGTTGTTCGATTTGTTGTATTTTTCTAATTGGAGTGCTGGGTAAGAAAGAAATGGTTTGTCCTCTTTCACCCTCATTAGGAAAAAACCCCAAAAATCAGTCAGGGACAAACACCTAGCACCAGCACTCTGGAGGAGGAGTCAGGCTGATGTCAGAGCAAGGGCTAACCTGATCTACAGCATTTTCTATACATTGAGGAGGCTAGCCATGGCTATGTAAGGATACTACCTGCCTCAAAAAGTCAAGTAGTTAATGCTAGTGTGATATGAGGTGTGTGTGTGTGTGTGTGTGTGTGTGTGTGTGTGTGTGTGTGTGTGTCTCCTTTCCTCTTCATTCCTTTAGCAGAAAGAGTAAAAATATAGAAGAGTCTCATGTCTACCAAATTGTGTTGGGGGAGCATTTTAAGCAACAAAAGGGATTGTGCAATGTTCTGTAAACGTTTCCCTTTTTGTAGTTGTTATAGAAAGATAAATACACATGTCTTCACAGAATCTTTGGCAGCCTGCTACTTCTAGAGGCATCTTAGTAAGATTTTTAATGACGATTGAGAAACAGAGAAAATGAATTTGTTCTGAACGTAGAGTATGAATCAAGTTAAAAACTATTTCCTTACATACTTATATTTAGTTGCCAGATATTAAGCATAATATTCCATGACTGAATATTAGCTTTAAAGAATGCTATCTTTCTGTTTGAGTATCAAATCATAATTCTCTATATTTTATGGAAAATTTGCTGTTGGCTAATTTTAGTGGCTTTGGTCTGTTTATCCCTTTTTGTCTTATATTTGTTTTTCTGGTTATCACAAAGATTGGATGGGAAGGAAGAACTGTGTATCTTCTGGTAGCTCCTTTAAGCATCACTCAGCACCATTCTCAGAAATGTAGCCCACCAAACACTGCCTTCTGGCCCACTCACAGTGGTACAGCATCATCTTATCTCCATTGTGGCCCTTAGTATTCTGCTGTAAACCACATAGCTAGTAAGACGCATGAGAATGAGGGGCTGGTAGTCAGCCGTACTGGGTCACAGTAGTCACATTTTGCGTCAGTGCATGTGTGTGCTCACATAGGTTTGTGTGTAATACTTAGGATTGTTCTAATACTTGCACTAGCACTACTTAATTCATTTATATTAAAATTTAATTACCAAATGGGCACAATATGGTAGAGTTGTACAGCTGGTATCAAATCTTAAGCCCATAAGTGGTATAGTAATCAGTATCAGTTTCTTAAAGAAGCTGTCTGTAAGTAGCTGTGGACACATGTAAGTTATGTATCAATTGTCTCATAGCACTTTTGAGCATCTTCTTAAAAGCTGAGAAGGCGGTACATGTGGGGGCCCTACATGACATTTGTGGGAACCTCATATCAGTCATTAATGAAGGTAGATCCTTGGAATTAAGGTTTTATTTCCCAAAGATGGTGTTGTACGAGATAAAGGTTACCTACTTGATACAGAAGAGACTGCCGTACAATGCTAGGAACTTGCAAACACTCAGGAGTGGTCAGACTTGCTATCTGAGGCTTGAGCAAATGATGAGTCATAGAAAATTTTCAAATTAAAAACTGTCTTTACACTGAAAAAATAATCTTATTTAAAATGAATAAATTCTTTTAACAACAAATTATTTTCACATTTGTCACCAAACAAATCATAGACCACATAATTTGTTTTGTCTAAACACAATAGTAAATGTTCATTTTTCTCCCATCATATCCTGTAATGACTTCAGCTGATCTGTAAACACTTGGATCCAAATTGCAAGATCCTAACAATTCTTCCTTATAGATACTTTAAATAGCAAATACCTTTTACATAAAATCTAGTTTGATAATTTAGTGACAAAATTTGATATAAACCAACCTGAAACTATGTGTAGAGGTGACTTCCCTGTGTGCCTGTTAACTTTTGTTGCAGAAAGAGTAGATAACATGGAGTACACTCAGCCTTAGATGCTTTAGCTTCTTAAGGGAATATAATATTCCCTAAGTACAAATCATCATGAAGCTTAGATACATTTTACTGAAACTATTTTGGAAAATGGATCACGGAGCTGATCTGATATTCATACCCTTTGATCACTGCTTTGTGCTGCTTTCAGGTTCCTGACTTGTGAAGTGGAAACCATTAATTATAGGGAAAAAATTATGACAATCACAATGATTCAACTGGATGTTCCTTGGTATTTTTATTTTTAATAATCTACTCAGTGTGATAAGAGACTTGATATATTAACACATAAGTGAAACTCATTCTGTATCAGCTTTTCTCAAATTACATTGTTGTGAGAATACTATTCCATATTAATAGCAGTTTATGTCTACTGTAATTAGCAACATTCAATGTATACTGCTCGTGAGTATGCCTGAAATAATCTGTGGTGGGATGGGGTATGTAATCAATGCTTTCTATTGCTTTATTAAGAGTACATTATTACCAAGTAGAACGATGCTGGTTCTCTTCAATGTGTATTTTTGTATTGTTCCTTCAAATAAGATATTTTCTCATTATCGATCATTACATTTGATAATTCCATAGTAATGCCATATATAATATCCTTCTAGTAAAGCTGCTTTTACACCACTTGTTACAGTTTTCAAATACAAATTACCACTCTAGCTGTTGGTTTTGTTTAAAGAAACTTGAAAAAGTCTATTAAATTAGGAGCAAGTGATGATTTTGTCCTGCGCCAAGCCATGGCTTGTTGTTACCTATATAATTCCGTTAATTATACTGTGTTGTAATTCCCAGTCTTCATCTCTAAATTGAGGCCCAATAGGTAGCTGTTATTAGTGGTGATTAATATTAACCATGTGTATATGTCTTTCTTTTATTACAGTAACATTTCAAAGAGGAGATGGAGGACTAATGAGCAATGGGAGGTATGCTAAGGAGTTTCTTTTTATTATTATTTTTAATCAGTACTGGGGAAATTCGGTAGTGAGAAGCTATTATTGTAATAAACGATCACTTATAAGTCTGAGAATTCTAGGAGGAATTGAATGGCTTACCACAAGGTTTAATGGTCTATCTGTTGTGCACTTTAGAGGAATCAAGTCCAGATGTTTCATATCTCCCAGATGCCCCTGAAGAAATTAGTAGTAAATATCACAAGGAATGTGTTCATTTGTTAGCAGGATGTTTATGGCATTAATTAGACATTAGCAAATGAAGTTGCTGTTGTTTAAGGCTCCTTATTGGCTCTCACTAAATTGCTGTGAGTGAACAATTACACATAATCGATCACAAAGTAAATGATTCATGGATGATGAATAGGCTGTAGATTGATAGGACTGGATTCCCCAACTTTGGATACTCAATTGAAATTGATAAAAGCTGATAACAAACCCATATATCCTCATCTATTTTCCCTTTGCCAATATGGAGATTGTAATTAGGCTCTAGTAATAACTTCCAATCTCCCATTTAATCAATATTTTAGCAAAAAGAGATTAAGTCTAATGAGAGCTAGCGGATATAGCAAGAAGCAATTGAATCTTCTTATTGCGGTTTCCATAGAAACACATGTTTCTCTTAGGGATTTTACCAGAAGGGGTCTATCAAAAAAAGTACAATTATAGATGATCTGTTTCTTTGTAAATATGTTAATATTCTGGAAAGGAATCAGAATCCCATCTTTCTGTTAAATAATAAAACTCCTCATTAAATGTGATAGGAAAGTTGTCTTCATAGTCTATGCTAACGTGTTGAGTATCACAACTGGATCTTTTACTGCCTTAAAAAAAAGTCCTTAACAAGCCTTTTTATTTTTCAGTGATGCAAATATGGAAATGTGCTATGGGTAGAAAAGTACAAGAAATGTTCACTAATTTTCCTCAAGCTATGCACCTATAATCAAGTATGAGGGTTCTGAGTCAGGGTGACAGCCTGGAGAACACAGACTCAGTTAGTGGTTACAAAAGTGAAGGGTTAATAGTTCAGTTCTCTGGGAATGGCCGGTATGGAGCCACTACTTAGATGAACTGATCCCTCTAGATGTCCTCCTACCAGACAATTTAGTCTCAGGATCCTACTACGCTTCCTATTTCCTACAAGTTCCAAGAGGGACAATTGGTTTCATTTTTATGTGGGCAGAATCTCAGGCAAGGCCTGTTTAGTTCAACTGACAGAGAAGACCTATCTATAGCTTTAATGAACTACTAAAGATATTTAGTTCTTAAGAGCACTTGCAATTTAATTTGAAGTCAATTAAAATCTTCTCTCTCCTTACCCTTTTTAGCCTGTAAGGAGGATGTCAAAATTTCTCACTGAGACCCACAAGCTAATCTTCATTTCATCTCTGTTCCAGCCGTCCAGGTCTTCTAAATACTGGCGACCCCAATTATCCATGGCTTGCTGACTCATGGCCAGCCACGAGTTTGCCAGTCAACAACAGCAATAGTGGCCCAAATGAAATCGGAAATTTTGGGCGTGGAGGTAATTTGCATGCTTCAAAATACTATTATGTCATCTGGATGTCTAATTTAACTTTGGTGTTCTGGAATTTTTATTTTATTTTATTTTTCTTCTGAACCTTTTTATTACAGTTTTGTTTGGTTGGCAGATAAACACATATGTAGTCAGATGCATACATGGGAGAGCTAAGGTGAGCTTGCAGATCTCAGTTTACTTCTCCAGCTGTGTGGCCCCCAGAGAGCAAAAGGAAACTGAAAATTTCCTTGTGGGAAGGGGTGTGTGGCTTAGTGTCAAAGAGGACATAATCATCAGAAGACTGAAAGCATGGTTACCAGTATTCACATTAGTCACCTTCAAATAACTTGTAACACCAGCTTTTGGGGAGGTTCCAACATCTCTTTCTGGAATCTAAAGACACCTATACTCACACATACTCTCTCTCTCTCTCTCTCTCTCTCTCTCTCTCTCTCTCTCTCTCTCTCGCACGCACACACACACACACACACACCCATAATTAAAATTTATTTTTAAGGACTATCTTCTTTTGTAATTAGCACAATAAAGACACATAGCCACAGTACTGTAATTTGCTACTCGTCTACTTAATTCTGTGTCAATTTAAGTAAAATTAAAGTCTTAAGGAAAGCATTAATAATTGAGAAGGAAAATATTGACTGAGCGTTCACTTTTCAAATATTATCCCACCATCACTAAGAGTAGAACATAGGAATTTTCATGCTTTTCTACATGTTTTGATTAATTAGTCCTAGTCAGGATGCTTTATCAATTAACTCTTCCTGAAGAATATAAATTTGGTATGATTTCTACCATATACTATAATCTGTGAAGAGTAGATAGCTAAGTGAGTAAGACATGTTCAGAAAGAGACTTCTGAAGTTCTGTGGTTGGTAACTGATATTGCCAATAAAAGGAGTAATCATGCTAAGTAGCTACTAATAACTCCTGCTCTTAGTAGGTGCCAAGAATTTTGCATGCTACTGTTATCTCTATACATTCTTACTGTAAAATGTTCTACTGTAATAGCTGTTACTTTCCCCCAAATCTGTCGTCTTCGAATAAAGGTATATAAAATAACTCTTTATATAAAGTGAATTGAATGGATGGGTGTCGAGGTCAAGGTGTTTGCTACATCTCTGTTTAAAGTGATCAATAGAGAAAGTATGAGACATAAAGCATAGGATGTCATCAGCATGATAATAGCCACCAGCAGGTGACAATTGACAGGAAGCTGTATGATTGACTGGTCAGCTTCGAGCTCTGTGTAAACCACATAGGAAATGTCTGTGCCTGAACACATCCAGACATCTTCTCCCCACTATGTCCTCTCTGCTGTTTCACAAAAATTACTGCTGCAAAAATTATTCAGTTTCCAATACCGAATCTAAGTGTTTGTATCTCAGCACCACAACATCCTATGTACAATAAATACATGCATGAAGAATATTCTGAGTTTGTTAGGCAAACTATATCAACTTCTAGGATATCTTATTCCAATTTAACCAAAGTGTGTACGTGTTTAGATTTTTTATTTTTTTTTTCTTATTACCATCTCATTTTTGAGAAGTGAAATGTTTCAGAGGTGCACATTGGGGTCAATTAAAAAGAGTTTGCAGGTTTTTCTGTATTTTTTTCAGGATCTTAGTCATCTTAAGTATTTACCACTTATTTAGGAAAACCAACATATGATATTTTTCATGCTAAATAATTTGTATCTTTTACAAAGTTATAAAATAGGTTAAATATTTATAGTTTTAATGTTAAGATAATAAAATTTATTCAAAATAATAAGTTTACATGTGGATAGTGAAAGCAGGTAAGATCTAATTTTAAAGCCTTGAATATTTTATCTACACTATGCCATTTTCTCCACGTTGATTATGATATATGATGTACATCTATGTAATCGTAGGCATATACAAGACTTACCAAAGACACTAACATTTTCCCCTTAATATTGGGATTCCAACACATATTTGAAAGCATAATTCAAATAATAAGATAGCCTGCTAGCAAATATTTCTGCCTTTGTCAAGACAAAAATGAAAGTTTCATTAACAAGTGTCTTCCTACCACTGGATGAGAATGACAAATATAAAGTCATAAGACTCAAGGAAATATTTCTATAAGTAACTAAAGACTCAGTGAAGAAAGAGGTCGTTCACACAAATGATGAGGCAAAATCTATATGAATTTATCAATATAAGTACAACCAAGATGTTCTACACTGTATTATTAATGCAAACTGTAAGGCAATATTTCTTTAATTCACAGATTTCAAACACAATGTTAACAAGAACCTTGCAGAACACGGCATTAAGAAGGAGTTCTTGGGGATGGAGAGAAACAAAAATGGCAAGTGCTAGGTCACTGTGGCGATGCCCATCTGGGTGCAGCCTCTTAGGAGAATGGCTGACACACAGTTCCAAGCCATCTGGTAGCATTGGACTCCCTTCCACATGCAAATGTTCATGAGTAATATTATAGTTCAAAATTTGGACATAATTTTACTTACTGAAAATATGATAGTGGTTAAATAATATTTGAAGAGAAGATGTAGCTACAAAAGTAGTCGATGCAGATGCACTGTCACTTGTGTTGACTATAATTTAACAAACCACGGAAAGCGAGGTCCTGTGTCCAAAGTCAACGTGATTACAGAGTGATGTTACATATGATCATAACTTTCTATTACTTCTTCTCCTACTTAAATCATATGGACACCAAAAACTGTTTCAAGAGTTTATAAATAAACTGTCTTATACTCTAAGTCTAAGGAGAGGTTTAGGTTCAAGATATCTGAGACTAGACGCATGTGGATGAGACAGTCTACTTAACTAAGGTTCATAAATATATGACAGTGTTGATAAAGCAGAAAAAAGCAAGTCTGAAAACTCATTGATCAGAATATTTCCACTAATATTGTTAAACCCAAAGATTTTAAGAGCAAAGGAATACTAATAGTCAAACTTTAATTAGTTTATAGCCAAAAACTAGAAGGATAGGAAAGTAGGCAATTCTGAAGTCTGAAAAATAAAATTTACTTGCTTATAAAATGTAGTGAGATGTTATAAAGTTGACTAGAATTAATGATCCTACTGGTCTTCATTTAAGATCTTTACTTCAGTAAAGTAAAATTACTTCCTTGCAAATCTATTAGAGTTCTAGGCTCAGAACCTTTCTAGACTGAAAATTTTTGGTGTCAAAATGATTGTAATTTTTCAGTTATGAAGACAAATTCTCTAACTATAGTAAGTTACAAAAGCAAAACCAACTCTATGAGAGTCTTCATGTAGGATTGAGCATCTAAGTCTAAGTTTTAAGGCAGCTGAAAGTTTTTATAGAATAAACAAACCAATTGGTTGGAGGTCGTCAAGAACTAGAGTGCAAGGTTCGTAGAGTGAATGTTATGGGGGAACATATAATCAGATTTATATTAATTCTAAATGAATAAAGCCAATGTTAGCGCATTCACCAATTCTATATTTTTTCGAAAGAAGAAAATAAGTTCAGAAGAGGGTGGCAGATCTTTATAAAACATCATGTAAAGAGCATTCACACCCCCAGGCAGAAAATGGGCCGATGAATCTTCACTGGTATCCCTAAAGTTTAATTTTACTTTTGATGTTCTACAATGTGAAACTATAATTCTCTGACTCTCAGAGCTGGTAGCATAAATTAAACCCACTGATCACCAAGAGTGCTGAGTTTTCTAAAGTTAAATACTCTATACTGTAAAAATGACTTATTCATGAAAATATCCCTTTGTCGTCCACAAAAAGAAGTTCATTTTCTACCAGTTATTCTCCATTTCAACACTGTGAAATCAAGCAAGACAAATTGCAAGTTAAAACTTCAGGAAAAATGTTATTGCATAGGGACAGAAGTATAATTTTGGACCACTTTTTCCTAACTGTACCACAGTTGTGTTCTGTGTCTTTTTCACGAAGGTGGAAAGAGATGTTTTCATCTGTAATTTGCAGCTTTCCTTTAAGCAACACTTCTGTAAAATGCTAGCAGTCTCTTCGCTTTTAAAACCAAGTGAATAACTGAGTACGTTTTCCAGTAGGGAAACATTTCAAATTTCCAAATCATGCTCAAAGAAAGTGGCGAAGAGACACAGTAAGCAGCGAGACATGAAGGACTTGTGTCGAGCCTGCCTGTCACTGGGGTTGATGGTCTGACAGTGGTTGTATATCATCTCCCCTTCATTGGCTCATGAGCCCATCTCTGCCGCAATGCAGACGGGCAATGTGACACACTTATTTTTCATCCTCAGTCCTGATAGTTTTGGGTCCCTGTGCATCATTAAATAGTTTCGTTTCCCTGTGTCCCTCACAGATGTGCTGCCTCCAGTCCCAGGCCAAGGGGATAAAACAGCAACAATGCTCTCAGATGGAGCTATTTATAGTAGCATTGACTTCACTACCAAGACCACTTACAACAGTTCCAGCCAAATAACGCAGGCCACCCCATATGCCACTACCCAGATCCTGCATTCCAACAGCATCCATGAACTGGCAGTTGATCTTCCTGATCCACAGTGGAAAAGCTCAGTTCAACAGAAATCAGACCTCATGGGATTTGCTTATTCACTACCTGATCAGAACAAGGGGAACAATGGTGAGTCATTCCTTGTGTCTTGAGAAATTACGTTCACATCATTTATGCATGAGATAGAAATTTGTATTTATTGTGCAGTGTTCAGTTTAGTGATCCATTACAAGGCTTACTACCTAACATAAAATAATCTCTTGGCATGTATGTATCCAGCACCTTAAGTGATCACTCCCACTGACCTCACCACTGCTGAATCCACCATCACACACCAACACCAATGGTTTCATTCTTTGAGCATTGTTTTGATATAATAACCAGCAATCCATCTCTACTTCCATTAGGAAAGGACAGATCAAACATTCCTCTGCTCTCCCACAACATCTGCTTCTGAATTGCTAACTGCATGTTCTGCATGGGCTTGTGCTGTGAACTAATCACATGATGCCACTATGACCTCTGCCCTTTAACCCTTAGCCTTACTTTACATCCCTGACTACCGATTGGCTGAGGGATTGTCTAATAGAATGCCACACAACCAGTCACAGGATTTCAGCACCACCAGCTCTCACAACAGCTCAGAAAGGAGTGGCAGTCTCTCAGGTTGGTTTGATCACAGTAAGGAGAAATATTTGTTTGTCAAGAGCATATGACCTGTGTTCCTAGCTAGCATGGAAGAAATAATGAATCACAAGCCAGTACCAGGCATTTATCTATCAAAGGGCAATCTTTGATTGGGGGGAGGAGGAGGGAGAAACTTGCTGTCACTCTTTTGTTAACTGTACAGGGATGCACATGACAAAAGTAGACCTAACTTCCTAAAGACTGCTCAATGAAGAACAGACACATTTTGTCTATCATGAGCCTATTTAGGAGTCAAGGGAGCTTTGCAATAAAAAGATTATAAGATATTTCGTTGTAGGTCATCAATTTCAGAAAATACCTGATAGAAATGACAATATTTTAGAGCCTTGTTATACTAAGATTTGGGCAATGCAGTTTCACAGTTTTGTATGTATGTTTTCTAAAATAACACATGAGAGGTTTAATACCTTTCAAATCACATGATTCAGTGCTAAGTATCAACAATAAATATGGATAATTATTAACATGTAATTTAAAAGCCATGCATATAATATTTTATGTGGCTCCTTAATTTTATACTGAAAATTTCAACATGTACTTGAGAGAAATGTGCTGAACTAACTATGATGCAGACATAACAGAGCATGCAGCTGTAAATGCATATCTATCCTAACACGCACCATTGACAATGCTCTCCCACGAGGACTCTCGCCTCTACCATGAAGACACTGTGGTAGACACCCTTCACCTCACAGTCATATTCACTCCTTATGACTGTTGATATCGGCCGTACATTTCTAACTGACCATGTCGCACAACTTGTTTTATCTCCAGATGATTGATATGCCATGTATATGGATTCTTTGTAATATGTATTAGTAGTAAAAGATTATAGTGTGTTGGTGATTGTAACAGACTTCAAGATTTCGAGACCATAAAGAGTTAACTTTTAACACCACCAGGATTATGTTTGCTAAATTACTTTTCCTCAGGAGATAGAATCCTCTTAGTCTCAAATGTTAATGCCCTCTTTTTCCCTCCAAAATGAGTCATTGCTCTTTTTGCTTATTGGTAGAATTAGATGCATTATAGAATACAAAAAAATGAAAACATCTGTTATGAATTTAAAGAGGCTGAAAATACAGGAGAACTTTAGGAATGACCTTATATGTCATTTTTGCTCTCATTTTGTGTGTAATTACTCCCACAATTGTTCTGTTTAATTAAAAACTAATTTTCCTGGAGCTTCCTTTTTACTTCATTAAATATCTGTAAGTATCAAAGGATGTATATAAAGAAAGCTGAATACCACAAGCCCTGGAGACTCTAGACATGCGACTCAGCAAATACATGGTGTAGACAAATTGTCACCAGTTTTTTTTTTTTTTTTTTTTTTTTGGTTCTTTTTTTTCGGAGCTGGGGACCGAACCCAGGGCCTTGCGCTTCCTAGGTAAGCGCTCTACCACTGAGCTAAATCCCCAGCCCCGTCACCAGTTTTTAAAAGTTACTTTTTAAGTAATTCTGAGCAGAACATGATCACAGCAGCGCTTTCTGCTTTTTGAGACCAGCAACATCCCAGATGACATTTATGTATAGATCTAGGAGTTATAATAAATACTTTATCTGCATTGGAATACAAAATTACTTAGAGATTGAATTTTTAGGAGCTGGGATTAAAATTATTATCCCTTCCTTAAATTACTGTTCAGATAAACACCAATGGAATTCAGTATTTCTGTTCTGCTTCATAAGGAGGTAAGAGTAAACCACCATGTAGCTAGGCTTTCATGTAATGTTTTAGCAATTGTAAATGATCTGTGCATATTGATATTAATATGTTTTTAAACTCACAGAAATGAAGAAACTTTCATTTCTTAAATATTTGAGTGAATATATTTTGTTCTTTAAAATATTATAGTATAATCCTTTTCGAAGTTCTAAAATCTGTTAAAAGTCAAATTACTAAAAATATAAAACATTTTTTAAAAAATCACTGAAATAATAATCACATATGTATTTTATACATGAAAATTAATGAATCTTCTTTTAATGTACCCTTTTAAAATAAGTATACGTTCAAATTTAATATATATTATAACTATATATACAATATGCATTTTTGGTAGTAATGAGATCAAAGTCAGCACCTCATGCACAGTAGGCAATTGTTCAAATACTCACAGTCAGTTTCTGCCCCATGTATTTACATTTAAAATAAATTGTTTTTATAGTACTCATTTGTTAGCTAGAAAACAACTAAAAACTTACATTTTGACTTGACTATAAGGGTCAAATATTTTGACAAAGCATTAGAAACATTGTATAGGAAATTCTCATTTAGTAATCCTTCTCTCCAGATACATATGTAGCAGAGGATGGCCCTGTCTGACATCAATAGGAGGGGAGGCCCTTGGTTCTATGGAGGTTTGATGCCCCAGTGTAAGGGGGTGCTGGAGCAGTAGAGCTGAGAGGGTGGGTGGGGAGCACTGTCATAGAGGCAAAGGGGAGGAGAGAGTGGATGTGGAATAGTAGGGGGGTTGTGGAGGGGTAACAGGGAAATGGGATATCAATTGAGATGTTAATGAATGGAGTGATTAATAAAAAAAATAAAAATGATTGAGCTTTGGGCTGCAGCAGTAAATGGTGATTCATTGCACTAAAGATTCAGATCTCAAAAACAGAATTTACCTACTACATCAAGTCAGAAATTCCCTCTAAGAATCCACTGTTTCCAGACCACACTCTAAAGCCCGCTGTTTCCTGTACTAGGTGGTGAATTGCTTTCTTGAATTTTAGTGAGAATTTCAGCACGGATTTACATAGGGACTGAAGGACAGTTGGGTTAGTTGTAGTGTGGGACAGACTCTCGGCATGCTGCTGCCTGGTGAATGCAGATTTCCCTCTGATGATGTGAGTGTGAGGACGATGTGAGTGTGAGGACAATGTGAGCGTGAGGACGATATGAGCGTGAGGACGATGTGAGCGTGAGGACGATGTGAGCGTGAGGACGATGTGAGCGTGAGGACGATGTGAGTGTGAGGACGATGTGAGTGTGAGGACGATGTGAGCGTGAGGACGATGTGAGTGTGAGGAGGACGATGTGGGTGTGAGGACGATGTGAGCGTGAGGACTAAGTGTGAGGACAATGTGGGTATGAGGACGAAGTGAGTGTGAGGACGATGTGAGTGTGAGGACGATGTGGGTGTGAGGACGGTGTGAGTGTAAGGACGGTGTGGGTGTGAGGACGATGTGAGCGTGAGGACGATGTGAGCGTGAGAACGATGTGAGTGTGAGGATGAGGTGAGTCCGGAATATCCAGGGAGAACAGTAGATTCTTACCTTTATATTGCACACATGAAAGTCTTCCCAACTTGCATCACTAAGCTCTGGGGTCCAGATAACAATTCAAAAGGGCTGTGAGGACTCCAGCTGGTACCTTTCCAATGCAAAGACAAAAGGCAAAGAGAAAGCATCACTAGTGGGGTAACAAGGGAGGATGAGTTGCTCGAGCTATTCCTTTCAAAATATTAAATTTTCAGTTTGAGTTTTATGCCAAAAAGATGTAGCGCTTGGTCTTTGTGGATGGTTCAGGAGGCTTAAGCATCCAAAGACTCATTTCAGAAAGATAAAACACAGATCTATTCAGCAGTGAATGTTTGTGCTTTATTTGGAAATGTTCATTTAGAATGTTTAAGGCACACTCACTCAGCCTTGAAAAGTTGGAGAAGAGAGGACTGTAGAGGTGGCTAGAAGCTGCATTCTATTTTTTTTTTTATGGGAGAGGAGTTGGAAGAGAACAAATATGACTGGCATTCCCTAGCTAATATTTTATATGCAAATGTAAATCCTAAAGATAGCTCAGGGAAATAGAAATACTTATTTTCTGTGTATGGGAATTAAGACGACAAGTACTGAGAGAACCATGAAGTAATAAAAACTTAGCCCTGTGTCCAGAAATCACACGCTTATCCACACAAGCTTAGTGTAGAGGGGGCCTGCTTTGTTGCCCTGTGGAAGTAAAAGAGAAATTGAAAATACCATTTACTGTGATGACCTAATGGATATGAATATAGATAGCTATGCATAGCATGTAGAAAGTATGTGCTCTTCCGTAGTATGAATGTCTAGTAAAACAGTGATATCTGTTGCTGGCCTTCCAGTATATTATTAGTAGTGTGTCTGATTCTGCTAACTCAGAGGAGTCATAGACTAAAGAAAGAAATAGCTGAGTTTCTCATGAAATCCGCATAACAAGATAACCTCATTGGTTGCACTCACAACTCTGTCTTTTATAAAGATGAAACGCAAATGGTCAATCCCACTGTTTGCACAAGAGCTGACATAGAAATCATGCAATCTGCTTAGGGACCCTTAAAATATCTTTTGCTTCTTTGTTCAAGGAATATTCATATTTTTATCTACCTTGTTTACCTCCCTGTGAATGAAGACGTTTTATGTACTTAATTTTGGAAGGATAAGATGTATAGGACTTCAGAAGATACTTTGTTTCCACAGTTCACTCCGTTCCACGTAACCTCAGATGTGATTCATACACTGCCGGCTTATTTTCTGCTTCCCTCTATGCATGAACTCATTACTATCATACATAGTACCAAACCTAATGACTCTAATTCCAAGAAATCCCTTTGTTTTGGAGTTTTGTGAAATGCTAAAATTAAAATGGTTGAGAACCACTAACATGATATATACAGTTACTGGTGTTACTTATTAGACAAAAAGTCTATAACATGTATCCTGGTGAGGCATGCACAGATACTCTCCAGCCTACAGATGATCCATTGTTGTCTTTTTTTTTTTACCCATGACTTTGGAGAGAAGAATAATGTTACTCCTCTGGATTAATTAAATTGAATAAGTTCTAATGGAAAAGTTTAGCCTATATCCTTAGACACTGTGTTCTCCACTGAGACAGATTATGTAAAAGAGCATTATAGATGCAGTAAAATCTGACATTTAAAAGAATTTGCTGTGGTCCATTATTTTCTCTAACAATGGGAACAAGGAAGCAGCAGACGTGAATAAATCAATAAATGTGCTTTTGATTCAGCAGCCATGTTTTTGATTTACTCAGATCTGCAGAGAATGCATTTGGAGAGACACAAGGCCACTGGTGGAATTCGTTAAAAAAATGTTTTATTTTTCCGAGCATATCATTTCCTTGTTTATAGCTTCTTATCATATCTAATATACTGATCCTGATGTTTTGAAAACGTTAGTACTTCCTGACATTTTATATACTCTGTTTCTTCGGATAGGCAGCCTCTCTGAACACACGTGTTGATTGCTTTTAGGTGGGAAAGGTGGAAAAAAGAAGAAAACTAAAAATTCTTCAAAGGCGCAAAAAAACAACGGATCCACTTGGGCTAATGTCCCTCTACCTCCTCCTCCTGTCCAGCCCCTTCCGGGTACAGAGCTCGGACACTATCCTGCGGAACAGGAAAATGGGTAGGAATATGGTGTACCCTGACAACATGGCACTTCCGTTTCTGTTCATTCTTTCCCTGCATGGAGTTATCCTTGAACTGGCTCCCATCCCTCCACGTTCACTGCATCGTCTACTGTTTGCACGCTCTCTCTCTTTCTAGGTGGTAAATATAAAACAGCCCATAGTGAGGAGTGTGAATCCTTGGTCCTCAAGTGCTTTAGATTGTCTGCAATCATGATAATCAGCCTCCATTTATAACGTTGCTTGTTAGTTTGAAAGCAAGTCCCCACAGCTCTGTGAACTAAAGAGGCACTCCTGAGAAGGGCTGAAAGGAAATTAAAATAACCCCCTTCATCATCCCTTGCAGCTTCCTAATGACTTGATGTCTGGCCGTAACAGGGCTCCACCGGTAGAGCGTCACCACAATGGGATAATTGTGGGGACCTGACCAGTGGGTAGAACTTTAATCATCAGTTCTGATGGGAATTTAGGGACAGGAACAATAAGAGATTCAAGCCAATGCACACTCGGTAACAAAACCATTTTAAGTTAGACAATTTCTTTTGATGGCCCTTAAATGGGATGTTTCTCTATTCTTTACCAAATACCTCACAAGACTTAGCTTCCTGCCAGCTTGAGTGGTGATTGATTTGAAACACAAAGACACGGATAATGGTTTTTTATTGCCAAAAAAAATCAAATAAAACATTTTACCTAAATGAATATTTCTAAAGGCTGTGTTTTGCTTTCCATTTGCATTAGAACTTTACACACTCCAAGAATACAGAATATATTGAGGTTTTTCTCTTCACAAATCTTGTTTTGCATAGAATTGTTTACCTATTAAGCATAACTTAATTACACGCTGGCATTATGGTTTATATTGGTTCAAATTATATAATATTTATTTTCTCAGGAAATTTTCACATTTTTTCATAGTTTATAAATGCTATCTTTGAGCACTTCACAATGTCTTTTCTAACTCTGACTTTCGATTTTGTAAAATTTTCTTCTTTCATCTACCTTTTCTTCTATGCATGGGTTCTATCTTAACATGTAGGCTATAAATATGTACAATAGATATATTTTAATATATTATATATATATATTTAATATATGTATATATGTCCATGTGTAGACTACATATGTAGCCTATTAAGATACCAGTACATACATATCTTTCCTCTATCTTTCCAGTAGACTTTGTTTGATTCCCTGGGAAATAATCATCATATATATGTAAAAAGATGACTATATAACTTATCAAAATGTTCTCATTTGAAATTAGCAACTAAGAGCCCACTCTTTATTCTCCTGATTTAAATTTTATATTGTGAATATAATATTAATTCACATTAGTGATATAAATATGTCAATGTCTCAGGAAAAACAAGAGTTACATAGTTCATCCAAAGGGATACTACAAGATTGTTACTTCAGTTTGCATTTTAAGATTGTAGCTAACTATAAAATCAGGGAAATGGAATTTGAAACTTAAAAAGGAAGAAGGGAGTGTTACCACTTTGTAAAAATAACATCTAGAAGTCACATTATATGAAAGATTGTTTAGATTTGTTTCATCCAACAAATCTCCTTAAAATATAGATGTAATGATTACACATTTAAATAAAATTAATTTAATCTAAATGAATGCAAAACTTAACATTTGACCTTGTTGAATAGTAGAAAAATTGGAAAGAATTCATAGTCTGATGAGACTATGTTGATTTAGTTTTATGTTTTAACCCAAACTAGTTTTAGACTACTGATTTGTAAGTTATATAATGTAAATAGTGATAGTGGTTATATTATTTATACTCAAAATGCATGGTATTATTTTTCATTTCTGAAATATTCATTTACTGTTACAAATAGCTAAAGATTATTCTGGCTATAAACATGCAAATGCATTTAGAAAGATTATGCTATGCGTTTTAGTTTGTACTTACTTCTGAGTTTTTATTGGTCTTAAGTGCTGAGAATTTGATGTTGGGGGAAAGAAGTATTTTTGACTGCAGCATTCAGGAACTCAAGGCAATAAGAACAGAATTCAAGGGTCATTCTCAGCTCCATAACTCTTTACACGGTATGATGCTGGCCAGGAATATGTAAGAGACCTGATTTCGTTTTTGATTTTCATTTGTTGCTTTTTTTAATTTTGCATTGTCATTTGAAACAGATCATAATAAAGAAGTTTGTCAACAATTTTTAAAAAATGCATCGTAAATGCCTTGGCCCAGTTGTAGGAATAGAATCGATAAGAACTAGCAAACAGAAAAACTTGTATTTATAGCAATGATCTGATACATTAATACGAAGAATACACTTATGGTCCTAAGACATTTCCTACCTCCAAGTACACATGAGCATGCTCTTCTTTCTACCTCTCCCTTTCTTTTTCCCTTCCCATTTCTTTCATATGCTTGATCATCAATCTATCAACCTATCTCAAGAGAAAGAGATGAAAAACATTATTACTTTGCATAACAAGTCCATGTATATAAAATAATAATAGGTAAACAGGAAAAGACTTGTAGCAGGTGAATCTTGATTCATTTACTCATAAAGGATTCTACCCAAAATTGATTGGCCATCAGAATCTATTTTAAGCCCCCACTAAGGTAGAGCAACTACGAAGGAGCCTTGAGGTTAATTGTGAAGCCTTGTATGCCAGAGACAGAATCAGCTCTTTTATTCTTGATGATAGTCTAGACTCGATCCTCCATTCAGGTGGATAATGTGTCAAATGTTGCAGGAAAATGGCTGTTTTGAAATGAAAAAAGCTGAAAGCAGGGTAATGAGATGGACATGAGGGGGAAGGATATAGTCGGGCAGAGTACTAGCTGGGAATAATAAGAATATATTGTTTCAAGGGTTTTTTTTAATCTTTTTTTTACACTCCAGATTTTATCACCCTCCTGGTCCATCTTCTGACTATTCCACATCCTTCCCACCCCCTGTCTCCACCCCCTATCCCTGATCCCAACAGACCTCCCCACTCCCTGGGGCCTCCAGTCTCTTGAGGGTTAGGTACAATTTCTCTTACTGAACCCAGACCCAACAGTCCCCTGCTGTATTTCTGTTGGGGGGGCTCATCTCAGCTGGTGTATGATGCTTGGTTGGTGATCCAGTGATTGAGAAATGTCAGATGTCCAGGGTCACTGAAACTGTTGGTCCTTCTACAGGGTCATCCTCCTCCTCAGTTTCTTCCCGCTTTTCCCTAATTCAACCACAGTGGTCAGCAGCTTCTGTTCATTGGTTGAGTGTAAATATGTGCGTCTGACCCAGCTCCTTGATAGGTCCCCTGTTGTGAGTGCTCCAGAACCTCAGTAATAGTATCAGGCCTTGGAGTCTCCCCTTGAGCTGGGTCCCATTTCTGGGCCTGTTGCTGGACCGCCGTTTCCTCAGTCTCTTCTCCATTTTTGTCCCTGCAGTTCTTTCATACAGGAACACTTATGACTCAGAGTTTTTGACTGTAGGATGACAACCTCATCCCTCACTTGATGCCATGTCTTTCTGCTGGAAGTGGGCTCTACAAGTTCCCTCTCCCTACTGTAGGGCATTTCATCTAAAGTCCTTCCCTTTGAGTTCTGAGAGTCTCTCACCTCCCAGGTCTCTAGAGGGTCCTCCAACTTCCTATGCCCTGAGGTTGTTTCAAGTTTCTAATTACGGTTTCCAGTATTTGCTTCTTAAGAGTATAGACTGGGCTTTTCTTTCAAAGCCATCCATGAGCCAGTTTCTCTTTTCACAGTCTAAAATACCAAAAGTTATTCCATCATTGTTCAATGAAATGATATTTGAATGTTAATTCGATCATATAGCCATGGTGCCAATGTTTCTCCTTCTTAATATGCTTCTTCAGCTTGAAAAAGGCAATGTGTTAAATGTATTGGAGCCTAGCCGTGACTATACTACATTTATGTTAGTCATAGGCTGCGTGGAAAAATTCAATAGTAATTAAATAGGTTGCTTAGCTTTGTTCTTGCCATTAGAGATTGGCGAGCTTTTGCTCAAGTTGAACTTTATTGTATTTTTATTAGTAATTTGGTATTTGTGTCTGGCCTTTGATATGTTCGTTCGCATGCAACATTGATTGGCTGTCATCTTGATCATTACTCCTCAGGAAAGACAGATAATAGGATGCCTCGTACTTAGCTTACAGAACATCTGGGAACTTTGAACAGAACAGCTTTGAATTTTTTTTTTCATAGGGAGTATTTTTTATAGACTTTGTATGTTACTAGAAAACCCATCAAAATTATATTGCTCAAATAAGATGTACATCTCTAAAATGTGAGGAAAACCATTAAACGGAGCTGTATATAAAATGTACAGTTAACTGCTACTCTCTCCTTTTTCTACAGTAACTTCACTAAACCTTTCTATCACTCTGGAGAGAATTCAGACATGAGCACCAGGGAGGTGACGATCAGTGTTCTGTGTCACGTCATGTAAACTTCATCGTGACCTGGCTTGCTTTATTCTTGTTATTTTCCAGGTCTTTCAGATTTTCTACCCTCATTCATTTTTTCTATTCGTACAAAGCATATTAAATTCATGCCCCCTTTTCAGCCTTCCATGTTCTAGAGGGCTATAAAGTTTATTGATTGTGTTTGAAATTATCTTTGCCAAAATATCAGGGCTCTGTTGATAACAGCGTCCACCCTATTGTAATGAGAAGCTAATGAAGTTTGTTTTAGCAAGTTAGCATACGATGCAATTTATTTAACTAGTAATTCCATTTTCAGAATACCAAACATTTTAAGCAGTCTGTCTTTTGCCCAATATTACTTGAATAATAGAAAATGAATCAAACATAATTTACTTGAATGATTTTCACTTTCTCATTGCAAAGAATGTATATAACACAAGCTTCTTTTGCTTTGATGCTCATGTTTTATTCTAGAATTACATAGCAACGAAATTGTTTATTACTCATCCGGTAGGAATACTTTTGGTACTAATGACTTATTACTATTTTAAGTTTTACATATCCACACATATTCCTACATATAAAACTATAATAGCTTTAGCAATAATACAATGTAAATACTGAAAATATGACTCTTAATTTCTGTTACAAAAATATGTTATTTTTGGCAGACTTTTAAGAGTAAAGCTGACTTTAACTATTGGTAAATGCCAACAGTAAATCCATTGCATACTGAAATTAAGTCATTAGTATGTTCTAAACATGTTTTTTTTTTTACTGTAATAATGCAGCACTCAAACTCAAATAAATAAACCATGCAAAGAAGCCTAAGCTTTCTTTTTAACAAAGCTCTTCTCATTCAATAAGTGTGTTTCAGGCCAGCAATAAGGGAGGTAAATCTGCTGAGGAAAAGACACTTAAGCATATGAAAAGCTCAATATTAAACTGAAGGCGTAAAATATTTAATGGCGGAAATCTAAGATTGATTTTCAAATGAATTTTCAATGAGATTGCCAGTACCAGTGCTGGAACATAGTATCCCCACACTGGTTAGCTTTGTTAGTAAGTTTTGTAAAAAACACATGATTCAGAACTAATTTAATGTACAGAATTGTAAGATTAAAATGAAGAACCCAGAAAGAAGAGCTTACTTGAAATAATTCTGTTTCTATGACCAAGTGGAACAGGGTGCAAAAGTGCAAAGGAAAAGGGAAACAGAGCCATTTGCTTTCATGTGAGAGTCTTGCTGACAAACTATGTCCGCTATCTGGAAAATAAGTCGAAGCTTAGCTCTGTTAAATGAACATAATAGAATGAAGAGAAGTAAATGGCTCTCTTCCATTGTTCTGGTGTCTTCATAGGTACATTTGTAAACAGTCTGCAGGACTGATTGTATGAGAAAACCTAAGCATTAAATGCAACGAAAGGAACTGCGTACAGGCTTTAGAGCTATAGAACTCTTCCTTCAAATGAAAGCTGGGACCTCAATAAACCCAATTAAAATGACAATGTGTTAGAAAAACGTTTCTTCTACACAGATTGGCACACATTATACAGTTAATAAATAGAAATACCGATTTAGACTATGAAGTTTTCTTATAGAGATAACTTGTTATTTGAAACACACTGAAATGTGTCTGCTGTTCACAATAGTGTATAAGATATTTAGAGACAGTCATCCTTCCGAACGGTCCATGGCTTCTGAAGCAGGGCTTTCAACTGTAAGCTAATTGAAACAGAAGGACATTCAAGTAGCCTCAGCAAGGCAAAACAAGTGCGTACAAAAAACAAAGGATCGAAAGGTGACACTAACTGTTTGGAGAACATTTGGCTTGGGAATACATGATTTTAGAGATCCAGCAAGACTGACCAGGTAGAGAGAACCTTACTCTGAGCTCCCTGGGATTAATGAGCTCCTATGTAACTGATACTTTCTCTCCTTGCTTAAGGCCACTATTTTTCTCTTTTTCTCTTTTGGAAACTGAGTTCTTTAGTATCTAACTCTGGGCTTGCACAAACATAATTTAATGGATTCCCATTGCTCCTAGCCAACAGAGCATTGAAAGTCCATGAACTGTTTGAGATCTCTGGGTATCCATTGCCAAAATAGTCTCTGTCGCTGGTTCGTTGTATCATCTGATTCTGCTATGCAGAGTCATCCTTCTACATCTACTCTTGTTTTCCTCATATCCCTTCCAACTTACTCCCTTCCTCTTACCAAGTCTCCTTCCCTCTTCTATGTTGTTTCAGTAAATGTTCTATCGCTGAGAAGAGACACTATGACCCCAGCAACTCCTATGAAAGAACACATTTAATTGAGGCTTAGCTTACAGTTCAGAGATTTAGTGCATGAGCAGCATGGCAGGAAACATAATGACCCACAGGCAGACATGGTACTGAGAGTCCTCCATCCAGATCAACAGGCAGTGGGAAGAGACAAGACAATGGACCTGGCATGAGTTTTATTTGGAACCCAAAAGCCCACCTCCAGTGACATACTTTGTCCAACAAGGCCACACCTCCTAATGGGTCACACCAGTCACACCATTCCCTGGTAACCAAACATTCAAATCTATGAGCCTATAGGACCATTTGTACTCACAAATCTTTCTGTTTGGTCTTTGCTTTGGGACCCATAGGGTTTAACCAGAGTTGTCCATGTAAGCAGGGTGACTCCGTACACCAGTACACAAATAACTCCATAGTGGCTATATCACTGAAGACAATAGCTTCCTGTCTTCCAGAAGCCAGAGCTCTGCTGTGCTTAGCATGGCGCCATTAGCATCTCCCATTTAAATGATTACTATTGAGTTAGCCTTTTGGGAACCACGACTTTTGAAAAGACTCTCCATTTTTTTCAAGTGTCTTCAGATTTATTCTTTGCTGGAAACAGTGTAAATAAAGCCACTATTGATTTAGAATTTACTGTTTCGGGATTCTACATGCTTGATCCACATTCCCTTAGGAAACATGACATGTCATCTAAATTTTCAAAGAAGATGTCATAAACTGAAAAGGAGGATATAAAATGTTGGGCTTTGGGCCAAATTTATTTTACTAAAATTCATAATTACTCTTCTTTCACAAGAGAATTTGGAACTTCTGTTTATGTGCTGAAATAAGCATGGTGCGTGTTTCTGCTGACAAACTTAAAGAAATTAAAAGTTTGTTGATGGTTTTATGACCACACATTGATAACAGGTTTATTATATGGAATAATAGATTGACAGAAGTCTAGAAAGTGTGAGGTGATCAATCAGTATTATTGGCATATTCTGTTTGGGCACACAGATGCCCAAGAGATGGGAATGGATAAATCTCCAAGTGTTAACTTCCTTAGTTGTCTTTAACAGCAATTTTGTATTTCTACATGAATAAGTTTGGTGGGAAATTCTTGCCTTTGTAACTGTGTAGCAATGATTAGCTAATAAAGTTATTTAAAAATAAGCTGAGATATTTTGAGATGCTAGTATATAGTTAGGAATAAGAACAAAGTCTATGGCCATACCACCCTGAACGCATCCGATCTCGTCTGATCTCGGAAGCTAAGCAGGGTCGGGCCTGGTTAGTACTTGGATGGGAGGAATAAGAACAAAGATAATGGTCAGGTGACTTACTATGACAGCATCAATAATGTGATAAGGAAGACATAAACTGAGGAACCTTTTAAGAACCCTTATTTGCTTTTCATTTGCTAGTATGAGTATGCACTTATGTGTGTATGTCACTGAACATGTTTTTCTTATTTAATTTCAGCTATGACAGTGATAGCTGGTGCCCACCATTACCAGTGCAAACCTATTTGCATCAGGGAATGGAAGACGAGTTGGAAGAGGATGAAGATCGCGTCCCAACACCTCCTGTTCGCGGTGTGGCCTCTTCACCCGCTATCTCCTTTGGGCAGCAGTCCACTGCCACTCTTACACCATCCCCACGGGAGGAGATGCAACCCATGCTGCAAGCTCACTTGGATGAGTTAACCAGGGCCTATCAGTTTGATATAGCAAAACAAACATGGTAAATATCCTCAGTAAACCAAAGGCCCTGTACTCCCTACCTATGGAGATGCTCTTGTGTGTTTATTAAGTAGAGATGCTCATAAAGCTACGTGGGTGGGATGAAAAATGATTTTGAATATGTGTTAACCATCTATATTAAGAAACTGGTGACAGAAACCTAACTGACAAATATCACACAACTGGCTAAAGAAGTGCATGGAGCAGGGACTCAGGCTGAGTATTTTGGTGGCACCCAGAATCTTTTCTCATTCACAGACCAGCTTCAATTAGTTTATACTTGAACTCATTTTTAATTCTGCAATAAAGCACTCCTTTTAAAGTCTTCAAAGTGCCTGTCATTAATTCTGTATGTGGTTGTAAATATGTAAATGCATGCTTCTGAGAACCGTTATGGTCAGTGTCAGTTATTAAAAGACTTTGGGCAGAATTAAGTGGATTAGAAAATAATAATGAAAAGAAAAATGCTTCAAGAGAAATCCATGAACACATAAAGATCTTTTGTATAATAAAAGTACAAATTCATAAATCACACATGGAAGTCTGTCAGATGTTCTGTGAAAATGTGGCAGGAATAGAAATAGGACCGAGCCTCACATTTTCTTAGAGAATTCGGTTATTCTGAAATACTGATTTATATTTCAGTATATATGACCTACAAAAAAAGTATCTTGCATGGATTTACATCATACCTGAAGTCAGATGAAAGACTTTGCATCTTTTTTCTGACTGAAATATATTCATAGTGAAACAGCCTTCATCTTCAGTGTTTGCAAGCTACTTCCTTTTAGAATACACTGAAAGAATTTAAAGAATACACTGGATTATCTACATGCAAAGCTACAGATTATTCTCACAAATCACTGTGGATTAAAATAAGCGAGGGAAAGAGATGTGGACCAAACTACTGAAGAATTTCAAAAGCAGAGATCTCCCTGTTTTCTCCCATTGGAGTCCCAGGTAGCTAGGTTTACCTGCATTAGCAAGATGGGGGGATGATGGCTAACCCTGTTTTACATGGAGACAGAGCTCGAGACATTCCCTTAGGACTATTAAGGTTAAATGCACTCATGACTAACCTCGATAGTCAGCCCATGAGAGACAAAGCTATGACTTTGTGACTCAAAGCTCTTTCATGGTTTGTCCTGTTAAAAATTGTGTAGACCAGGGCTTCGAATTCTGCAGACAGCGCCAGATAAAACACACACCCCCAGGTCTCAGAGGAAAGTATCCACCTTTATGTTCTTTTAGTTGAGTGGAAGCGACATGCCTTGTTACATATTCTTTTGAGATCTTTTTCTTGGGAAACTGCCTGTCTAATTCTAATCTCTAATGTTTAGAAGGGGTTCGATTTTTCACTTAAGTTGGGCACTGATTTCTTTTTCACATTTAAAATCTCCCATGTATGACTTGCCACATAGATATCTCCTGAATGGTTGCGTGGGCTCTGAGTATGTTTCTATTCCTTCTAGCTGTATTCTGAATGCCAGAACTGGCTGTGTATGTATGAGTAGCAATTTATCCAGTACCTAAAAACTACCTTGCTTGCTCTTGTGGTTTGGAAGTGTCCCTTGCTCTAGGGTACACATCACATTCCCAGAACTCTAACGATAAAAGGCTCCAGTTTCGCATTCAGAGTTCTTCATACTAACAGATAAAATGTGCGAAGCACTTCTTATTTACTAGAAGATAGTTGTAAACCCTGCATACCTTCACCTCATATTTCATTATAATTTCTAATACTGCTTAAATTAAGGAGTACATTTTTCATCCATGTGTAATTTTTCCCATATTGACATACTATAAATTATGTAGAATTACAGTATTCATCTGTAATATTCCCATCCCATTACCAAATCTAGAGCATCAAAGTGAAATGAACCACATATGTAATATTACTTGATACCCTCTTCATCTGCAGCATCTTCTCTCTCCAATTTACAAAGTAGATGTGATTCCACATGGACACCAAAGTGAGCTTGGCAATGCTCAGTATTCAGTCCGAGAGAATTCACCATCACTTGCTTTGCCTTTCTCACTACAAATGAATGGGTTGTGATGGATGCCAAGGAGTTTCCTCAAATACCTGCTGTGTAACCACAGAGATTAGATCTGCTCCCATTGAAGGGATGTCCAACTCTTGGGAGTTCATCCCTAAGAAATCTAGAATCCTGTTAATTTTAGAGTTGTCTATAAATTCACAAATGCAATTCACAGATGAGTCTTATGTAATTTTTTTTAAAAAATGGGACATTTCCCTGAAAGATTATAGATCAGAAGTGAAATAGCCCTGCATTTTTTTCAAAAGCCAATAGCAAAAATGCCTTGTTCTTATTAGCAATGACTCTAAGGAAGGAGCTGTTTGACTACTTCTGTAGGAAATTAAAAAAAACAAAACAAAACAAAACAAAAAACCTCAGACATAGAGCACACTTGTTTTTTACTTACAGTAACAGATAATCACAAATTAATTCCATGAGCATTTTACAGGTTAGAAATAATTCATTAATAGTCTTACAGTAAATCCAATGGACCCAGGGTTCCAACTCAACATTGTGTAAGTCATAAAATGTACACCAATGATTTTCTTAAGTATTTTTAATAAATGAATGACCATGCATGTTCTATTGATTTTCTAAGATTGGGACTAGATATCTTTACCCACAAGGCTATTGAACATGCCTTATGTTCTAAATTCAATCCCTTAAGACTTTCTTGGTGAGAACGATTCCAAGTACCAAGAGCACAAAGTATTTGTGTCTAATCTACACTGGGATAATGAAACATCTGTTCTGTCTAATGTGATGGGAGTCATGCCAACAGCATCCTCATAGGCCAGGAACTGTGCCAGAGGCAGAGCTGAGCCAATCACACTTTCGCCTGAGAAACTTTCTCCAACTAAACTGCATCGATTAAAACAAATGATTTGAACTTCAACACTAACCAAGCAGCTATTACAGGCAAAAAGGAAGGAAGGAAAAAAGGAAGGGGGGGGGGGAGACTTGGTTTGTAATAAATATTCCTATTCTCTTTTAAAAGCTTGTTGACACAAAAATTCTTGATATATATTTTCCTTCCTGTGTATTGCCTAATAAACAATGAAAGCAAACTTTCCTAATTTGTGTGGTTGCCTTTTGGGAAGGCATTTGCCTATATCAGTGTCTCGGCTGAAATAGAAGACAGTGCTGTGGGTGAGTAAGCATGGGAGACAGGATGAGTTACCATAACGTGCCATTTTACAGGAATTACAATTTCGTTGACTGTTAACAAATTGTTTTCTGTCTCTTATTTCTTTTTGTTTGAATTCCAGGCACATTCAAAGCAATACTCCACCTCCACAACCCCCAGTTCCACCATTAGGTTACGCGTCCGGAGCCTTGATTTCTGACTTGGAGACAGATGTTCCAGATGAGGATGCTGATGATGAAGAGGAACCATTAGAAATTCCCAGGCCCCTCAGAGCACTAGACCAGACTCCTGGTTCCAGTATGGACAATCTAGACAGCTCTGTAACAGGTAACTAGACTAATAGAACAAGAATAAGTGACCTATTTGCAACATTAAAATGCATCATAAATCAAATGCTTCCTTATGTAAGATTTATTCCACTCCATATATTTTTGTAACAGTTTAAATATGATAATGTTAAACACCAAATTCAAAAAGGATTTAGAAATACTTTTGCTTTGCTGCTAAAACGATAAGGAAATTCATGAATTTTAAAAAGCTTTAAAGACATGAAGGAAAACTCAATTATATCCCAGGCTTTCAAGAAAAGTTCACTCTGCTAGGGAACCAAGTCTGTTACATGAAAAAAGCTTTACTTTTAGAAATGATATAATTTGTATATCGGGAACAACATACAAAGTGAATGAGATCTTAAAACGCTCCTTGATATTTTACCCTGTAAAATCATTCACTGGTGAAAATAAGCAAGCCTTCAGAAGGAGCCTCTCTTAGGTTACACACGGTATTATATTTTTGGAGTGGAAACATGCATATTGAGATAAGCAATACATTTATGCATTTCACATTGCTGAATATAATCACCAGTCTTCTGCCAAGAAGTGTAATTATTTTGACTGTTTATTGCTTAGGTTTCCTTTTTTTTTTTCTTCTTGTTCACTAAACAGACTTCCATTGGTGTAAGCCTAGGGTGACTCTGAGAACTAAGCAGCAGCCTGTTTCCAAGGATTTAAAATTGCCCAAATGACATCCCTTATATACACAAAGGAAGTAGCAAAAGACAAACTTTAGTCTTTCTATTCCTTAGTTATCTACCTCTGGACTTACAAACAAGTCCCTTACTAGACAGTGAAGACAGAGCTAGTACAAACCTGAGTCTGATCTCTGTACTCTGCTGGTCCATCTCAGACAAACTATATCTATGTCATTAGATAATTCCTTTCCTCCTATAATGCTTCTTATCAGAGCTTCCCTGATTCCATGTGTACTCTGAGAGTTTTCTAATCTCTACAGTACTGAGACTGCCTGATAGATCTACAAGGGCTGCTGGACCATGGTATATGATGGATCCATCCAGCTTCTGCCTTCCTTTTGGTGATTCTCAGCATCTGAGGCATGAATCTAATTTTCAGTATTTCCTCTTGCCTGAGGCTGAGCTGATTATCAAGCTAATTAAGATTTTAAAACCACAGATATATTGTGGTGATTGGAAACATATATCCAGCTGAAGGTGACAGGGCAAAAGTTAAAACTTTTGCATTCTGTGAGAGCTGACTTATTAGTACACTATTATGTTAAGCCTCTTTGCCTGAATTTCTAGCATAATCTACTTTAGGGCAAATCTGAATATCTTTGCATATTTCACAAGTAATACCAAACTGTTTCCTATTAAGAATGCAACCAGAAAAACGTTCCCAGAAAAAAAAGGCAAAAGTCAGCTATAAACTCTGAAGTTCTGTATTAAATATTGCAATCCCTGAGACAAAATATGTCTCTCTAACTTAGAAGAATACTACTTGACCCTTTCACATGATAAACTGTTAAGAACTAGTTAGGATATCTTGTGCAATGGTAGTCCAGCAGTGTGCACTTCCCCTATAGCTAATTCTTTTGATACTTATATTTGCTGCTTAATTGTTGCCATGTTAAAAACTTTTCAAGACAACTATGTATGTATTCCCTCACAAGGAATATGTCCCCTGAAAATATATTTTCTTAGTGAAGTTATACCTTTTACTACAGTAACTAAGAACTTCCAATGTTTTATCTTTCCTTCTGCTAGAAACTCAGACGACATCTAATCAAAGGATTAATTTCCCTTCTTGACCAGTAGTTCTCAACCTGCCTAATGCTTTGAAACTTTAATACAGTTCCTTATGTGGTAGTGACCCCAACCATGAAATTGTTTCCATTATTACTTCATAGCTAAAATTTTGTGACTGTTATGAATTGTAGTATACATATGTGTGTTTTCTGATGGCCTGAGGTGACCCAAGTGAAATTTGACCCCAAAGGGATTGTGAACAACTGTTCTAGTCTGTCTGTCTATCTCTCTGTCTCGATCTCTTTCTGTCTCTGTCTCTGCCTCTCTCTGTCTCTCTCTGTCTCTGTCTCTGTCTCTCTCTCTCTCTCATCCTCTCTCTCTGTCTCTCCTGTGTGTTTATTAGTTTGTTTATGAACATAAAAGAATGAACTTATTACATTCAATCTGAGAGCATAAAATGTGTATATATGTAGATTAGACTATAAGTGAACATGGACAGTTTATGAGTCAGGTAGAGAGTATGTGCACAGGAAGTAAGTGAATATATTGGGAGTCATGAGCACATTAGAAAGTGCATAGGCATGTATATGGAGAATGTGAGTCCATAAATTCATATGAGTGTACAAAACTAAAGGGTCACTATAGAAAGAATATGTGAACATATACATGGAATGTATATGTGTCCGTTCACTTGTGAGCTGGCAGAGAAGGTGCATGGGTGGAAGCAGCAAATGGACATCTGCTTTGAGTATTTGCCCAGAGGTACCTGTATACATTAATCATGGTGCCCCTCTGCCCACTGCAGGCACTATACCCAGATAGTTCACAGGTATACATTCAGGCAAGACATTTATACATATAAATACACACACACGCACACACACACACACACACACAAATAAATATGATTATTATAGAAACAACTCTCCTTTGTGAAGAAATACATTATTCAGAGTATGTTCAGAATAACTGAAAAATCTGTGGAACTCCTTAAATTCCAAAACATATTCATTTAAGAAAAAGGTCAGGAGAAAAAAATTATCAATGGTTCTAAATTTTATAAGCTTAGTTTTAAAAAAAAGCATGTATGGACAAACATACTGCTTTATATAATTATTACCAAAACAAGCTTTTATTCTGTGTCCTTACATATATTCCTGGATTATATATTTGATTAAATTATTATTATTATTATTATTATTATTATTATTATTATTATTGTTGAGTGACTTTTTACCCACCTTCTGTTTTCTTTTGGAGACAGGTTATTGCTATGTAGCCCTGCTGTCTTGGAACTTTCTGTGTAGATCAGTTCTACAGGCTGTAATTAAAGGCAGGTACTACTACAGCCTGACAGGTTTTTCATATTTTGCAAACATACCAAGGGAACAAGAACTAACAAAAGGAAGGAAAGATGAGGGATGAAAAGAAAGAATTCCCAGAGGAAGAAGGGAAACAAAGAGGAAGGGAGAAAAAGAGTGCAGAGCTGAGATTTCAAAGTCTAAAATACTTAGGATCTGGCACTTTGCACATGCTTCCTGCCTTGGTTCTTAGGATTTACCCTAGGTTAGTTCACTTAACTTTAAAACCATGATTGCCAATGCCCTAATTTTATAGATAGAGGAATTTATCTATCTACAGATGGTTAATCATACAACTTCATCTATTCTGAATATATATTTACCACTTAATATATAATATATTATGTATGCCATTTAATATATAATATATTATGTATGTATAAATATAATATATTATGTATGTGCTTCTAAATTATCATGATATCTATTTGATTGTCACAAAGCACAAAAATAGGTTTAGAGTTGCAGTGCACATCATGTTGAGATTGGGAAAATAATCACTGAAAAAAGTTTCCATATTCAAAACTAAGCTAGTGAGACTTCTAGCAAAACAGCAATGCACCATCACAAGGTAACAGACAGAGACAGGACTCAGCAGTTTATTTTTCCCAATGCCATTCTAGATTTAATGATAGTGCCATGAAAAAGAAAGTTCCAGAAGGTAGAACAGAAAGAGATAAGAAAAAGGGTGTCCTTAACATACAGTTGAGAGTCTATCTTGCCTCAGTGTAAGAACTAAGGTCAATAATGATGCTATTAAGTGGGAGAGAAGTTGTCTTGTACATTGGAAAACACATGCACATGGTGACTAAAATAAAATAATGGACCAATTTTCTTTGGGTTTTGGATAGTTCAATGTTTTTTCTAGAGCTCACTCAACTGCTCAGTATGAAAACACCCCACTTGGTGGTCTAATTGCAACACAGGTGTTTAGAAAGTGGTTCCATTAAACTTTTCAACTGAGGATTTCCCTCTATTACAAAAATATTTGAATAAATTAATTTTAGTATGAGTGGGCATCTCTGGGAAATGCTACAAATGAGGAATTCATTACGCTAGGGCTACTTCAGCAGCTCTAGGATCTTTAGGAGAAATTTGATGCCAAATTATGTTTATCTAAGTAAAACACATTAGTGGACATTATATAACCAAGGGAAATTTTTCCTACTTGTTTGTTTTGCTTTTCCTCTATGTTACATACATATGCATGTGTGCATGCATATACACATGTGCATGCAAATATGCAAACACACACATACATACACACACAAAAATGGGTAGATTTGTTGCTCACTCGAATATTGGGAGGATCAAAAGAATTTTCACATATATTTACCTTTTTTTGTTCTACATCTAGAAAAGATCAATATTAGGATTGGTTTAGCTGAAGACAATTATAGCAGAAGATTTGACTTAGCAAGTAGTTAGACAAGCAGTGGATTAAATATTGGCTCAAAAACATGGGGGCTGTAAGTTTTTGTGGATCATAAAAATGGTAATGCAACAATTAACAAGGTCATATTATAGAGCACAGACTTTACTCTAGCTTAATGGCTCTAAGGATAAGCATTTATCAGCAAGGAAGGATTTAGCATAAATTGACATGTAAATGAATTGACGACTGATCATAAATTAATTTTAGTGCTGAAGATGTAATAGAGACACAGCAAGATGCCACTTTATCATGGCATTTTATGCTCAGTAACATTTAAGCAACTTAATGTCCTATGTGAGATTCTTCTTCATCAGCCTGAATTAATTTCAGATATTTTTTCTGGCCTTTCAGCATTTTTAAGCTGAGGAATTTAGAAAGATTAAAGCTGTAAACACCAATAAATTTGCTATGTGGCATAAATTCATTTTTCATTAAATGTTTAAATATGTATTGATTATGTTTGTGGCTATAATGTGTCAGAAGTGTATGAATTGCTTACAGTTTCGAAAGATTCTCCAGGCAGGTTGTTCAGACTTGGTATTTTCTAATACATGTGTTCACAGATATGGTAGACATGATTCCTATCAAAGTGACTTACTCTTCAATCTAACAATGTTTTTCTTATCTTCTAATCTTTCTCTCTGTCTCTCTGTTTCTCTCTGGCTCTCTTTCTGTCTGCTTCTAAGTATGACTAAGAATCTCACACACAATTAAATTATGACAAAGTAAATTCATCAATTTACTTTGAATAAAAATACTATAAACTACTACTATCTGAATGTAGCCAAGTATACCATTATATATATACACATATATATACATGTATATATACATATATATACCATTATATATGTATCTTATTACATATTATTACATAAGATGCATTCCATTATATACTAAAAATATATTTGTTACCATTTTTTGTTGCAAGACAATCACATCATTATTTTTTTCTGTTTCTAAATAATCAACAAGAATTTACTAGCATTATATGTTATTTAATAAATAAATAAAAATAAATAAGCTAAATTTTCTAGGAATGTTTATGGAGATGTTCTTTTGAAGATAAGATAAGGTCATTGCTAAGACATTATACATCAGATAGACTAATGCATAAAATTTACAGTGAAGAATGAAAATATTAAATTTATATTATCTAATATGTCAATCTTTATTGAACTTCTGTACTTCAATGTCCCTGTATAACATATGCCAGAATGGATAATAGGTAGTTCTTTATCCATAAAACTCTACTTCCTATGGAATGTATATGCAACAGTTCCTGTCAAGGGATGGAACCAATGTACTGTTTTCTTCTATAGTATTTCTGCAACAAAGAGAATGAGTCTAAGTTTAACAGCAGACTGAAGGTGAAACAGAATCAAGGCAACAAAGAGCCAAGATTTCATTAGACACAGGAAATCAGAGTAGCAACTGACAAAGTATGCTTATGTGGTGGAAGATACTGTTGTGTGCCTACCACACTGCAGAGATAGACAAGACTCTGTAGTACAAGGACCCAGTGATTCAGAAGCATAATAAGGATGTGATTGCGATGATGATGATGATGACAGTCTAGAGATCTTTATATGGAGAAATCAAAGTGTGTCGGTTCTTGCAAAAGACAGTTAGACAGCAATAAGGAAGGCAGGAGTACCAGAGGCAAGCTCAAGAATTAAAGCATGAAGTGTGTGGAGAGAATAAGGGCTCTGCAGTTTTGGTGACACCGTACTGAATAGCTCAGAGCTTTTCTTTTTCCTTGTGGTAAGGGCACACAGTCCTTTGCTTTGCTTCTTCTCTCATTGTGGCCTATGGGTCCTCGACAATGATCTTTAACTCAGAGAGATGAATCTGTCTGAGGAGGATCTGTTGATATTTTTATCTGTCTTAGGTCCCTTGTAGTGGTCTGTGTCAAGCAGACTTGTTTGGAATATAAAGACCATGTCCTAGTGCTTTTTCAGCTGGACTCCGAACAGCCTCTCTCTGACACTCCTGACTCCATTTTAATGTCTCAGATGATACTACTCCTTTCCAATTCTGTTTGCTCTGCTCTGAAAAGGAACGTATGTGTGTCACTAACCTATTCACGAATATTTTAAGTACTTCAAACTCTTAACTACACTGCTCTCTTCAAAGGATGAGAATAGAGCAAAAACTCTACCATATTTGATTTTCACCTATTTCTCATAAATATGTATTTGTGTTAATTAGGAAACCTAAAACATGTGTTTCATAAACACATGTTTGTGTCTCCTTTCTAAATATATTAGGATAAGCACTATTTGGTAGTTTATTATATTATGAATTAAATCATATAACAACTTAAGTAAATATTAAATTAATTATAGTAAATAGTTGGTTTAACTCCCACTGTGATTTTGTGTTTTAAAAAAATTGAAAACTGGCTTTGTAGAACCTTAAGAAAGTGTTACTTGTAGTAGTATCTTCAAAGTATTTTATACCGGAAGCTATTTGTGCAAAAATTTGTATTTTTCCACTAACACTGTGTTTCATTTTGCAGAAAAATCTACCTTATGGCTCATGATATTTTATATTAATTATTTTTAAAGGAACTGGAGTTATTAAGCTAATTAAAATTACAGCATATATAACAACATTGTTGTAAATAAAATTCAGTAAAATGCAGTATTCTTTATATTGATATTGTTTAGCCATTTAATATATAAGTTTTTGTTGTTTTTATGACTAACTTTTAGCTTAAAATCTTGGTATAGTTTATGGAGTCTGAACTACATCTAAAATATATGCACACTATTTTTTAATCAATTCTTTCTGCTTAAATACACTAAGTTACTGCAGTCAGATCACTCTTTCTTGTTGTACAGCAAGTTACATATGTTTAGCAATCCTTGTGGGAAAATGATGTGATCATTAAATCAATTTAAGAATTGAACCAATTGATCTGTGATGCGTCAGTGAGATACCAACAGGTACAGTTTTTTAATGCCCTTAGTTCTCTGTTATTAGAGTGTTGGAGACATAGATGATAGTGGAATAAAGAACTCACAGTGAAACTTTAAAATATCAGCCAGGGGATGAAATAGCCAGCTTGGCCGTTATGCACTGTGTTACAGCAGACGAGGTATCTGATATCCACGACTTACTGGAGCACTACATTTGTTTTTAGGTTCAATGGTAAATGGATGGGGCTCTGCATCTGATGAGGATCGTAACTTTTCTAGTCATAGATCTAGTGTAGGTAGCTCCTCAGATGGCTCCATCTTTGCCAGCGGCAGCTTTGCACAAGCATTGGTGGCAGCAGCAGATAAAGCTGGTTTTAGGCTGGATGGAACCAGTCTTACAAGAACAGGTTGGTAGACTCTGAGTCAACACTCTTTGCATGAGAGAATCCTGTCCTCCAGACACTGACCTTTCCTTCTGCTCTTCCTTCTCAGTGAATCTAACTGCAGGCTTCTTAAAATATGCATGAACACAGTTGGATAGACGCTCTGTTACCAGGACAGCTCTTTGGATGCTAATATTTTGGAGCCAAAAATAGGCTCCTTCTCACTACCTTGCATCCCTTCCTTCCTTTCTTCTTATGGCTCTGCTGGTTAATTGCAGTGTGCTTCCTTTTCATATTACAAAAAAAAAAAGCAATTAAGATTGTCATTAAACTTTCAGTAACTCACACATTGCAAAATTCTCACAAAATCAATAATGAACCTGGTGATAAAAATTATTCAGCTTTTGTCTCCACTGCTTTACTTTCTCCCGTTTCTTTTTGCGGAGGCCCTTTCTGGGAAGGTTTCCTCAGCATGGGGTGAATGGGTCTAAGACTATCTAACAGTTCACTTGGCTGATGGTCCTAATTGTTTGACTAAGATGTTAATACAATGATTTATCTTTGTTTTAAAGGATGCTCACTAAAGATATACCCAACGCGTTTGTGAGTTCAATAAGATATCTATATGTGTACTGCTCTTTAAAGTGAATCTGTTTTGATTTCAAAGCCTAGTGAATAATAGCACCCAAGTCAAAATTTCATAATTGTTATGTGCATCTCATGCCACAGGGTGGGGAAAGATAGGTGCGATTAACTTTGGTAATTTATAAGTAAATGAGTATTTTGGGGGGGAAAAACAACAGCTTTGGCACAATTTATATGCCATTATATTTGTAATACACACTTCTTATCTGTATATAATAGAAGACAATATTCACATTTACTATGTTGTCTTAACAAAAGAAACTAATGAAGTATCAAATACATGATTCAATTTTAATGGCACTCAAATGGTAAATTGACCTTTGCTATACGTTCAGGTGATAAAATCACATCATGGATGTTTTCATAAGTTTCACCATCGTTATTTCTTTCTAATGTGCATGAAATATTCTTCAAACAAAACATAAGCATGCGTCAGGCATTGCAAAGGTTTAATTTTATAGATAATCCAAATTAAAATATGTTGTGATAGAGCTGGTTATTTGAATTTTCTTGCTTCCCAAGGCATAAGTCAGAATCTTTATGTTGCCTGAGTGCTTCTTGTGGTGTTTGCTACAAGCAAAGAAGGGAGAGGGTGCAAGGGAGCTAATAAATTAGAAGGCATAAGTGCACCAGCAGCATGTATGCTAAACGCTAATAAAGCATTAAGCAATATCAAGTCACACTGACTTAGGAAAGTGTAACTACATATGATAATTTTGTATGAAATGAAAATATGCTTAAGAGAATATGTGCACATAAACCAGTCCACTCTTACAATAATAAACTTAGTATCAAAATAATTCATTGTAGAAAATGTATTAGCTGACCCTTTTCCTAGAATAAATTCCATACATGGGATATTTTCCCAGAATAAATTCCACATATTCTAAACTATAAAAAGAAAAAATGTAGAATGCCAAGTCTTTTACGATAGGATAATATTACTCAGAAAACATATATCACATTTTGGGTTATACACTGAGACTATGACCTGCTACCTTCTACATGGATCTTAATTCTGCTGAAAGGTAGAATTCATTGTATATGAAAATTAAGTGGTAAGGTCAATTTTATGTATGCATCTCAGCAGACATTTTGTGTAAAATTTCAAATATTATGACTCCCAAAACACCAAAAGAGTGTTTAGCATTCAAAGAGTAAAATTTGACTCTTCAAATATAACAATACACAATTTAAAAAACAAAACAAAAAAGACGCTTTTCTTATTTTGAAAAGTAAATGTGGCACGCATTTGCATAGATTTATGAAAGAATTATCAAGATTGTCAAGTCTGAATAAAACTATAATCAAGCAATGGGAAGCATTTGGTTGGTGGATTTATTTCAGGTTCATTTGTTTGAAATGTGTTTCTGTTGGATGGGGTCTTCTTAGCTTATTAAAAACCGGGTAAATTACGTGCAGCAGGCCATGCATTCCATACAGACATGCAGTGGGCTTTTGTACCTTCACAGAGCATCTGTGGGTACATTCACTGTGTAGTCTAGTTAAGAGCAGAGACACAAGGCTAGACAGAAATAAAGTATTACAGTGGCATTCTCTATGTCCATTCCCTTGGTTTTCATTTCAGGAAAAGCCTTTACTTCCTCTCAAAGGCAGCGGCCCACCAGCCCATTTTCTACAGACAGTAACACCAGTGCTGCCCAGAATCAAAGCCAGAGGCCTCGGCCCACCAAAAAACACAAGGGAGGGCGGATGGACCCACAGCCAGTGTTACCTCATCGGAGGGAAGGGATGCCAGATGGTAGGTTACTCATCCTAACTACATTACCTCATGAAATGTTCTCTGTGTTCTCACTCACTTTCAGTAAAGGAGGTGTTGTAGACTAGGCACTGCCTCAATACTTACCAGTCCAGATACTTGGCCACGTGCCATGTTTAAATGAAACACACTCTTTTTCAATCATGTGAAATTCTTTATCATCATCATCATTACCTCACCATCAGCATGCCTCAAGAAGGACCTAGAATTCTACTTCCCAAAGTCTCAGCTCTTCTAAAACTCTCCAGCATCTCATCTTAAGTATAGGAAGGAAACTGTCAGTGAAAGTGCACTTGTAATTGTGTGAGAACACTTAAAATCATTGGGCCTATTATATTTTATTTTATTTTATTTTGAGAAGACAATGAAGTGATCAGCTAAGGTTTTGTGTTCATGAATTTTAGAACCAATAGGCATCCATAGTCTGTTGATATAAAGACTTTCTTTCTTCCAGGTACTGCAATATGTGATCACAATCTCATAAACAATAGAAAAATGAAAAAGAGAAATTTTATTTCTCAGTCTTAACGTCTAGGGAGTGCAACACTTGGTGCCAGTTAATAGGGTCCTTTATGGCTACAGGAGGTGGCTTCTTTTGGTAATCTCAAATGATGGAAGGAGTCTCTCTAGTGTTCTTTATAAGGGCCCTGAGCCAACATCATGATCTAATGTCCTCACAGTGGTTCACAACTCAAAATACTATACCAATAAACAATAGGATTAATTTCAGTATATGAATCCTATAGGCATAAAGATTCAATGCAAACGAAAGGCTCAATATTTGTTTGTTTTCTTTTACTTAAGGTCCAAAAATAAATACTTTTGACTTTGGGGAGCATAGGGCTTATGTTCTAAATCCATTCCTTGTCATGTGAGTATACGTATGGAGGAACAAATTTAAAACTGTAACTGCAGGTGTGTCTCAGTGTATAAAATGCTTGTCTACCATAGAAATGTAGCCATAGATTAGATAGCCAAAACTCCATAAACTGGGCTTGTTGGCACATGCATATAATCCAAATACTTGGGATGCTGAGTCAGCAATATAATAGTTCATCTTAGATGAGGTGGCTGAATGTGAGCAACAATGGTTTACGTAAATCATTTTATTTACACATAGCATCTAATCTTTGAGCATTTCACTAAATACTGCTCTCTTCAAGAAGCAATATTACTGAAAGACATACATGATCTGTGATGAGTCTATTTTATTATTCCTCTTAGTTCTAGTGTTTTTCAACTCACTTCTCATATTTTCTGAATATATAAAACTTCCCTTTCAATGCTCTGCAACTTAATATATCTTCATATTTCTTAAAGCTTTATAGGCAAAGAAAAATTTCTCCCTACTTCTCAAAAACACCTCCTTATGACCTCCCAAATTTATCATGAGATCAGTTTATTGAATATCAAGAGGATTAACCTAGCCAAGGTGAAGGTTAGAACCATTTGGCAATATCCTAAAACATGGCCTTCTGTGTCTGATGTAATTATCAGAAGTACAGTCGACTTTCTGTGCATTTCTGTAACTCATATTGGAAAACCTAGATCTAGTCCTTGGGCCTCAGAGTTAGTAGGATACGGTAAAACCTTAGTGGTAAAACATTATTGTTTTTTATTCTTATTTTTGCGAGAAGGAATCCAGCTGCCATCTTTGTACTTTCTGTGAATGCCAAGACTCAAAACATTGAACGTGTTTGTTTTAATGTACCTTGGGTTCATACTTTTTCCAGCTTTCTGTGTTTCTTTGGGAAGTGTTTCCATGAAATATGAATGTTAAGGGTACAGATGTTAACACAGTGTTTGTCCACTCTGAATTTCTAGCAAGCTCCAACTCTTGTTTGATCCTCCTAAGACTGGTATTGTAGGTGCTCACCATAGAACCTGCCTTTGTTTATATGTGGGTGCTGGAGGATTGAAATCAGGTATTAATGCTTGCAGAGAAGGCATATTACACACGCACGCATTCTCTCTAGCCCCAAGTCCCACTAGTTTTAAGACTGGGCTTTGTAGATTCTGAATATAGACTGACAGATTTTATTGTTGATGGTAGAATATCCTAGTACCAAGTGGCATATCCCACTTTTCAATCATTGTTATGATTACTGTATCCTTGTGTCAAGCTACTTTCTGAAGAAAGGGAGTAATTTTCTCTGTATCCACTGAGAAGAATTTGGAATAATGAGAAATGTCAGTTTTTCTCCCAAAAGCAATATAAAAAGTCCATACACATTCATAGACATACTTGTTTCTCTTATGGAATATCTCTTCTAAGCAGGGCTTGTTGAATCCAAGTCATGTATCCTTGAAAGAAATAGCCTGATCAATTCTGGACAAAAGATGGTAGACAGTTCCCCCTCTATGAGTTCTCCAGAGATTATCCTCTCTTGAACTGTACTGTCTTTGACCTCGTCATTAATTCCAAGTTAAGACAAAGATTTCTTCTCTGCCACAATATAGTTTTCTGAAAATTCATGAGCTCATTGGTTCCTTCATTTAAATATTTAGTGAGCATATATTATAGGTATTATCTCTCAGTCTCCTGTACCTTATATTCTAGTCAATAAACAGAGGTTCAGACCAATATGCATGCATAAATAATAACATAAATTATACTAATGGTGATTGTTGCCATGGAGAGAAACAACAGAAATTGTAAAGTATTTCAGAGGTAGAATTTTAATGTAGGGTTATCAAGGAAAGCTCAACAACAACACGAATATGATAAGAGGCAGGAAGAATATAAATAAAAGAACAATGTTGATGTTCAAGGAAAGGTTATCATAGGAGCTGATGTCAGCAATTAAAAGCCCAGTGTTTATTTGATATTTTTTAAAAGGAAAGTAAGACTATAACTAGAGCAGAGAGAAAAACAATATGGACTATGATGCCGGGCAGGTAAGAAAGGAGTAACATTGAGGGAGCTGTAAGCTGAGGATCTACTATGGGCTTTTATAGTGGAAATTTCCTGGAAGGATGTGTGTGTGTGTGTGTGTGTGTGTGTGTGTGTGTGTGTGTGTGTGTGTGTGTGTTTGAATTCATGTTAGTATATTTTGTATTTTTAAATTTGTATTTTTAAGGTAGGAGAGTGGCATAATCTTATACTTTTTATTTCCCAAATGTCAGTCTAGATTTTGTATAGGCAAGAATAAGTGGCCCTAATATAAAAATAGAGACAGTTGGAGGATCATAGAAACAATAAATGGGGGCGGGGTGCTTCATGGCATCCTCAGTGGATCAGTGAAAGCAATCAATAAGAAAGGTAAGATATTGGAGATGGAAGCAATGGGATTTGAAAATGTAAGTTAATATATGCCACAAAGAAAGGGATTCAAAGACAATGTCATAGCTTGGGCGAAGGTATAGAGTGGAACTGTAAAAGGAGAAACACGACAGTAAAAGCGTAAGTCTTTGTATGATGATGCAAAGCTATGTTTCAGTATTAAGCATAAACTTCTGAGCTGGCCTGGTTGCTGGGACACAATGGCATGAGTTGGGTCGTAACAAAAGAGAGATTCAACCTGGAGACGCTTGATTGCTCCGCCTTCATCCATCCCCATCGACCCCCATTCACTTACCTGAAACATAAATGAGAATAATAAGGTACCTATGACATTGGCCTGTCATCGATTGACAATAGCTAACCCCCAGCGGGCCAGGGAGATACTCTAGTGAATTGACTTACTTGAAATAATTCCACGAAGAATGGAATAATAAATTTAATTTAAGTAAATGCATTGGATTAAATAGTTTTATTTTTTCCACAGCCATTTGTAATTCCAACCCTTTCCAGTTTATTTCAATGTGCATGCAATATCCTTTATTCTTAGAAGATAAAATCTCCAAGGATATTATACAATTACCAAGCTATATAATTTCAAGTCAAATTAAATAGGCATCAGAATTTTAGCTGCCATAAGCAAATGCCATTTTGGCCATTCTAGAAATTAAACAGCTCAGATGGTGAATAAAAATCAATGACAAGATATGTTATTTTAGAATTCAGTACAATCCTTCCCCTCACTGACAGACTAAGCCCAATACTGAAATGAAATAATTAATTTGCATTCATAAAACACACATCAAAGGAAACCAGTATTAAAGGTAAAGGGAACACCAAGCCCATTAGATTACCATGCAAACAGATAGCATATTATTGCAGTAGATCTTCATTTTGAAAGAAGGGTTCCAAATGCATCCCTTTTCTCATCAATGATTAGCAGCTCTTAATCTAACATGAAGACACTCACAAGAGCTGAGAATACTACTTCAACTTGCAACGCCGAGAGCACATGCTCAACAAACCAGTAGCATCCTTCCAGTGGAAGGAAGTATTTTGCTTATAAAATAAAAGATAAAGCTTTAAAAAAACACAAACATTTTTAAAGGGGAATTGGCTTCTTGTGTACAAAACATTTGGTTCTCCCTTTCTAATTTAAAAAAAATATTATTAGAAAAAAACATGTTTATAAAAGTGGAATGAGAAATAATTGCCCACATTGAGTAGAATATCCTTAATTCATTTAATAAATGTATATTGCAGGATGTATAAGTTTTATAAATAAGGAATATAATTGTCTAATCTAAGGGCAAGCCATGAACTTCACAGTATCTCATAAGAAAAATCAGATGATAAAGACACAAATGAATGCTTAGAAGAATTGAAAGTCCTTAACCATGGCATTTTAGAAATCATATTAGAAAGATATAACAGGAAATGCAATCTCCTAATTAATGACATTCAAAATATAAAGATGACTATCTGAAGAGTTAGCAAGGGGAAATGAAAATTAGCTCATTTTCAATTTTTGTGTTTTCTTCATTTCCCAAGTTTAATTTTAAAAGCTCTTTCAAGATGAGTTAAACCACTCCGGACTTGTCGAATCACCTCTAAAAGTTCTTTCAAAAATGTATCCGGCCCATTTCAAATTTCCACAATGCACTGTCTGCATGACTCAGCACATAGCACATTCAATGCATGCTCTGGATATTAGTTATTACGTGTGAAAATTAATACAAGGGAAGATTATAATGTATTTAGTTGTAACTCATTAGGCGGGATCAGTTGTCAGACAAATGTTAATTGCATTTAATGATGTTAGCTTAACCCTGTGACCATTGCTCCGTGTGGCACACACTAGTACAGAGAGAGCCATATGCTATACAGGATGTGGCCTGTGGTCCCTTATTTACAGAGCGCGATCTCTCCCGAGGAGATCTTTAAGAACGCTATTGTTCTTGGTGGTGTTTACTAGCACAGCTGCTAGAATCTGTAGTGATTTTTCCCCCTCATAGTATTCTTACCTTGAAAAGATAGAATATTTATATAAACCACACACCATCCTTTACCTTGAATGCCAGCCCCTAGTTTGCTGTTGAAAATATGGTCCCTGTTGAAGAGATACATGAAAAAAGTCGATTTTATCTCAAAGATGAGATGGCAAGAAGGTAGAAGACAAATCAATACATGCATTTTGAATAGCCATTAATTGACTTGCACTTTCCACAACATTTTGCATGGGTGATACTTGTAAGGGGGCAAGGGTTTTTCAGTGTTGGGCCGGAGGGGTGGGATTGTTTTCGTTTTTTTTTTATTTTGCTCATTTTTTTTCAACTTGAACTTAAATTTGTATTTTTTTTTATTAAATCTTAGTCCATTCTAAACATTATTCAAAATTTTTAGATCTTCCCCCACCACCAGATCCCCCACCAGGTCAGGGTTTAAGGCAGCAGATAGGCCTGAGCCAACACTCTGGTAACGTGGAAAGCTCAACAGAGAGGAAAGGAAGCTCTCTAGAGAGACAACAAGCAGCCAACTTAGAAGACACAAAGAGCTCATTGGATTGTCCGGCTAAAACTACTGTAGAGTGGCAGCATCAAACCCAGGACTGGATAAACTCTACAGAGCGCCAAGAAGAAACACGGAAAGCCCCACACAAACCAGGGGTTGGATCAGGTGTGTGCTGCACAGTTCCAGAAAGTGTGACTGTACTCACTTTTTGTTTCCTACCGGGTATATTAGGAATGGCAACTGTTTAAGGGCATCTGGATTTGCCTCAAATAAGTTCAACCTGAAATTCTTCAGAGGAGTGTAACAGCACACTTCAGTAGAGGCCTATTCCACAAGTTGATCCGGTATGAGGTCTTTGCATTTAGAAACCTCCAGGTTTCATCTGGAGTGCTCAGAACACAGCTTAATGTTTTTAATCCTTTAATATCCATATTGAGTTTTTTTAAGAACACTAAACTTCTCATTTTATGTCAACTTAATATCAACTTGAAACTGATGGTTGAAGTAGGGAGTCATTTGAAAGGGAGTTAACATCTTTCAAAAAGGGAGAATTCTCCTTTTCACAGAACTGCAGAGATGAATAATCAGATATCCCAAAGTTAGAAAAGGAAGATTTGAGCTGGTATGTTGTTCTTCGTATGACTAAATGAAGTTCAGTGTTAACACTTGGATGGGAAGGTCACTTATTTATAAGAAATACTTTCCTTAAATAATATAAACTTCGTAATTCCTGCTTAGACATTATTTGGTGGAGGGGTAAATCTGTTGTAAAAACTATGGTTTGGGGGGGGCATTCACCCCTGCTTAGTGTCTACTGGACGTGAGCACACAGACACATTCAGAACAGTGTCCTTTTCTACTCTCTATTCATTTGTACTCAGTCATGTCTAGGTTTGTTCTCACTCCATGCATTTCTCTTAATTACCTCATGTCACCATGTGATGTTAAAGTCTTAGAAGGTTTATTTTGTCAAGGGACCAGAAATGACAATGGCAATATCTAGATCTACTGAGACATTTTGGAAGGTTACCAGCTGTTACAAAACACTATGTGCCCTGTCTCATTAAATACTATCTGAGGAGCAAACGGATAGATTCAATCAGTAGGTTTTATTCACTTAATCACGACGTATAGCCAGAAAATTGGAAGAAACAATAATGGATGTGGAGGGGACAGGACATGGTGAACAACTAGAATAAAGAGAAAAGCAGATCTGAGTATTAACATACGGATATAACACAATTTGGTTTTTTGGAGACACGATATCTAAAAGGAACATTAATATATTATAATGAGTGTTTTGTTCTCTTTTAATGAAATGCAGAACTTTTTACACAATGGATTTCTGACTCAAGAAATATCAAACGTTTAGGAAACTTATTTAATATATATTAATATAATATATATATTCTTATCTAATTCTATATCCACAACCTAAAACGATTTCTATATCTATTTCCATAATTTAAACTAAAAATAAAATCATTTTTCTTTGGTCTTACTGGGAAAAATTAAATTGAGCTTCACTGACTTCCAAAAAGATTTCTCAGACACTGTTTTTGTTATGCCAACTATGGTTCAATTCAGCAGCCCTCTATTACAATGACTTTAAACCTTGCAAATACTATGCTGCCCTTATCCCCAAATCTCTTTTGATTTAGTCCAGTCAGCATGCATTGTAGAAAAGTTGCCTGCATGTGGAAATTCCTCTAATATCCAGAACAAATTAAACTTTACCCCCATCCCTGAGCTCCCAGGGACTAAACCATCAACCAATGAGTCCATATGGAGCGGCCCATGGCTCCAGCTGGGGGAGGGAGGATGGAAAACGAGAAAAGGGGATAACATTTAAAATGTAAATAAATAAAATACCCAATAAGAATTGTAAAAAACAAACAACAACAGAAAATCAACTTCCCACTTCCCATTTTGCTGGAAAATGGAATAAGACAGTTGTCTTTGAGGACTGGGTTTGTGCTTGGCACCCGTGTTGCCGTTCAGTTCAGTCCTTTATGCTTGGTTTTCTTTTTTTAGAGGAGTCCCTGGTGCCCTACAGCAAGCCCAGCTTCCCATCTCCAGGCGGGCACAGCTCATCCGGAACAGCCTCCTCTAAAGGGTCCACTGGTCCTCGGAAGGCTGAGATTCTGAGGGGCAGCCACCAGCGGAATGCCAATGACCTTCTCGACATTGGATATGTGGGCTCAAATAGTCAAGGGCAGTTTACAGGTGAATTGTGTAAGTTTTTTGGTTCCTTTCAAAGGCCGTTGGGATCTCTGTATTAAATAAACTGAGTGATAAAAATTTATATCTGCTGAGAAAAACAAATTCAATTATTTCACCCAGGATTTGCTCTAAGTTTAAGGATAACTGTTTAGAACAGTCTATGATATAAGCATTTCATTGGCATCTCAAGTTGATTTAAAGTGTATAAAATTCTTTTAATGTAAGTAATTAGTCTTAATACTTACAAGTAACATATTTGGCAAAGGGCTCTTCACCCTTTAAAACTGGGTGAAATAAAGAAAAGGAAGCAAACTGCCCAGTTGAGAATTTTGGGTATTTATTGTGATTGGAGCTGAATGTACCGTCTATGTCTTAGTCCTGACATTAAAAAAAATTACATGTTCTTAGTACCTTTTATGAACCTTTTTAGAAGATCCTTCTACTCGAATTAGTTGTTATTTTATTCTTACATTTTAAAAATGAAACAAATGTAAATTCTTTGTAAATCTACATTCTTCCATGAAATGTCAGTTTACTAGTGGACTCGCATCAGTGTTGGGAACTAGTTCATCCTGTGAGGACTGCAAACTACCTAGAACACTGCAAAGTTCTACAGGAATCTGAGTTACCACCCACTGGCTACTGCTAAGTTTGCTACCATGGTTCATTTGTAACTTCTGTTTTGACTCACCTACATTTAGATTTTTTCGTAACTGACTTTGTGGTATCTGTAGCTGGTACATCCTCTAAGAAAACAAACATGTGCATCCCATGCCTGCAGGCTTCCATTTCCCCTCACGGCCTTCAAAGGAGATTATTTAAACTCACGAATGCAATACTTAGTTGAGAATCTTCCGTTACTCTCTACTTGCTTTGATTTTATTGATAGTCAGGATAGAGGAGTATTTAACACTCGAGAAAGCTATGCTTAGACCTTTTTCTTCTCTTTTGCAGAGTAACTGAGAGGAGACATACAAAGACGCTCTGAGGACCATCAGGTCCAAACTCATGGAAGTGATGACATTTAACAGTGCAATGAACAATTTCTTTATTTATGTACTATTAAAAAATACTGTAAATGCAATGTAAAGACACAGCCACACATATCCCACAGTTCTTTTCTTGTGTCCTTCTCTTACTTACACCACCCACCTTAACTCTTTCTTGTCAGGAGTATATAAGAAAAAGAAAGAAAGCAAAACTCGCCCTCCAGGAAGAAAAGGATTTTCCTCTGTACATAATTTCTTTGGTGCATTGCTATGCAAGCTCACTCTTTTTAACTCTGTTCGTATTATTGTCTGTTCTTATTGGTCTGTTGTACTATATGTGAATTAATGGGCTGTGGTACCATATATTAACTTTTAATTGTGTAACTTTTTATGTTTAAATTTTGCACTGCAATTTTATTTGGTGATAAGCACAAATCTCTCCTCCTCATAACATGAAGAAAAGATTGAATGTGAAGGGAGTGTTCTGTACTGTAAGCTAGGTGGACAATGCTGGTGTGACCAATCCTGTTAGACGGTTTTCAGTTGGGGGTGTAGAAATAGGAAGATGCGAAGGAATGATGGGTGTTGGCAAAGTCTTCTTGAACCATCAGATACTGAGTCAATTTTAAGAAGCAGAAAGATGGATGCTATTGACTATAGCAGGGGTCAAAAGAAGGGGCTTTGAGTCTAGACAGAATATGTAAGAAAGTATGGCGGTGGCAAAGATGTACTAACTTGCTTTAAAAATCTTATTAAAGTTTTATTTAGAATGAACTTCACTGGCCATTGTAATTAACCCATCTTAGAATTACAATGAGCAAAATAAAATCAAGGTGGTTCAAGAGATCTGTATTTATATATTCCAGCTTTAAAAAAAAACAGCAGTTTTGAATTACCATAATTAATCTCTCCAACTCATTAAGTCAGACTATAACATAGAGTTCCCCAAGGAAACAAAGAAAATGAACTCCAGAGATTCCAGCAAATAGTTAAAGGAGCCACTTATTGTCAGGGCACACTCGGCTGCTCTGGACTATAAGCTCAGTTGTAGTATTGTGTTCGTCTTTCTAATACACATACAGTACATAATAGAGGATGTAGTCACATCACTTCGGTTCATTTCTTTGCTTTTTTTAAAAGCAAACCAATGCATTCTACATACAATTTTGTGTTTCTTCTGATTAAAACGTGAAACCAATGCTACCACATGTATAGCTGAGTTATCAGTGCCTAAGGGCAGTGCTCGCAGTGTGTTCAGTTTCTGGTTAGTTGATTTACTGGGCTCAATATTTTCTGGTACAGTCTCAGAAATTGGCCACCAACTAAAACCTGTTTGACCCATTTTGAATGAGTAAATCGGAAAGAACAGTCAAAAGGGAGAAAAAAAATGCATGTTTATACACTTTTTAAATAAAACCAAATCTTGTACGTGGACATTAATGACAGTGTCCTGCCTCATTTGTTTTCACGACTTTGAGAACAAGGAGTTCCTGAACATCAATTATGTATGCTCAAGATAAATGTGACTTTGAAATGTATGTTAGCTACTGTACATGTATGTAAGTCAAGTAGATGATAGCCTTCCTAAAATTACCACTTATGATATTTTCCCATGTGCTCCTTACAGAGCTTAAGTTCTACTTCAGCCGGTAATTTTTATTATTTCTCTTATGATATATTCAATAGATGGTACCTTAAAAAATTCTCAGTGTGATGGGCAATATATTGAGTTTTCAAGTAGGGGATATTTATGTTGACAGTACATGCCTTGCATCATTGGCTCAGATGCCAATTCATGGGACATTATTGTAGGGAATGGATAATGTAAGTACACGGTCCTAAGGGTCCTTCTCCACGGGCAAGCATAGAATTTGAGGTTCTTCATGGGTTCCAACATTTTCTTAGTGCTCTATCCTTAACTTCACTGAAGTAACAAAAAATTCTGACACACCCTTTAACAACTTTCTACCATCAGTGCCTGAATTTTATTGAAGTTTCGTATCTCTGGTACAAAGAAATAGGAAAAACTGAACAGTTTCTGTGGGGAAAAAAAGATTTATGTAATTATTGTCAATTCTAAGTTGTGATGAATTTAACTTTTCGTTTATACAGTTCCTGATATCCTGACCTCTATTTAAAAGCATGGGATCTTTTAAAATACATATTTTACTTGTGTTTTCACTGTATGTTCACGAATAATATAATTTAGTGGAAAACTTCAGTATATCACATGTATGGCAACTGACATTTGCAGATTATTATCAAACCAAATCATATGAATTGATATCTGTAGATCACTTGATGACTTACAGAACAATTTCAGGTTTTAGCACCATGTCATTCTGATTGTTCTCAGTATATGATCATAATTATATTGTGTTTATACAGATTGCAGACTGTGATTAGTGCAAAATCTTGTATCTGATATCTACTGTAAAGGTGAACTAACATGCTCTGGTGATTTGAATTCAGGCATAAGCAAGCTAACAGCAATACAAAACTTTCCTCATCTAGGTATTGGACAAATCCATTCATCATCAACCATCAGATGGTTAACTGAGAAACATATACCTCTCCCCCCATGAAAACCCCATCTCTTTTCATCTTGTCGTTGATTGAATGTGATAGAAAATCTACTGAGTTTACTCTTCTGTGGGCCTGAGCAGAAACATGCATAAGCCATCAAGAAGGAAGTCTGGGTGGGAATGAACCCTCATCTTTTACTCATAGGCAATACTGCTGTGCTGTCATGGCAGACCCAAGCACAGCTTCTTTCAGAACAGGCAACATCTCCTTAGGGAATGTATATATCAGTGCTCAAACTCAGGTATGCCAGTATAAACAGTAAGGCTCCCTTACCCCCCCTTTTCATGCCCTTTGACATAAAGTAGGTTAGAAGACTATAAAGCTATGAAAACCCTCGATTCCTTCACAGGATTTGGAGCAAGTTTATGGAAGTATATGGGACAGTCAAGACCAATGTAAATACAACCGAAGTAAAGAAAAGCCTTGCAGAAACGCACACTTCCACTAGCAAAACAGATTTACCATGTTCTATGTGGTAGTTTAACGCTCTCCATGTTTAAATCCCATCGTCAATGGGATTTAAGTTGTAAGTTTATATGTGGTTTCACATCCAAGTTCTAACTTAATAAATTTATGCAATTTGTTTCATTGATGAAAACACAATATTCACATCAGTGAGCTCCCAACTGAGGATCGCTTTTCCGAAAAAAGCAATCCTGTCAGTATTAAAGATATGCAGAACCATAACATTCACTACTAATGTTATTTTGTTCAACTACTTCTGTATAGTGTGAAAAGGGGGTAGGGGCACAACCGTTTCCACATTATCTGAGAGGTAAAACTATTTTTGCGTTGCTTGGTCCTAATGGATACTTCAAATGAAACACCATACAATTTTAAATGACATGCAATTTATGAATATTTTTTACTCTTATAATTTTAAAACCATTTGTTGTGATTTTAAAGTGTTACAAGATAGGAGATTTTGTGGTTGTGGGTAGACTTTTTATACTTTGTTTTATAGCTGAATTTTTTTCACTGTAGTTTATTTGAGTGAACAAACACTATTCCAAATCTCGATGTGTTTCATTTGATATTGTTAGATGAGCAAAGAAATTGGCATAAAATTGATTCATAGTATTGTCAATGAATTGTGTATTGTGTATTCACTGGGAAAAATAAAAATATATTCACATTTCAATTTTGTAAAAAAAAAAAGCCATTTATGTAAAACCAATTTGTCTGTAGACAAACCAAAAATAGATCCTGTGTCACTTTCAGAATTCTGTGACTATTTTGTGGCCCAATATTCCTATTTCTTTTTTCTATTCAAATATGGATCAGAAGTGCTAAGTAGGAAATAATGTTGACTAGTTAGTCATGATTAAAAGACAGCAATAAAGACTGCAAGTATTTGAAATTATATATCCTACTCTGTCAGCACTGCTTTCCAGACCTACTGCCTGCACCACAATGAAGCTTAGATAGGCAGTAAACTGAAGGAAGTGATTTGAGAAGCAGGATTACTCTAAGTTATTTTGAAAGGTAAGTCAATGGGATTAGAAGCAAGCAGCCCTTATTTGTTTGTTTAAAAATGTTAAAGATGCATCTCTGTTAGAACATATATTTGTTATCTTTAAAATAATGACGAAACAACAGAGAGAGAGACAGACAGACAGACAGACAAACAGATGTATAGACAGACAGACGTATAGACAGACAGAGAAAAAAATCATTTAACCCTGAAATACTCACTTAAAAATACCTAAGGAGCACATAGTAAGAGGACCATGTAATTCAATTTCATTTATTTTATCTAAATAAGGAGAGAATTCAAAACTATGAGAATAATTATAAATAATGTATACAGTACAATGAAGTGATATATATATATATGTATATATATATGAAAATATACCAGTTGCCTGTCTGTCAAAGATGGAAGGATGGGAAAAATCACCATCGTGTTGTTGAATATTTACTGTGAAAAAAACTAAGACAAGGAAAATGTACAAGAGTATTGAAAGCGTACACACATGCTTTCTCTATTATTGTATGTACTAATTCAAGAAAATATATCCCAGAGCTACAAAAAAAGCACACACACAAACGATAATCTTGTATACCTTCAATTTGTGAAAATATACTTGTCTTCTTTATATTGAGAATAACAATCTCCAGTAAGATTTACTTTCCAGAAGAAATGGGAAGTAAACCAAATTCTAACCCCCCCAAATAGATTTTAAGCATTAGAAAGGAAAGAAAAGCTTAAAAGTTTAGCTAATAGGTTCAAAGTACACACACGCACACACGCTGTTAGTTTAGCTTTCTGCTCATCAACATTGAAAGCATTGGAAGATAGGTGTGTCATAGATGTATTTAGTGCTATAGCTTTATGCTTTATTTAACATGAATCAGGATTGTACTAATCCTTTTCCTTATCTAGTAAACACATTTTGGTTTTATAGTAGATGACTATTGAAAAACATGAGTGTGTGTGTGTGTGTGTGTGTGTGTGTATTAGTACACATACAATATTGTATATTTCCAAGATATATGTTATTACCTAGGTATCTGATGATATACTCGTACATATAATTTTTATATATATGCATAACTTGTATGTCACATATTTGAACATGTGCATTATATTACATAGAAAAATACTGCAGTCTATGGCCTTGAGCTAAAATTACCTCAGACCACTGCAACTGGTATTACCCCATGAGAGTAGCATGGCAGCACCCTTTGACTAAATGCCATGCCTTGCTACATAAAGCCTTTAGATAAGAGGCAACATCGGCTAGACAATTTATTCTGGTGTGTTTCTAGGCAATATTTTTCAATAATTTTCACCTGAGTAATCTGGTTCTTTGTTTACTCATTCAATTTGCAAACAGAAATAGTGGTTCAGAGCTTAAATTGAACATCCAGAGCACTTGAGAAAAAAAATACCTTTGTCTTCAGAAGTAAATTAATATCTTCTGTTAAATCTTGCCCTCATTTCTAGGAAATCATCATTTGATTAATGGTTTATGCTAAGAGAAAAGACCAATAAATAAAGCTTTCAGACACATTCCCAAGCAGTAAACTAGGCCAACTTTATTCACATCTCGCACTACCTTCATATTATCCATGTTTCTAGTCATTCCCAAAACAGCCTCTCCCACATTAGTAAAAATTTAAATATAAGGAACACAAGGAGTTGAAACTCCATGGTTGAACATGTGAAGATATTTCTATACTCCTTAACTTCTTTATGATGGCATTCAATGACAGCATGCAAATGTTTTTAAACAATAATTAAAAATTACATTTATTTATTTGTGTGTGTGCACACGTTGCATACATATGTGCAAATATGTATGTATGTATGCCCATGCCATGGCACATAAGTAGAGAACAGAAGACCTTGAAGAGTCAATTCTCCACTTCTACCATGTAGCTTCAAAGATCAAATTTGGGTTGTCAGATTTGACAGCAAGTTCTCATTTCCTACTGAGCCACCTCACCAGAGATGGGTTCATCTTCTCTGACAATGAATTCTTTTTCTTCAAGCACCTTATGACCTATGTGGAACACACTTTGAAAAATAATCACTTAGGAACTGCCTTATTGTTTATGGCCCTAGATATCACCCTAGAGTGTTGAAGATACCCATTTGTGGGTTTCCCTTCTTCCCAGGGTCATTGGCCACCAGTCCATGAAGAAGACGGAGCAGACTTGATGCTCAGGGTTTCAGAGTGCCCATGAGTACAGTAGAAATAAAAGACTTATCTCGAGGATCAGTTTCAGGGAGACATCAACTTTAATCAGAGTGAATCAAGGGTTTTTTTTGTTTGGGGAAGCGGGTAGGAATATCCAGGATGGGCTGAAAGCTAATGTTCTGAGATGGCTCAGTAGCATGGGGAGACATTCCAAAAATCTCAGGTGTTGGCTGAACAGGTTCTTATTTCGAGAGAGAAAGCTGAACCTGTAATCTAACCAATGCTATGTGACACTCCACAGTTAGAGGGAAAAAGAATTTAGAACTTCCCAGACAAGATCAAAGAAGAATACACTGGTAAAGGAGTCCTCCACTTTGCTCCAGGCTCAGAAGGCTGACAATGGCAGGCTTCTTCTACCTTGCTAGTTTTTGTTAAAGCAAACTCTAAGACATGAGAAGAAGAAAAGATGTAAATATCAGCTGTTCTGTGGAGATCGTGGAAAACCATATTCAGTGGGAAGATAATTCTTTAAGTTGTTTCTATGACTAAGACATCTGTTTACTGCTTTAACCAAAGGTAGGATGATGCCTTGTTCTTTGGGCATCTTGCATTCTTATGAGTACTATTGAGTTTTAAGTTCATTAGGCTGAAATTCAATCACTGAACTGCACCTATTATTTTTCACTAAGCTCAACTCACAGTTTCCCCAGAAGGATTTTATTTTTTTAAGACTAGTGTCTCATCATTCTCAGATTCTATGTCAAGTAGAACTTTGCTAAAAATAATAGTCTGCAGCATAAAATTTAGAACCAGAATGTTATCTCAGCAAAATAAATACAGCTAAGTCTCAATAAAATTTGAAAGAGGGCAATTTAGTAAAGGCAGACATCTGAATACTCAGACATTTGTAAAGGCAGATGCACAGAAGAGAAAATGGGGAGCTATAATTATATGGACTTTTACTGTCCATAAGTAATGGGTTAAGAAATAAAAGTAGAATTGCAGGTATAGTTACTTGAATTTACCAAAATTGTTATAATAAAAACAGATCAGTGAAAAATAGATTTAAATTATTCAAATGAGTATGATTTGAGGAAAAGGGGATACTGGACCATATTAGCCTGAAAAAATTATGGGTCATGGAAATGGACTCGGCATAAGGATAGAGATACATAGGAGGAACACGTCATAACCTCAAGAAAACAGAGACTCTGACTTTCTCAGTAAGTATGCAAGCACTCCCTTATGGATTTTAGCAAATGAAGGAAGAGCAGAGAATCTCCATGGTTCAAATGAAAAGGAGTTGAAATTTTACTTGAGCCCATTATAAATGTGGCTAAATTATACATGCTCTATTAATATGATATGTACTCAGGTTAGAATACCTTTGTGGTGTATTAGAAAGCACCTGTTCTAGTTTTCAGAATTCAAAAGAAAGTTTAAAATATACAATGAGGCTAAAGAGGTATTTTCTTCAATGATATCCAAATTGAAAACATGTTGTATATATTCTAATAATATTTAATGTAAAATAAACATAATCCTTACAAAGTATGACACAGTCAAGAAATAAAGTAGAAACAGAAATATTTACATTTGTGTACACACACACACACACACATGCACGCACGCACGCACACACACACTCCTATAGGAGAAAGGGCCAGAGCAAGCAGTGTTGGATGAGTCCAGTGAAACAGCACCTTCTGTAATTAACAGGTTCAATGTGCATATAGATCGACAGGAACTGAGACAATATGAGCAAGACTTGTAAAAGATGAAGCCAAACAAAATCCCCACACTGAGAAAAGGAAGTGTACACATATTTCTACTCCTATCTAAGAAAATATGTTCAATTTGTATATTCTGAGAGAGAGAAAAATAAAATGGAGTGACTGAATATATCAACCACATTGCAGGCAGGCCTCATGCTCAGTAATTGACCAACAGGTTTCGTGTGTGTGTGTGTGTGTGTGTGTGTGTGTGTGTGTGTGTGTGTGTCTGTGTGTGTGTGTGTGAGAGAGAGAGAGACAGAGACAGAGACAGAGAGACAGAGTCAGAGAGAGAGTGAGTGAAAGAGAGTGGGGGAGATGGAAAAGGAGAGGGAGAGGGAGAGAAGGAAAGAAAGAGAGGGAGAGGGAGAAAGGGAGAGGTAGGGGGAGAAAGTGTGTGTGTGTGTGTGTGTGTGTGTGTGTGTGTGTGTGTGTGTGTATCTGTCTGTCTGTCTATCTGTGTGTGTGTCTTTGGCTATGGATTTTTGGTTTTGTCCTTTTAGCTTTTGTTTTGTTTCTGGGGAACTTTGTTATGTTTGCATGTGGGCAGAAGGAGAGAGAAAGAGACAAAGTTGAATGGAGAGGCAGGTAGGCAGATTTAAGAAGGACTTGGGCAAGGGGAAAGAATGTGATCAAAATACATTATACAACAATGTTAAAATAAGTTTTACATGCAGTAAAATAGAGAAAAGAACTTTAAATCCTTCAAATTAGGATAAATATAATCTAGAGCATAATAAAAAGACACTTTCCAAAACCTATGGTGGTTAGAATAACTATCACAGAACAATTTATGTTTAAATAACCTGTTTATCATACATATACATACGCATGCATGTTTATACATGTACTTACACAAATATCACTATTTTACTGCTTAAATGACAAAACATTAATTTAAATAAACAAATATTTCACACAAAGTTTTATGTTTAGAGAAATATAATAGAGCATACTTAGACATATAACAATATCATGGTGTTGACATGAGTAGAAGAAAGTCAAGTAAAACATCTGAGATGACAGATGCTCCCAAAATAAATTTTGAGAGTCAATAAATGATTAAAGAAACAGAAAAGGACAGTATGGAGCCCAGCCCATGAATACAAAGAAGGTTGATATAACAGGTGAGAAATGTGTGTTACAATTGACTGGGCGCTAATCTTATTGAGTGTAAAGAACTGATAAGCAATGTCTCAGCACAGAGGAAGAAAATGCAATACAAAGTGTTAAACAGTAGTAAAATGAACTCTAGTGGGTAAGCTAGTTATTGGTGTCAGCCTTTGCTGTTTGGAGAATCTAACCTATGATAAATACATAATATGGTGCTCCACAGAGTAAGGAAAATAAGTATCTTACTCAGGATATGAGTCAAGTCAACATCTCAGACTGAACAATGTACTCAATGGAGTTATCTTTCTCCAGGATAAGAGAGTTAATGGAGGTTTAATATTCCCAATGTAAAAGCACCAATCCATGAGGTCAACTTGCATATTAAATACTGAATAAGTATAGAATAAAAAGTAGTAAATAAGAAACATAAAAATCCAATGGTAAAGAATGTTTATCAGATAACTGTGGAATATAGCAAGTTTACATGATAAGGGTCAGAGCTGAATGGACTATAGAGATGGTGCCATTAATGCCCAAAATGTCTAAACAACAGATGAGATTCAGATGTAGTTTGGCATATCTACCAGACTTGCTTCTTCTCATTTTCTGTGGAAAAAAAAAGAAAATCATCTTCATACTCAAAGGAGATGCTAATATTTGGAAAATAATCAATTCCATCAACTCCTACATAGTTAAACTTGCTATTCATGTGGCCAGATTCAAAAGAAAAAGTGCTATGAAAACCTAAATTTGTAAACAAAATAGCACTAATAAGATGACTGTGAAACATTTGGATGGAGGATAATTTCATAGAAACCTCTACAGGAAATGCCAGACAAAAGCATAATGTGACCGACTCGATGAGCACAAAGTCAGAGAGACTTTTTATACATGTGCTGTTGAATGCAACAGAGGCAAACCAGACCCTAAGGCTCAAATAGGAACTTCATTAGAGAAAATTAAGGACAAGAGACAATGCTTATAAATCTTGCAATAATCTGCCCACGGATCAAACACAAAAGGAACACAGACAAATAAAGCTAGATCCTGGAAAGAACAGCTGAAATGACAACAAAGATAACAGCAGATAATAAAACTTCAAGAGAAAAATGGCGTGGAAAAGAAAGTGTGGTCTTTCTTTCTCTGTCCCTTCTGTCACATCTCCCCAAAGACCATAATGAGTCATTGACTCTGTTATTAAAGACCAACAACAGAAAGGCTTGGAAACATGAAAAATAATTAGAGTTTATGAGTAAAATATGGGTAATTATGAAGTGGCAAGATATAATTAATCATCCATTCCCTGAAAATAATGCTACAGTTATAAAATGGACAAGATATGTACTTTTATAATATCTCTACACACTCTCAGACATGGAAATTAGATACACACACACACACACACACACACACACACACACACACACACACTCCACAAACAAAATTACTGGCCTATGGTATAAACTTCCTATAAATCTTAGGGGAATAGCCAACAAACCTTTGAACATGAGTTTGTTAGAATAGCTCTCCAGGTTAAAATTACACCTGTTAACCCTTCACTTGATTTCTCTATACATCATTACAGTAGTTTATTATTGGAGATTTCATTTTTCCATGTTGAAATTCTGTGGTTTTTAAAAGGGCTTTTTAAAATAAAGTCATGTCAATTTATTTTCCCAGACAGTAGAGTCTAGGAACGCTTTATAAATATTGTGTATTATTAAAAATGTACAGCACCTGAACCCCTGCCCGGCTCCCACTCCCATTCATTCTCCTACCTGGATCCATCCCTCCATCTACCTCCAAAACCTCTCAGCATCCTCTACTGGACTCTCCTAGTTATTTGATTTTTGGGGTCTGTGGCTTATACAGCATGGTTATCCTGTAGCCACCTGTAAGTGAGTATATACTATGCATCAGTCTCACTCAGGATGATTATTTTCTAGTTCTGTCATTTGCCTGCAGAAGTCATGATGCTCTCATTTTTAACAGTTAAGTAGAATACACTGTTAGTGGAATACACTGTGTAAATGGACCACATTTTCAGGCTATGACTGAAGTCTCAATAAATATTGCCCTATCCAATAAAATCATGAATAATTGAAGACTTAGTAACATATTTATATATTTTGCCTATAGAAGTTGATGTGTCTAAGGAGGGAGCAGACAGAGAGAGAGAATGAAGACTTTCTTGTGAGGATCTTCAGACACTCTTTTTTTGTGTGAGTTATGTATTCAATGGAAGAATAAATCTTTGACTTCAAAATTGTTCCTCATTGTGGTGGCACTAAAGAATTCCTTCCTAAAACAGTACAAATCAGAGTTGTTGACACATGCCTGTGTTCCTCGCCACTATGGAAAGATTATTTCTCAAAAATTTCCAACCAAGCCAGCCAAGCATTTGAGTCAGGCTGCGACAAGTATTTCAACAATGTGTTGAACTCGCCAGATGTTAACCAACATACTCATTAATTAATTAATTAATAATTAATAAAAACAACTTCTCAATTCAATGAGTGCATCTAAGACATGTGGAATGTATAATCTGAGATTATGAATAGTCTGGGGCTACCTCTGCCACACTAATGGAAACAAAACAAGCACATAGGTTGGAATATAGAAAGACTTTGGGCATGTTTTCCTATTGGAGAATGCCGCCCAAAATGGTTTGGAGTTCAACAGGCTCTTTTCTCATGCTCAAGACCAAGACTTTCTGACACTATTTCGGTAAGACACAGAATTCCCCAAAGGGTCACATACAGCTACACATCATCCTGCAGAGTCATGTGTAGTTAAACAAAGTAAATACATAGAATAGAATAGAATAGAATAGAATAGAATAGAATAGAATAGAATAGAATAGAATAGAATAGAATAGAATAAGAATGGAGGTTGTTCTGTCAAACTTAATAATCATTCATTGCTTCTCTTCTTTTGTCCTTCTTCTAAGAACAGGAGCATTGGCTGCTTGCTTTCCAGCCATTGCAATCTGAAAGCACACAACTTCTAATTCCATGGCTTCATGACTTGGGAGAGATTATACCTTAGGATATTTAAATGAAACTTAACGAGACTTTAAATTCTAGACTTTGAGTTCACTGACACCAACACCAGAATGGTGCTGGACTCTTTTGGCGGTTGGTTGGAAATGAATACATTTTCAATACATTTAAGACAGGAAAGGGAACCTGAGTTTGATCTTCAATACCAACAAACAACCAAACCTTGGCCACTCAGGCATGGTGACTTGAATTTATGATCCTAATGACAATGGGGGAACAAAGGTGAAAGTGTGCCTTGAAGGGCATGACCTTGGTGGAGACAGAATGATACAGTTCCTGCCCTTACAACAGGGCCAGCAGAAGTGGTCCTCCAAGAGAGAAGATAGCTGCCTTCGACATAAGACTTGCTTGTATAATAATGTATACATTTCATATTCCTCCAAGGAATGTCCTCTCTGTTAGTGTTAATGACTTCATGATAATCTGAGAGCATGAGTCCAAGAGGCAAAAGTATAGCTAATGTCTCAGCAAAATTGTAAAGGCTAGAACCTTCAGGATAACCCTTTAGGCTGCAGAAAGCACTCTTAAGAATTTGAGTTCAAAATACACTTAATTCTTTTCTATACAAAACATACAGATGCAATATGAATTATGAGAGGCTTCAAGAATCTAAAGGAACAAAGGCAACTGCATTAATCAGCCAGCTTCTCTGAAAGATACAAAGGCAGGCAGATTCCTGAGTTCAAGGTCAGCCCAGGTGTGATAGAAATGGTCGTTTCAGGACAGGCTCCCACCCAGCTAGTTTAGCACCTGTACATAGTGGAGGCAGGCAGATCTCTGAAATTTTTTGCAATGTTAAAAAGATGTGTGCTTGCTGCTTCCTAAGAATTGAGGGGCTGGGGTCATGGGATGCTGATTCATAGGATGATCAAAAGGAACCTGAAATAAATGAGTGGGCTTTTGGTCTGCCTGAGATGAGATAGCAGAAAGGCATCTTCTTTTTTTTTTTTTTTTTTTGTTCTTTTTTTCGGAGCTGGGGACCGAACCCAGGGCCTTGCGCTTCCTAGGCAAGCGCTCTACCACTGAGCTAAATCCCCAATCCCAGGCATCTTCTTTTTTAAATGTAATAATAATATTTATTCATCTTTAAATTAGTTTTATTTTTTATAGTCCAGTTCTTTACAATTTTCTCTGGAGAGAGCTAAGCTGTCTGGAGATTTCAGGAAAGCAAAAACAACTCTTCAAGAATTATTCAAACACGACTAGGTCAGAGGATCCAATAATTTTTTATAGTTGCTTTTCTGACTTTGTTCAGAAAACCCATGAGCTATCCAATAGCTTTTAGAATTTTTTTACTAGCCAAGAGAGTTGTGCCGACCAGAGGGGTTTTAGAATAGCAAGGAAAGCCACCTAGAATAGAGCACAGCGTACAGAGAGATCAGTCCAGAAAGCCATCTCACAGAACCTAGGCTGCCCGTTTGGACCCACAATTTGACTTTGAGTCATTTGTTTTTCTACTCCCAGTCACCCCTTCCCTCAGAACTCCTTTGAGGACCAGTGGAGGCTGGTCCTTGGCAGAAGTGGGGAAAGAGGTAGAAATGGGAAGAATCATGGGGACTCTGGCCTGCCACATTAGCTTACCTGGTGAGTTCCAGGCCAATGAGAGATTCTGTCACAATTAAACAACAACAGAAACAGCACATAAATAAATAAATAAATAAATAAATAAATAAATAAATAGGGGCTGAGGAATAACAATCAGGGTTGTCTTCTTGCCCCCATATGTGTCGCATGCATACACACACAAATGCACATACACTCACACAAACCAGTACACATAGGCACACACAAAGGCATGTGCGCACACAGACACACACAGGAACTATAAAGTTGTATCCTAAATTATGCTTTCTTAAACTCCTGTGTTGAAGCTATAAGCTTCAATATCCCTGGATTTGGAGACAGAGGCTCCAGGAGCTAATGAAGTTTAAATAAAGCAATGAGGATAGAACACTAATTAGATAAACTTATTATAAGAGGAGGAGACAGCCAGGAATGTGGTTGATGAGTAGAGCTCTTGTTTGTCTGGCACAGGGCCTGGGTTTGGTCTTGAGCTCCACAAAAATTACATGGAGAAAAATAAAGAAGAGGAGGAGAAAGAGGAAGAGGAGGAGAAGGAGGAGGAGGAGGAGGAAGAGAATCATATCTTTGGTTATTATGTTATGGCACAAATCAGAGGCTAATTGAGAGAACAGCAAGGCAGCAATGAGGAGGCAGAAATGGCCCTGTGGACTTTGATGTGACTCCTCCCTGGGATGGCGGTCTTCTGGTTTCATGTATGCAGTCAGTCTCCATTTATTTGCTTATTGCTTTTGTAAGGACAGTTTGAAAAGTTATATGTTAAAACTTAAATGGTGGACAAAGACATGGAAATGCCTTACCTCCTTATGCTTAACCCACCCAAGGTAGATTTTTGTTTTTATTTTATTGTTAATTGTCTCTTTTACCAGCTTAGGTCAGAATCCTGGGTTGGAGATTAGGAGGAATCATGAATAAAATCACACATTGCTTTGGCACTGCAGTGCACTCCTCTTCTTTAAGCCAGATGGCTAATGGCGCTATTGCAGGATGCTCAGTGAAGACTATTGTCACCATACGCATCATTTGGCAAGTAGCATACTTCCCAACCACCAGTTGCCAGGGCAACCCAAGTATTGATTGCCGTCATTTTGCTTCTGTTAGCTGCCTTTATTATCTGAGTTTGCTGAGATATATTTATAGGGGAGTATAATGTATGTGTATAGTGTGTGTGTGTGTGTGTGTGAGAGAGAGAGAGAGAGAGAGAGAGAGAGAGAGATTGAGATGCACATATGAAAGTGAAATAATTTTCTGTGCTCTAAACGTACCCTCTCCCTGTTTGCTTGTTTGTTCTCCTCATCACCGTGAGATCACAACAGATCACTAACTCCTAGATTTAGGAGACTATACACAAATCACATGCAGAGAAGGCAAACCTCCTCTTTCAAAATAGAAGTGCCAGATTTAGCTGGACAGAGACATTCTCATTTGGAAAAAAGATCGAGCCACTCAAATTCTCATTACCATTCCACTAAGGAGTAACGGAGTTGGAAGCCAAAGTCCAGTTCCCACACTCACAGTAACTAGTTGGGCAGCCAGGGACACTGCCACACTGCCTCTCACAGTCTATAAAGATCCTATAAAGTTATCATATAATTTTGGCCAATGATACACTATAGTCAAGTGCTGTACTGGGAGATGGAAAATGAAAATAAACAAATAAACCAACACAAAAACCAAGAGAATCAGAAGTTCCATGTTCTAGAAGAAAATTACAACTTTGTAAGGGGAGCGGATAAAAGAGAAGACATTGATGTCTCAAATGGCATTACTCAAACTGGGAATCAACGCCTGCCTACGTATAACGTGAGTGGTGTGTGGCCACTCCTCCAGGTATACACGTAATAAAGAAGTGGCTACATAGTTTATGGAAACATTAGAAACTAGCATCATTCCCTAGTACATCATTCTTGTAACTAGCATTCTTGATACAGAGACAGGAGGATTGCTGTCAATTTGAGGCTTACATGGTCAAGTATAGACCAATTGAGGCTATGTCGATAGATCCTGTCTCAAGAAAACACTGCAGACACACCCACAATGTAAAGAAGGTCTGTGGCCAGGAGACGATGAATAATAGGGAAGAAGAGTCAGACTGGAAACCATTGCAGGACTGGATCTGGTAGGCAATCAGAGGACACTGCACAATTGAGGATGGTGCTAGCCCTTGTGAGCAGAATGAAATTCTTTTCATCTCAGAGCTCTTTTAGTATTGGGCTGCCCTAGTTTTCTGAACCAAGAGCAAACAAAACATTATTCTCCCTGGAAGACAGAGATTTATGGGAAGCAGAGCCAACAAGAAGGATAATTCAATAAACGAAGACTGCGCATGTCAGCAGGAGTGGTATGAATTTAGGGTGGCCAAACCTACAGACAAGTTCTGTTAAATGTACTGTGCCCAAACTATTAGACTGATGGACGAGATAAATTGTTTTCCCAGAAATCATCTTTACAAATACAGAGGTAGGGAAATGAATGTTAGGATTATTAAAGCCTCAGAGTCTGTGAGGTCTGGATTGGGACATAACATTATATTATCAAGTGTTAACGAAATATAAAATAAATCTGAATATCATGCATATAGCTTGGAAAATGTGTAAACGTATGGGATCAATAACATAAAAATATAGGTTAAGTATATCCTTAAAGGTAAAGTAACTCACTTACTTATTGGAAAAGTGAAGCCAATTTTAATTGGTTAGAACATGAAAAAGCACAGAGAAATAAAAAGTATAACTGGTTGCAAAGAACAGAAGACATAAAGACAATAACTTAAACACAGATCTTTCTATTACACAAGAAAAAGGCTCACAAAAAGTTACTGTTGGAAATACATTCTTGAATATTCACACTGCTTCCTGGTAATGTGATAGTTACCACAGCTTGTTATAGGTCAACCAGAAAACAGAGGAAAACAAACAACATGAAAGACAAAGTGTTTTATCTGGAAAGGTAATTCTTTTCCAGAAACCCCCCTCCCCCATGATTTCCACAAGCGCTCACACTAGCACAGTATATCTTTCTTGTCATGTTCTAGCTGCCCACTCAATTCCAACAAAGGGAAAGGGGACACATGCACACAGTCTTTGGATATGGATGGTAGGAAGGGACATCAGAATGATTCTGAACGTTAGGCACTGTGCTTGAGGTCCTTAGATTTATTTATTTTACAATAGGATTGTTTTCCCTGTATGTATGTGTGCTTTGCCTGCAAATATATATGTGTGCTTTGTTTGTGCCTGGTGCCAGGAGACAGCTGGATGGGCCATGAGACCCTCCATAGCTGGAGTTATCGGTGGTTAGAAGCCAGCAGTTGGGTTCTGGGAACTGAACCCGGTCCTCTCCAAAAGCAATAATCACGGAGCTATTTCTCTAGGATATGAATTCTTGTGCTTTGAGCCTTAAAGGAAGAAGTAGATAAGTTTTCTTTTAACTTAATACCAGTACAGTCCCTTATTAGCAATGAACAATATGGTGTTTAACTAAAAACGGTCCCCATGGCTCCATAGGAAGTGGCACTATTAGGTGGTAGGGGTTAGTTGGAGTAAGTGCAGCTTATTGGAGGAAGTACATCACTAGGGTTAGGCTTTGAGGTCTTAGATGCACTCACTTCCTGTTTCCTGGTGATCAGGTTGTAGAACTCCTTTACCAGCCAGTGCTGGCACATTGCCATGCTTCCCACCATGACAGTAATGGACTAAACCTCTGAAACTGTAAGCAGGCCCAATTAAATGTTTTATTTTACAAGTGTTGCTGGGGTCATGGTGTCTCTTCATAGCACTAAAACTCTAATTAAGCCAAAAAACATTCCCTATCATCCTCACTTGAGAGATGGGCTCACCCACCCACCTCAAAAATATTAATCCAGAATTCTTCCCGTCAAAAGGAAATGTAGGGACAAAGATTGGAGTAGAGTCTGAAGAACAAGCCATCCAGAGATGGCCCCAGCTAAGGATCCATCCTATCTGCAGACACCAAACCTAGACATTCCTGCTGATGCCAAGAAGTACTTACTGACAAGAGCATGGTTTAGCTGTCCCCTGAGAGGCTCTGCCAGAACCTGACCAACACATATGCTAATCCACCCAGCCAAATGTTGGACTGAGCACAGGGACCCCAATGGAGAAGTTGGGGCAAGGACTGAAGTAGCTGAAGGGGATGGAACCTCACAGGAAGAACAACAATATCAACCAACCAGACCCCTCAGAACTCCCAGGCACTAAACCACCAACCAAAGAGTACACATAGAGCAACTCATGGCTCCAGCCACACATGTAGCATAGGGTGGCCTTATCTGATATCAATAGGAGGGGAGGCCCTTAGTCCTGTGGAGGCTCAATGACCCAGGGTAGGGTAATGCTAGGCTGCTGAGGCAGGAGTGGGGGTGGGTGGGTATGGGAGCACCCTCACAAAGGGAGGGGGATGGGGTTACAGGGTCAGGGGGTTTGTGGAGGGGAAACTGAGAAGGGGGATAACATTTAAAATTTAGATAAATAAATAATAAATAAATAAATAAATAAATAAATAAATAAATAAATAAAACAACCAATATGAAAAAAGACAAAAAAAGAAAGAGTATTTGTTGTAATCATAAACTTCTTATTTAACTATGCTTATCGTGGAACTTAGTATATCTGAAGCTTTTGTTTCCTCTTTCTTCACGGGTTTTGTTGGGGCTACTGTTACTTCTAGTGATGTATAAAGAAAGGCCTTAGCCTGGCACCTAGGACAGGGTACCTTGTGAGGAACATAAACAGTTACAAGTCCTGACGCTTAGACTCTGCGGCCTCAAGCTACTCCTCAAACAGGCTAATATCATTTAGAATAAGCAGAATAATAGTGTTTAGCCACTAAAATGATGGAGTCCCTCATAGTCATATGATTAATGATTAATTTATGTCCTTCCATCCCTCTCAGCATGCACTCATACCACAGCTATATTTTAAAAGATTGGCAGAATGGCATTTAATGGAAAAAAAATCAAGGCAAAAACAAGACTTCCTTTATTAGATATATAGATCCCTAACATGGCTAGATTTACAGTCCTTGTACATACAACAACATAACCATAATGGAATCCATTGGATAACCTTTCTCGGCCCCACTGGGAATCCTAAAACTACATGAATTCTGTCTATTTCACCATCAAGAGTTTTGAAGTCTTAGGTTGTTGGTCAATTCTCTTATTTCTTTCAGAGGACATGGCTGTTCATTAGGCTTGAAGGTACGGCCTTCATGTTTCGAGACAGTCACACATATCTTTAAATGTCATTCAGGCATGACTGTGTGTATAAGATTGAGGAGGTTTTTGCAATTGGGTTCAGGGAAATGATGACCTTGCTGTCATTTATCATCAATAAGCCTCGCATGATGGTTCGTGTCAACCTTCTACTGGACAGAGATGCTAAGCCAGACTGTTTTACCAACATTCAAACAGTGCTGCAGATTGCTCTTACCAGACAGTCTTCTCTCCTTAAGTTTGTTAAATGACTAAAGTTAAAGACTATATTTACTTCTATTGCGAGTGAGGACAAACAATTTGTTATGTGCACCAGTTCTGTGAATTCGGGAAATACTTCTCAGCTCTGGGGACTATAGACAGGAATGTTCACTGAAGAAGGAAATCTTTATTACTGTGAGAGCAGAGCAAGCTGTTGTACTGTAGAGTTGTGACATTTTTCTAACTGGATTGCATCTGCACATTGAAAAGACAGGCAACTAGACTGTTGCTGGAGATAATAGAATGGGGACTGAGAAGCCTTCATATTTTATTAGGGCTACATTGATCCCATTTCTTTAAGCCACTGGAGTGTTATTTCACATTCCAGTGTCTGCGTAACTGCATTTCCTTTGTTTCTCAGTTCCATTTAAAATTCCCTGGCACATCACGGCTAGTGAATGTCAGCAAAGATAACTATCAGCATACAAGTGTTTCCAACTACAGCAATGTGAGCTTGAAAGCCTTAACAGTCTCTCTGTAATAAGTGGGAACCAAGGGAGAACAAATGAGTTCCAACCGCTTGGTATCTATGCCAGGTTTTATTTGCAGTCCGACTGTGCACAGACATACACTAATATTTACTATAGATGGTCAAGGAATAGGAAGAGATTCTATAAACAAGGCCATCTAAACTAAACAAAGGAATGGTATCCGCTATACACATCACTGAAAACCTTTAACAAACCCCCAAATCATGCCAAAACTTGGAAAATGATGGAGACGCAACCACAGTCACATTCTGCAATGAGAGTTCAGTAACCTCATCAACATTCCTGTTTCTACTCTTGTACAAAAGGCTACGGCAAATGCGTCGGTTTTGAAAAAGTAACTCCTTACCTCTACTGAGCATGAGTTTCACATAAGATATAAACTACATCTGGAGACTCCCTAAGGTTTGAATAATTTAGTTTGCAGAATAGTTCTTTTCATCATCTCTCAACCATCTGCCTGAGATGACACAACCCCAGGCTCTCTAGGCATCTCCATGCTTATCGTATCATGGGGCTAGCTAGACTATATCAAGATGCTGGATTTCCCTGTAGCAAGGGTTTCTAAGTCAGTGAGGGGTAAGCATCTGTATGATACATTATGAAATACAAAGCAACATTATCTCTTTCACCAACTTTGTTGCCAATAAAACATAGGATCAGCCTAGAACTAAAGGAAGAGAATTATATAAGATCATGTAAATTGGACAACTAGATTATCTGAGTTCCATCTAACAGAAGAGCTGTAAGAATCTTGACAGTACTATAGCTCAAGGAATTGTTACAGTGTACGATGAGCTGGGTGCCATTCTATATCCGAAGCTTCTTTATCTATGATATAGGACATGATCCGCAGAAACATCACAGAATGCAGAAAACAAGCCAGTAGCATAGTGCACTATGGAACACGTGTTGTTTACTTTGTGGTTATGTGGTTCCCTGGGACACATGACTCAAGGTCACTGCCAACAAACCAGAAAATCATATGACCCATCACTAGCCTAGGAAAAGATAAAAACCCAGTATTTATCTTCATATTATAATGAATGTATCTTGACTACACACTTTCATAAACTGGAGGGTTTTTTTTTTTTTGAGTCAAGCCATTACAAAATGGTGGTGCCTTTATTTTCCTTACATGCTCACATTTAATCATAACAACAATCCACTGAGAGTTTCTTTATACATGACAAGTTCTATTAAATGAATGCACATTTTTACCACATGGCACTATTATAAGCAGTGGATAGAATTCTAAGATGGCCCTGGTGACCTCTGATGCACATTGTACCTTCCTTGACTGTTACATGACAAAAGGATTTTGTAGATTTAATTAAGGTTTCTAATTAGTTGACCTCAATATGGAGAGATTATCTAGGTGGACCTAGCCTAATCAAGCCTTTTAAAACCAGGGGATTTTCTCCACTGAGGACCAGAAGAGAAAGTGAGAGAGATTAAAAGCATACAAATGACTCAAGGAGCCACACTTGACTTTGAAGATAGAGGGGGTATGCAAATCACCACTGATGGCTGAACAGTTGGGAGTAACTATAGGACAGTGGCCAACAGGGAAACAGAGACTCCAGTGCTATCATTCCAACCCGTTTGAATGAACTTTGATAATAATTCATCCAGAGTTTTCAAGTATAAGCCTAACCAGGCAGACCTTTGATTTTGAATTTATGATATATAAGCAAAGATACATCTACAATTTCCTGGATTTCCAGCTGATACATTTGAGCTCAAAAGTGAGTATTTCTTTGACACTAAATGTGATAGTTACATAGTAATCGATTCAATATTTATGTAGGAATTTTCATGACCATACAGTCCTCTTATCTTTTGTATTTGTGTTTGTGTTACCATATCAAAAGACCACTGAGTGGGTGGTTTGTAAATAATAAAGATGTGTTTTCCACAGAAGCAGAGGCCAGCAAGCCCCAGTTTTAAGGTTCGTTTAGTTTTCTGTAAAATGTATATCTGTTAAAGAGAAGAACAGCGATCACATGTGCGACCATGTAACTACGGGAGAGTTGGCATCTTCATAAGGACCTTAGTATGGCTCATAAAGGAAAAAGGCTTATACCTTAATCACTTCTTAACAACTTCACCTTTTACTAACAATATATGGGCAACAGTTACGTTTTGGAAAAAAAAACATTCAGACCACTGCAAGGTCTATTCTCTCTCATTCATATTTCCCCCCTTTTTTTTTCTCCCAAAGGGGCTCATTCTAATAAATTCAGGTCATACAAGTTCTTATGTGAATTCTGTTTAGGCAAATTCAATCTGAGTTAACAGAGCTGGCTTTAGAAACTTGACAGATGGGATAGAATTCTGGAGTGGAGTAATTTAGCAGCCTGGTGGCAATGTGAATGAAATTGTTTATGGACATTATAATTCCTTGTACAGCGCTGTACACAGCCTTTGCTTGTGGCAAACTTCTATGGTACAAAGACACGAAGGGATGGTTTAGCTCATGTGATGTGTCATACACCTATGCAACATAGGGATAAGGCTTACTTTGGAGTTATGAGGATGATTGGTTTGTGTTAAGTATCACATGAAAATGACAAGCTCAGGTCATGATGTGAAAGAGAAATGACCTCGTTGGTGACACAGAGACTTACAGGCAGAGAGCAAACCAAATAGGGAAGCAGACTGAGAATGGGGTGGCGAAATTAGCGGAGTGAGAAGAATGCTAATTCAGAGAGGCAGTCTCTAAAATTAAAATCAAGGAAGTAACGATATTCTCACACCACACACAGAGATACTTGGGTGACTGTACTTGAATATATTGAATTAAAGATTATTTCTGTGTCATGGAAAAAGTAGCCAATTAATTCTGACTAAGTTTTTGTCTCCAGACTGTAGTGAGCCTTCCCCTAAAGTCACTCTCCCTAACAAAGACACTTACAGAGTCAAACCTTAAGATGTTCACCTAAAATATATGATCACAGGGAGAAGACAGAGATAATTTGCCATCAGGAACCAATAGGTCTTGGGCAGTATTCAACTGTTCAAATCAGGAAAAATATTTCTGGCCAGTGGAAGATGGTTGTTTCATCTTTGAGTTGGAAAGAGCAGAATAGGAATAGGTCCCTGGAAATGTTCAATTTATAGATCTTGGTATTTCGCATTATTTCACATTAGACAGCAATATACTGTCTAAAAAGTACTGAAGAAACAGAGACACAAGATGTCTCACTAGTCTAAATTCCCCTCTTTTGCACTTCTTGCCGGTCTTCACAGAGACCAGTTGAGTGTCCGTGGTAAAGGGGGTGCTGCCTAAGCCTAGCTCGAGAAGCATTGCTTGCCTCTAACCATGCTGATGCAGTGACTCTCTTTGCAAACTCTTTGACTTGTCAGCAGTAGAGATGGATGCTGTGTCTTTGCTATGTTATCAGCTCTCCAGGGGAATCAGCTACTTGGTGGCAAGTTGATTATATTGGACCCCCTCTTCCCTGGAGTGAATGATAATTTACAGATACGTTCCTATGGGTTTTCCTTATCTAACATTAATGGCTTGGTGTATTAGGTAATGCTTACCATATGTCTGAATGTCATTTTATCCTCTGTAATATTTCACTTAGACCAAGGTACACATTTTAGAGAGGACTAAGTGTAACGTTGAGCCCAAGAAATCAACAGCTGTAAAATTTTGGGCATCATCCAAAGCCTGGCAAACAAAAAGAACGGTGTAACGGCAACTGATAAGGTGAGGTAATGTTAGAAAACATGTGCTGATTTTGCAGACCGCCTGCTGGGGTATGTATATTGGTAACATTCTGCCGAGCTAGGGAAGATCTGCATACATGGATGAAAGCTGAATTGGTGTTGTCCATTGGTCCTGTGACTTCATTAGAGAAGGCTACATTTCCCTATCTTTTGTTCAAGGTCAATTATGCTCCCATGTTGAGTTTTTTTAGAGCTTATTCTAAAAGAGCCAAAAATACCATTGAAGAGATTTCAGTATTTTCCAGGGTACAAAGGCGGAAAGACAAATTCAGAGAGCTGAATTTGGGGGGAAAGGCTGATAACTTATAAGCATGTGATGGCCTGAGAATTTGGTCAACTGTGGATAGACTAGGGATCTACTGCTGACAGGTCTCAGATCCACTGATTTGTTTAAATCAGATTAAATGTGTTAATTTATTTGATTAATTTAAAGTGCCTAGAAAAAATAATGGAAGATGTAGAGACTTTCTTAGCCTTCAGCCTGGATTATTGGCACAAAAGTGTCATGCCTGGACACTGCCATGCTTCCTGCCATGATGATAATGGACTGAACCTCTGAACCTGTAAGCCAGCCAAATGGAATATTGTCCCTTCTAAGAGTTTCCTTGGTCACAGTGTGTCTTCACAGCAATAAAACCCAAACTAAGACAGTCCCTTAAAGAGAGAGAAAATTTGTATTCATATTTGGGTTTTGGCTTATTCTGGTTTGGAAATTATCACCACCACTATAGCTTTCCTGACACAGCTTTTAACCATCCTGGGTAGCAGGCATTTGGGATATTGCTCAGCAGGAGAATGCTTGCTTAGAATGCACGAGGCCTGGGGTTTGACTCCTGGCACCAGCAACATAATCTTATAACCCATGTATAAATTCAATGCTTTTCTTTTCCATTCCACAAGTTAATAAACGTCTGTCATATTTCTCTATTTGATAAAGTAGAGGTATGATTATCTTCTTGCAGTATTCTTCATGTATATAAAATCTTAATATAAATATGTGTTTAACTTTCTCGTTAGGCTCTGGCGAGTGACATCTCTCTTCTTAGCATCATATTCATTCTCTCTGTAGCAGTTGCTCTGATCAAAAACAATTAGTCAACAAGAATATAGTCAATATTGGTTGATCATCTGTCCCAGGCAAACTAATGTACCACTCCAGTTCTCCAAGTCAAGAGATATGCTCATGATGCCCACAGAGTATTTATTATTCACCTGTAGTTAAACTGTTTAAAATAGGTTTAGTGTCCATAATAATAAATCTGTTATTGCAAAATCTTATTGAAAGCAAAGCTTCATAATTCAGAATTGAAGAAGCTCACAGTTGGCAGAGTTGAGCCACGCAGCATATGTAGTTACCAATGCTGTCCTCTACTGTAGTTGCAGGTCAATCCGCAGGAATTGCAACATGGCAGCAGCCCTCTACATGCATATGCACTAAACTGGAGAAATCGCAGCATTTGTTTAGCAAAGAAGTAAACAATTCCTATCTGAGCAATTTTAATTTGACTTGTTTATTTTTAATTAGTTTTCATGCAGCAAAGTTTGCACTCATTTGTGTATGGAAAAATCCGTAAATTGTGGAGAAAACCTAGAACAAAGAAGTAATGATTACATATTGTCTATTTGAGACAATCATACATAACAGGATTATATTCTATTTGTTCTTATTTGTGTAACCTTCACTGTATGGTAGTCTTGGAGATTACTTAGCTTTTAAATGATCTCATTAGTAAAAAGACATTTAGGTGAATTCTAAACACAAACTTGGCATTATGATTTTTGCAAACACTACATAGTTCTGTACGTTAGGGATTATTGCCAGCATATGAGAACATCCATAAGTTAAGAAGTTATATTAATTAGGGCTTCTCATTGCAAGTAAGAGGATTCTCATTTGAATTAATGTGGTAAACTAGAAAGTCTTTTAACTCAAGGAACTGAGCAATATCCTACAAAGGACAGACGTAAGATTGAGACTAGGAAAACCTAAAAGTAAGGCTTAAAGGGTCCAGACTCTCACAGAATATAGAATTCAGCGACAATTCAGTTTTTAATTATTAACTGACACCATTTTCCCAAATATATAATGTTATAAATGTTGTTGCTCTATAGTGGAAATATGACTCTGGTTCTCTTCTTAAGACTTTAAGTATTTATAACTTTATCTTGATTAATCTCATATGGCCAAGTTGAGAAACCGGACTCCATCCTGTCTGTCTATCTACCCGCCTGCCTGCCTCTGTGTGTGCGTGCGTGTGTGTGTGTGTGTGTGTGTGTGTGTGTGTGTGTGTGTGTGTGTGTGATATCAAATATTTTACCAGGTGTGTCCATGTTCTCATACCTGGATGAATAGTGCTTAGAAAATGGGTTCCCCAACATGACCACTCTAGAGAAAATTACACATACAGGCAATTCTAGCAGCAAGTTAGACAAAACAAACAATAGAGAGCCAAGACTTGGGTATTCAGGTTCCAATGCAAATCTGGTAACCTTTTCCATATGGCTCAGAACAAACCTTGAGTCATAGCACTCACCTCCAAGCAGGGTCTGTGAGAGGTCGGACTGGTAAAGCATTACTGTCTTAGAGATGTTTATTCTCCTTTCTCACAAAACAGGCAATTTCGGTATTTACGACACAATAAAATGAAATCATCTATTTGCTCTGCACCAAACACAGTGTTAGGTATTAATTAACCCCTATTGTTGTTACAGAGACAATAACGAGACTTCTCTTTTATTACTGAGATTATAATTTAGCAGCATTTTTAGCCCTGAATTCCTTTGGCTAATAGGCAGTGACCTTTAACAAACAATTCCACACAACAATAACACTTTCCTCATCCTCACCATCTCGACTCAGTCTCCTCACTCGAGCTTACTAATCGCACTGGGTCACGCAGAGGACACATGCTAGATGTTTGGATTCCAGAACTTCAAGGCTCACAGTTAATGTGTATCTGCAGAAAGCAGACTTCTGTCTCAGACATTAGACACTCACCAGTATTCAGCCTGTCGACGACTTTACTGTTCATTTCACCATCCCACATAAACTTCCTCTGAAATCGCTTACATAAATTTCAGCAGTATACAAGTGGTACACTAGAGCCTCTCCTCACATCCCACGGTGGTACATTGTTTATGATTTGGAAACAAAGCATGATAAGATCTGATTGAATATTTAAGCCAGACATCTGTAGGGATAAAAGTAGAAGGGAAGGAAGGGAAAATCCAAGTATTTTATTTTGATAGGGATGGTAAGTCAGTAATACTGTCAAAATTCCTAGGTACAAATGTGACAGGATGGTGGAAGTGCTGTGTCTGGGTGAGGCTGCCCACTGTCTATATTACCTCAGACAGATAAACACACCTCTTATATAAAGTGTGTTTGCCTTCCCAGGTCCATTCTCTGATTTGTCGAACCAGCTAATGTGTTACTCCACATGCGAAGATTTATACTGGGATTTTTCTTTTTCTTTTTTCCTTTGGACCACAGGAGCTATTGAGCCTGATTAAACTCAGTCGCTCAATAAACAACTTTGCTATCTCCAAAAATACACCGTATTGAACAGCAAGATGTTTGGAAATGTTCCAAGAAAAAGGGGTGGGGGGAGAAGGAAGAAAAGAGCAAGGGGAAACCTGGCCAATAGAGAGAAGGGACCACAGTGTAAGGTATGCATTTCTCTCTGCAGTCTGGTCATAAATCATTAGCCACTGTGGCATTGATTAATTGGCCTTTCTCAAATCCTCCAGGATTCTTATGAAAATCCAAGGTAACGAACAATTCCACTCTGAGCTGCAGACAGAGAGAGATTCGTTTCAAAAATGTTGTCTGGAGATAACAGTCCAGATACAAAATTCTGTCACATGTGAAGTTGATCTCTCCTTATTTATATTTGGGGTTGATTTAGTTTCCTCTGCCAGAGTCTTCATTCACTCCTCTCTTATCTTTGGTCTACAAGAGAGGGGGAAAAGGTGAGGGGCCAACAGGCTAATATTCCACCCGCCGGCATAGCACCAGACCATCCTGGACCGTGGAAAATGTTCACGCTGCAATGTCTAATTCCTCAGAGTTCGTTACTAAGGATCAAGTTGTGCTTTGCTAATTGAATCTAGTACCTTACATAGAGAAGTGGGTCATGCCAGATGTTTGAATGTCACGTGTGGTCAGCCTCGTGGAGAACAATCTCACAATTCTAACAATAGTTTCATCTTGAGATTCAGTAAGCTTTTAATTTGACTGTGAGTGTTCTCTCTTTCCTACCTCCCTTTCTTCTGCTTCTCTGTGCCTCCCTTCACTCCTCAATGACTTCACTCTTTCCTTCTGTGCTTGTTGCTTTTAAGAAATGTCTGTTATCTCACTCCCCGTAGTACCATATAGTAATTGATATGTATTACTCATTAAAGAATGGCTTTACTGCATATTTGTAAAAATAAAAAGGCACACGGTGCTGGAGAGAGGACTCAGCCACTAGGACTACTTTCTGTTCTTCCAGAAAATCTAGGCTTAGCTTCAGATGTGTGGTACACACACATGGGCACTCACACACATACTTTGTACATGCGCACACACACAAACACACACTCCAAATAGAAATGAGTTCTTTGAAAAATTAAAAACTCACATGAAAAGAGAAAGACATAGATGAAGAGATCACATTTCAAAACCTAGCTACCAACTCTTATATAGAGATGCTAGATGTTTGACAGAGCTAATTCTGTATATGGACAAGTTAGCAGATGGTATTCAGAAGACTGGCTAATTATACAAACAATAAGAAATCTATATTCCTATTTTACAGTAAATGAAACTTCTATATTCAAGTGACATAAAGTAGGATTGAAATGTATATCTAATCTAATATCTAATAGCATATATCTAATGAAAATTTAGGACTAGACTTTTTCCTTCCAGACTGGTCCTTCATTCACCATGCTTAGGCCTTGGCACACATTAGCCCATCCCAGGAAATGACGTTCCATTAGGGTCACATCATGATCAGACACTCTTCTCATTAAACTTCAGAGAGGACTAAAAGTTCCTGGGACCTCAAAAGAAAAATGGGCAACTGAGGGAAATATTACATCTACTTATATTAAATTATTTAGGTAGATTGGATTTCAATGGTTGGATTCCAAAATTATGAACTTTTTATTGCTTTGTTCCAGTTTTGTTTCTGGGGTGTTTGTTCCTTTGTTTGTTTGTTTTTTTTGCTGGTGGGAGAGATGTTGTACTAGGTTACATGAGCACTTTTCCTGTCTTTGTTAAATAACTGCCCTTCTCGAAGCTAACAAGCAGAGTTAGTTCTCAGATTATGATTGAAAGTTTCCTAGGAAAATACTTTTCCATAAGCCATTCCTGTCAAAAGTATTTTCGTAATGATACCACGGCATCGTTTTTTCTTTGGTCTTCATTCTGACAAGTATAGATAGCCAAGTAACCTAAATCTTTTAGGAATCAATACCATTGTACAAAAATATTCTAGAGTTAAGGCTACAGTTGCCCTTTGGGTCTGAAATGGCGATGAATTTTGGATGTTCTGGTAGTCATTTAGTGAAGTATGTGCGAGGTGGGTTGACTTAAAAGATGAGTCAAAAAAGAAGAAAAACCTTTTTATAAGGAAGAAAGGAATGCAGATGTGCATTTCCAATGAGGGCAAACCTTTTTTATTCCACACATTTCAAGGGAAGACATGGGAGCTTCTATCAGGAAAGATAGAACTTGCACATCTTTCAGCTCCTTACCTCCAGATGGGTAAAATGCCTGAGAGAGAATCTGAGTCTGTTAGATGTTCTATAGGCAATGGGTTACATGGATACATAGAAACTTCAATCGGCTTAGAGCAGATGTGAGAATCCAGTCACCCGCCATAAATCCAGATGTTAAAGAAATTTGTAAAAAACATGAAACAAGACACCTTTTCTCACTATTATTAAATTGGTTACCATGTTTGTTCGACGCTTGTCCATGTTTTAGCATTCATGAAATTCAGCCCTCCCTTTTAAATAAAATGCTTCCTATAACCCCGGGTAGCTCTATACATTTGAGAATTTCACATCTTTTTTTTTTCTTTTTGCTAATCTACTTTTGTTGAGTTAATTCATAAGGCCCCAGTAAATAAAGATACAAGATGATCAGTTTTTTTCTTTTTAACAATTACTTATTCTCTTTATTCTTTTTAATAGCAATTGCATAGAGATTTGAAAGTGTATGCCGATTTTTCCCTATTTATTTAAAACCTATATATATATAATACTATGAACAATAGGAGGAATCCAAGATACTAAATTAATATATGTCCTCTGTGAACTACATGTGATATTAATTCTAAACCTCTTGAGATTGGAGTAAATGTTCATTACTCAATACTTGGAAGAATTCATGTTGTGGCTCTGTAAAAGCATGAGAGAGGACCGTGTGTGTGTGTGTGTGTGTGTGTGTGTGTGTGTGTGTGTATAGTGTGTATGTGTGTGTGTGTGTATAGTGTGTGTGTGTGTGTATAGTGTGTGTGTGTGTGTGTGTGTGTGTGTGTGTGTGTGTGTGTAACTTGGTGTCTCCTTCTCTCTTACCTTGTTTTTGGAGACAAGTTTTTTCAATGAATATGGAGTTCATTGATTCTCTAGTTAGCAGCAGGGACCCATCTGTTTTGCCCTCCACCCACCTTTTATGGGTAATGAGCATCACACCTCAAGTCCTTATGCTTGTGTAGCAAGCACTTTACACCAAGAGAACATTTTTACATTGTTTTTCAATGTCCATACTTTACAATCCTTTATATATTTGGTGTGTTTTATAAGATTAGTAATAAGTGATATATACATTTCATCCTGATTTTTGCAACTTTTTAATACTCATTTAAAACTCCATGCCAATTTTAATGATTATTTTGAGCACATAAAAATCTATTGAATACACTGGTCTTTTTTTGAGGCATAACTTTTCTGATTTAATCGCCACAGTCCTTGGCTTACTGAGGTTGCTGTACTTAGCTTTGATTATCTTATACCTGGGCCATTACATATTTGTTCATCTCCTGCTTTTCAGGACAATAGAACACTGCTTGGGCTCTGAAAGTAATGATTTTCAGATTCTCTCACTTTAAAAAATGCATATCCTTAGACTGAACCAGAAAATCTGTTTTCAGGTGAACGCCTGTCATTTTTATCCCAGCATTTTGCCACAGGCATTCTTGTTATTCCAGCCCTCCTCAGAGGTGTAGACATCCCACTCATTTAATCCTCATAAAGCCATCTTAGTCCTGTTTCACAGTGGTGGATACTGAAGAACTAACCCAAGGTCACGCAGCTAGTAATCTCCAGAGAAGAGAATAAAACTAAAAGCCTTGTTTGTTTTTCTCCCTCTTCATGTCTTACAGGCAAAATAAACACCTGAGGAGTACTGGGAGTAGCTTGATAACCAAAGTAACTCTCCTTGGCGCTGCTGCCTCAGAGTCTGAAGCCCTCAGTATTCTACAATTCTAAGCTTGTTCCATTAAGGCAGCTGTTTAAATGCAAATTATCTTTGGTAAGGGTGTCACATTAATAGCTACTACCAGCTATTAACTCCTAAACACAAATCAATGTTCTTATTCTCCAGTTCTCCAGACTAGACAGGACTCAAAAAAAAAAAAAAAAAAAAAAACAACCCGTGAGGACTAAGGAGATTTTTAAATTTGGAATGGATAAGGGTGTGAGTGTAAGGATGCTGTCATGGTAAGGGCCTTGGACAAATGACAGATCACAAGGGCTGGGCGATGGGCAGGACCTGACAACTGAGGCTACCAGGGAAACAGCCTAAAAGCACCATTAGAAGAGGCAAGGATCGCAAAGATTGCCTGCTTTGCATTTTCACATAGGACTGTTTCGAATTCTGGCATACATTGTGAGCGTGCTTCAATTTGTGTTCTGATAAAACTCAGGAAATTACTCTTCCCCTTGAGTGTACGGTGTATGCTAAAAGTGAAGAATTAAGCCAAGACTGCCAGGCCTGATTCACATAAGGTCCCAGCACCAGCTTATGTTAACATTTTTAACCTATGCCTGAATGTATGTAACAAATAAATGTCTTCTGTCCTTATGGGACAGTTGCCCCTTTTGTTTTCAGCATTGTGGGATATGTTGCCCAAGGATTTCATTTCATAAGAGAGTTCCTCATGCTACCTTGTTGGGAGAATCATAACTAACACCTTGATCCCAGGAAGGAAATACAGAAGCCGGAATAGGTTTACACTCCTTCCCATAGATGGGTGTTTAGCATAAGATTTCTCATACCATGAAGTGATTCTGAGACTGTATACGTTACTTACCTGTTTTTAAAAAGGGACCATTAGTTAGGCCACAGTAGTGACTGTTCGTGGCTAATACATTTGTTATAAAATGTTACAGGATTAAAAACAACAACAACAACAACAAAAAAAAAGGATCATCGCTGAGGATTGGATTAACAATAGAAAGAAAAGAGCTTGTCCCAAACCTCTAGGTGAACAATGGCTCTTGGAAAAGAAATACTGGCAAATTGCCTGTCTCCTGTGGGAAAAGCAGGAAGGAGGCGGCAGGATCTTTGTAAGCAATCATACCGCAGAAGGCAGGCTTCTTCCTGGGGCATTAACAACATCTCAACAGGATTCAGAGATTTTTGTCAAGAGCTACAATTTACACAATAATTACACTCATTGGAGGAAACACTGATCCCAAATTGCCTTGACTTCTTTTTCTCTCCCCAAATCAACCTTTCTGTCCATATCCCCAAGCTGTTTTATAAAGGATTCTTTTACTAGCATTTCCATTTTAACAAAGAGTATTTTGTGTCTGTGTGTTTTATTTTTTTCCCAAACACTTCATAGAGCTGATTTCTTTCTATTAATGGACTAAACGAGGAAAAAAAATAGAGAGTATCATTTCAGAAGCTTTTTGACATACCTAATCATACCTCTCCTGTATTCAGAAGGGAAATAGGTATTTCTTTTAAGTGTGGTTAGGCATGCTAATCATAATTTAGTAAGGAGTACAAACCCAACTGTGATGAAAGACAACCTAGATTTATGTGGAAATGACAAAGATTATATTGTGCATTTCACATGACAAAGGTAGTTTTTCCAGACTATTAGTTGCTGGTTTTGCAACGATAGCTGTAAAACTATCATTTTTCCCCCAGATGAATAGGACGAGGGAGAGAGGCACATTTACTGTGGCGAATGTTCATACACTTGCTGTGGATATTCACATTGTATTCACACGTCTGCTTGTCTTTATGACATGGGAATGCAGGGACCCTATGATCACCCTCTGCCTTCATGGTGCCATGAAAGGGAGGTGATTTTTGTCCACTACAGCTCAAACTTTTGATGTCTGGGCTCATTATGCATTATTACGTTCTCTCTGGTGTTGGGACAGCAAAGAGAGATCCTGTTAAGAAGCAGAGAGAGCCAAACAGGATCAGTGGGGGATTGTAATCAGGTGGAGAAGGAACTAAAGTGCCTGAGAAAAGATCTCCAGATGGTGATGAAAAAAAGATGACCTCCAATGGAGACGCTACACACACTCCTGTAGGGGAGCCCATGGCCACATGCTGGGAGTGGGGTTAAAGAAGAAGAAGAAAGAGCAGCCAATTTCCCCTTCTCGGTAGCTATCAGGGCAAAAGCTTCTATAGGGATAAAGGACAATCCCTTCCAGGGAAAGAAGTTTGTTATTATCTATGAGTGTCCATCATTCATGCACACTCCCCACTCCTGCCTGGCAAGAATTATGTGATATAATATATATTTGTGAAAATAGACTTGCATATGTAGTATGCATTAATTTTTTGAGTGCTGATGTTTCCATATGACTCGGCTGGGCTCTGCTGTTAGTTCAGTGCTCTGAAGAACTACATAGAAGTTACATTCCATTGTTTCTTATTGAATGTGTTTATCAGATAGGCTTTCTATTGCTGCCACTAGAGAAGCTCTAATGATATATAGTTTTGTGGTTATGACAACTTATAAGCATTCTTAATTGTATCCTCTCATGAGTTGATGAAAGGAAATAAGTTCAATTGAATTGACTGTTAAAGTGACATACAAATAAAAAACTTATTTTTTATGTTGTTGATGTGAAAAATGTATGAAGTAATCAATTAAGAAACAACCAAGTTATGTGAAATGATAAAGTAAAGTCTTAATATTGGATTCTTCCACTGTATTTGTCATTTCTAGTGCTGCAAAGAATAGATTCCATAACTATAAATCAGGCTAAAGTTTTAGGAGTAGTCAGAAGGGTTGAGATGAAATGATTGAAATTTGCCATCAATGCCACTGCCCCAACCCAAAGGAAACTATGAATAATAAGTAGAGGAATTTTAAGACATTCTTCAATAACATTGTTTTGTTCTGATCTTGCAATGTAACTGACCTTATTCAATTGCAAACAAATATACATTATATGCAAACTAAAACAAACAACTTAAAGTAAGTAGGATAAGTAGGCTTTAGCAGGAGATAGTTATAATCACAAGATTTAGAAACATGTATGTTCCGTGATAAGGATGTGTTTGTAAAATAATGATGTAAACACAGTCTTCTGATTTGTGAACTTGAACCACATTTGTAGAGGAACTTTAATCCAGCAACATGGCTACTCTGGCAAGGGATCATATTCAAAGACCTAGACCTGTGTAAACAGGCTGGAATACAGACACGTCCTTAAAACCTTTAATTCATCTGGCTGGAATACACACTTTAGCATACACCTTTAATCCCAACCAATAACTAATTAAGGGGAAGCCAAAGTGATAGAAACAGAGAAAGATCTGACAGAATGAGTCAAAGAAAGGCTATTCCAAAATATCATGAGAACTGGCAGGAAAGAGGCTACTTAAGAGCAATGCAGAAAGAGAGGTAGGGCCGAGATCAGCTGAGCTTAATGAAGTTCTATTGAGTGTAGTTCAGTTGAATTCAGGCTATGGTGTGGTGTTCAGTTGAGTTTAGTTCAGTGCAGTTCAGCAGAAAACAGTTGAGTTTGGTTAAGTTCAATTAAGAAACAGTTTTTACCAAAACAGTTTGCAAAGAGAACAAGCTAGACACAGGTGAAGATAGAATGAGCCAGAGAAAAAGGAGACAGAAGATTAGAACAGAGTAGAAACAATTGTTAGTTTGAGGCCAAACAAAGCATATACAGTGAGAAATAGAAAGAAGTCATAAAACCTACTTGAAAACCATTGTAATGCACCATGAAACAAAATAAGTGGAACCCTTATTACTCATACAATGTACACACTAATTCTGGGAAAAGGAGATTGTTTACAGAGATAGGAGAGGGCTAACAAGGTAGAAAAGGGAAAGGATACCAAAGGAAGAAGCATGTTGTAAATCTATTTTTGTCCATTACATTACAAAATCATCTCTGGGTAAATCAAACAGGTAAGAGGTGAAGGGATGTGAGCTGTGGAGATCCACAGCCTTTGGCAGTTTTTGTACAAATGCTTCACAGATGAAATCTGAGCTACATTTCACCTGGTATAGACGGAAGCTAAGGGATTCCATCACTCTACAAGTCAGCACGCCCTTTCCCTCCTTACAACTTAGTGCTTATTTTTATAGGAACATTGACTATGTCTTCCCTCAAATGTAAGAGACTATTGAATCACAAGTAAATAAAAAACAAAAAACAAAACAGATAACAAATGGCTTGCAGCAGGGCATGTATTTACAAAGACAAAACATATCTTGAAAAGAGAGCAGGCATAGCCATTAAAACAAGTCTAGATGATTGCCTAAACATTAAAGGAGAAATCTATGTTAGCAAATTTCACTAAGGAATCTTTATTTACCTTCCCACAGATTTTTTTTCCACCAACTCAAACACCTTTTCTTTTGTCTTGTCATTTCTCTAAAACATTTGGCATTCTTTGTTGAAGATATAGAGGTTACAATTCTAAGTAAAACTTATAATTGCTTACCGTCTAAGTATTTCCTATGTGTACATGGTGTCTGTTCACATATTTGCATCTGCTTTTCATTTCTTTAGATAAGCACCATTTCCCTGAAGAACTTAAGAAACTGATTCGTTTTCTCTCCCATCACCTTATGTGATTGATCCATATATGTTTATCCAATTATTAATTTATCAAGGCCAATTACTTTCTCGTCTCCAACCTCTGTTCTTAGCGCAGTACTTGGAAAGGCTGACTCTCAATAAATAGGGAAAGTAATGGTTGCTGGAAAGGATGAAGCCCAAACCTCGGGCTAGCATGTCATCCCTTGAGGATAGCAGACTCTCTCTCCCAGGACATAGAAAAGACCTTTCTTTATATCTCTGTGGGTAAGTGACTTTGTGGCAAATAAAGACAAGAGTTTGGAAATGTAAACCATGGCCTTGGTACAGAATTACCCCAGGCAACTGGCAAACGTCAGCTCTCGGGGGCCACCTCTTGTCTTAAGGGAAAGAGATGTGGAACTCAAGTCACTATGTCTTTAGTCTCCGCCATCTCTGACATAGGAAGGCTGTATTTGATTGAACAGAGGTTGAATGCAGAAAGGAATATTGATGTTTAACAATTCCATTAACAGAACTCTCATTAGGGTGGGAGCTAAAAATGAATCTCACCATTCCTTAATAACCAGAAGAAAAGAATCAGAAGTGAGTTTAATTTAATTTGACTTTAAGGGATTGCAGGGTTCTGCAGCAAGCTGTGAACAGTCTGCTTTAGATCACTGCAGAAGGTGCTGTGTATCCAAGCAGAGGAGAGAGTATCTGTGCTGCGTCTTCTGTGGGTTTTGGATCAGTGCGGTCATTAGCAAAGCTTTCTGCATGTGGCGGCTTTGCATTACAGAAGACTGCAAGGTCACGCGCTGAAGAGGCTCAAAATACAGCCCAGCAGAGCCATTCTAGAAACAGTTTGGGAGTTTCTCCTTGAACTCCTGTACTTTCTGTATTAGACTATTTACATTTGAAACACACTGTGTCAGTCAAGGGAAAGGAGATAGACATCAAGTGGCTTGAGGGCCCTAATACACCACTTAGAAGTGAGCCACCAGCTGTGGCTCTGACAGTGTGAGAGAAGAAGACAATCTTAAAAAAAAAAGAACTCCGAAACATAAAAGAAAAATTACAGTGTGCCTGTCTTGATTGTCTACTGTACAGAGGCAACTGACACTGACTAGAATCTGTGGCCTTGTAGCCCAGGAGCCTTCGAGATGATCTAAATTACTCAGGCTTGAAATGAGAAAACGTAGGCCTCGGCTTGTGTGTAGACAGACACAAATACTTTGTTTTTGTCAATCAAACTTGAATACTCGTCCTCTCTGCAAACCAGGATCTTAAAACCAACACAAAACAAGGTGACATGAAAAATATAATCTTCATTCTTGGTGAACATGGAGAGTTGAGAACTATAATCATAATATCCATAAAAAAAAGCATACTGTTATATCCCTCATGATCCTAATATTATCAATATTGAAGCTCAGTGCTGTCATTTTGATGGTTGACAGCGGGTGTTTGTAATCCTTTGGCAGAATTCTGATTTGCTGCTGCATATGATCAAGTGTTGCTGGCAGAACATTCCCGGAGGAGATGATCCCCCTCTCTCCTTCAGCCTTCAGCTAAGAGGAACATGTCTGCCTCATCCATTAAAAGCTGTTGCCAACTTTCCTAAAGAAATAAAATAACGCTGTTAATTTTGATTTTGACTGGGTGTGTGTCATTTATAAAATGAAAGTCCCCAGGCTTAGAGGCACATACCTTTAATCTCAGTACCCGAGAGACAGAGAAAGATTTCTGTGAGTTCAAGACAAGCCTGGTGTCGCTAGCAAGTTACAAGACAGCCAGAGATACACCGTAAGGCCATAACTCAAAAAAGATGAAAATTATTTGTGTACGCTTCCCCAACATAATAAATAAAAAATAACCCTTCCCAAAACCATAAAAACAAAAACATCAACATTTTTTTAAGGCAGGGGCTCATATTCCTCAGGCTGGTCCACAATGCCTCTCTGTAGGCTAAAAAGGCAGGGAAACACCTATTACATTCATTTTCTGAGTGTTGAAAAGGCAATTGAGGCTAGGAAACAATTCCCAGGCTTCGTTTGTATGAGAAGTAAGCACTCAACCAATTGAGCCAAATTCCCAAAACTTCCTAGGTAGTCTAAGTTCTGCTTACACCGTGGACTCTTCTACCTCCACAGCTTATACCAAGGCTTCAAAAGTAGTGTTTAAATGGGAGAAATTCTGTTTAGTTGAATTTGAATGTATGGAGAGTTGGTAACTAATCTTTGTGGAATGGTCCCCTGAAATCCTACTGGAGACCGGCTGCCAAGCATGCTTTTGTCCCTAGGGAGTGGATTAGGGTTAGGGTTGGGGTTGGGTTAGGGTTAGGGTTAGGGGCTAGGAGTTAGGGTTAAGGATAAGGGGTTAGGAGTTAGGGTTAGGGATAAGGGGTTAGGAGTTAGGATTAGGGATAAGGGGTTAGGAGTTAGGGTTAGGGTTAGGAATGACAACCACTCCCTAGGGCCAAACAGGTTCTGGGCCTCCTTCTATTTATAAAGTCAGAACTTCAAGAAGTGAGCCTGCATCTCTGTCAGGCAGACTGATCAATAGATACATAGAGGTGTATTCAGCTCAACACTCCATCCCTGGCTTATGATCTACAGTTTATTTAATTGTAGAATCTATCAGTATGGTGTTATGTCCTAGATCCATAAGCAAACTTAGTTTGTTTTCTTTATCTTAATCTCTAGCTTTATCTGATGTGTTTCTCATTTATCACTTTAGCATTTACACTTTAGTTTCTTAATCAGTAAAAACTAGCGAGAATAGTAAAATACTCTTTTTGTCTTTGAGAGCCCATATACCAACAGAACACAACTAATTCTTCAGGTTCTCTTTGAAAGTATTTCAGCATTTCAGCATTACATTGATCTGGGGCTGGTCAAGGTTAGCCCAGATCAAAATCAGGGACTGGCAAAATAAATAAATAAACAAAAATGGAATCACTATAGACCTATCAATGAATTGCATGGGAAATAAGATAACACCAAACCCCCAGTCTAGTAAAGATGAAAAAGACAGAGGGGTCAGGCCCTGGTCATTTCTACTGTCTTTTCCCAATTTAATGTTTAAAAAAAAGAAAAAAATGAAATTTTAAGTTTAATATTAAAAAAATGGAAGAATTTCACAAAAATGTATCTGCCCTCTTCCAAAATATATTCATTAAGCTGTCTGTACCTCAATAGTTTCAACTCTCAGGTTTACAGCTAATTTTTTTATTATGAATGAATTATTATTATATATGGAACCACTAAAGTTATTGTCAGGGAGATAGATGTGCAAGCTGCATTTATTAAAATTCTTGAACATTTTAGGTATCAAAACTCCACAACCGCCATTTAAGTATAAAGAATATTCTGGGGAAAATATTACTTTTGTAGTGTACCCATATATGTCCCTATTAGGACTTTATATATCATCTTTGCATGAATGGGGGAGGGAGCATTTATAGGTGTGGTAAAGACATTAGAATAATCCATATTCTTTAAAGTTATTCTCAATTTTGTTAGGATTTTTAAAAATAGTTTTAGAGTTTATTTTTCAACTGGCATCATATCAGATAGTGACACTATTTTTTGTTTTAAAAGAGTTTCAAACTAGATATTTGGCAGTCCATATCTGGGTTCTTTTCACACCTGTTCAGTCCCCTGTTGTATTATGTTTTTAGAGACCTAAAGCCATGCCCCAAGGGTAGATAAGGTGTGCCCTGGAAGCCACTGGCTTAGTAAATTCCCTAGAATCTGCAAACATTAATTGTTGGCTAAATTTAGACAGCTGAGGTGGGCGAGTCTTTGCTTTTTTATGTATTTTTTCCTGCATGTGGTTTCAGCCATAATTATAGGAAAGTAGATGGTATGTGACATTAATAACTGGGAATTCATTTTGGGGAAGTTTCACTTCTACTGTGTTCAAGAGGAAAAGTAGTAGTCTCTTTAATCAGTGATCATTGTAACTATCAAATAGACATAATTACTGTGTTAAATATCAATAATGATGCTATGTGAGTAAAAGAATTAAATACTAAAGTATACGCCTACATCCCTGAGTAATGTTGAGAAAGCTTTCAAGGTGTAATAGAGAGCAAGGGCTGGCAACTCTAACAGATGAAAAAACACTGCACACACATTTTTTAGGCATGAGCGGTAATTTGGTGCTGACTAAAAGTGAGATTTTAAGAGACAAATACCTGTAGAGGCAGACATATATTTTAGTGATACCAACACTCTTATTATCAGACATCAGGGCAACATGTCCTACAATTTTGGAGTACACAACACTTCAAAACTAGTTGTTATGAAAACAAATGAGTCCATGAAAAATTCCCTGCGTTTTTGTTTTTTAAGGCAGGGCTGATGCTTTGAAGAAGACAGGTTCTTCACATTCTGATCATCTGAGATAGGTTTCATCTGTTGGTTATTTATATTCTTTTAACAGATCTATTCGTTTCTTTCTACAATTATTTTTAATTGTATTTTGGCACACGGGAATGAATGAGTGTATGTGCATGCCCATGAAGGGGCCAAAGGCATTGGAAAAGACCTTTCCCTGGAGCTGGAGTTACCAGCAGTTGTTCACCACCAGATATGAGGTCTGGAAACCAAAGCCAGGTCCTCTTCAAGAGCAGTGCATGCTCTAAACCACTGAGCTATTTCTCCAACCCTAGAAGACACATTTTTCAAAAGTATTTTATTTATTTATTTATTTATTTATTTATTTATTTATTTATTTTTAATTGGATAGAGGAGACAGAACTGTGCAAGGAATGAGTTAAGGTATGGTTCGTGCAGTCTTCATAAGACACATGTCATGTCTCTCATTTTGCAGACTATACGCCTAAATCTTGAATGTAGTGGGCCAACTAGTCAAGGCTGTAAGTGGCAAGACTATTTGACACATTTTTGGAATGGGATTAAAAGGCAGAAGGAGTGGCACTGAAAATACCATACAACTTCACATAGTAGACTATTGTGTAACTAAATGGTACACACACACTCCTGATCCCACACATATTATCGGAGACAATTTTTTGGTAAGCTTTCAGGTTTTACATTATCGGCAACCAACACACAGAAATCTAAAAGGACCTTCATGGACCTAAACCGAATCAAAAAATAAAAAGTATAGGCTTAGACTCAGAATAGTGCAGATTAAGCAGCTGCAGAGTTTCTAATTCACTTTATGACTCAGTTCATTCTCTTTCTCAATTCTTGGAAAAGTGGCCTAATACACACAGAGGGACTCAAATCCTGTCAGATTACTTTTATGCTGTAGTAAAAGTGAACGAAGAGGAAACCCTTGAAAGTACAGTATTTTATCCGAGCATAACGATGTATCTAAATGAATACATATATGGTGGCCATCATAGAAATGGATTCTAAAGTTTAAAAAGGATTACGACATGAATAGATGAAACAGACAAGACCAAATATGCCTTGTTAGAATGATAAGAAGTTTCATGTTTATCTATGATAAATATTCTTTAACTTCAGTTTATAAGTTTTTGCCCAAATAATGCTCTGAGATTTAACATAGTCTATCAGCTTGAAATATTTTCAATATAAAATTCATTTCTTCTTGTCATTGTTTTACAAACAAAATCTTCCTTGGTCAATTCATATGAAGTTTATTTTTTGTTTATCTATTTTATTGCTTCGTTGACAGGTTTATAGCCTGCATTCATGATAGTAAAAAACAAAACAAGACAAACAAGCAAAACCCCAAAACAAAACAAAACAAAATAACATAACAAAATGAGACCTTTCCTAAACAGTATGTGCTTGTGGAAAGACAAACAGAAGCATAGTTGAAGCCTTGAGACAATCTCTTGTCTGGTAGAAGGGCAAAGAGCCAACTCATCTGGCTCCACTAGGTTGAGTTTCACTCAGAAAGAAGAGAATGTTGCCCTGCACTAGCTTTTCATGGTTTCCATGCATGGAGTGGCTGGCCTAGTGCTGTAGGATACTGTGGACACTGGGTACTTCGTCATTGTATAGCCTGACTAAGAGTGAGCTCTGCTTAGCTTTCCCTGCTTCTTTGGCTCGCATCTTGGAGTTCTAACGTCCACAGTAGAACTGAACTTAAACTCCACATCCCACCATATTTTAGAGTAGACAAACAACCAAGGATCACGTTCAGCTGTGTGACTCAATCAGCCATGAAGATATTTGTGTTTAGTATCAATAACTGGTTACAACAGTTTCTTAAACCAGAAAACATTTCTTAGGGAAGATAATCCACAAGAGTTCACAGATAATGGATTCAGGTGGAGTAAGATTTTCTAGGTACAGCTATTGGACAACTACAGGAATGACTCACAACCTTCAGTATTATTTTAGGAATTAGATCCTAAACACATAATCTAAGTCCTCTAGATAGATTTCTTTAACAAAAAATATCGTTAGAATCCATAGGAAATGCTATTGATTGTACCATATCTCCATTTCCCTTTTGGATCCTCAGGAGCTCTGATTACACACGGGGATTTTCACACAGGATCCAATTAGTGATTTTTCATGGAGAGTGAAAAAAAAAAACTCAGATAGTCTCAAAGTTAGCAGAGTTCCTGGCAGGAGAGAATTTTCTTTAGTGATTCAGTCATCTTTAGATTGCCCATAGTCCTATAAACTTCCTCTCTGCTGTGGCTCCTTTAAGTGATATCAGTTCCCCAATGAATACACTCATTTCTTTGACTGTTAGAGGGCCCTAGTCTGGGGTGAACACATGCTTCTTTATATAACCAGGAGTAGTTTATATAACACTTGGGGCCTGTCTTAATCAAAGTTGAGTTTGAGAAGACTACATGCATTGTTCCTGCTGTGTAGTACAAGATATGGAACCGACACTAAACAATTTGAAGGTTGAATATCCACTTTGGAACTAAAGATGTGGTGGTTTGAATAAAAATGGCCCCTATATCGCCCATCTAAGGGTTGTGATGATTTGTATGTGTGTAGCCCTGGGAGTGGCAATACCAGGAGGTGTGGCCTTGTTGAAATAGGTACATCACTGTGGGCATGGGCTTTAAGACCCTCATTCTAGCTGCCTGGAAGCCAGTGTTCTGCTAGCAGCCTTCAGATGAAGATGTAGAACTCTCAGCTCCTCCTGCACCGTGCCTGCCTGGATGCTGCCATGTTCCTGCCTTGATGACAATGGACTGAACCCCTGAACCTGTAAGTCAGCCCCAATTAAATGTCCTTATAAGAAAAAAATGGCCCCTATAGACTCATAGGGCTGATACTATTAGGAGGTAAGGCCTTGTTGGAGTAGTTGTGCCCTTTTTGGAAGAAGTGTGTCACTGGGGGTGGACTCTGAGGTTCCAAATGTTCAAGCTAGGCCCAATGTCTCTCTCTCTCTTCCTGCTGCCTGCCAATCCAGATGTATAACTCACAGCTACCTCGACAGACCATGTCTGGCCACATACCATGCTCCCACCATAATAATAGACTAAACCTTTGAACTATAAGCTAGCCCCAATTAAATGTTTTCCTTTATAAGAGTTACCATTATCATGGTGTCTCTTCACACAATAGAAACTCTAAAACACACGACATGGCTGGTATTCCTATGTGGTATGGAATGGCAAGCCTTTTTGCTACAGTGCCAGTTGGACTGTATTTTGTATGGGTAAGAAGACATGTAACTAAGTTTAACCTAGAAGTACTATAGGTACATTTCCAGAGATGCTGTGCTCCATTGTGTGGTGAGGATTAGCACATCTCCTCGATGAAGTGTGTCTGCTGTTTGACCATGGCGACATCCTTAAAAGGGCTGAGAGAATAGAGAATATTATTACAGTCCTTAAAAAGAGCATCCATGGTATGAGATAAGAAGGTTGCAGCATCAGTTACATGGCCCTTGCTTTGTACAATAAGACATTCAATTGATGCTCAGCTGTCTGCCCAGAAAGAACTCGCCTGGAGAAATTATGAGAAAAAGACACTATCCTACTCACAAGCCACTAAGTTGTCAGACAAAGAGGACAGAAAAATGGAGAATAAATGAGAGGGAAGTGGTGGCTTGTCATTTCTTGTAGTTGGGGAGAATAGGAGAAAGAGTAGACAAATTGGATTTCTGCTAAATAGCTCTTCCTGGGATGCCAAAACTTGGTACTGATGGAAAGAATCAGACAGTGAGAAGGACCAGAGTGAGCTACAAGGGATAGATGATACCCGTTAGGTCTGACCTTTAGTACAAAGGATGGGAAAAGTCCATGAGAAAGTATGCAGATGCAGCCTAATATAATGGCTCAGTATGGGAAATGATATTACACTTAGACTTCCAACTACTAGAATTGGAAATGACTTTTAAATAAGAGTGAAAGAACCTCTTATAGGCCTGTTCTTAAGCTTGTGAGACTTGAGGAAGGATAAAATCACTCTGCATGGTATGGAAGCCAAGAACTGAGCAGTATACACACTCTTTCTCTTAAGACAAAGGCTAAATAATCTGAGGTAGAATAAGGGAAGCAGTCCTCGATTGAGAGATTCCTATGGACCATTAGAGATACTTGACTTACACTTGCTGAGATCCTCATGGTTACCAGGTACAAGAAGACAGCAAAGGAGAGCCAGGCATTTCTGAAGGAACTGGGCATATGAAGGGAAATGTTTAATGATCAGCTCTCTACACCAGACTTGTATCTGTGTCCAAAGGAGAAAAAAGATAGGAGAGATGCTGGCTGATATGACTGCTTTAAACTGTGGTGTAAATTAATTTAACAAAGTGCTAGAAAATAAACAACGACACAATAATCACACAAGCTGAAAAGAAAAATACAAAGGGGTCTCTCTCAGTCACGTAAACACCCGCTATCTGTCAAGCAAGAATATCTATGGGGAAACATGATCAGAACACAGAATACTGTGTTTGTGAATCTCTGAAAGGCTTTAAGATCTGACCAGCAGTTTATGGAAGGGATCAACAATAAAACAGCGCAGGTAAAACAGACTAAGATTCTCCTTCTCCCAGAGCGGCCAATAAAAATAAAATGTTAAATTAAAAAAAAGAAAGAAAGAAAAAGGAGAACTGAGGGAGCCAGAGGAAGCAAGCCAGTACGCTGCTGCTGTTCCTCCAGCTTCCTGCCTTGGGTTCTTTCCCGGATTTCTCTCAATGACAGGGTGTCACCTGGGAATTGTAAGAGGAAATAAATCCTTTCTCCCTTGTGTTTCTTTTTGTAGTATTTTATAGCAACAGAAAATCAAAGCAGGACAACAATTTACTGTTTAATTTTATGATAAATAGTGGAGAGTTTGGCTAAGTATGGTTGGGCGAAGAGCCTTTTAATCTATTGACAATCACCTGATGGGAGCTTCACATGGACTTCTTGTTCTGATTATGTCTGCATCTCCTGGAGGTCTCATAATTGGAGAGCAAAGAATAGGAAAAAGGCAGAAAGTAACCACCAATATGCTTTTTTCTCATCTACCAAGGTGCTTATCTATTAATAAAATGTGTCCTGAATCCAGCTGTTGCACTCCAGACCTTGGGCGTGCATAAAAACAATTCTGGGCCACAGCAACTTTGAATATCGGTGAGCAGTGTTGAAAACAATGAAAACTATGAGGCTCAGACAGGGAGGAGGGTAGAGTGATCCTCATTTAACATGTGCTCACTGCTACTGACTATCTGGCATGTTTAAAAGTCAGATAATTAGTAAGGGATAAAAAAATAGAAACAAACCGTATCACTTGAATATTAATCACATTGTGGTTCCCCAAAATAGATCAGCTCTATATTTTCATATTTTATTTTTAGAATGATAGGCATACATCAGAGTGGGAAAACAACTTCTGTGTATTTATTTAAAATTCATGCTATTGATGGTTTGTGTGTGTATGAAATATATGAATTTAAAAATGTTAATCATTTGAACACTTTCAGCAAGAGGGCCTACATGGAAAGATTTTAAATTGTGAAATTATTTGTTTGAGCACAGTTTGTGTAGTTTAATGTCTTTTTTTTTTTTTTTGCTCTAAGGAGGAAGAAGGAGGAAGAAAATTGAGAGGTCATTTAATATATTCATGAGAGAGACTTTGATTTTTCCTAGCAGTGTAGTGAGCAGCAGTTGACAGTGGATGACTGTTGAAGAAGATAAAGTCACTTTTGGGTGAGATGGAGCCAAGAATAAATTCCCCATGCCCCACAAGAAGGCCCCGTGCCTATATGTATATGGTCAGGACAAACTGGACTCAGTGCCAACCACCACTGCTCCCATCAATAGTGATGATTGATGATGATGATGATGATGATGATGATGATGACAATGGTGACAATGGAGTGGGGAGGGAGATGGGTTGGTGAGTCCTGGGTGAGTTGGAAAGAAGTAATGAGAGTAGATGATTTTAGAACACATTGTATGGATATGAAGTTATTTAGATCACCCCTACCCTCCTTCTTTGTGCTATACCTCCTCATGTTCTCACATTCCCTCTTTTCTCTCCACACTGGTTTTGCATCACACGCATAAACGCATACCCCTGAAAGCATACTGAGCCCATTTATTGTTGTTTGTATGTAAATATGTTTAAGACTGATCACTTGGCATTAGATAATTTATTTGGGGGCTCCTCTCAGAAGACTGATTCTTCCCTTCTCTGCGGCCATTGATTGCCTATAATTCTTCATCTTGGTGGGGGGCCTTACAGTATCTCCTGTCTATAATGGTATATTAACTAGTGTTGTTATTCAGATCTTATTTGGGCAACCATAAGGTTGAGATTAAATGGGTACAGAATCTCGATCCTGACTAGAAGATGCAATCTAGGAACAGGCATCTGATCCCCTTTATGAGCTTTCCTCTCCTCTGTGATTTTACGTTGAGTCTTTAGTAGAGCAGTTACGTTGCCGATGTTCCAATTGGAGTGAAGAAGCCCTAGTCACTTACACTTTGACAAATCGTGGCATTCTGTCACTGCTATCGCCTGCTACACATGATTCTTTGATGAAGGGTAGGAACAACACTTACCTGTGCACGTAAGGAGTTGTACTTAGAATACTATTAGAAATTATATTTACTTTAGGAAAATAGCAGTAGTCATGTCTCCTCTAGAATCTATGACCTCTACAGCAACAGGTATAACAATACTAACTATAAGTTCCCTCTTATTAAACAGATCTTAAGTTCAATTAGATAGTACTTAGTTATCCTTTTATAGCTGTTGTTATGGTTCATAGATTTACAGCTGGTTAGCCTTGTTGTTTTGGGTATTTTGTTTTGTTTTCTTCCTTGGCCAATGACATAGTACCTTCTGGTGTTAGGAGAGTTATTCCTCAGGAAGGAGGCTTTCAATTCAATTCTGGATCCATTTTTCAAATTTCTCTGTCAAAAGTGTCATGACGTTTTCAGAAACTGTCTTGCCTTCGATTTCTAGGAAGCAACCAAGGGCCCTGGCAATATCGTACATTATTCTGCACATTTCTTGGATCCCACTAATCAGCAACATGAAGAGATGGTTCTCATATCTATCACTAAGATTCTTGCTAGTCTATTGCTTTTGCAGATTCAGGAGAGCATTAGTATACAATATATCATGATTTTAATTTAAAAACACATATGTAAAAATTATCTTAAGTCAGCTTATAAAATATTTTCTCCTATATGCCTTTGGTCAGCCTTGGAGTTTTTCTTTCCTTCCTTTTTCTCTCTGTGTACTCCCATGTAATTTTCTCCATTCTACCTCTGAGTCACCTGTGTCTATATTTTAAAGACAGAACGGCTCTCTTAAATAAAATGAATCATTTTTTTGTTTACTCAAAATGAGTTTGCTATTATATTTCTCAGGGACATGGTTTTATAATATGTTCATTTTTAATGAGTTTGTATCATAGTGAATACAAAGCCTATGATATAGACAATGCATATGAATAGAAAAAAAAACCTTACTAACTATAGCAAGAAAGGAGAACATGGGAGTTTTCCTAAAAGAGTGCCCTCTTTGAAAAGAAGCAGCTCATTAGTTGGTAGTTTAGTCCCTGGGAGTTCTGGCAGGGGCCGGGGTGGGGAGTCTGGTTGGTTGATATAGTTGTTCTTCTGTTCTTCCTATGGGGTTGCAAACCCCTTTAGCTCCTTCAGTCCTTTCTCTAACTCCTCCATTGGGGTCCCCTTGCTCAGCTCGATGGTTAGCTGCAAGCATCCTCATCTGTATAAGGCTCAGGCAGAGACTGTCAGGAGACATCCACATCAGGCTCCAGTCAGCAAGTTCTTCCTGGCATCAACCATAGTGACTGGGTTAGGTGGCTGCATATGGGATGGATCCCCAGATGGGGCAGTCTCTGGATGACATTTTCTTTATTCCCTATTCCACTCTTTGTCCTTGTATTTCCTCCCCTGAGTATTTTGTTCTCCATTCTAAGAAGAACTGAAGCATCCACATTTTGGTGTTCCTTCTTTTTGAGCTTCATATGGTCTATGAATTGTATCTTGGGTATTCTGAGCTTTTAGGCTAATATCCACTTATCAGTGAGTGCACAATGAGTATACATGGAGGGACCCATGACTCCAGCTACATGTGTAGCAGAGGATGGCATTGTCTGGTATCAGTAGGAGGAAAAGCCTTTGGTCCTATGAAGGCTTGTTTCCCCGTTTAGGGGAATGCCAGGGCACTGCGGTGGAGTGGGTGGGTGGGAGGGGAAGCATCTTCATTGAAGGGGGGAGGAGAAAGGGAAGGGGGAAAAAGTGATAACATTTGAAATGTAAATACATAAAATATGCAATAAAAATAAAATTAAAAAAAAGAAAAGGAGCAGCTTGGAGGTTTAATCCTTAGGATGTACATATCTTCAGTCAGGAAGGACTCTAGGGAACAGATACAGTTCAACTAAGAAGTATACTCCAAAGTATTCTTAGTCTAAGTCCATCAGTCAAGAAGTAACATGGTTGAAATAGTTGGGCATGCTTAGCTTAGAGCAGAAAGGCAATGGACAGGACCGGAAAGACTAAAAACAAACAAAATAAGGAATAATTCTTTATGGTTGGTTAATTTAATAATTGCTTTAGGGGAGGTGGCTGCTTTGTTTAGTCACTAATATCCTGTTCTTTCCAGACCTGTAGTATTTGTTCTCTAAGAAGACCTTTTCATCACGGCACTGTCACGTCTGTCCTTTTCATTTTCAAAATGCAAATTAAATCAAGGCAATAACGTCCATCCCTTTCTCATTCTGGTTTATTCCTTGGAGAACAGAGCAATGAGGCAGACTGTGGCACAAACTGTTTACACTGGGAAATTGCTAGATTTCATAATCATTTCTCCATTGACTCACACTTTTCTAATAATTTTGACATTCTTCAGTTAAGATCAACACTCATTTTTTGATGATATTTTTATAATTGAGAAGACACATACATATATCCATATGCATGGCTTTGTGTATGCAGTATTGTTTCCCTATAGTAGATGCTTGGGATCCAAATTTGACAATAGTGTTTTCTTAACTAGTCTAAATAGAATAAAGCTGACCCTTTTCATCTGATAGGTACATGAAAATAAAATAAACTGCAGACCCTTACCTAGTGGAAGAAAGGAAGAAGGAAATCTCTTCCTGAGCAGCAGCCATTTTGCTATGAAACAATTTCACTCACCAATAAGAATGACTGATAGTCTTGCAATGTTGATTTTGAATCTGCTATGAAAATTGCCTTCAATGCATTCTTTACTTACAAAGATCTGTGTCTTTTCAAGTCTCTTCTGAGAAAATAAAGAACAAAGGGAAAGCTTGACAATGGAGGATGAAGTTGGAGAATTAGACACAAGACCTGAAAAACAAAATTCCTTGAGGGACTCCAGTAGACATTAGAAAGGCACAAAAAGAAAAAAATAATTAAAGAAAAAGAAAGCTCCAGGAACACTAGGAGCACAGACTAAGAAAGTTTGTGCCGCACAGAGGCATTAATTAAGTTGTGTTAATCAGTAATTTCCCTATTTTTTCCTGACACTGACATACATTGAACATAATAAATAACTCTGACCATCATTTTGAATTTGACCACTTCATCCAAAGCCTGATAGAGTCAGAAGAGTCGATTTGTAAAAAATTTACCTGGGATTTCCTTCTGGCAGTAATGGTATAATAGAAGGAGTAAGATACCATTGAAAGCCCCTAAGGAGCCACATCCTACTGCAGAGGGATGATTTCAGTAACCATGGTAACTAAATAAGTACTTTGACCATGCGTTTAATGAGTGTATCTGAGAGGCACAAATATCTGTCTGGAGGTATCAAGTTTATACTGGAGAGTATAGTATTTGAACTGAGAGTTTTAAAGTTAAAAAAATCTTTGGTTAGACTCTCAAGAGAAGATAATCTTGGTCAGTGTATTAATGTTAGAGGGCAGAGGACCAAGATTTTCCTCTGGCAGTTACATGGAATTCAAATAAAGTGGGATTAAGCGATGGCGAATGGAAGATTGTGAAAGGCACAAACCCAGGATGGAGATTCTAACAAGATATCTTATGATGTATTAAGATTGTTTAGTTTCTTCCCTTGAAGATCTGTCAAGAAATAGCACTAAGAAGTCTCAAATGGAAAGAGCATGTAGGCATCTGCATTTTCTGTGGTAAGTGGATTGGAGAGACCCTGACACCTTTACTAGACTTCCATGGAGCACAAATCTTGTATGACTTTCCTCAGCATAACTGCATAGGCAAATACGTTTGAGGAAAACATGTTCTGCCAGCTTAAACTTTCAAGCTACACTGTGATTATCGTAAACTTTTCTAATTAAAGGGAAGGAAATGGCAGATTAAACCATGGCCTTACAAAGCTAATTTTATATCTCCTTGTTCAGTACTCTTTATCACAATAAAAGGAAGCCACCTTGGCCAATACAAACAGAAGAATGGTTATATAAAAGTACAAAGCAAATAATTGATTATCTCGGGATATGCAGGACAAAGAATATTTTCTATCTGCTCTCCTCAAAGTTTAATAATTGAACCTATGAGTTATAATTAAAATGTAATGATTAATTGTACACATACACACAGATGCTTACCAAGAAGGAGAGCAGAAGGAAGGCTAGTGAGTGATATCCCTTTACCCTCAAGCTTCAGAAAGGGATATAGAGGAGACTTCTGGCGAAAAGGTAACAGAACGCCATGGAAAAGAGAAGAGAAGAAAGTTCTGGTAAGTTAATATTGCAGCATTGGTTCAGGTAAAGCCCCTCAAAAACTAAAGTTCTCCTGAGCAAGGTGTCAGAATAGATGAACATGACAGAGTCCAAGTAAATGAACGAGAGGCATAGATGAAAACAGAGTGGTACAGTCCATCTTGCTGGAGACACCTATTATAACTGAATTGCCCTCTGGTGATACTAATTCTATGGCAGATGAAACCAATTCAATGGATGCTCTTCAGTGCAGAAAGAAGGGCCAGAGACAATGGGGCAGGTAAGCTCAGATCAAACTAGGTTCTGTGGTTACTTCACAGGCCATCTGGTCTTCAGTGCAAAGAACTCAGCTGGACCATCCATCCTACTTTGGGTCTCATTTCTGGCCACAATTCTAAATGCTGCGATGAGAATAAAGTAAATGAAATACAACCCAAGGTTTCATCATAATGCATCTCTTCATGAAGAACATGATCATCACTGCAACCGTCTACCTCAGGTCAGGTCAGTGTGAGCTGAAACTACATTGTTTCCTCAGGGAAACTTCATGTCCACTGCTAAGCTCTGTAAATAGTAAATCCTGTGGAATTTTTTCTACATCTAGTGAGAAGATCTTAGGTAAGTTCTACTATTCTTGATGCAAGGAAGACTAAAAAATTGAATTTAGACTTTGAGAACACAGTAATTAGATTGTAAAACATCTAAAATACAGATTATTTACATATATTAAGTAGCCATAATATAGCACATACCGAGACAGACAGATAGACCAATGGAATAGAATTGAAGACCCAGAAATGAACCCACACACCTATGGTCACTTGATTTTTGACAAAGGAGCCAAAACCATCCAATGGAAAAAAGATAGCATTTTCAGCAAATGGTGCTGGTTCAACTGGAGGTCAACATGTAGAAGAATACAGATCGATCCATGCTTATCACCCTGACAAAGCTTAAGTCCAAGTGGATCAAGGACCTCCACATCAAACCAGACACACTCAAACTAATAGAAGAAAAACTAGGGAAGCATCTGGAACACATAGGCACTGGAAAAAATTTCCTGAACAAAACACCAATGGCTTATGCTCTAAGATCAAGAATCGACAAATGGTACCTCATAAAACTGCAAAGCTTCTGTAAGGCAAAGGACACTGTGGTTAGGACAAAACGGCAACCAACAGATTGGGAAAAGATCTTTACCAATCCTACAACAGATAGAGGCCTTATATCCAAAATATACAAAGAACTCAAGAAGTTAGACCGCAGGGAAACAAATGACCCTATTAAAAAATGGGGTTCAGAGCTAAACAAAGAATTCACAGCTGAGGAATGCCGAATGGCTGAGAAACACCTAAAGAAATGTTCGACATCTTTAGTCATAAGGGAAATGCAAATCAAAACAACCCTGAGATTTCACCTCACACCAGTGAGAATGGCTAAGATCAAAAACTCAGGTGACAGCAGATGCTGGCGAGGATGTGGAGAAAGAGGAACACTCCTCCATTGTTGGTGGGATTGCAGACTGGTAAAACCATTCTGGAAATCAGTCTGGAGGTTCCTCAGAAAATTGGACATTGAACTGCCTGAGGATCCAGCTATACCTCTCTTGGGCATATACCCAAAAGATGCCTCAACATATAAAAGAGACACGTGCTCCACTATGTTCATTGCAGCCTTATTTATAATAGCCAGAAACTGGAAAGAACCCAGATGCCCTTCAACAGAGGAATGGATACAGAAAATGTGGTACATCTACACAATGGAATATTACTCAGCTATCAAAAACAACGAGTTTATGAAATTCGTAGGCAAACGGTTGGAACTGGAAAATATCATCCTGAGTGAGCTAACCCAATCACAGAAAGACATACATGGTATGTACTCATTGATAAGTGGCTATTAGCCCAAATGCTTGAATTACCCTAGATCCCTAGAACAAATGAAACTCAAGACGGATGATCAAAATGTGAATGCTTCACTCCTTCTTTAAATGAGGCAAAAGAATACCCTTGGCAGGGAAGGGAGAGGCAAAGATTAAAACAGAGACTGAAGGAACACCCATTCAGAGCCTGCCCCACATGTGGCCCATACATATACAGCCACCCAATTAGACAAGATGGATGAAGCAAAGAAGTGCAGACTGACAGGAGCCCCATGTAGATCGCTCCTGAGAGACACAGCCAGAATACAGCAAATACAGAGGCGAATGCCAGCAGCAAACCACTGAACTGAGAATAGGTCCCCCGTTGAAGGAATCAGAGAAAGAACTGGAAGAGCTTGAAGGGGCTCGAGACCCCAAAAGTACAACAATGTCAAGCAACCAGAGCTTCCAGGGACTAAGCCACTACCTAAAGACTATACATGGACTGACCCTGGACTCTGACCCCATAGGTAGCAATGAATATCCTAGTAAGAGGACCAGTGGAAGGGGAAGCCCTGGGTCCTGCTAAGACTGAACCCCCAGTGAACTAGACTATGGGGGGAGGGCGGCAATGGGGGGAGGGTTGGGAGGGGAACACCCATAAGGAAGGGGAGGGGGAGGGGGATGTTTGCCCGGAAACCGGGAAAGGGAATAACACTTGAAATGTATATAAGAAATACTCAAGTTAATAAAAAATATATATATATATATATATATATATAAATCACATACCCCAAAATAGGACTATAGACTCCCATTTCTATCAACTGTCTAATTTCTGTTTTTTATCAACTGTTTAATTTTTATACAATCATGCTTGGAACAAGTAATCCATTGAAAAACACTGAATCAGGTCAATGGAACGATTCAGAGGGCCATCAATGGACTGATCTACTTGGCTCTCAACAACTTATGCACGTTGACATTTTCTTCCTAATGAGATGTTTCCCCAGCCTGATGGTGTCTAGATAAATCAAAGACCATCACTGCATTCTATGTTATTACAACCATCTCAACAACCTCTTATGAGGTAAACTGACTGTGAAAGTATATGGAACAAAAGAGAATTTTAATTGAAAATAGAAATTTCTAAGTTTTAAAATTTCACAATGTAACACTAAATATCAATCATGTATAGACTGTGGCCTATCCACATTGAATCATGAAATTACCCACTGTTAGTGTAAGATTCTACAATAGTTGATGCCAGCAAACTTTGCAGAAAAGCCTAAGACATGTGGGGTTTGCTTACATAGGAAAATCTAGACAAGCATGGGACATATGCTGCAATCTCAGAACTTGGGAGGCAGAAGTACAAGGATTGCCGTGAGTTTGTTCCCATCCTGTTCTATATATTGAGCTTCAGGATAGCCAGTGATATGCAGCAAAATGAAATAGGACAATTAAAATAAATTAAAAACATATAAATTATAATAGATAAATATAAGGCCTGACATGGTGACAAGAGACAAGGAACCTCCATGAGCATGTGGTCTACAAGTAAGATTGGTTCCCTACTGAGACTCCTTTGGAGAAAACAATTTTCATTTGCAAGGGGTCTTCAGTTGACTGTAGCTTCTGTGTTCTAGCCCAGCATGGGGGCATGAGACTACCTCTCATTCCAACTTTAAGAGACTCTGTGCACGCTGTGCTGTCTCAGTCTCTGTGAGTTCAAATGTGCATTTCCTATTGAGTTAGATGACCCTGTTTCCTTGGGGTCCTCTATTTTCATGTGCTTTCTGTCTCCTCTCCTGTAGCATCTCCTAGGCTTGAGGTGGATTCTCTCTCCCATTCATTCATATTGTCTCCTCTCTCTCTCTCTCTCTCTCTCTCTCTCTCTCTCTCTCTCTCTCTCTCTCTCTCTCTCTGCCCAATAGGTCCTTTGCATACTTTGCATATACACTGTGATTTTCAGTTTGTATTTTTATGGAATTTCTGAGTGTCAGAGTCAGAATGAGTGGATCTCTTCATCTTTATCTGTTTCTTACGACTTTTCTTGGGTTCTTTTCCTTTTATTTGTTTTCCGTATTTTGATGTTCTAGTTTGGCTTATTTTCTTTTTCTTTTATTATTATATTATTGTTTATTATTTTATTATTTATTTTATTATATCCCTTAGAAATCTGTTTATTCTATAATGAGGAAAGGAGCGGGTCCAGATGAGAGAGGTGGTATGGAGGAACTAGGAGAAGCAGAGGGAGGGGAAATCTTAGTCAGGATATATTTTATGAGTTTAAAAGTATATCTTCACGACTGCCCAACAAGCAGCTGAAAGAGTCAGATGCAGATATTTACTCCCAACCAATGAACAAAAGCTGCTGACCCCTCTGGTTGAATTAGGGAAAAGCTGAAGAAGCTGAGAAGGAAGGCAACCCTATAGGAAGACCAGCAGTCTCAACTAACCAGTCCTGGGGATCTCTCGAACACTGAGCCATCAAAAAGGCAGTATACACCAGCTGATAGGAGGCCCCCAAGACATATGCAGTAGAGGACTGCTGGGTCTGGATTCAGTCAGAGAAGATGCACCTAACCCTCAAGAGACTTGGGGCCTGGTAGAGTGGGGGTGGGGGTAGGGACATCCTCTTGGAGACTGGAGAGGGTTGGGGGTGGTGTGGAGGAGGAGGTGTGGGATGTGGAACAGTCAGAGGGTGGACCGGGAGGGGAGTAAAGTCTGGATAGTAAAAAATGATTAATTAAATAATCATTTAAAAGTTAATAAATTTTTAAAAAGTATATTTTCAAAAAAAGAGGGAAAATTAGATAAGAGCGTCCGGAAAGCACCTTCCCCTTTCGCACTGATAATTGTAGGATGTCGGAGAAGATGACCCACCGTGCATTTTCAACCTGCAAATGATGTGCAGGAACTGACAGTCCGGCTTCTCAGAACCAAACTGACAGTATCAGTTTGAGGTCAGCACTTGCTTTCCACATAGCCTTCTAACTCTAACCTTTTCGAAAAAATAAATAAAACCTAGGGATTCTAAAAGCCACAGGAAGCTGACACTGTCTTTGCAAAGGACATGATAGCATCAGGAACTATGGTCAGATTATATTGAACCTAGAACATGACACCTGTGTCCTACTCAGCAGGACCAAGTTGCAGACCTTAGCACCAAGGACCTCTACCGGCAAGAACCAGATTTAGTGAGAATAATAATAATATACAACTGAGTAGTATCCTAGTTTTAATTCCAATTGTTTTTGACAAAAATACCCTAATATAAGCAGTTAGTGGAACAGGGGCACACTTTAGTTTATAATTTAAGGTTATAGTCCATGAGTACCAGAAAGTCGCTATATCAGGAAATTGAGCCAGATGCATTGAGACATTATATTCATAATTGAGAAGCAGAGAGGAAAGAGCTAACAGTGCAACATGCTAGTTCTAGCTCCTTCAGTTCCTGACCACCTTGTCAAATCCTGCTGCCACCTTTACTCATCCTTCAATTAATCCAGTTATAAAAATCCTTCATGGGACGCTCAAATGCTAACATCGTCTAGACAACTCCTTACTGAGACTCCTCAAAGTTCATTCTAGATTGGATGATATTGACAATAAAACCTCCTATGGCAAGCACCGAGTCTAACCTTCCCCAATGCTGATAAGATTGCTATCCAAATAAGATTTTATTTTTATTATAAGACACATATTTTCATCACTTTAGAAAATCTAAGTACTCAAGATGAATGGAGGTTCATGGCTGAGGTGTGCTATCTCCTTACATTTCAAATATCATATAAAGTATGTGGAGCATGATGAAATGCTGTCACAGAGAGCTGTTTCATCATATAAATAATATTCATTGTATATTTTGATCAATTAAAAACTAGAAAATATGTTGCATTATAAGAAAGCATTATTTTTTAAATATTGTTATAAGCATTAACTACATAAAATAATTTAAAATATACATGAAAAGATTGGAAGGACTTATTTAAATATTTTTAGTTGATCTTAAGTTTATTAGAGAGCTGCTGGTTACTGTCAAAGTATGCATGCCACTGTACCATGTTGGATGATGTTATCGTTCACAGACATAGATATGCTGGATTGTTTTCCCTCCTTTGGAAGCTAACATAGTACTTTGGTATGCTGAAAGCTAGTCTCCAAGGAAAAAGCATTCAGGTCAGATGCAAGCTGGTCTGAGTCCTGTGTCTGAAGTGCAGAGTATTTTCAGCAATAGGGACTTACTTTCCACTTTTTGAGGGAGGGCGTAGCAATCAAGTGCAATAGTCAACTACACAGGGCTAGAGGATTCATGGACCTTATAGGTAAACCTCCAATCACCACCTTAAAGAATCAGCATATTCCCTAAATATAAGTGTTTATTCTTAAACACATGCATAAGTGGATTTCTTTACATCTAGGAAATGACTCTTTGCAACAAATGGAAACAATTAAATAAAATCAAAAACCTACATTGTGGAGCCCAGTCCCAACTGCTACATCTACAACACAACTCTTGAACCTAAGAGTTTGAGGAATACCTTGATAGAAGCAATAAGTAGAGAAGGGGTATAGGTGTTAAGTTCAAGGAATATGAAAAAGATTGTAAGACCCCGAGGAGTAGGCAGCGCGCTCTGAGGTTGTATCTTGTAGAAATGTCTGAAGCGACACCTGTCTAGTATCAGCAAAATGTCTATTAACATCATCTGAAGAAGGATGACACTAACAGTCATGCTAACATCAAAGGTGGCAAGCTCAGGAGACTAACTCTACACAAAGAATTAGAAGCAACTAAGTAAAGGGAGGAACAGGAGAGGTAGCCTTCCCCAGGAAGGAGGACATTAACTAGTTGTCCAACGCTAAACAGTTAGCCCTAAAATATACATACAAACAACATTATATGGACTCCACAGGTTATACTTATGGATTATATCTATGTATGCAATAGAAACTAATGAAAAAAAACAGAGGCAATGGATTTGAAGAATTGTAGAGGAAACTATATGGGAGGGCTTGAAAGGAGGAAAAAGGCAGAAATTTTAGATTTAAATTATCTCGAAAAATAAACAAAACTAATTAAAAGGGAAAAACTACAGGCAGCTAAGTAATGCTGGGGAAGGGGGAGTCATGCTCAGGGAACGAAATATCGATTAGTTACCTAATACCAAATACCCTGACAATATATACATAATATATATGAATGAAAAAATTCATGAATTTTCAAGTTAATAGTTGATCCTTACACGGGAGGACTTGGGTGAAGGATTCCAAAGGCAGATATACCATAATTACATTATAATATAAAGAATAAATATATTTTTTAAAAAGCTGAAATGGAATTAATGTTTTCCATATTTTTTGGCCTACCTGAATTTCCATATGAACTAGTTGTGCATTGGAATTAAGAAGGGAAGATAGAAAAAGATTACTTTCTTCACATGCAATTATGGAGTTAATAAATTGTCCTACAACTTTAATTTCCAATCTCCTGGAAATCATTGTGTTTAATTGAGTCTTTGATTCCTATTGTATCTTGTGACTTGTTAACATCTAGGTGTGATCAAACCTTTTCCATTTTCTGATGAATATTCTAGCACCCTGCCCTTCGCTGGGATACTGCTGACCAGAGACAGCAATCGTAGACTATCTTCAGGTCAGTCTCTCCTGTCTTAGCAGCCTCAGACAGATGTACTGCCTGCCACAGGCTTTGCTTGGGATGAAGCTGGGTTTGAAGATTACTAAACCACAATCCCCTTTCAAAAAGGCTTTTGTTATGCCTAAAAATGCTTTCTACTTTTTAAGAGCACAATTTTAAGCTGTGTAAATCTTTGATTTAGTATACCTTCACATGTGTTTTATTTTCATAGCTGTTTCTTATATTAACGGATATTGCATTTTTTTTTCATTTTTATCTTAAGCTTCTGTTGAGAACATAGCCACATGATCTATTGTCCTCAGGAATGACTTCAAATTTTCCCATTACTACAAGACATTAAGTTGCCAAGATATGATTTACTTTAGTAAGTGTCTTTTATGTCATCTATGTTCAAGAGTTTTTTTGACTGTTATTTAAAATTCATTTCCCTTGTGTTCAGTCTCCTGTTGAAAACAAAGGACAGACTATGTGTTGGAATGGTGACGTATGTGAAATGCAGGCAGAAACCACCAAGGCAGACTCCACACTCAGCCCAGGAAACCAGAGTAGCCGCCTGGAAACTCAGTACAAGGACTGCTCTTTGGCACTTGCCGTTCCAAATATGTTCCTATCAGCTGCACACATTTCTGAATAGTGGAAGCAAAGAGAAGACCACAGAAGTGGAAAATTGGAAGGCAGGAAAAAAAATCCCCTTAGGCAAAGATTTAAAGTTAATTTTAAAGAATGTTAGGTGGAGAATGCGTGCTGGAATTTGATAAAGGCAAGGAGCACAATGCAAGGCATCTGTTTGGATGCTCAGGGACCGAGTGAACTGGCTGATAAGAAAATGAAATCGTGTAAACAAATTGAAAGCAACATGGAGGAGTTCAGTCCTGGGGAAGAATTGCTAAACAGAGCTCAGAAAACTGTCACCTTCTATCCAAGGAAGTGATGTTTTATATGTCTGCAACTACACATACACACACACACACACACACACACACACACACACACACATACACACACACGTATATATTTATATATGTGTGTGTGTGTATATATATATATATATATATACAAACACGTGTGTGTATGCATACATGAAATAGACACTGTCTCATTTAAATCATCACTGTGTATAGTGACAATATATTCCAGTATTTTTATGACATGCATTAAGCAACAGTGAGTGATTTAAAATGCAGGGTTATAGGAAATGTCTCAGAGAAGAGAAATAATGTATTTTATATATGCACAAGCTTAAAAGTTACTAAGATAATAGTCATATTTGGTAATAATGAGTGAGGCCATTCTTTTTTATCTCTTTGATTTATAATGTGCACTTAAATTTAAGGCCTCCAGGCACATGTAAATTGCAAAATCACAAATGATTTAAACAATGGCGTAAGTAACAATGGCACTTAAGAATAGCATTACCAGCACTCTCACTGTTACTCATATCTGCAGACTGGTTCTGTTACCTCAGAAATGGCGATTCTGAATTATTCTCATTCTTGTCATCATATATTCTAATTCAATAGCATTAACTTTAAAACCATTTAACGGTAAATCACAGAAGTTTTACAACTGTGTTTTCCAGAAAACTCTTTAATAATAATTTTATAGTGGCATCCGTTACTTCCTTTTTCTTTTACTCTGATGGTGGTGTTGCTTGTATTTAAAAATAAAGCAGGAAAACCTGGAGACGTGATCCAGTGATTAAGTGTTTAAAGCCCAGGTCCTTGGATTTGGTTTCCAGAACCCACGTGGTGGCTTTGAACTCTATTACCTGTAATTTCAGTTGCAGGAGGTTGCCCTCTGCTAACCTCTGTAGGCACTAGGCACATACATGGCTCATATATACTCATGAAGGCTCATGCAATTGAAAATAAAATTTTAAAATGACCCAAAGGAAGATCTTATGTGCTAGAATGAACACTTTACACATTAACAGTTCTATGGGATAAAATTATTTATATTTGTTTATATTTTAGGAGAAATCAAGAAGGAAAAGGTTTTTTTCCTTATGTCATATTGTTTACCTATTGCACAACAAAGTTCAAAACCAAGCTGCGTTGCTTTGAATGAGAATGGCCTCGATCAGCTCATGTACTTGAATGCGTGGTCCTCAGTTGCTGGACTGCTGGGAAGGAATAGGAAGTGTGTCCTTATTGGAGTAGGTGTGACCATGTTGGAATGAGTCACTGAGGGCTGACTTTCAGGTTGAAAAGCCTATGCTAGACACAGTCTCTTCCCCCCCCCTCTGTTTCTTCCCTTTCCCTTCTCTCTTCTTCCCCACCCCCTTCTTTCTTCTTCCCCACCCCCTTCTCTCTTCTCTCTTTCTCCACTTCAACCTTGTACCGTCTCCTCCTCTCCCTTTCCAAGCATTTGTGGTTAGACAAGAGAGAAAATTCAACCAAACAAAACCACGAGGCAGGAAATTGGGAAATGTCCTTGAAGCAGGCAAGCGAGTCAGAGTTGGTCACCCAAATGTGCTGCAAGTGAAGTGGCTGCAGGCTAATGACCTGGCAAGTGACCAGGGTGGATGGCAGAGACTCATACAGACACTAGCATGAGGAAGTTTTTTTAAGAAGCCTGAAGTTTTGGCCCTGTTTAGTGGTGGTGTGGTTTGAGAAAAATAGTACATCTGAATAGAAAAGGAGGATGAGGAGGAAGCCTATGGATCCTAGTAAGGCCTTGAGATTTGTAGCTTAGACTTTCCTAGAACAAGGACAAAGGAAACTCAAAACCACTCTTCTATTTTGCTAAAGGAATACCAACTTTCCAATGACCATAGAGACAATGTATCAGGAAACGTATAATCTGATGGAATCATTCCCAAAGATAGAGCCATATCAGAAAAGAATTGATGTCATTTTTGTTTGTGTTGTTTTGTTGTTTCATAATGTTTGCTTTTGTGTTTCATTCACATCTTGAACAGAGATTATCGAAATACTCTTTTGCAGAACTTAGTCATTTTTGAATACATGCATTCCGGCAAAGGAGTATTCACTTCCTCACTACTCAGAAGCAGAGAGAACAAGCCTAAACCACAGAGCAAATTCTCTTCTCTCCCCTCTCCTTGCCCATGTTCCCCTCAGTAGCTGGTGTGTGTGTGTGTGTGTGTGTGTGTGTGTGTGTGTGTGTGTGTGTGTGCGTGTGTGTGTGCAATCCTAAGTTTTGGGAGACCAACAATGCCAGCTCTGTTACATTACATTCATATTTTCTGTCACTTTTGGACTAGAGGTTTCCAAGCCAACAAAGAACAATTCTAAGAATAGGTATGCTTGAACAAATGAACCTTGCTGCCGCTGTGACAGTGGCATGTGTTAAACATGATTGAATTAGCCTTTGTTCAAGAGGCTTTGGAAAAGTAAATTTTGAATTCAACACCCTCAGTTACAATTTTCTGAGAGGCTGAAAGACAGGAAGTGAAAAAGATAAGTATATGCAAATGTTAAATATACCATAATTCAAAACCTTGTTAGTTCATTTACCCATAGTGATAGAGAATTAAGATTAGATGGTCTTTGCAAAATCATATAGAATTATATGTTGTGTTTACTTGAATTTAATGTCAAATATGTGATGAGATACACACATATGTATACATATACATACATAAGCATATACATATATAAATGTACACATACATATACATGTGTGTGTGTGTGTGTGTGTGTGTGTGTGTGTGTGTTGGGGGACAGAGAAGAGGAAGAAGAAAGGGAAACTTTTCTGTACCAATACGCTTTGTCTTAGTCAGGGTTTCTATTCACATGATCATCCATGACACTGGCATCTACAATACACTAGAGTCTTCCTCTGCAACTAGGCTTCACCAAAAGCCTCTCATAGTCTCGCTTCATGGTGACAGGCCTCAAATCCTTTGCATGAGCGCCTCAGTCCTGGACCTTCAACTGCAACTGAGGCTGCACCTTCACCAATGGCCTTCATGGCCTCTCACAGTGCAGAGCCTCAGCTGTTCTTCATGACCCCTCGTGCTGTCAAAACCAGTACCACCTGGGTGACTCTTACACATTACCAAGTACAGCTGCAGCAAGAGGCACAACCTTGGCTATCTCTGAAACATAGATCCTTTGTGCTCTCAGAAAACACTTCCCAGAAGATTTCACCTCAATGATACTGGTCTCTTTTTAATCACCACTAATTTCTTATCTCCAGCTAACCAGCATCAATAGTTAGTAACACAAAGAATTTACTTTAGTAGTTTTGGTACCTTGTTACCACAGCTGATCTTCAGCCCCACCTAAGCAAAACCACAAAATCTTCACAATTAAAATAACAACAGCCTTGACAAGAGTCTTTAATCTTCCCTCTGAAATTTCACAAGCCTGGCCTCCATCTTCTGCACTGTTCTCAAAATTATCTTCCAAGCTCCTACAGAACATCTCACAGAGCTCTTAAGATTCTAATGGCTCTTCTAGCTCAAAGTTCCAAAATCATTACACAGTCCTCCCCAAAACGTGGTCAGGTTGTCACAGGAATACCCCACTATGCTGGTACCAATTTGTCGTAGTCAGGGTTTCTATTCCTATACCAACATTATGACCAAGAAACAAGTTGGGAAGAAAAGTATTTATTCAACCCACATTGCTTCCACACTGCTGTTCATCACCAAAGGAAGTCAGGACAGGAACTCAAACAGGTCAGGAAGCAGGAGCAGATGCAGAGGCCATGGAGGGATGTTACTGACTGTCTTGCTTCCTTATAGAAACCAGGACTACCAGCCAAGGGATAACACCACCCACAATGGGCCATCCCACCCTTGATCACTAGTTGAGAAAATGCCTTATAGCTGGAGGTCATGGAGGCATTTCCTCAAGGGAGGTTACTTTCACTGTGATAACTCCAGCTTGTGTCAAGTTGACACAGAAAACCAGCCAGTACATGCTTTCAAACTCTGCCATTGTTTTAATCTATAAATTGGGATTTATCATGTATCATCTTTGTCTGAAACCCTGCCTTGACCCATGGACAGTAGTATTTCCTTTTGTTGTAAGTTTCCCTTTGCTTTGTGGACTGTTTGTACTGGGATTGTGGCACAAACTCTATGAGAATAAGTATTTTACAACCTTTTCTAAACCTATAATGAAATCCACCTCAGAGTCTAATAATGATTTGTTTAAAGCATCCCTGTTTACTGAAAAAGAGTGAAAAGAAGACGAAAGAACCTATCCTCATTATAAATCCCTGAGTAGACAGCAAGGGTGCAGCTGCAAGCGATTCATCACCTCAACACAGCTTTGTTTCTATTGACAGATCATTTTAATAACCACAATTCTCCAGTTGATGTAAAGTAGTCCCCATTTCTGAGCTGAAGCAATTTATTAAACTGCCTGTAACGGGAACTCTTATTTTCTACACTTCTTGGTAATTCTTCTTTACAGTATATTTTTTTCCTCTTAAAAGTACACCTGAATAACAGCACTTGCCTTTTCAGAAAATACTATCAGCAGTGAGCTAGCTAGACTTGATAACATTCAGAGTTATTTAAATAGGGAGACCCCGACTACATTGTATATTATTTGCTGTGATGGTTGGCCCTATTAACTGAGATCATCTGACTAAAATTGTGGAATATTCCAGCTGAACAACATTTTTAAAGGTGGAAAACTAACAGATAAATCAAGGCCAATATGCAGTGCTGGCTAGAATAAAGAGGCCAGCAAGCACCCAGTCAGTTCAGACTAACTGTCTATTTGCCGAAGTTCACTGCCAAGTCCTCTATCTATTCTGTTTAATGAGAAGTGAGAACTTGTGCTAACTCTTTTTATCATGGCTGGTCTAAGAATCAATACTGCTATGACATTATTTTTAACAGTAAGCCATCTCTCCCACCTCATCCTCTAAGTTAATGATCTGACAAGATCCCGGGAAAATACCGTCCAGCCTTACTTAGGACAACAAATAAAACTTGACTTGTCAACTTGCTTGCTTTATGTGTTGAGTGCTGAAGCTAGAAAAAAAAATAAAAACTTACCCATGTAATAAGAAAGCAGTGTTTTATGGTGATGAGCTTTTTCATGCCATTAACTAGATGAATAGAAACTCGTGGGAGAAGAGATAGATAAAGGTTATAATTTTAGCCTAAGAAAATATAAATGACAGTTCAAAAGGCTGCTTTCCCTACCTCTCATGACTTTGTTCTTCATTTCCTTTCCCTGTTTCTTGCCAAAGCTATTTTGCCAAAGGCTACAATATACTAAGAATTAGAACTAGTGGAGTGTAAGGAAGTCAGCTTTGATGCTAAGTGGCCAAACTGCTTCCCTCTGGCAAAAGAAAAAAAAGAAAAAGAAAAAGAAAAAGAAATCTCCTTATGATAAAGCAAGATTCCTTTATAATAGGTCTGGCGGTCTTCTAAGGACTGTCTAAGTGTCAGGCCCAGTTCAGAATGTATTTAGAACACCATTTTGAAGGAGAAAAATACCATGCTTGTTCAAGTAAGCCTTAAAAGTAATACACAGGCTTTTCTTGCTTTCATTTTCTCCTGCAGGAGTGGTGCAATAAAATTAGGGACAGCAAAGCCCCATGGTCAGCATCAGGGAGAGAGCTCATGACTAAGTGGTTACAATTTACAAAAGAATTGGTGAGACCTAACCATCTGAGCCTTTTACACAATCACGTGCCTTTTCCATATTAAGCTGCAGTGGCCTACAGACGGCATCTGTAGAGCTGAGGGAATCCCTTCTCTCTCACCACAGCTTCTCTCTCACCACAGCTTCTCTCCCTGTCATATTCTCAATACCCCTTAGAGCTTATTTTGAGCATTCAATCCCTTTTCCTGTCCTTGGGAAGTCTCATTAGAAGACTCCGTTTCTCAATCACCTTATTAAGAAGCAGGGAGAATTAAGACCCATCATGGATTATGTTTACTAGCAGAGTTTCTGCATTTTCCCAGCATTCCTTAGGGGCAACATCATGAGGAATCATAAACGAGTCACCTCCTTTGCTAGCAGGGATTGTTGTTTTGCTTCCAGTGTATGATTCTTTCCACTCATGGAGACATTAGTCCAATGAACAAGAAAAGTCGATAGTGTAAAGAGAATTCTCCACCAAATTGCCGTTCCCCACCCCGATCCCAGCAAAACCAAAATCTCAGGTAAAGATTATCACGATTCCATTTTAGGTATTTATTTTAGGTTAGTGAGCTTGGGAATAGCTCAGTGGTAGAATGCTTGTTTCACTTATACAAAGGCGTAAGCTCCATCTCTAACATCCCACACACAGAAAATCCAAACTTCCTACTTTTAAGGATGTTGTTTGGCTATCAATAAACCGATATTTGTGTAACTAAGCAGAATTATTTATCCCCATTCCAATCTAGTTCTCTGGTTTCCTTCTTGACTGATAGGCATATGTGAACTCTTTTGGAACAAGGCATTCATGCGGATTCTCCCTGAACTGATTCTGTGTGTGTAAAGGAAGGATCTCCTCAACTGTCTCTTCAAGCAGAAGAAAATATGTTGCAGGGGTCATGCTACATCCTTGAAATCTATACTGTTTGGCATGTCCAAGAGAGTTACTTTATTAAATGTAAAAAGGAAGTCGACATTCAAAGACACATATCCCTTAATTCATCTCCACTTAGTTTCTGTCTGTATCTTACGTATCTATCATTTAGCACTTCAAATTTAGCATCTTGATAACCAACATATGTACACTGCTGCTGGGTATAATTTTAGTTTGGAATTTTAGAGAGGAATAGTTTTACATTATTTAATACATATATTCATTATTTAATACATTATATAAAAGCATATAATTAATATATTCTCCTTATGAGATATCTTCACTGTTTCTGTTTTTATCATTTCTCTTTTGAAAACCTTCTTGATGGCAAATGTTATTCAGCATAAATATCAAATGGTAATTAAATAAATTCTAACTCTTAAAATGCTAGATGGTGTATTTAAAATTCATATTTTCTATTGATTTGCACCAACTGCTCAGTTTTGATTAAAATTTTTCTATCTATAAACAGACATTTAACGTGAACAAATACTTTTTCCTCAACATCAAGACTTGCAGGGAGAAGTCACTGGAGTGTTACATTCAGGTGCATAGTGGAATCAGAGTAGGAAAATGCATGCTAGTTTTCTTCTATGAAGGCTGTGGTTCAGCATAACTTCATAGTTTGCAATTTAATTTTTCTAACTGCTGTTTCTTTCAGAATAAGTAGCTGACTAGCACCCTTTCATACTTACAAAATGAAGCATTTTCACACACAGCAAACAACTTTCAATGTGTCCCTTTCCTCAGAATGCAGATAAAGTGGGATATTCAAAAGCCAATAAAAAATATTCTGCTTCCATTCACAAGTGAAGAACTCATATGCTTAGTGGGCTAACCTGTGGTTATTAAAGTAGCCTGCTAGGTGACCAAGTATTCTGCTAGACTTAGGAAATTTAGTTCCAAAGATCAATCAGCTGACAGCCATTGTTTGCCCAAGTCACGTGCACGTGGGTAGCAATGATTGAACACAGTGATTATCAAGGAAAAAGAGGACGTGAATTTTGGCAGGATACTTCAGGGTCTATAAGAAATTTGCTCTTTTATGGACTTCTAGTACAGGTCTTAAGTCATTGTTGTGGTTTAAATATGAGCTGCCCCCATAAAAGTTTACTGGTTGAAAACTCACCACTGCTGTGGCGCTGCTGTTGAGTGCTAGGTGTATCAAGATGTCCACACCTTCTGCAGTATTTAATGCATTGATAATTTATACTGGGCAAACTGTTCCAACATGGCTTCATACATAAGGTGTAGACCAATTCTGGATAGCTTTGGAAGTTACACTTTTCCCTGTCTCCTTCTTGTCTATCTTTCTCTACTTCTAGGCCAACATGACATGAGCCAGAGTTCTGCTGAGAAGAAAATAAAAGGAAGATTAAAGATTATTCAACCTTTTCTTCATGTCTATACTTCATGACTATTTTGACTTGCTTCTTCTGGAAGGAGGAGCACTATGCAGTTGTAGGGATTTATTAGGATAGAATAAGAGAAAAAGAAATTATAGACTCTAAGAGAAAACCACAAATAACATCCATTTTATTAAATGAGACAGAGAGATATGCAGAACTGCCATTTCTATTTAACATTTTATATAATCAGAACAATATTCTCCTTAGTTTTAAGTTTAAAAGCTACTGTTCTCTATTTAGAATGATATCCTCAATACAAAACAAAAATATCTCAAGGATATTTTAAGTCATATAAAATAAGTTTTTGCTGTAATAACTTTACCACAACATAGGAATGTGTTTGATTTATCCCAAGGAAATTAAAATTATTAATATGAATAATAATTTTATTTTGGGAAAATATTTTGTCCTACTGGAGTGATTTTCAAGATATTTTCTATTCATTAATGTCCTCACCATTGGGTGATGCTGAGAAAGAAATAGAATGAAAGAAAGTAATTTGGGCTAAAGGGGATGCTTGCATCTCAGCAGATGAGCTACAGGACTTGCTTAGTACAAGAATAATTCAAAGGCTCAAAAGCAGACAATGGTATATTTTTACCGATTTAATTTGTTTCAATTAAATTACATTTACTATAGCTTATCTTATTAGCCTTTTTAAGTATACTGAGATATTTGTGGGTCTATCACTAGATGATAACAAGTTACAAATATTCTGAATTTGATAACAACTTGGATCATAATTGTTTTGCATAGTCAAATTTTCAACTTTTCCCCATACAGTTACAAACTTTTGATGCAATTAGTTTAAATTCTGTAATGTTTCTATAATTATTAATTATTTTATGTATTTATTTTTGAAATTAATATTATATGAGTTAGTATAATTCCTGCCCCAGAAGTTAACATTGATAATAAAGAAAACAATAGTAATTCTTTTAAAGAGACATTTGTTGATTTCTTACATACAGCATTTCCAAGAAAGATTGAAATATATTTTCCCAAAATCTCTCTTTTGGAAAATAACACCAGCATGTCTCATTCTAGATCATAGCACCATTTTGCTATAGTAAAATCATTGTTGTATTCATCTCACTGTCTCTGATGTTGCCAAATTTTCCCTCATCCCTTGCACCTCTCTCTTTCATAGAATACATACAATCTCCAAACCATAGACATTTATCAATTACATCTTCATAATCATATTTTGATTATTTCCTTGTCTTCCCCATGTGGTCCAAACACAGAATTTATTATGCCTTGTCAAAAACCATCTTAGCACATTTCTTCTAGCAACCTCTAGTCCTACCAAGTTTTTGTTTCGTTTTTTATTATTTTTTCCTATCCATGCTACAAATTGAAGCCAATGTGAATGGCCTAATGTTGAGTTAGTGTGCTGTCTGTCTTTTTCTGGTAAACCTCAGGTCTTGACCCCACCATATGAGTCTGGACTCCTGACTGCAGGCTCAGAAATCAATCCTAGTTCTCCAGCAAGGAAAATTGAATGTAATTTCAGACTTAATGTGAGTCTGGAGTGCTCGATTTGAAAGATGCATGGGGAAGGTCAGTAAGGAAGGCTTTCCTGCAAGTACGATAACTGTATTTTAGCAGGAATGTATTGTCTAGGATATTGCTACTGGTGCTGCAGGGCACCATTAGTACATGAAGAGAAAGGGACATTTCCATTTAGCGTCTACAGTGGGAGAAGATGCAGGGTATCACAGAGAAAGCAAAGGCCAGGAAACTACAGAATAATTTCTATTATTATACACATTAACAATACTCAAACTCTTTTCTGAAATGTCTCTTTTCCCATTATGTGCATTGTCCTGTTTACTCAACTCAGTTTCTCAACTCACGATACTTTCACTCGAACCAGACTCATTCTTCTCTGTATGTCACTGTCTTTGGATTATATATGATTTCTGATGGCTCTCTGTCCATTAACCAATGTATACCAGTTACATTCCCCAGTTGGAACAACCCATAATGTCTACAGATATTGACCAATTTTTATAGGGAGTAAACTCATCCTAGGCTGAGGATACTAAGAGAAATAATTAAATGAGACTGGAATTCAAGACCAAGAATACTTGTGGGAACACTTGTGAAATTAAATGACCTTCTAAATTCATAGTGTCTAGTCAGTATGACTTTCTGGTTTTGGTCATTTAAACTTATCTCTATTCAGTGTGGTTTGAGAAAATCCTGGATGTGGGATACACACGTGCTATTTTTGCAAGTCGTTCTTGTCTGTGTTGTTCTCAGCAGTTGCTCGAATTCACTGTTTCTTTCTGTTTAGTTGTTTTGAATTTATTTTGGATAATTTTAATGGATGGATTTAGTGTGTTTTATTTTTCTTCTTACCTCAATTTTCCTCTCCCTGGACCTTTTCTATCCAGTAAGTATCCTCTCCACTTTCATATTTTTCTGTATGTTTTTGGCTTAGTTATTATTTTAATTAACAATTAGTTCCAGTAGGGTTTCTTGAATAAGCATGGTATGGAACATTTTGCTAGAGGATGGGTAATGTTGCCATGGCTACACCACTGAAGAAAACAACTCCTGTCCGCCTTTCCTGACTATCATCTGCCAAGAACTTCTCAGGGAGGGGTGTGGCCTCAGGAATGACTGCCCTATCTTTCCTTGATGGAGCGGTGATGGGCTCCATCTCCACTCTCTGAAGCTAACTGTAGCTGGTGTGCATTCTTAGCCCAACAACAGCATTTTTCATCTCATTTCCCCCAATCATTGCACTTCCCTTAACAAGCCAAAAGCCTTTTGAGAGACTCTTCTAATTTTCTACTAGATGAACTTTTTATACCACAGATAAACTCTGAACTCTCATGTGCTTTGGGCACAGCTATGTTTTTTACTAATAGGCAATTTTTTCTTGTTTCTTCCATTAAACTCTATATACGGAATACCTTTTATGTTAAATGAGGTTAGTACACCAATGGCTACTGGGAAGTGGTGTAGCTTTGATCCCACAGGTCTAGTAAGAAGTCATTTTATTGGATTCACACTATTGAAAGGGATATTGGGACCTCAGATGGGATGTGAGAAGCTTCGTCTGCCATATGTTGCATGGCTCTATATGCCTTGTAACCAACAAAACCAGTAAAGCTAAGTGATCATGAACTGGAAATCTTCTAATATACAATATGCAAAACAAACAAACAAACAAACAAAAACAACCTCTTCTACTTTATCTCAGCTACATAACCACAGTGAAAAGAGACTGTCTAAAAGAACTTCTCACCATGTAGAACTAGTTTTGGCCTCCTTTGAGAAAACACACTGTAGTGAGAAACAATGGTTCTTTCCTCCAATGTTCTAAAACTGTTTATGTCTACTCAGACACAAAATCTTAAACCAAACATTGGTTGACCACTGCCTCAAATTCTGAGCCACCATTCCCCAGCACACTTTGCTGCAGGAGAGATGATAGGTCTAGAGTTTTCCATAGCATGCATGGTACCCTCTCATGCCAAAGACACTAGAACAAATGAATGAAGCTGTATTCAGGCACCAGCTTAACCTCTCATTATTCAGTGAGCTGTGTGGTTATTCTTCTCAGCTCTTCTGTCCATTCAGAGAAGCTCCTACTGTGCTAACATCAGCCCAAATTGTTTGGGGATCTAGTATTTCAAAACATGATTATAGTAACAGACATACAGTAAATGCTAACTTCCTCTGTTTCTCCCTCTCCTGTTCTTGTAAAATTATAAAAAATATCTTTCATTTACTCCCACTAGATCCGGCACCACAGTGCCTCTGGTAGATATCTTGCCAGAAACATACATCTCAACTCCCTGCCGCCCAGTGTCTCTGCTGCCACATACTCTCCCAAACTCAATTGTCCACAAGAAAGAACACACAACACAATAACCTCTGATCCAATTTATAAGATGTAATTGCCCACCTAAACATACAAAGCCCTGTACACATCCATCCCTTAAGAATATTCATAACAACCTGAAAATACACAGAGTGAAATCTAATGTCAGCCTCCGTGTTCTCTCCACGGCTTCTCTTCCAGTCCCTCCAGTCTCCCATCCTTTTCATTCCAGACTTCTCTTCCCTCAAACTTTTTTCCTGCTCATCCTTCATTCTCATCCAATGACTGAGTCATCCAATGACTCATCCTCATTCTATCTTATACCGACCTACACCTGCGTGATGACATCATCCCACACTGTCCTCCTTGTTTTTATAACATTCTGAATATATTCCTTGATTGTCTATGCATTCAATTCTATATACATCCTGTTGTCTAAGTACATTACATTGCGGATGCCTGTATAGATTTGTCAACCCATCTGTTTCCCAGTTGATGAAAAATCCAAAGGAATTTTCGTTTTAGTAAACATTATTAAAGGCTGCTAAAATACAGAATAAATGACAAAGATGATATCCTAAATGTTTAGAAAAATTGAGAAAAATATATTATCAGCATAAATTTTACTCTGCACCTCTTTTTTTGATCTTAGGAATAGACAATTACTAGCAAATGTTAACTTATAAGCCAAGCAGAAAAGATAGCACCTCAGATAAGAGAATGTTCCATTTTTCCAGTGTTCTGTCTATGACCACTGACTTCTATTTCATGGTAAGTCTCCCACCATATTACCCAGGAGTGTTTTAACTCTTCTCTGGTTCTTTATGTATTCCCATAGATTTTACCATATAATTGGGCATATAACCACATAACCTTCTTGAGTCTATTTATAGTTGCATAGTCACCCACTGACATGATTGACTATTATATGAAGAAATACTTCTTTAAAAAAAAAAAACGAAGTCAGTGCTTCAAAGTCTGAGGAGTTCCTTCTAACTAATAACCCTGGGTCACCAGCCAGCTGGAGCTGAGGTGACCTGAGGGAATGTGAGCTGCTGATAAGCTGGGGGAGTTCAGGCAGTTGTCATTCAGAGATCAGATAAGCAAAAGGCATCAAGAAAACATCCACTCCAGTGGGCAGACAGAGAGAGCTTGCACAGAGTCCAGGTAAATAATTTGACACTGCTGCCAGGCAGCAAAAATAATGTGGAGAGGCAGGCTGGAGGGATAAAGAAGAAAGATAGCTGGTGTGGGAAGAGCGCTTAAGGAGAGCTTGACCCAGAGATGGGTTACTACCTCCCTCAGTTTTATATTCTCTGACTTCATAGCCCCTCACTTGGGCCAGACTCCATTGAATCTGTCTCCGAGCAAGGCCTTTGGTAACAACTAACAGGTGGCTTCCTGTCTCTGTGGCAGACACTGAATCTCTACTTGTTATAGTAGAGGGCAGATGTATTTCTCCAGCCTCGGCATTTCTCCGATGCTGGCGTTGAGATGAGACCACGCACTCTGCTCTGCCTAATGTCGTACACTTTGATCACTGTAGCATCATCACCCATTTCCTATTTGAAGGTTGACAGGCCCTTCAGCCCTTTCCCATGTGGAAATCCTTCTTCTCTTCAAATAAATTTAGGGTTGTTTATTTCAGTTCTCTACACCTCCTTCAATTCCAGTCTTCACTGAGATGAGTCAAGGATATATGAACCTCACCTTCCAGATGTGGATTCCCTACTGTTTAAAACAAGAGAAAATAATATATTCTACATGCCTATAAAATTCCTTTCTGATTTTAGCATGATGTTGGTATCAAATGCACACCCATTTATTAAGATGTTTCTTCCATTAATGTGCACCTGAATTACTAGGGGAAGTTGAGAAAGTCTAGATGCTAATTCAGTTGAGACGGAGTATCAGAACTGCACAACTAGCATGTAGACCACAAAGCCAGTAGTTACAGATTCGTGTGGGAGAGTGTATAGAGTGTAGACCATTCTCTGTGTCGGGAGAAAAACTTTTGAGGGTAAAATGTTCCTCTAATTCTATCTGTTCCCAAATTCCTTCATTTTCTATGTTTCAATACTGATATAAAGTTATACATTTTCCTATACAAATAAATCAGCCTTAAATTTACTTCAAGCATTTACTAATGTTTATCTGACATTAATTTTTCTAAATTTAAATTTTACATACATAATAGTTGCAAGAATTTATTACTTGTTGAAGATATTTTGATTTTCTTACATGTTTCTTATATATATTTTGAGGTTTGAATGTACATAGAATAAAGTTAGCAAAGAAGGATTATTAGTAAAATCTGTAGTATGGGATATTGTGGTTAAACATGATACTCGGGAGTCATGTGAGTAAACATGATGGCCAGAACAGAGTCATGTGAGTAAACATGATGCCCAGGACAGAGTCATGTGAGTAAACATGATGCCCAGGAGAGAGTCATGTGAGTAAACATGATGCCCAGGACAGAGTCATGTGAGTAAACATGATGCCCAGGACAGAGTCATGTGAGTAAACATGATGGCCAGAAGAGAGTCATGTAAGTATACATGGTACCCAGGAGAGAGTCATGTGAGTAAACATGATGCCCAGGACAGAGTCATGTGAGTAAACATGATGCCCAGGACAGAGTCATGTGAGTAAACATGATGGCCAGAAGAGAGTCATGTAAGTAAACATGGTACCCAGGAGAGAGTCATGGCACTAAAGATGAAGCTATCAGATGAAGTTCATGCTAGTCAATATCAACAGAGAGCAAGGAATTCAACTCTTTTTTATCATAGCTCCAGAAAACTCTGTAACAAGACAATGAGAAAAATGAATGGCATACCAGTAACACAAAGAAATGAAGGAGACAGTTTATATTTTAAAACAAAGACACTGAAAATGACAAGTAAGACTCATTATTACAACAAAAGTCCAAAACTAGAGTCTAAGCTAAACAAGTTCAGGACCATTTCCCTCAGCCCTCAGAAACAGAGAGGAGGGAATAGATAATGAGCTCTAACCTAGTATGACTGGGACAAATAAAAATCTTCATCAAAGTTATTTTAGTATTTTACAAATGTCTGTGCTTCCTTGGATCACTTTAAGGGACTGCAGAAAAAGCAACTGCTCTCTTGTATGAAACATCCTTAAAATAGGTTAACATATTGAGAGTTTGTTAGGAGAGACTAATATTGCTTTGGCCATTAGGACTCTTCATAATTAATATGACTATTTTCTATGTTCTTTTGTGCCCAATGTTAATGCTTTCTGACTTTTAACACGTTATTGGAAAAACCAAACCACTCAAGAATACTACTTTTTAATAACAAAATTAATTATAATTGAATTACAATTACTGTCCTCTTCCCCTTGCTCTATAAAGCCTTCCTTGTTTAGCTACCGTCCCTCGAAACCCTCTAATCCCTGCCTTCAAGTTGATTGGCATTTTTCTTTGATTATTGTTGGTCCATATTTTATATACACATATGCACACACTCCCCACACACAAACCTCTTGCTAATATTGGTGGTTTGTATATGGCTTCATAGTTGACTTCTCTGCATTTGACAACCAATAGACCACTTGCCCCTGCAAAAGAAAGACTAGCTGACTAGCTTTCCTTCGCCCAGTAGTAATCATTTCCTGTAGTTGGATTTTTTTTTTTTTATCTAGGAGTTCGAACCTATGAAATTTCCCCCATTCCATGTTAACGGGTCCATGGATACGGCTGTTTCTCTGGTCTTGTTTATGTACCCATTTTTTATGACAGACTGTCTCACAGATGTCTTGGCATTCTGTCTCTTATTTAAAAATTTCCCCTACTCTGTAATGTTCCCTAACTCCTAGACGCAAGAGATGTGATGTTATTGTTGGCTCCCCCATAATCTGTTGATCTTTGCATTGTGTCCAGTTGTGGTTCTCTTTGATGGGTTTCATTTAACAAAGAGAGGCTTCCTTGATAAAAAGGCAATAGCTACAGTCCTCTGCAGGTTTATGGGGAGGAATTCTAATATAGTAACGAATTATGCGGGTCTATCAAAATGGCTATAGCAGATTCATTTCTGAACTCCATAAACCCACTAGCCCCTGAAAGCTGACTGTATTTCATATAAAAGGCATAGTGTTCCTTGTGTTCAGTGGGTCTTGAGTCAAATTAGTCAGCTATAGGTTGCCACGGACATGTGGATGCCACTTATGTACCTACTCGGTATAGTAGAGAAGAACCATTTCTGTCTCGATATTTGAAGTTTCCTCCACCCAGTGTAGGATCCCATTAGTAAATGCACTTAACCTGCTCTCTTCCTTCTCCTTCATCTAATTGTATGGATTGGGAAAAAAATCTCAGCATGGGAACGTTGGCATTTCTGCTCTTTATAGAATACGCTGCTCAGGGAAGCCATGCCAACAAGTGAAAGATGAGGCTTTGAAAATGAAGGAAGGGTACAGAGGTCAAGGGCTTAGAAAATCTCTGGGGCGATGTCTTTCTGATTGAGGAATCAGTTATAGGAAGTGGATCAGCATATGTAAAGCAATGATTTCCATATAGAATGCAGTAAAGGTAAGAGTTTGTGTTGTCTGTGGGATATTTTGTCAGTATTGTTCTATTTAATAGGGATACCTTTGAATCCAAACATGACTTACCTTCATTCTCTATGACAACTTGAGAAAGCTTATTCTTACAGGAGACATGTTGATGATTATGTATGCATGTTTTACAATATGCATAAACAATTGTCTCAAAAAACAGTAAAAGGGGGAAGTTGACCCTGAAATTTCACAATCTCCAGCTTACTCTTTCTCATACTTGAGAACACAAAACCTCTGAACTTATACTACTCAAGCTTGAAAATTTGAATTATGATGTGTCCTTCCTGATAAAAGCAGCTAGAATTAAATCCATGTGACAATGGATTAGGAAGCATAAAACACATCAAAAAAGTCTGTCGGTACTGTCCTATGTCTATGAGTATATTTAACATTGTTTGATAAGGTATATTTGCTGAGCATAGTGGCAGAGGCTCAGAGTTCTAGAAATCAGGAAGCTGAGCAGGGAAATCACAATGAATTAGACTATAGTCTGGCCTAGACAGTGAGTTCAAAGCCATCTTGAGATACAAGGTAAAATTCTCTCTTAAACATCAAAACAAGGAAATAAAAGGAAGAAAGAAAGGAAGGAAAAGAGAGACAATAAAAATGAATTGTTTTCATGTACACGAATTGTGTCTTTTTATAGAAAAGTGGAATTTAAGTAATTTATACTATCCAGAAGCATTATTATCCTTTATTTACTGGGAAAATTCTTATTATATCTTACAATACACATTTTCTTCTGGAATAATAAATTTTGCCGTGTACACTAAGAATGGAGCGATTTTATATCTAAGTTCTGTGATTGGCTAAAAGTATGTGCTTGTCATATAAAGACCTTTAATTGTGAATTATATGCATATCACTTAGGGAGTTTATCTAATGATGTAAATATCACCTTTTGTTGTTGTTACACATTAAGAGATTTATTAATTTCAGTTATATGTAGTTTTGAATAACATTTGTTAGCCTATTTCAGTGAAAGCACCTTTAAAATGTCAAGCAAGCAGATGTTCTATCATAACCATGAATAAAAATGAGGGCATAGCAAGACTAAATATAGGGTAGTTTATTATGTTAATATTACTTAACATTCAGTAGCATTAAAATTGTATATAATTAATGAGATGACAAGGAAAGACTTCCAAGTTCATAATTTACAAAAAAGTTGGAATGCTGTTAATGATTTTTCAAAGTCAAGTGATTTGTTAGCTTTAAATAATTTTAAAATAAAGGTAAGCAGATGTTGTGAGTAACATTATTTAATAATGCCTGATCCTGATGACAGCCAATACCATCTCAAGTCTAATATTTCAGTCAGTGCTACTATACTTTTACTACAAAGATATTTTCCTCATCCACAGAGGACAAAATTTAAAATTCCCTCCAAATTTGTTAAGGTACAAATAGTGCTAAGACTTTACCTTACTTTCTCCTAGCTGTAATAAAATTATCCCGACAAGACAACTTCACGAAGAAAATTTATTTTTAACTTAATCTTGCAGGAAGATACAATATAGTTCATGATGGCAGAAATGCCCTGGCAGAGAACAGTGAAGGGAGACGTGCAGGTAATACCACCAGGTTAGAGACTCGCTTTGTATCTGTATTCAGGAGGCAGGAGTCACCAGTGCGCATACTCTGCTGGCTTTCCTTTTTTTCTACAGCAGCACAGGGAAGCATGTGTCCTACTTTTAAGCTGGGTCTATTATCTTCAGCCCTACTAAAATAATCTCTTATAGGCCTGGCTAGAAAGTTGTCTTCCAGCAGATTCTAGATTCTGTCAAGTTGACAAGTTAACCACTACAAATTTACATATGAGCTGGTGTAATGGTGCAGACCTTTAATACCAGCACTTGGCAGGTAGAGGTAGAGGCTATTTCTGTGAGCTCAAACTTCAGGGCTAGCTTGGTCTACACACTGAATTTTAGGGCAAACAGAACTACACAGAAGGAGACCAACCACACAACAACAACAACAACAACAACAACAACAACAACGAACTACTCACATATGTTCTTCATCGACATAAATAACTTTGGGATGTTCAATGAACAGATTAGGCACAGTAAAAAGGCAACAAACGCGTAACAATAACAAAAACACATTGTAATAAACTTGTGACTGTGTCTTCTGTTTCTAAAATTTCTATTTAATATTTTTAACTGTGGCTATCTGAACCCATGAAAAGTAAATCTGAGGCTAAGTGCTGTGTGTGTGTGTGTGTGTGTGTGTGTGTGTGTGTGTGTGTGACAGTCATGTCACTATTTGAATATCTGCTTATTATTTGGGAAATTGCTACTGGAATCTGTGAAAGTTTATCATATATAATCTTATATATGTTTTATATATTATATATTTGTTTTAAGTTAAACATAAATAAATTGACAATAATCTTAAACTATATCTCTCTAACTTAATATAGAAAATTCATAAAATGGTGCTTAAAGTGTTAATGAAAACTTCAGCAATATAGAGCAAAGAGTTCCGAGATTATTAATGACATGTATTCTTATGAATATTCATTATGAACTAAATATAACCGCTGCACATGGTACAGGCAACTTTTAAAGTTAGAAACTACATATATAGAAAGAAAAGTTCTATTCTAGACAATGTCTTATCTTTTCAGCTTAAATATCTGTAAATATCATGTTGACAGAATTCTTATCATCATGACCTGAAGGAGGCCTTGTTCAATTCTTTTTTAAAGTAATTTAAAACAAACCCTCTCTAATAAAATATGTAGGTATATATCAAAAAGATTTTTGTAAAATAAGAAACATCTATCCACAATTGTTACCAATTCATACAGAAAGGTTTCTTGTTATTCATTATAATGAAAACATTTTTGAATGATGAGAATATTACATCTATTTACATTATACCTGAAAACAAATCCTGATATAAATATCTCTTCTTTTCTCATACCTTGTCATACAAAGATTTAAAAATATTTAAATAATGGGAATATAAAATAAAAAGGTCAATGTGATAAAAGATTAACATTACTATTATTTCAGAATTTTGAAAGACGTCATTTTAGGCACATAGTTATCTCATAAATCAGGTTTCATCACCATCCTTCTATGGACATTTATAACATAAATATCAAAGAAGAAAGCAACATGCATGAGGCTTTGATCTAAATGAATATAGTGTGCTTAGAATTAAAAGGATAACCAAATTTTCATTCCAACAAGGGTGAAAATATGTCATGCAAGGCAAAAATGTCCTTTCTCACATCCTACCAACCTATAAAATTTTCCAGTGTGTTATATAAAAACAAATCTGTAAAATATATTAAAAGCTTTTTTCGGCATGTCTTCAGTAAAAGTAATACCTATCTTTAAAACATTTGGACAAATAACCAAATATTAACACCAGATTATAAATGGTTTTAAAACATATCGATTGACTTCTAATTGCTGTAGGAAAGCATCACTACCAACCTATTTGGCTAAAAAAATTTTTTAAAATGGTTCAAAGTACAAATTGATAGGAAAGTACAGAGATGGAAAGGAAATTTCCTGTAAGAAACACACACACACACACACACACACACACACACACACACACACACACGTTACGTTAAACCATCCCACTACTCTACCTCCGGCCCCAGCAGTCTCGCTGCCTCCAGGGCTAGCCCCACGCAGCAACTGCGCATGTTACAAACCCCTGTAACCAGGTAAAATCAAAACTCTAGAGGCTGGTAATTTATCAGTCAGGTTTGTATCTGTCAATTCTCACCCCACAAAATGCCCAAACACGGAACTCAGAGCCAATTGATATTGATATAAACTGCTCATCTAGATAAGACAAATTGTCTTGAAATAATCCACCCCTTATAAGATATTTATAGCTACCTGCAGCTGTTTAAAACCACACGAATCTGGGTTGTTCTTCTCTTCTTCCATATTCCCTCCTTTTCTCTTCTCTCCTATCTCTCCTGCCCCTCAAAAACCCTCATATATATGCACATGTCTCTATCTCTTTCTGTGAGTGTGTGTTATATGTGCATGCTTGAGTGTGCATTCTTGGATGTCAGAGTAGGGCACTGGTATCATCCTCTATCAAACCATACTTTATTCTTTTGATTCAGTGTCTCTCACTCAGCCTAAATCTGGGTTGACGACTAGCAAGCTCCACAGACCCTCTTACTCCTTCCTCCACAGAGCCTACCTGAGAAGGTTGAAGGATAGCTAAACCTTCTATTTAACCTCTTGACGTAATTAAATTCATGCTAGTGTATAAAAACATAACATGCTGAAATTAGGCGGACCAAAGTCGATACTTCTCAATGAGTGATATATTGAAATATGCATTCAATAGACAAAGTATAAGTTCCAGCATGACCTTCACAGCTTAAGTGATTTCTTACTACCAGAATTATTAGCAGATGTATTTGTGCTAATAATTTGAACAGAACGATATACACATTTTCTTTTATGTGCTTCGTAAATTTTTCCTCCATTCTTTTCTTGATACTAAATACAGATCCTAAATCTTCTTAGGTTATTTTTTGTAATAGCACTCCACCACCAGCTAGCGATACATTTGGATAGCTTCCATAGATGTTTCTAAGGAATTATGGCAGAATGTGTAACTTGAAAGATACCAAAAGTTTTTTTTTATAGTTCTGAATGTCGTAAGTTCCAAATAAGTCTGTTGCTAATGTCAGTGAATTTGGATGGATGATTCTTTCCACAGACTACAGGAAGTGTTTGTTCTTTGCCTCTTCTCACATCCACAGCAATCCCATTGCGTCTCCACTGTGGCCATCCTTTTCCACAAATGCCTGTTTGTCTCTTACTCAATAGCTCATTAGGACATTCTCTTCTTCTTTTCTTTTTTTTTTTATTTATCGGATAGTTTATGGATTTACATTTCAAATGGTATTCCCTTTCCCGGTTTCCCCCCTCTCCGATCCCTCCTCCCCTGCTTCTATGAAGATCCTCCCCTTCCCACCCACGCACTCCCACCTCAACACCCTGGCATTCCCCTGTTTTCCAGTGCACCCTGCCAGAAACGCTATCCCTACTTAGATAAGGGCCGTGAGTCCAGTACATCCCCAGTCTGGGATTAATTGCTTTTTTCCTTGTTTACTATTAACTAAGAAAGATAACGTCTTGTTTTTGAGGAAACCTGATGCGCTTGCTTTATATTTGCTCAACACTATGGCAACACCGATGGGGAGAAGTCAGAAAAAGTGTAAGAACCTACGCTAAATGCCAACAGGTAGTTAAAACACACACCTGATGCCACTCCAAAGCAAACCAGCTCACAAACTTAGTGATAAGCAGCAGTGGAATGATGGGTTCAGTTCTTCACTGAATCTTGGGACTTAAACCAAGTCTCACTTCTGTCCCAAGGGGAGCTTCACCACCACCAAAACTGCTTCATTTTAATTTAAGGCTTAATTGTTGGGATCAAATCAACAGCTACTAAACTAGTGTCCCCAGCAAGGAACTTTGGTAGAGCACTATTGTAGCTAATTGGCACTCAGTTTCCATTCCATTCTTTCCCACAACCACTAAACTAATTAATCCTGTGATTTTACGATTCATAACTATTCCGCAGGAGTGAGCTGGAGAGATGCGTCTTCATTTTTAGACAACTTGTTTCTCTTCCAAAAGATCTGGGCTCCTTGGGGCAACAGATAAGCAGGTGGTGAACAGACATTCATATTGAAAAGATAAATAAGCACACATACAGACAATACATTAGAAAACAAACATTTAAGTAAGATGCTACTTAGCTACCCTTTTCTTTTATGATAAGCTCACTTTATTATTTTTTTTTTGTGGTTCAATGCCTTTCTTTTTTTTTTTATTAACTTGAGTATTTCTTATATACATTTCGAGTGTTATTCCCTTTCCCGGTTTCCAGGCAAACATCCCCCTCCCCCCTCCCCTTCCTTATGGGTGTTCCCCTCCCAACCCTCCCCCCATTGCCGCCCTCCCCCCATAGACTAGTTCACTGGGGGTTCAGTCTTAGCAGGACCCAGGGCTTCCCCTTCCACTGGTGCTCTTACTAGGATATTCATTGCTACCTATGGGGTCAGAGTCCAGGGTCAGTCCATGTATAGTCTTTAGGTAGTGGATAAGCTCACTTTAAATTCACATCTTTCTTAGACAAAATGTAGTTTTCCTAATATGCTAATTGAGTCATGATCCTTTTCTAAATTAACAAAGCTTAGCAACATTTTACACAATAAGCTTAAGTTTAAATCCAAACTCTTTAACTCAGTTCCCACTGATATAAAAATGGTGCATGTCATTTCTTTTTATATCCTGTTTTCCTGATCACTTTAATGTAAGAAATAAGTGCCCCTCCCCCAACCTTCTCTGTTTAATACTTACCACAGTTCGTCTCTTTGGAGATAGTCAGGATTGCAAGCGATTTTTAAAAACTGATCTGATTTATTTATTGTTTTTGCTACTTTTTTCTTTGCTTCAACTACACTCAATAGATTGGCAGCCATTAAAAGCTAATTTGCAACATACCCAAATTGGCAGTAGTTTTAATTGTGTAAAAAATAAGGCACATATCACAAATCTAGTGACTTACTGAACGAGTTTTTCCTTGCTAGTTTTAATGTCTATACTTGTGGAACTCTACTGAAAAAAAAGAGTCATATTCTCAATGTCCCTAATTTGTCAACAGATCCTGATGTCTATAAAGCCTTCTTTGAATAAATTATGTATTTTTAGACTTTTAATTTGTTATTTAGATATTTTATACACGTAGATGTTATATTCTGATCACTCCCAATTTCCCAATTAGTCCTTTCCCATATTCATATCTCTTTGATACATTATAAGTCCAATTGAGTTTCAGTAGGGCCATCTGCTTTAACCGACCTAGAAACATTTACATCAGTGTTCATGGGCACTGTGTCTTGATTATGATTTCAATTGTTATGTTACTAAAACTCTTTCATGAAATTGCTTCCACCTAAGAATCTGAAACTGGGGATAACCTAAGAATGTGTTCCTAGGCTTAGGCACTCACATTTGACTTCAGTGTCAAAATAATAAACTATCTCTTGTCCCCTCAAAAGGGACAGTTATATTTTGTGTTCATGTTACTAAAAGCATCATGTTTTCATCTTAGCATTGTTCTCAGCCCTCTCTATGCTCAGTAGAGAAAGGAAAAGTGTCCATCATAATGACATACTATTCTTTCTAGAACACAGATATGCTTTCCTTTAACTCTTTTGGTCAATTACATCCTTTGAAATCTATTTTTCTCTGTCTAACAGCAGTGAGTTCTACAATTAGGTGTTGAAAGGGACGTTAGAGAAAGGCTAAAATCCAACAAGGGGAACCCAAGTACTAAGTCTATTGCTTAAGAAATGACATCAGCATATTTAGATATGGTACATAAACCTGATCACCACTATTTTCCCCCTAGTATCTACATTTTTAAATTACACAAATTTCACTAGCTATTTTATTATGCTTTGAGGAAATAGCCTGACTCAATTACAGATTTTATAATTTATAGCCCACTTCATGTTCAGTTGTGTGTATTTTAGAACATTAAGATGACAATAAAACTTACTAATACGTATAGAGGTAATATATATAGTCTTTCAATATAGGATTTCTCTTTCCTGGAACTTGCTTAGTAGACAAAGCAGACAAGGTGAGACTTGAACTCAGAGATGGTTTCCTCTGCCGACCAATGCTGGGATTTTAGGTGTGAGCCACCACTACTGTCTTAATAGCTGAGTATTTGTGAAGTGCTCTCATTGATTACCTACAAAGGTCAGAAAAATTTATTGGAGTAATCTCTAACAACAAAATGGGTTGTCAATACACAAGGGGAAAAATTTGTTGTTCTGCAGGAAAAGTCTGAGGAAATGTTCAGGTAAAATTGGGAGGAACTGTGGCTGTCTCAGTTTTTCTTTGTGTTTAGTACTGAAGCAGGGAGGTGAGTGAAGAACACAATGTCAGTTTACCTAAGGAAGGTAGACATTTTAGTCAGGCTCACGAGTCCAATATATTCTGTGTGGATTTTGTGCATAGAACTAGCACACTGTACAAAAAAATTAATAAAACCAAAGTAGAACCCAAAGAAGTTAAGCTCTCATATATAGTTGCAGAATAACATGATCTGCAGCTAGTTCTGGACTGGGAACAGTCTTGTAGGCTGGTTCTCTTCTGTGTAAGATGTTTCTTTATGCCCATGTGTTTGAACCATGTGTTCTATGTATTGCAGAAAATTAATCTTGTGATTTTTTGTATTTTACATAATATGCAATATTTATTTTATAGACAGACTTCTTTCCTAGAAAGGATTTTTGGCTAGAAAATAGAGAGGCTTATTCTCTTTGTGTTTCCTGTAAGTTGGTTTGCAATAAGAGTAACTGTAAAAGCGTGTGTTTATTATGACCCAGAAAATTTGGAACCGCACACAGAGAGTAACGGGATTAAAACTGGACACAACAAATTACTATGAAAAATTAATATTCGTTTTCACTGTTTAAAAACTTTCCTACTTTCCTACTTTCCTACTTTCCTCTATTTGCCATATCTCGGTGCCAACAACCATCCAGATGGTTGGTAGATCTTTGGGACTTGACATTATTTAAAAGGTCACAGAGGAAAATGACAACGGGCACCTTGTTCTTATCAGAGACCGAACATCTGTGTTCTCGCTCCAGTTTTGAGTCATCAGTGGACCAGGTTCCCAGAGCAGCTCTTTCCAACTTTCTTTCTATATGAACTATGTACACTACTTGACTTTTCTCTTTAAAACCGTCACGTACACGACATGTACCACAATGCACAAAACATGCTGTCACTTACATTTTGCATTAAGTGAAATGAGCCTTTCAACTTAGAAACATGACATAGATTCATATCATGGTGTCAACATTTGAGCAGTGTCCCTGTAGAAGGTCTAATCTTTTGCCTATACCAACACTATAGCTTAGATTTACTGTGGTGCCTTAAGAGTATAAGCTAATAGATAAACAAGCTGTCCTGTTTGCACTACTGCTTAATGGTTAAGTTCTGTGGCTCAAAGGCTCTTTTCGTATTCAACTTTAGAACATAAAAATGCTTTAAAATTATTAGTCCAATAGACAATTTTACTATCCTCCAGGATTCTTGCCTCTATTTGCACACCTCTAATTTTTTCTCTTGTACGTAGGCATTTTTAAATGTAGATGCTATGGGGAGGCATATATTGGGGAAAGGAAATCTTTCTTTTCATCATCTAGACATTTGCTGTCTCTGCCAAGGCAATAAGACCTAGGGCTAATATTGAACAGTCAGCGGCCATTAATTAGGAAAGAAAGTCTATGTTATGCTTATAGATGTTTTATATTTAGTGAATTGCATTATTTTCTTCTTTCCATATATCTATTCCAATAATTACAGAAACCATATTCATCAGTAGGATCTTGTGCTTAACTTTTTCCTCACATTTAATGTCTAGATTCCTGGCTTAGTTTGTGTTAATTAACTCTCCCACAACTTGTGAAAATATGCCAATATTTACTTAGGCTCTTGTCCCGTTAGTATGCTTCCTTGATACAGGCAGTTTATCTACTTGACATTTGAGGATAATTCATATTCTGTGTATCTTTTGGGGTAAGTACTTTAAAATTAAACCTTGGCATTCTCAAGTGTCTTTAACTGTTTCTTGATTGGAATTGAGAGATCTCTAGTGTCAGAAATGTTGAGAGAAGATACCAATTAGTTTGAACGTATGAAGGACTAAGTTACCATTGAGCCTTTGTTCATGTGGATATGGGAAAAGGCTAATGGGGGTGTATATGACTTACACTGCAGTTGTTATATTAACTCGTATGTATTTGTGTATTACCATAATAAATATAACCTCTAAATGTACTCAGGAAAAGATAACCAAGAGGATTTTTTATAAGAATAATTGACTTCCAAGTTTAAGGATATGAATGAATACTTGATACAGAAATCTAAACTTATAAGAATGTTATTAGAATAACACATGCCTGTCTACCTCAAGTGGCAAATTACTATTTAGAATCAGGAGATAGCTTGATTCATTAACATATGATTTGTAACTCAACTAATTTTTTTGAAAATGTCTTTATAAAATTAACTGTATAACAAAACGCAGAATGGTCACTTTTTTTTTCTTTTGAAATTACCCAACTCATAACCCTTTTTTTCTTTTTGAATAAGTTAATTGCGTGTGTGTGTGTGTGTATATGTGTGTGTGTATTGTTCGAGTGTATCATTTCGTGTATGTGTACATATAAATGCAAATGGATTTATAAATGCAGAGTAGGAAGGCAGGTCTATTTTTCTATCATTCTTCACCTCATTTTCTTGGATAAGATCTTCTTGTGAACCCGGTGCGAGTCTGGTACCCTCAAAGCTCAACTGATCCTTTCATCTCTGACCCTTACAGCATTAGGATTACAGAAACATTTCCAGCTTTTAAATGTGTCTTAGGGATATGAACTCAGGTCTTCATGCTAGTCCAGCAAGGGCTCTTACCACCTGAGCTATTTCAATATATATCTTAGTTACTTTTGTAATACAACCTCTAATATAAATGCATACCTGTCTATAAGACTGAGCTATACTAGTCAGCCCTTACTTTTATGCTCAAGTTTGGTGATCATTGATAACCATGTTCCAAGTTAGCTAATCAAATTCTTTTTCTTAGATGCATAGACTTGGGGTTTTGAGACACATTGCATCACTGTGGGAGTTTTACCAGATAGAAATATGTCTCATCCAGAAAGAATGAAAAACAATGTTCCTAGAAAGAAAAGGCTAGAAAAGAAAGCAAAGAGTAGGTGTCACTTGTCACCGAGAGGAAGAAGACAAACAATGAAAGCTACCCAAGTCTTCTCTCTAGTTGAGAAAGTTTGCTTACTGTCATTTTTATGGATTTTTGTAATAGATGTTCAGCTTTTATTCTAATTACTTCAAATTGAGTTGTATTTCCTGCAAACTATGACTCTGAATAATAATAATCTTGTGCAAATTCTTTTCTGTTTCCAGCTATAAGTCCTCTAGAGCCCTTTTATGGCTTCTTTTACAGGAATGCCATTGAAGACATCATATCTTTTTTACATTTTGCCAGGTATGTCATTATGCATTTCTACAAATACCACCTTCAAACTTGATCATGAGATTAATTAAGTTTTCTCCAGGCTTTCTAGTAAACTACCATTATTAATTACTCAAACATCATCATTTAATATGGTAAAATTTTTGTATTTCTTTAATTGTGACTGTAGACACATTTATGCATGTATGTGTGTTGGTACATTGTGCGAATGTGCTTGGAGAGTCTGTTAAACAGTATTCCTTAGGAACATTGTCCATCTCCTTTGACATAGAGATATTCCATTGAACTGGTATTCAACAATCAGGCTAGACCAAAAGCTCCGGGGATTCTCCTATCTCTGCCTCAGTGATAGGATTACTAAATCGTGCTTTAGCCTTTATGTGAATTCTGGGGATCCTACTCAGATGGTCATGCGTGCCAGGCAGAAGCTTTACCAACTGATCCATTCCATGAGCCCCAAAGTCAACTTAATGCATGTCAATAGCAAAGTTTACCATTTTGGAAATCATCTGTATATACTTTACCAAGGCATATTTGTCCAGAGAAGAGTTTGATGTCCATTTTTAATGGGGCAGTTTTTATTGGTTACTTTTTCTCATACACTATAACCAGAAGATATCTTAAGGAACAAAGGTTCATTTTGGCTGTTTCAATGACATCCATTCTATCATGACCTGGAAGACGTGATGTTTGCATAATGAAGCAAAAGGTGATGTATATTTCTCCTCCACTCACTATCTCTTTTGTATCTCTCCAGAACTGTAGCTCATGAAATAGTGGTAACAATAACTGAAGGGGGTGATCTCCCCTCTTCATTTAGTCTTTTTTAGAAGCACCCCCAGAGACACATCCAGAAATACGTATCCTTGGTAATTCTTAACCCAACCAAGCTGTAAATAATCATTAACTATCACCCAGTCTGAAATAGTCTCATTTGAGAGCCATTATTAACCCCTCCTAAAGTACAAGCTCAGTAAGTGACATACAGAGAAAAAAGGGCTTTGCTGATATGTAGCGACCTATCATTTGCTGGTGCATATCACTGACTTCAAGGCCATAGATAGGCCATAAAAGTAGGCTGTAGACTTTGAACTATAAGAAATCAAAAGTTCATTTTCCTCATCAAATGGTCATCAAATGGTCATTTTTCTGTTTAGGAAGACCACTGCCTTTTTTTCTTTCTTTCTTTTTTTTTTTTATTAACATGAGTATTTCTTATTTACATTTCGAGTGTTATTCCCTTTCCCGGTTTCCGGGCAATCATCCCCCTAATCCCTCCCCATCCCCTTCTTTATGGGTGTTACCCTCCCCATCCTCCCCCCATTGCCGCCCTCCCCCCAACATTCACGTTCACTGGGGGTTCAGTCTTAGCAGGACCCAGGGCTTCCCCTTCCACTGGTGCTCTTACTAGGATATTCATTGCTACCTATGAGGTCAGAGTCCAGGGTCAGTCCATCTATAGTACTTAGGTAGTGGCTTAGTCCCTGGAAGATCTGGTTGCTTGGCATTGTTGTTCATAAGGGGTCTCGAGATCCTTCAGGCTCTTCAAGTTCTTTCTCTGATTCCTTCAACGGGGGTCCCGTTCTCAGTTCAGTGGTTTGCTGCTGGCATTCGCCTCTGTATTTGCTGTATTCTGGCTGTCTCTCAGGAGCGATCTACATCCGTCTCCTGTCGGCCTGCACTTCTTCGCTTCATCCATCTTGTCTAACTGGATGGCTGTATATATATATGGGCCACATGTGGGGCAGACTCTGAATGGGTGTTCCTTCTTGTCTGTTTTAATCTTTGCCTCTCTACTCGCTGCCAAGGGTATTCTTGTTCCCCTTTTAAAGAAGGAGTGAAGCATTCACATTTTGATCATCTGTCTTGAGTTTCATTTGTTCTAGGCATCTAGGGTAATTCAAGCATTTGGGCTAATAGCCACTTATCAATGAGTGCATACCATGTGTGTTTTTCTGTGATTGGGTTACCTCACTCAGGATGATATTTTCCAGTTCCAACCATTTGCCTACGAATTTCATAAAGTCATTGTTTTTGATAGCAGAGTAATATTCCATTGTGTAGATGTACCACATTTTCTGTATCCATTCCTCTGTTGAAAGGCATCTGGGTTCTTTCCAGCTTCTGGCTATTATAAATAAGGCTGCGATGAACATAGTGGAGCACGTGTCTCTTTTATATGTTGAGGCATCTTTTGGGTATATGCCCAAGAGAGGTATAGCTGGATCCTCAGGCAGTTCAATGTCCAATTTTCTGAGGAACCTCCAGACTGATTTCCAGAATGGTTTTACCAGTCTGCAATCCCACCAACAATGGAGGAGTGTTCCTCTTTCTCCACATCCTCGCCAGCATCTGCTGTCACCTGAGTTTTTGATCTTAGCCAATCGCACTGGTGTGAGGTGAAATCTCAGGGTTGTTTTGATTTGCATTTCCCTTATGACTAAAGATGTTGAACATTTCTTTAGGTGTTTCTCAGCCATTTGGCATTCCTCAGCTGTGAATTCTTTGTTTAGCTCTGAACCCCATTTTTTAATAGGGTTATTTGTTTCCCTGCGGTCTAACTTCTTGAGTTCTTTGTATATTTTGGATATAAGGCCTCTCTCTGTTGTAGGATTGGTAAAGATCTTTCCCCAATCTGTTGGTTGCCGTTTTGTCCTAACCACAGTGTCCTTTGCCTTACAGAAGCTTTGCAGTTTTATGAGACCCCATTTGTCGATTCTTGATCTTAGAGCATAAGCCATTGGTGTTTTGTTCAGGAAAATTTTTCCCGTGCCCATGTGTTCCTGATGCTTCTTTAGTTTGTCTTCCATTAGTTTGAGTGTGTCTGGTTTGATGTGGAGGTCCTTGATCCACTTGGACTTAAGCTTTGTACAGGGTGATAAGCATGGATCGATCTGCATTCTTCTACATGTTGACCTCCAGTTGAACCAGCACCATTTGCTGAAAATGCTATCTTTTTTCCATTTGATGGTTTTGGCTCCTTTGTCAAAAATCAAGTGCCCATAGGTGTGTGGGTTCATTTCTGGGTCTTCAATTCTATTCCATTGGTCTATCTGTCTGTCTCTGTACCAATACCATGCAGTTTTTATCACTATTGCTTTGTAATACTGCTTGAGTTCAGGGATAGTGATTCCCCCTGAAGTCCTTTTATTGTTGAGGATAGCTTTAGCTATCCTGGGTTTTTTGTTATTCCAGATGAATTTGCAAATTGTTCTGTCTAACTCTTTGAAGAATTGGATTGGTATTTTGATGGGGATTGCATTGAATCTGTAGATTGCTTTTGGTAAAATGGCCATTTTTACTATATTAATCCTGCCAATCCATGAGCATGGGAGATCTTTCCATCTTCTGAGGTCTTCTTCAATTTCTTTCCTCAGAGTCTTGAAGTTCATATTGTACAGATCCTTTACTTGCTTGGTTAAAGTCACACCGAGGTACTTTATATTATTCGGATCTATTATGAAGGGTGTCGTTTCCCTAATTTCTTTCTCGGCTTGTTTCTCTTTTGTGTAGAGGAAGGCTACTGATTTATTTGAGTTAATTTTATACCCAGCCACTTTGCTGAAGTTGTTTATCAGCTTTAGTAGTTCTCTGGTGGAACTTTTGGGATCACTTAAATATACTATCATATCATCTGCCAATAGTGATATTTTGACCTCTTCTTTTCCGATCTGTATCCCCTTGACCTCCTTTTGTTGTCTGATTGCTCTGGCTAGAACATCAGAACTATATTGAATAAGTAGGGAGAGAGTGGGCAGCCTTGTCTAGTCCCTGATTTTAGTGGGATTGCTTCAAGTTTCTCTCCATTTAGTTTAATGTTAGCAACTGGTTTGCTGTATATGGCTTTTACTATGTTTAGGTATGGGCCTTGAATTCCTATTCTTTCCAGGATTTTTATCATGAAGGGGTGTTGGATTTTGTGAAATGCTTTCTCCGCATCTAATGAAATGATCATGTGGTTCTGTTCTTTCAGTTTGTTTATATAATGGATCACGTTGATGGTTTTCCATATATTAAACCATCCCTGCATGCCTGGGATGAAGCCTACTTGATCATGGTGGATGATTGTTTTGATGTGCTCTTGGATTCGATTTGCCAGAATTTTATTGAGTATTTTTGCGTCAATATTCATAAGGAAAATTGGTCTGAAGTTCTCTTTCTTTGTTGGGTCTTTGTGTGGTTTAGGTATAAGAGTAATTGTGGCTTCATAGAAGGAATTCGGTAGTGCTCCATCTGTCTCAATTTTGTGGAATAGTTTGGATAGTATTGGTATGAGGTCATCTATGAAGGTCTGATAGAATTCTGCACTAAACCTGTCTGGACCTGGGCTCTTTTTGGTTGGGAGACCTTTAATGACTGCTTCTATTTCCTTAGGAGTTATGGGGTTGTTTAATTGGTTTTTCTGTTCCTGATTTAACTTCAGTACCTGGTATTTGTCTAGGAAGTTGTCCATTTCCTGCAGATTTTCAAGTTTTGTTGAATATAGGCTTTTATAGTAAGATCTGATGATTTTTTCAATTTCCTCTGAATCTGTAGTTATGTCTCCCTTTTCATTTCTGATTTGTTAATTTGGACAAACTCTCGGTGTCCTCTTGTTATTCTGGCTAAGGGTTTATCTATCTTGTTGATTTTCTCAAAGAACCAACTTTTGGTTCTGTTGATTCTTTCTATCGTCCTTTTTGTTTCTACTTGGTTGATTTCAGCTCTGAGTTTGAATATTTCCTGCCTTCTACTCCTCCTGGGTGTATTTGCTTCTTTTTGTTGTAGAGCTTTTAGGTGTGTTGTCAAGCTACTGACATATGCTCTTTCCTGTTTCTTTCTGCAGGCACTCAGCGCTATGAGTTTTCCTCTTAGCACAGCTTTCATTGTGTCCCATAAGTTTGGGTATGTTGTACCTTCATTTTCATTAAATTCTAAAAAGTCCTTAATTTCTTTCTTTATTTCTTCCTTGACCAGGTTATCATTGAGTAGAGCATTGTTCAATTTCCTCGTATATGTGGGCGTTCTTCCCTTATTGTTATTGAAGACCAGCTTTAGGCCGTGGTGATCTGATAGCACGCATGGGATTATTTCTATCTTTCTGTACCTGTTGAGGCCCGTTTTTTGACCAATTATATGGTCAATTTTGGAGAAAGTACCATGAGGATTTGAGAAGAAGGTATATCTGTTGGCTTTAGGATAAAATGTTCTATAAATATCTGTTAAGTCCATTTGGCTCATGACTTCTCTTAGTCTGTCTACGTTGCTGTTTAATTTCTGTTTCCATAATCTGTCCACTGATGAGAGTGGGGTGTTGAAATCTCCTACTATTATCGTGTGAGGTGTAATGTGTGTTTTGAGCTTTAATAAGGTTTCTTTTACGTATGTAGGTGCCCTTGTATTTGGGGCATAGATATTTAGGATTGAGAGTTCATCTTGGTGGATTTTTCCTTTGATGAATACAAAGTGTCCTTCCTTATCTTTTTTGATGACTTTTAGTTGAAAATTGATTTTATTTGATATTAGAATGGCTATTGCAAATTGCTTCTTCCGACCATTTGCTTGGAAAGTTGTTTTCCAGCCTTTCACTCTGAGGTAGTGCCTGTCTTTTTCTCTGAGGTGTGTTTCCTGTAGGCAGCAGAATGCAGGGTCCTTGTTGCGTATCCAGTTTGTTAATCTATGTCTTTTTATTGGGCAGTTGAGGACATTGATGTTGAGATATATTAAGGAATAGTGATTATTGCTTCCTCTTATATTCATATTTGGACATGAGGTTATGTTTGTGTGCTTCTCTTCTCTTTGTTTTGTTGCCAAGACGATTAGTTTCTTGCTTTTTCTAGGGTATAGCTTGCCTCCTTATTTTGGGCTTTACCATTTATTATCCTTTGTAGTGCTGGATTTGTAGAAAGATATTGTGTAAATTTGGTTTTGTCATGGAATATCTTGGTTTCTCCATCTATGTTAATTGAGAGTTTTGCAGGATACAGTAACCTGGGCTGGCATTTGTGTTGTCTTAGGGTCTGTATGACATCTGTCCAGGATCTTCTGGCTTTCATAGTTTCTAGGGAAAAGTCTGGTGTGATTCTGATAGGTCCGCCTTTATATGTTACTTGACCTTTTTCCCTTACTGCTTTTAATATTCTTTCTTTATTTTGTGCATTTGTTGTTTTGACTATTATGTGATGGGAGGTGTTTCTTTTCTGGTTCAATCTATTTGGAGTTCTGTAGGCTACTTGTATGCTTATGGGTATCTAATGGGGTTAGGGAAGTTTTCTTCTATGATTTTGTTGAAGATATTTACTGGTCCTGTGAGCTGGGAGTCTTCACTCTCTTCTATACCTATTATCCTTAGGTTTGATCTTCTCATTGAGTCCTAGATTTCCTGTATGTTTTGGACCAGTCGCTTTTTCTGCTTTACATTATCTTTGACAGTTGAGTCGATGATTTCTATGGAATCTTCTGCTCCTGAGATTCTCTCTTCCATCTCTTGTATTCTGTTGGTGAAGCTCGTATCTACAGCTCCTTGTCTCTTCTTTTGGTTTTCTATATCCAGGGTTGTTTCCATGTCTTCTTTCTTGATTGCTTCTATTTCCATTTTTAATTCCTTCAACTGTTTGATTGTGTTTTCCTGGAATTCTTTCAGGGATTTTTGTGACTCCTCTCTATGGGCTTCACTTGTTTATTTTTGTTTTCCTGGAATTCTTTTAGGGATTTTTGCGATTCCTCTCTATAGGCTTCTACTTGTTCTCTAAGGGAGTTCTCCATGTCTTTCTTGAAGTCCTCCAGCATCATGATCAAATATGATTTTGAAACTAGATCTTGCTTTTCTGGTGTGTTTGGATATTCCATGTTTTCTTTGGTGGGAGAATTGGGCTCTGATGATGCCATGTAGTCTTGGTTTCTTTTGCTTGGGTTCCTGCGCTTGCCTCTCGCCATCAGATTATCTCTAGTGTTACTTTGTTCTGCTATTTATGACAGCGGTTAGACTGTCCTATAAGCCTGTGTTTCAGGAGTGCTGTAGACCTGTTTTCCTGTTTTCTTTCAGCCTGTTATGGGGACAGAGTGTTCTGTTTTCGGGTGTGTAGTTTTTCCTAACTACAAGTCTTCAGCTGTTCCTGTGGGCCTGTGTCTTAGGAAGACCTGAGCCACCCTTTCCGGGAGCTTCCGTGCACCAGGGTTCCAGATGGCCTTTGGTGTTTTCCTCTGGAATCAGTAATGTGTGCAGAGTGCAGTCTCTTCTGGTTTCCCAGGCGTGTCTGCCTCTCTGAAGGTTTAGCTCTCCCTCCCATGGGATTTGGGTGCAGAGAACTGTTTATCTGGTCGGTCCCTTCAGGTTCTGGCGGTGTCTCAGACGCAGGGGACCTGCCGCTCCTTGGCCCTCCCCCACGGGAACCCAGAGGCCTTATACAGTTTCCTCTTGGGCCAGGGATGTGGGCAGGGGTGGGCAGTGTTGGTGGTCTCTTCTGCTCTGCAGCCTCAGGAGTGCCCACCTGTCTAGGCGTTGAGGTCTCTCTCCCATGGGGTCTGGGAGCAGAGAGCTGCTGTGGGCCGGGATCCACGGGTGTGGGACTCCCGCTAAATACCGGAAGTGTCTGGTCCTAGAGGAATTTTGCCTCTGTGTGTCCTGAGTTCACCAGGCAGGTCGCTTGCAGCAGAAAAGTTGGTCTTACCTGTGGTCCTGAGGCTCAAGTTTGCTCGTGGGGTGTTGCTTATGAGCTCTCTGTGACCACAGCAACCAGGAAGATCTGCTGTCTCTTAAAATTTTATAATCCCCCCAAAGTGTTTCTCTAGAACTCCTGGCGAGCTTGGCAGTTGTTGCCTGCTCCTGAATTCAGGACCCCTGGATTCCTCAGTGCTCTGTGTGACCCCAGCCACGTTCAGCATCCGCCAGAGGCAATGAATTAGGATGTTGCCTTCTTTCACACCAGCTGGTCACAACTTCTCGGCAAGTCAGCCGCGCCCTTGAACTGGGCGAGGTGAAGGTCCAGACCACCCCTAAGGGAACCTGGTGTCCAAGGCCACCTGGTCTGAAGCGCAGGGGTTTCCGGGATCTGGAGATGAGATAGGTCCTCTCAGATCTGCCCTGAGCTGGAGGACGCTTGGAGTTGTCTGCTCCGGACGCCAGGGCGGGGCGCGCGGCTGTCCCCTCCAGATGCGATCTGCGTGACTCGCTGGTGGTTTCTCTGATCTGTGAGGCGCACACGTGGGTCCTGAGGCTGGTAGAGCGCCCCCACTCTTCGGCGGGTGCAGCTGCGTCTGGCGCGATGCAAAGAGGGAGGAATTCCCCCTTGACTCTGAGTTCCCCTCCCAGCTACCTTGTAAGGACTCCTATCCTTTTTTTCTTTTAAAGACTTATATGTGGCAGGGGTGTGGGATGGGGTGTACTTGAAACCATGGTTAACCTAAATGCTTGAAAGGCCTTGCAGTAATGAAAGGATGCAGCTAAAACTTGGTAAGATTGGTCTGTATACATATTAACATTTTGGCAAAAGTACCAGTATTTGTCTTTAAATAAAGGACTAAATCTACTGCCTCTTAGAAACTAATTTTAATTTAATGTTTATGGATGTATTTACTTCATTTTACACACACACATATATATGTATATGTATACATATATATATATATATATATATATATATATATATATATATATATGGTCTGCACATATGCATATGCACTAGTCATGTACAGTGATCCCATGGGACTGTTGTGGTTGATGGCTGTGGGCCACCTTATGGGTGCTAGGAACTGCTATTGAGCCCTCTGAAAGAAGTATAAGTAGTCTTAACTTTTGAATCAATTCTCCAGCCCAATTAAAAGATAAGTTTTAACAAGCAGAATGATGTTTTAAATGAGCCTTTTTTTTCTATCTTCCAACTGAAGTCATAATTGGTTAAGCTTAGTTTGTAGGAGAAGGAACCTACAACAAATGGCATACTCCTTATTTAAGGATGTCCTAAAGAGTCTTCTACATTAAGAACAATCTTTGAATACAATCCACATTCTTATAGCTGTATATTGATATTAAAATCTTGGACATGGCCATTTTTAATAATAAAATTAGATATCCATCTAACCCTTGGAAAAACACTTTTGCTATTATACTTTAATAAGTAGTTTTGGGATGAATGAAAGTGGTTTCCTTTATTAATTCCTTATGTGTGATGATTTTGAACTCCTTAAAACTATGACTTCATTCAATTAAAAAGAATGAATCCGTTTTCTCCATAACTTATGCCTGTAATTGGAAGACAGGTAGGTTACTACATATTGATAACAAATAGTTTTGTGAATACATTATTTTTTTGCATTTGGCATCCACTCAACTAAATTTTCAAATCTGTTTTTATTTAAAAAGGCATGAATATCAGGATAGAAATATATATGTAAAATGTATATTTAACTTAGGAAGTCTAAAAATAATATTAATGAAATAAACCTCAGAATATTTTGGCAAAATTTAAATGCTTGACTAAAAGCAGAAATATATCATTTTCTATTAATTCTATTTTTATTGGGGAAAAGTGAGTCACTGTTATGCATAATTCATAAAGAGATTAGGAATATTACACTCTTCCTTTGGTTTTATTTTCTTTTCAAAGAAGAAAATATTTTTGGGATCTTTGTGATCCAATGAATTTTGGAGAAACTATATAATTATTCTTTCTTTTGTGTGTGTGTGTTTCTTTGTGTGTTTCTGACTTTGTTTCTTTCTTTCTCTTTCTTCTCTTTCTTTTCTTTTTCCTCTAGTTTTCCCCCTTCTGTCTACTTTCTTATACTTCTCCCTTTCCTCCTCTATCTCTGCTTCTTTATCTTTTTCCTTCTTCTTTACATTAGAAATTAAATTTAGGGCTCTTTAAACACATGAGGAACCCATTCTGTCAGTCAGCTACACCCCAGTACCAGGCTTATTTCCTTAGCACAATTCTCAAAATATTTAAAATATTAATGTAATATGTCTCTCTGTATGTCTCCCTATATCTTGTGGGAAATGGACACACACACACACACACACACACACACACGCACACACACACACACACACACACTCAGAGAGAGAAAGAGAGAGAGAGACAGAGAGAGACAGAGACAGAGAGAGACAGAGATAGAGAAACAGAGGCAGAGAGACAGAGACAGAGACAAGACAGACAGAGACAGAGACAGAAACAGAGATAGAGAGGCAGGGGACAGAAAAAAGAAGAGATCCAAAGTTTCAAACCATGTAAGTACATGTTTTCTTTCCATCAAGTTTCTCATGTACACAAAGTATACATAAGGATACAGGTATACATGTCTCTCAGTTTACTTGAAGTTTTAAGGCTTTCTTTTTGTACTGATATTAAGAAGTGAGTAGAAGTAATCCTAGCATCTAATACTAAAGTATGTCAAGTAAAGGGCTGATACAGTGGTTCACTCTGCCTTACCTTTTCTTTTGTACAAGTCATGGAAAAATTTATCATTAATACCACATTTCTTCTTAAAATAAAAATCATTGTCTTTCCACAGGGGGAAATATAGCTTTATTTCTACATTGAAATTATACCAAGCTATAACTCTAGTTCATAAGGTTCATAAAATACTTAGAATCTTGATGAAATAAATCATTACAATAGCAATATTCATCACCATTATTATTTCTTTAGAAAGAAAATTGGCTTTGGGGTATTCCTTGACTAATCCCATATGCCACCTCAAAATTTGTGTTTTAAAGAAAATACATTAGGTGTTTCCTGGATCACATCCCTAGACATTAAAATTCTTGATTAAATACAGAAGCCCTCTGCAGCCTCACCTCCCACTGGTTTAATATAGAAAATCTTGCAGTAAGTACGAAAATTATATTTACATTTTCAAACTCACAATTCCATTGCATAATATGTGAGAGAAACTTGAGGTCACCTCTACCCTGACTGATTGTTGACGAAGTTAATTGTTTGGATTCAACTTCCCTCTTTGCCTGATTTCAATTATGAAAATAGCCGAACAGAACCAAGAAACAGGAAAACATTCTAAAGTCAGTTTTCAAGCACAAATAGCTGGCCAGCATCCTATGCAAGGCAAACAGATGATGCCACTGAATGCTACAGCAACTTGAACTATTGATATCTTGTGATATATCACAAGACAGGCAAGCAAACGCTAGCATAAACAGGCATGTGTGTTGACAAATACACTGGAAATCTCAATGAGTTGTTGCAACACATTTTAAAAATTTTGTAACACTAGTAATATATACATTTAACTTAAGAGGGAAAACTGGGCCAAACAGAATTATTTTCTTTCTGCCTTAATGTCTAGCCTGCTTTAAGACTCTGAAAGTCAAGACCAAAGAAGAAATGCACATGCCTTTTAGAGTCATCTCATGTCACAGTGGTGTTCATTTCTCTCAGCAAACATTTAATAGTAGTTTTGTGATCTGTTTTATAATTTCCTCCAATAATTTGTGAAATGCTTAGAATTTAATATAAACAATCTAAAGCTTGTGAGAAAGTTAGCATTTCTCATGGCCTGTGTAGACGTCATGGTCTGTGACTACCAAGCAACTGGTCAGATATGGAATCATGAAAATATCCTGGTGCTTGGGTGAAAACATCTCCTTTTGTGATCATACTGAAAGTGTGTTATGATGGGAACTTTACTAGCTAAACCTCAAGCTTTTGTTCATCTCTTTTTTTGAATCTCATTATACTTGACTAAATGTGGACAGCTAACCTTATCAGCATTCAAAGGGTAAAAGCCTCTTTACAGATCAAATCAGTAGGTGATCTGGTCTTGACTTCATAATGAAAAATCAGAGTTTTTTCTTAAGGTAACTAGAGCATGAGCTAAAAAGAACATAGTTTGATAAACATCATGCCATTCGATTACATTCATCAGTACATCAAGAGAACTATAACAAATCAAGAAATAAATCATAGATCTAGACATTTTTCTAACTCATATAAAAAAGGCTTTAACCTAGAGGTTTACTCCGCAAAATGTTGGAAATACTCCATAGAATCCAGCAACCTAATGAAAAATGGCAAGTGATTCGACCCGATAGCCTTTTATTACGTAAGATTCCAGCGTCCAACCACATGTGTTCCTAGAGGATATTCAGAGAGTGCTGCCTGCTCATTCAGGTCTTCAGAAGAGTGTGGCTCTTAGAGGTGGTAGAACTTAGGTTTCCATTTTGTTGTGACTATAAATAGAGTCTCAGGTTCAAAGCTAACTGTTCCTCTAGCAGCAGGCATTCTCCCTCAATCTCCATCAATGCCAGCAGAAGTAGAGGTGAACTTTCCCACAATGTCTATCTCTAATTTCTATGGCAATTTTTTATGTTTTCAAGAGTTCCTGTGACTGTATTGGGAAAAACATAATCAGGTAGTCTTTGATACTAGTGATGCCTGCAATTTTTTCTTCCATACATGATAATATCTAGATAGTTTCTTCAATATAGTCTTGAATAGATTGGAAGCAAGACCACATTATCCCTGTATACCATAGCTCATAATCTTACAATAGCTACTTTAAATTAATCTGTTGCTAGAAATAGCATCAACTATTGGCTACTCAATTTATTGTGGTCCCAGTTTCATAGGTTTTGGTCCATATGTTTTAGTTCTACTCAGGTCCAAGGTAAGGCAGACCATTATGGCACAGGAGAATATAACAATGTGTTTTCATATCAGGATGGACAGAACCAGAGGGAAGAGAGGTAGGAAGGGACCAGAAATGAGATGGCTCCCAGGGACACAACTTTAAAGAATATCTTTCTCTTTGCAGTCCTCAAGCCCATTTATCACTACTTCCCAATAATGGTCTTACAGTATAAATCCATCTAGATATTAATACATAAATTAGGTCAGAGTCCTTGAATTCTATCCTTGTTGTAGGAGCTCATCAGCTGGCTTCCAAAGTGTGAACCCATAACATTATTTCATCTTCACATAATGATATACATATTATGCTGTGTTTATATTCTTGTAGATATATACTTGAACTGTTTTAAAGTAAAAGCTATCTTAAATTCACAATTATTTCTATGAGGAGAACTAGAGATAATATGACATTATTCAATGTTTATCCACATATTTTTAACACAGGACCACAGTATATAAAGTGAAAAATATTAATTATATTTATTATGAAATATGAGGTGAATTCTATCTTACTTGTTAACCTGTCTATATAAATTATTATCTAGAATTTGTCAAAACCTATGAAAAGGGTGGCTTCTTTATACCATAAATCATTCTCAAAGTATCTTTAATTGCTTAAATCAGGGACTGGTAGCTTATGAGTGACAAGTACTGCCTGATGACATCTGATTTAAGAAATTTCCATTGAAAAACTCAGGGTTAGTGGAATTCCTACTACTTTTCTGACAAAATTCCAGAGCAATCATTTAAATGAAAAGCCTAAATATTCATTATCTGACGTTCTCTTCTCCTTTTAGCTTAGGAAATCTACCTCAATAGAATGGACTGCATCTGTGCATTGAGAGCCCATATCCTAAATACGTGCATTAAGTAAAACAAGCAGAGCCCGGAAAGAAATGATCCCAAGTTATGACTAAACGTAAGTGTGAACAGAATGACACCAGCAAGTGCATCCTTGTCCTCAGTCACAGGCTGCCCCACTTAAACGTACAATCAGAAGGTAAACACTGAGTCTGATCTTTGGCTTGACATTAGCTACTCAATCAAATCACCATTCAATACCATATTCACTTAAAGCCTGTACTTAATTTTTTTTAAATGAATTTTTTTGAGATAATAATATAACTATCATTTTCTTCTCCCTTTCCTTCATCCAAAGTCCCACAAACTGCCAATTGCTATATTGAAAATGTTTGGCTTTTTAAACTTTTATTGTTGTTACACACACACACTCCTAGTTACCACCTGCCCAGAGAGTCGATAAAATGTATGATGATCTTTGAATATATTTTATCAGGGGTGATAATTTAGTATTAGATAATGAACCAGTGTGCTCGTCCATGAAGAAGACTATTTTTCCTGGAATCACATCTCTTAATTGCCAGTAGTTAGCTTTCCCTTATCTGTGGTAGGATGTCTACTGATATCATCCTTATTTGGGTCATGTTTAGGTAACTGTATTGATGAGACTCCATGGGAGTAGGGTTTGACATGTCTAAGAGACTCAATCTTATAGCAAACGTCCATCTCCTTGATGTGGGGGAAAATTGCATCTAAGTGTGGGTAGAGATCTTTAAAATGCATTGGGGATTGCATGCATGTAGTGTAGTTATAGATTCTCCTCCAAGATCCAGGACTTCAGAATCCTTAAATGGTTGGCTAGGTTTCAAGCACCAGCCATGATTTCACACTTTTATGTAATCCTCTGTAGTTATGTTTCAAAGATGGGACTATCGAAATCTCTTATTTTCTGCAGAAACTGCTGTCATGAATATTACATGGATATATCTGCTTAATGTTGGACATAGAATGCTAGATTCCTCTCAGTTTCTGTGGGAATAGTAATCTCTTGCAAGAAGAAACCGTTTCTCTGGTTTCCTGTTGATGTTCTAGAAATAATGCTATTAAGGTTTTAATATGAAAGAGTTCTTTGTCATCAATCATCCCACTGATTTTTCTCCTTGGGGCTTAGACCTGACATTAGATGTTCAGATGGCAGTGAATTGTTCTGTTATACAGCATAGCACTGTTCATGAACCTGTAATGAGTAATATTGTAGGTAAGAGAGCAGATAGTGTACAACCATCTCTTATGAAAATTATACTTAGGGTCTGTTCTGACCTTTCTTAACATCTTGTTTTTCTTTACTTTTTCCAATCTGTGATAATCAAAGAGAAAAGGGGAAAAAAGTTGTGGTTCCATTATACTCAGAACATTATACTAACTTTCTATAATTTGGACATAATTGAAAATTGTCTTTCTAACATCTCTGAAATTAGACCGGGCCTTTATAAAAGGAAAATATGAACAGACAGAAGGATGACACAAATCATGTTTAAATACTGGATCCCAGCTTCTTAAATATAAACATAAATATATGTGATCTGACAGGTAATTTTAACACATCAGATTTTCTAGGCATGATGTATAAATGTTGGCTAGGTACTCAAGTTGTTTCTATGAAGGTGTTTTAATGATTTGCTTAGGTTTAAACTGGTAGATTTTTAATAAAGCACATTTTTCTAATACACTGTGTATATTGTTTGGGTCATTAGTCGACCCAACAACAACAACAACAGCAACTCCTTGAAGCAATTACAAATTGTGTAACAGGCAGCCTTAGACTTGACCTTCAGCACTTGAGTATAATGGTCTAAATGATTGCATTCTCCTTCCCAATCCACAGACTATAATATACAATCCACATGCCTCACATCAAGGTAACAGCATTAGGAAATAGCTAAAACTGTCGTGAAACAATAAGGCCATGGTGGTAAGACTTCATGAGTGAGATCACTCCCTATACCTGGGAGAGATTGAGTGGGAAAAATATCACACTACAGTTCCTGCTATAGACGGGTTCAAACACCTGGGAAGGTAGGGAGTGGGAGGAAGCATGATGTAACTGACAGAAAGCGTGACTAAGGCACTGCTTGTCAGTAGAGCTAAGGAGGTGCAAGGGCCCTGCGTTAGTTTTGTCTGAAGACCTTGGGCAAGTAAATCGGAAAATGTTTAAACTTCCTTACAAAGAAGTAAGGACATTTATAAATATTTTAATAAGTTAAGTGTGGAAATACATAGAGTGAAGGCTTGGATGTATTTCTACTTTCATTGTAGTCTTTTCCTATAAGCTTAGTGGCATGACAAGATCAAGGTAATGTGACAAGATTAAAGATGGGGTAGGTGTTACAGTGTAAGCTCAATGGAGACTCAAAAGAAAAGGTGGTTGAAGTGATGGAGAATAGTGAAAAAAACTCATAAAAGAACTTAGTTTGGGTTGAGGTTTGAAAAGGTAGACAGAAATAAGCAAACATTTTAAGAAAGATTAAATCTCAGGGGTCAGCAATAGTAAGAGCATGACTCATAAAACAGCAAGTAATGAATTATAGCATTAATTCTGTGCTTCAACTATATTTAGAGCTTTAAATTTTGAAATAATATCTAAATATATTACATGTGTGTTCCAATGTACTGAATGTCCATAAAATTATATAACATCCCATGTTTTTAATTAATCATTGTATTCATTTAATTTCAAATGATATTCTCCTTCCCAGTTACCCCTCCACAATCCCCCATCCTTTCCCCCCCCTCTACCCTTCCCCTTTGCATCTATGAGAGTGATCTTCCACCCACTCACTGACTCCTGTCTCACCAATATGCTGGGGCATCAAACCTCTACAGGACCAAGGGTTTCCCATCCCTTTGATGTCAGATAAGGCCAACCTCTGTATTTGGAGCCATGGTTCCCTTCATGAGCATTCGTTTTTGTTGGTGGTTTAGTACCTTGGGAGCTCTGGGTGGTCTGGTTAGTTGACATTGTTCTTCCTATGGGGTTGCAATCCCCTTCAGCTCCTTCAGTCCTTTGCCTGGCTCTTCCATTGGCGTCTCTGGGCTCAGTCTGATGGTCAGGTTGATTGGTCAGGTACTGGTAGAACCTCTCAGGGAATGGCTATATCAGGCTCCTGTTGGCAAGTGCTTTTTGGCATCAGCAATAGTATCTGGGTTTGGTGTCTGCAGATGGGATGGATCTGTAGGTGGGGTGGACACTGAAATCCCATGTTGTTAACCTGGGATGTATTTATTACTTTATTGAATGCTGGTGGCCATGCACACATTCACATGTCAAATGACTAATTGATGGCTACTGCAAATCTGGCTTTCTTATATATCAATTGCATCTTGATCATAATTATATATGATTGAAATGTTTGCATCAATGTCATAAATACCATTTTTGACAAGAATAACTAAGTAAATATTGGCTGATCATTTACTTGTATACTTAACAAATATGTGAATGAACATTAAGAAGAAACACTCATGATAAAGTTTAGTTCATAAGTTAAGTTCTTCAAGGAAACCAATGTTTATTTTTGCTCAGTGTTTGTGGGTCTAGTCCTTCCGGCAGGGAAGGCATTGTTTCAGGGACAATAGCATCTGCAGTCAAGAGTGGAGGCGATATGAATATTGGTGTTCAGCAAAGGATAGTTTTGCTTACATTTGGGGTGGGGCATTCTGTTCAATTAAGCCTTTCTGGAAACACACCATAGATACACTGAGAGCTATATGCTCTTGCCAATTCTCAGACACTTAAAGCTGACAATTAAACTCAACTCTCAAGACTGGTCATTTTTCTGACTCTCTAACCATCTCTCTAGTGTTGTCAATGCCTCACTTTCAATAGCAGAAGAGTGAAAAAGAAATCCTCATTGGATTTTGTTCTTCGTAAAGAAAGGAGTTGTATTTTATTGCGGGTGATTTTATTGCGGGGTATTCATTGTTCAACCTACACCTGTATGCTCATATTATGATGATTATGCGTTGCTCATTGTTCTTTCGATGTAGAGAATTACTTGAAGAAAATCTGAATATGTGAGGTTACCTCATAAAATAAAGTTTAACTTCACATTTCATAAGTGGCATTTTAGCTGTTTGTAAAGATAGGAGAGAGAATTATAACTTTGTAATGACCTTTAGTTCTTCAAACCATCATTCACCAGTGAGACCCACAACCAGTCTGCCCTTTTCCGATCAGGAAGCAAAAATTTATGCCTATGTAGCATCAGAGCTTCTTGGTTATAATCAAGAGGAACATAAAGGTGAACATTTTCATTAGTGTATGTCATGGACATTGTAGAGCAAAAAATCATTACCAACCCCTGTCCCATTTGTCTTCCCTGAGGAGCCATTTAAAGAATGTAGTAGGGGAGTAGGGGTCCACCACGTTCTTGAAATAAGTTTTAAAGTTTCATAGAAAGATTCTCAAGTAATAGTGTGTTTCTCAGCATTAGAGACCATGCAACAATGGTAAGCCAGAGATAGATGCTTCAGGAATAGTGCCTTCCAAATTAGGGCTGTTGATTGAAATCTAAGCAATAGATGTGAGCCTTAAGCTCATGTAAAGAGAGTTAATAAAATGTTCTATGTATTTAATTAATCATGGTCATTACAGGGCAAAGAATTAAGAATAATGGATCATGTGTCTGGGCCTATCGAACACTTCACAGTTGCACAAAATCTATATGAGAATTCAAACATTTTGATTCTGGATCACTAAGAACTTTGCAGTTGAAGTTTAAGGATACCAATTAAAAGTTGTTGGGAGACAATCAATTGTTGGCTGAACAAAAATTGATCACTATTTCATTAAAGACCACAAAATTACCTTTTAAGCTAATGGATTCATAAATGAAGGTCCAAGTTTTAATTGTTATTTCCACAAAGGAGTAATGTGTAAACTGTCGATCTCTAAACTCGACATTCTGCAGGAAATCAGTTTTTCTTAACTTTCTGCAAAATTAAATGGACATGCATTTCTGTTACATAGGACATGGCATTCCAGTTCATTAGACCCTGATGAATACTGATAGGCTTGCCAAAGCGTGCATATTTGTATTATAGTTTAAAAAGCATTACGTATCTACACTCTTCAGTATATTAGAGATGACATGTTTCTGGCCACACATTTTTACTAATGAAGGATTATATATGAGTGGGTGCTGTATTCCAACTGCCTGGTGGATGCCTGAAACTACACATAGCACTTAACCCTACATATGATATTCTTTCCTGGACATACTTATTTATGATTCAGTTTATTTCATAAACTAAAAACAATACTGTATTAATGGTATAACCAATACCAAAATAGAATATTTATAGAATTTTCTATAGTAAAATTTCTATAAATATGGACTTTCTATCACATTGTCTCATTACACTGTCCTCATCTTTTCTCCATTAAGAGCAAGTCATATAGACAATGCCTATGATGAAGCAAGCTGAATGACATTGGCACTGAGCAGAACGTTAGGTACCATTGGTCTGTGATATTACATTTGAAAGCTACCAGCTGTTTGTGAATAACTGAATATAGAGAAAGCCAAACTTCCTAAAAGGCAAGATTACTATAAGAATATTAATTTACTGTTAGACACTACATATTTCATAGTATGTGATTTAACTGTGCTAATCGCACTAATAATTTTACATACCAACCATCAGGTCACAGTTTATAGCTGATAAACAGAGAACTCAGGTTTTTATGGTTGGTATTGAATTAGGATATTTAAAACCAACTTTGTCTAAATCCCAGTGATCGGTTGTGTATTTCCATTAGAGTCTTCATGACTCTCTGGATTTACTACTTGCTAAGTACCTTGCCACTGTCGCTTTGTGCTTTGATGGTTTGAATGAGAATGTCTCCCACAGGCTCATGTATTTGAATACCTAGTCCCGCAGTCTAGTCAGTGGTGCTCAAAGGAGACATTGTAAAAGGTATCATTGGAAGAAGTGTGTCACTGGAGGAGGGTTTTACAGCTTAAGGCCTTCTTTTTTGTTGCATTTCTTTGCTTTTTGCTTGCGTTCAAAGATGCAAAATTTCAGCTTCTGTTCCTGTTGCCAGGATGAATTCTTATTCTTCTGGTATCCAAAGCCCAAATAAACTCTTTCTTTTGTATGTTGCCCTGGCCATAGTGTTTTATTATAGCAATAGAAAGCCAATTAATGGTGATCTTTTCATAAGTCTTGCTTAAATCCATGGAATTCCTAAGATGTGACACAGTCTAGGCCAGAATTGAGTTTGCACGATGGGATGTGGACTGTCTTGCTTCTCCACTGCCATTAGATCTAATCTCAGTCCAACTCCTGGTTCCACATGAATATGAAAGACATGGAACAGAGGCTTCCCATTCCTCCTGTCTGAGGCAAGGAGGTGAAGAACGACACTCCGTCTGCCAGCAAGCTGCAAATGAGCAAATTCACTCAAGTTCAAATGAGTTCAGCCTAGACCCACTGTGTTAGAGATGTTTATGGCTGTGAGGGCGGAAAGGATAAATGAATGCTGTTCTGTAGGGTGGAGCATTTTCTAAGCTTGCAACTAAGAAACCTGTAGCTCATTCCCTTGCCTCTCGCTGATGACGAAATTAGGCAGAATGTGTATAAGAGGAACAAAAACGATAGGTTGATGTGTCTATGCTCTTTAGGGATAAGAATAGTGTAATGCTTATCCTGAGAGATGATGTTGGCTATATTAAGGTAGATGAATGATTTTTTTCATCTGTAAGCAGTACTTTCTGCTCCATCGTGGCCTAGAGAACATGAGAACAAAGAGGAAGGAAAGAATGTCATCTTAATCCTTGGCATTGAATCTTAACGTTGAAACATAGACAAACATGGCTACCAAAGACACGCCTTAGTCTGTCCCTTTTCTTCTGTAATCACTGCTGAAAGAAGGATGAGCTGGACTCAACCATGGGAGTTTGGAAGTTCCACTTAGAATCAATGAATACCAGTTTAATGCCAAATCTAGTCTATTTATCTAGTCTGTTTGATTTATTGCTGTAAATAAAGTTTTACTGAACACACTCATATCTGTTCACTACACATCGTGGACTGCTTCTTGTGCTCTACAATTTGTCATGTACAGAGGTAAAATACTGAGATCTCATAAACATAAACAATCCTACTTAGGAAATATTTACTAATCCTTGTATAGCAGTTTTCAACCTGTGAACCACAACCTGCTTGGGGGTTAAATGACCCTTTCACAGTGGTCACCTAAGACCATTGGGAAATACTGGTATTTATGTTATGATTCATAAAAGTAAGAAAATTACAGTTAAAAATATAAAAAAGATATGGCTGGGGTCACCACAATGTAAGGAAATGTGTGAAAGATCCAGCACTAGGAAGGCTAAGAACCACTGTTCTAAATGCCGTGACTGAGGGTATGGCTTATGCTTTCAGAGTAGAGAGTAGTAGGAAAGTATAGCTGTATCGAGAAAGGGGAGATTATAGGCAGCATTGCAATTGGAGTTGTATTAATGGTAAATGCAAATTAAAATGGGAAAGGAAACATGGTGTCTGGGAATTCTCACCTCCCATTTGAGATTTGAGGAAATGATTCATTCTGCCATTTGCTAGCTGCACAATACTATTTAATAGCTTACTTACCTCAGTAAAACTTTTTTCTGATACAGTATATTTTACAATATTAATGCCATCTGAAATTTTTAACTTAATAAGTAGGTAGAGATTTGAGACAAGAAAAAAAATATGGGGCATTCCATAAAGTTAACCCAGGCTGAATATATTTTTTATGAAATGTCTGGAATGTGTAGGCCAGCATGTATTTTAAAGATATTTATTATTCTCCAATTTAGATAGATTATCTATATATAGATAATATAGATAGATATATGATAATAGATAATATGCGATTGTCTATAAATGTTTAAAGACATTTTTCACTGCTCCCATTGTGTGTGTGTGTGTGAGTATGTGTGTGTGTGTATGTGTGTGTGCATATGTGTGTGTGCGTGCACATTTAAAATTATTTCTTAGCAATTGTCCCAATAGTAATATGTTTGGATCTGGGAGAGGATACATACATTACTACAGAGCATATGTTATCTATTCTGTGCACCCTCCACTCCTGGCACGTCTCAAAGAACCAAGTAATTGCTGTCCTCATTTCAAAGTTTGTCTAGTTGTTACCATTCAGATTACAGTGGTGGCTGCTTCCCCAATCCATTTGCTTGTTCTTTGTCTGTTTTCACACCCCTCCTCACTGTGTAATCACTCATTCTTTCTCATTTATCACAGCCTTTCCCAGTCCTGACTACACTATCTCCCTATTTTTGTCATGGTGCACTGGTACATTACAAATACAATTAAACCTCTTACGATACAGCAGCTTTTGGCCAACGGAGCCCAGCTTCAAGGTTGAAAGATTTCTGATATTACCTCTGATATCAGTTCTTTCCCATTTATCGGCAATGTCCGGACTAATGCAGCAGTGTTGCATTAATTAAAGGAAGCATCTAGTAATACTGCTGTTTTTGCTGGGCTGACACGGAATCAGGAGGCTCATGCCTGCTCATGTTTTAAGAACCATTTATCACCCATGTCATCCCAAAGCAGCCAGCTGTCTGAGCCAAGCTTCATTTGCATTTCATCAACCCCAGCTTTTTTTCCTTCCATCTCACTCGCAAGTCTTTGTATAGCAGCTTTAATTTTTTTTAAATGCACATTTCCAAAGAAATAGCTTAGCTAAATTTAGGATGCTATGTAGAAAGAGGATTTGAATACCTGACATACAGCTTCAATAGATGATGGCCAAAGAGGTCTGAAAAATTATGCTTTGATTTTGTTCTGTTCCTCGATGAGCTGGTAGAGTGATGGCGAGGGCTGTAGCCATAATCAAACTCCCTACACATGCTCATGAATTTCATGTGGATGTGTACTGTCCAACAGCAAGCATAAAGTTTCCACTTCACTTCTTGGTCATGAGAACGGTTTATTAGAATAAGAAGTGAAGTGTACTTGATTCATTTTCATCATTTGTTCTGCACTTGGCTTGCTATCCTCTCTACCGCACCCCCACAGTCTACACCCGCCTCTATCCATCAAAGCATTTGTACATGCATTTTGGCAATAGATCAAATTTCCCCAATGCAGAGGAAAATCAACTTACATAGCTGTGTAATTTGAAACTAGTTTGAAATGAGAGGTGCATTTGCTTTTATCATTCCAAAGCATGTAAAATGACTATTCCTATATGCAATTTTTGACTATCCCACTCCTTTGTATTTGAATTGTAATGACTCTAGAGAAAATGTAAAACTTCCATCTCAAACCATATGCAGTAACTGACCATGAATCATCTTTGTGGTAAATCCTTCAAAGGTTTAAGAGTAGCAGGGGACTTGTGTGTATAGAGAAAGTGTGAAAAAGAGTTCTTCCACTCAATTCTGTGGACTTTCTGTGTCCTCAATGTTGTTTCCAAACCAAATCTCTCGAGATCACTTTTGGGGTCAATTACACTGTTTTATGTCTTCCTTCTTAACCCAGATGGTCAGCAACAGTGGACGCCTGTCTCCCTCTGAGACCACTTGAGGAGGGTAATTTAAAGGACTTTCTGATAAAGCCCTTCAGTAAGTGTGGGGGTAGTTTCAGATTCCATTCAGTGACCTAGAAACTTGGAAGCTCTGTGCCTTATCTAATCCCTCTGGATTTCTCATCTCAGTAGTTAATTATTTCAACAAGTTTTCTCCCAAAGAAAGTGATCTTTTGAAATTCCTATTAAACTGGGTAGACAAAGTAGTAAATTTAGCTTGTATCCAGAGCACATTTTGAGATGCATATCATTTAAAAATGTAATTACCAATGAATCATTTTGAGCAACCCACACAAACTGTCTAATACTCTCAATATGAGTTTGATTACCAGGATGCATTTCTACACTTGTTGGTATGCGGAAGAGATCCTTACTCTTCATTATCAAGCTACCATGCATCACTGGAGCAGTAACATATGTGTGAGTGAGGAAAGCTTTGTATTCTACAATCATGTTTAATACAACCTGGATACTATAAATTATATATGCGTATTCTATACACAATGTGTGCTTGATTTTCATTGATTTGAAAACTGGGAAACTCACAACCTTTCTTCAAAAGTAAATGTTTTCATTCTATACTATTTCTATTGACATCTTTTCAAATATTCAGAAGATATTAATTCTCCCTTACCTTTCCATATTTTCTGCTCATGCTTCTATTTTGTACCGATTTCACTTTTGATTCATGAGGTAAGGCTGCCATGTTTTGAACAGAGACCTTCCCCTTTCACCATTGTGGATGTAAATCTGGTATATTACAACTCGGCCACATATATTCACGATTATTAAGTCAGGCTCACCTTTTTTTCTAGCAATATTCTTAATAACATTTTTGTAAATGTTTTTCTTGTGGCTACTTTAAATTTCCTTTCTAATTTTTCAAAATCCCTGTAATATCATGGATTTTGAAAGAATGGAGTCAATTCTACTGACACTCATAAGAGTATATTTATTGAAACCAACTTATTTAGTTTCTGAGTAAATATATATATATACTCTTGATATATCCCTCTTTTGAAAGATAAATAATTTTCCCTTGATAATAGGCTGTGGTGTTTAAAACACTGCCTGAGTATGTATATCAAACTGTATTTTGATATAAAAATTATATTTTAGAATAGCTTTTGATTTCTATAAAAATTATATAGAATATTGCTATGAATCTCGGACCCAATTTCTCATCTTTGAAGTATTCCTTGACCAGAACTAAAAAGACCCGATATTAATCTTTATATTAATTAAAGTTGGTACATGTTTCAAAATTTCTTTCTTTTTAAAAAAATGCCATTTTGTTCTGGGAAAGATTTGTGGGATGTTCCTACATGTTGATTACTTCCTGCAAAGAAATTGGAAAGGACAATGACAACTCGAAGGACAACTCACTCCTCTTATGGTTTCATGTCTGTTGCTGTGTTAAATACTTTGATCAAAAGCAGTCTTGGGAGCGTGAGGATTTATTTAACAGTACTATTGAGAGAGTTCAAGGCAGGAACTTGGAGGCAGGCATTACCTGCTGCTAAGGAACTCACTTTACAGCCAAAGAAGCCCAGCAAGAACAATAGAGGATGCTGTTTGTTGTGCAGATCTCATGGTCATGTCATGCTGAAATAGTTCTCTATATAATTCACGATCTCCTGGCTGGGGAATGGTGCCACCAAATGTGGGTTGGGTCATCCAACATCACTTTACAGTCAACTGAATCCCTCACAGGCCAGTTGAATCTAGGCAATTCCTCAACTTAGATTCTCTTCCCAACTAATTCTATGATATATCAGGCTGACAGTTAATGCTAATCTGGACAGTCTCTAGTGTCTTAGCTGTAACTATGATGTTTACACTGTTAAATCATGACATCAATAGAGTTTGTTTACCATGTGTTTTAAAATATATACATATGTATGTATGTATGTATATATACATATATGCTGGTACTAAAAACTTAATGTCTTTAGAGAAAAGTAGGCAAAACAATAATTGTTTTGTTGTTGATTGTGTAGGGGCATTAGATTAAACTTTGCAGATAAAACCCATCTGGGGTTAGGGGGAAGACTGAAGGAGCTAAAGGGGATAGCAACCCCATAGGAAGGCCAAGAGTGTCAACTAATCCAGAGCCCTGGTCTAGACCCCTGGTACATGTGTAGCAGAGGACTGCGTTGTCTTGCCTCAGTGGGAGATGATGTGCCTAATCTTATAGAGACTTGATGCCCCATGGAAGGGGAATTCCAAGGGTGGAAGGGGGAACAGCCTCTCAGAGGCAAATAGGGCGGGTGGATTGGGTAAAGAACTCTGGGAGAAGACCAACATTTGGAATTTAAATAAATAAAATAATTAACCCTAACAAACAAAACCCCTACAATTTGGGATATGGCATGTTCTCAATAAATACTGGTTATTTCTCATTACTACTAAATTATAAGTATATGAAACACAGGAGTCACAAGACTAATGAGTACATTCACTGAATGAGAACAGGTAATATGACTCAGTAGTAAACACGAAATTAGTATGTGGGAATCTATGACTCAATTCTCTCTCTCTCTCTCTCTTTCTCTCTCTCTCTCTCTCTCTCTCTCACACACACACACACACACACAGACACAGACACACACACACACACACACACACACACACACACACACACACACACACACACACACAAAGACACCCGAACCCAATTAGCCCTTCATTTTGCCTGTCTGCTTTTAAGACACAGTCTCAATACATCCTCAGATTCATGATCCTGCTTTTCAGCCTACTCGTTTGTCAGGAACAGATTCCCATATTACATGCTTACCTTACATCTTTGTCATAGGAAAGCCTTCATCTATCAAATAGCCCATCAAGTACTGCACACAGAACTGAATTACACAGCCAAATTCTTTGTCTAATGGCTTTTTAATTGTCTGCGAATCCTTCTATTTTAAAATAAAATAGTAGTGATTTTCAAAATCTTATTTACCATTTCCAAAACAACTGGGAACACAGGAATTAAAAATTAAAATTTTGTTGCAACATGAAAGTGATTCTCCTATATTAAAAATTATGCTTTAAGATTTGGGTACAGAGGGAAGTAGAGTTCAGAGATTTCCAAAATGTCCCATGAGGGAACAAATCTTTAATCTTACCCTTATCCTCAGCTTTATGATATAAGAGCTCAGTCTAAAGATTCCCTTTCATGTCTACTCATCATTGAGAAAATATAAGAAAGAGATATAAAAGGAAACTAAATGAAGTTTCCAATGGCATTGGGATAATAGAATCGGATTAAAAATATAAACAGATTAGAGTGAACCTATAAAACTCAAATAGCTGCTAAGGTTCTAACAAGTAAACAAGTAAAGCCATACAGACATGGGTTGAGGCAGGGGTTTCTAGCATGGAGATGTTTTTCTAACAGAAGGGGTTTTGTTGTTTGTTTTTTTAATTATTATTTGTACATTTAGAAAGGAAGATCTGTAAATTAAGAAACCCAAATGCATCCATCCTTGGATGAATGCTGTTATTTACTCATAGAAAGATGCCTGTCCATACATAGCTCCATATTCTGTTGATCTTTACAGTGTTTCATAGAAAATTGTATATAAGTCTAAACCTAGCTTCTCTGTGTTAAAAGGAAAATATCCTAGTTAGGGAAAAGAAAAGTCTATTTCTTTACAAAAGAAGTGAATACAATCAAACACTGGATAAGATTTTTGTATATTAGAGCTGTACATTGATAATTGTATAAAAACACATTATTAAAATTTCTGTAGTTTCAAATTCAATTGCTCTTGCTACTGGAAATCTCTCGAAGCTTAAAGTCTCTTGAAGTAGGTCCTATAAGTTGCTGTGTTTTGTTACAGGGCAGACATTTTTTAGTAGAGGAAAGTGCTTTGAATAAACTGTGCTGTAAGATCTACCCTATTTTGGGTTGGGGATTTAGCTCAGCCGTAGAGCGCTTGCCTAGCAAGCACAAGGCCCTGGGTTCGGTCCCCAGCTCCGAAAAAAAGATAAAAGAAAAAAAAAGATCTACCCTATTTTAATATGCATGGCCTTTATAGGTATTCTTTATTCTTTAGGGTAGGCTCTTTTAAGAAGTAGCATCACTCCTGTCTGCAAATGTTACCAATTGGACATTGTATTACTGCCGTCACAGATAAAGGAAGCAAACAGGCAGGCTAGCAAGCAAACAAACAAACACACAAACAAAAAACAGTATGATCTATTCCCAGATGGGCGAAAACAAACAAACAAACAAACAAACAAACAAAACATCTCAGGAGAATTGGGTGTCACACAGAAATGTAGTTACTATTTGCATAAATTAACATAGTTATAATTTAATCAAATTTATAAATTTTTCTGATGGCTAGGATCAATCTAAAATATAAATTTGTTTAGACATGTTTGAGAAATTAGAAGCCTAAAATGATGTAGTAGTGACAATCACAGAGTGGCCGCCCTGCTTTACGGTTCCGAGGCACTTATCTGTCTACTATTTTAGTGTGGCTAGGTAGTTCAGTGGTCATCTCTGCAATAGTTACCCAGAGAACAGTTTCCTGATGCCTAGCCATTGGTCTATGTACAACTATCTTTGGCCTTTTTGTACCCTCTGCACATTATTTAAAAGTCTTGATCAGGAGTTCTAATCATACAAATCATAGGTATTTTTTTTCTTTTGTATATTTAGATCATGCACACACACAAAAAAAAATTTGCATTACCTAAGTCCCATGTACTTGGAGTATGGAATGACAGAGCCAGCCATTAATGTAAGTCACTGCAAGTATGATTGGAGGAGGCAGAGAATTTGGTTAGTTTTTCCTTATTAATTTTAACTTGACTTTGCTAACATAGGTCTTATGTATTATTTTTAACTATATATCAAAAAGCTCATTGACTTAATGTCCTAAACAAAGTATAAAATAAAAATATGAAAACCTATTGAACCAGACCCCAATAAAACAGAAATGTCCACAAAATTTTACTATGATGTTTATACAAAAATGAAAACTATTAGCTCACTTTTCTCCATTTCTTAGTTGTTGAGACAGTGAAGTCGCCTCACAGCTCTTCTCCTCTGTCTGATATTCTTATAAGTATTGAAGGGCGGGGAAGATGGTTACAGAGAGGATACATACCAAAATCCAGAGATTGTTCTAGAAGTTTCATTTTGAAACTCATCCCGCATCACGTTCCTATTAAGCACGATTGTCAGGATTTTAACTTAAGTGAATGTGACGTGGCATATGGACTAAGTTTCTTTTAAGTTTCTCATGGATTTAAAATATAAGGGAAAATTGATCATTTGGCCAATATGTTTTTGGTTTTGAAAAACTTCCAAATGTTTAAAAAAGAGTCTTCCGAAAAACCAAATCCATATGCACCCAGGTTTTCCCATGGTTACTACTGAATGATGAAAGGAACTAGAACTGAGGCAGAAAGGGTGGGGAGCATGGTGCATATGTTGTGAGAAACTCCCTCCATGGATATTCCCCAAAATTGGCTAAAAATTAAATGTGGTCCTTATGGCAACTTAACCAAAAGAATCTAACACTTCTATTTTTAGCTATGTGATTATAAATAATATTAGTCTGTCATGAAATGATCCCATGAACACACCAGAAATGGGAAAAGTTAGAAATTTAAAAGACACCCAGTTTTACTTCTTCTCCAGGTTCTCTTGCTGTCTGTGGAGGAGGTGTTGAAGGTTACAGCATGCAGCTGAATTATAACATGACTTATCAGTTTCAGTTCTTTGGGCACAGGTAAAGCAGTCGAAACATCTGGCATCACCATTGCAAATACACAGCAGTTTCCTTCACAGCATCTACAGACCTTTAGAAGACAGTGTACATTATAAACAATATTACGGCATTCAGTTCTGTCAGAGAAGTATTTGAAATGCCATACTGAAAGTGAGGAGTATAGTTCTAACTGAGAGGACAGGAAGGTGTGAGGGTGCAGTGTTGGGTGAGTCCCGGATAGAGAATAAAGAATGAATATGGAGTGCATATAACCAAGTTACATTTTGTACATGCATGGATTCTTAATTAAATAAAATACATTTAAAAATTTTGAACACATAGCATATAAGGATCACAGTAAGTTCAAGTCCAGCCTGGTCAATAAAGTGAGTTCTGGCCTACATGGGTTTATACATTGTGATTTTGTCCTTAAACAAATAAAATAAAAGTCTGTATTTGGATAATTAGCTGTGGGTTGTTTTCCTGAAATTATGGAACAAACATATTGTGTTTTATTTACATATTAAAGTTTTTGAACATATATAAATAATGTTTTACAAAGTAATGTTGAGTGATTGAGCACACATGAATTTGATGAACACCTAAAAATTGAAGAGGCACATTAAAAGTAACACAGCATTCAATTCTATCTATTCATAATCTATAAACCACCTATAAATCATTTTTTCAAATCTCCATCTTTCACCTATACATATCTATACCAACTTTGAAAGATATAAAGAACAAGATAGGAAAACTGTTAGTTAAACATATGTAGACTTTGGATGAACACAGTAAAACATGGTGTATAAAACGAGAGAGCCCTTGCTCAAGCCAGGGTGTGTTAGAGACACTGACATACATACTTTATTCCAAAATTACTCTTTTATATATGGGAGTTCATACAATGGATCTACTACCATTTTAACAATGTAAAATCTCTTCTCTATAAGTAATGATATGTTTCCTCAAATGCACTAACACTACACCAGAAAACTGGTACCCGATCTCCCTCTTGATGTTTTAGATTCTGTACAGTTGGTGGTTTAAAATACATGGGATCAAGCATGACAAATAAAACCATGAGTAATTGGCTAATTGCAAGTGATGTTGGCCGTTCCCCTTTTAATGAAAGAGTGATTAATTGCATTTGTGAATACCCCAGGAGAACAAATTGTTACACAATTATGGAGCAACATTTATTTGGTAGCACGTATATACTCACGTGACAAGAACGTAATCTGATGGAATTAAATTCTGTCTGTCTACATCTGTCTGATCCTCATCTGGATGTGTTCTCTCGTAAAATATCCACGGAGAGTTCTGGAAATGATTATAGCTCCCCTCCAAATAAAATTAGGAATAAGACCAAAGCAGAAAAGGGCAACATAAACAATGAGTCTGACATTCCCTTCAATTCCAAAAGACAATGACCTGCCTTTAAAATGAGGAGAGTTGTCATGATGCTTTAACCACTGTCAGGCAATAGTCTGCCATGCCTTTAATCTCGGCCTTTAGGAAACAGAGGTAGAGAGAGAGATCTTCAGCGCCAGGTCCTGGACAGCCAGGGTATACATAGAAAGCGTCTTAAGACCACCCCAAAAAAGTTAACTGAACACTGAACATCAAAATGAATATCAAAAGTAACAGATTACGCATCAACAAATACATTAGAAAACTATAAATCTGTGGTAGTAGATTGAATAAATAGAGTGGTTGGAATTTTCATTAGATTGTGAGAAGCATGGGCATCACACACATGAACAGGACAGTTGCTCTCTCCAAAACTCTTACTAGAAATAGAAAGACTATAATGTTTCTAATATGGAGAATTTTGAAATTGTTGTCATAAACAAGTGGTCAAAATTAATCTTCAGCAACAAGATGGAAAAAGGAAAATATGAATTACTAATGTGAATGCTCCAAGGAAAGATTGGTCCTACTTCCATGATACTTCTGCCAGGAATATGTAACCTAATTAATAATAAAAACTAAACAGAAAGTGCAAATGGAGAAAAGTACAGAATAATTGAGCTAGGACTTTTAAAGGTATCTAGGTCAAGAAACCAATGGAAATGGAAAAGTTGTTTTAGAGTAAAATCCAGTCATGATGTCTAAATATAATAACTACCCTTAAAAATTTTTGTTTTAACTATGAAGTGTCACAGGATTCTTAACAAACAAATGCTCTTCATAAGAGTCACATACCACATGAAGCTCAAGAAGAAGAAAGACAAAAGTATGGATGTTTCAGTTCTTCTTAGAGGGGAGAACAAAATAGTCACAGGAGGAAATACAGACATAAAATGTAGAGCAGAGACTGAATGAAAGACCATCCAGAGACTGCCACACATGGGGATCCATCCTACATGCAGTCATCAAACCCAGTCACTATTGGGGATGCCAAGAAGTGCATGCTGACAGGAGCCTGATATAGCTCTCTGCTAAGAGGCTCTGCCACAGCATGACAAATACAGAGGTGGATGATTGCAGCCAACCTTTGGACTAAGAACATTGTCCTCAATGGAGGAGTTAGAGGAAGGACTGAGGTAACTGAGGGAGGGTTGCAACCCCGTTGGAAGAACAACAGTATCAACCAACCAGACACCCCAGAGCTCCCAGGGACTAAACCACCAACCAAAGAGTACACATGGAGCAACCCATGGCTCCAGCTGCATATGTAGCAGAGGATGGCCTTGTCAGGCATCAATGGGAGGGAAGGCCCTTGGTCTTGTGGAGGCTCAGTGCCCCAGTATAGGGGAATGGCAGTGCAGGGAGTCGAGTCAGGAGTGGGTGAGTAGGTGGGGGAGCACCCTCATGGAAGCAGGGGTGGGGTTCCAGAGGGGAAACTGAGAAAGGGTATATTTGAAATGTAAATAAAGAAAATATCCAATAAAAGAAAAGAAAAACAAATAAAAGAGTGTACTCTTGATTCTCTGTTGGTGATTACATCTCTCTTCCTCCCCTTTAAGTGTTAGCCTATCTTGCCATACTTGTAAGCATTTAAAATGAGTGAAGAGACCTTAAAACCCTGGTCATTTCATCATATGAAGAAATCTAACCTTCAGTGATATATTGAAACAGTTTGGGGTAAGTATGAATTTTATTGGAAATAATTGAGAATCTTGAATCTGTATGTAGAAAAGGTTGAGCTACTTATGGCTAAATCCTCACTATTTTGGAAACGGCTTACAAATTTTAAGCTGACCAGTTTTAATTTAAGCCAACTAGGTAAAGCTGGCTGTTTCATTAATACCTAAGACAACAGCATCCACTCTTTCACCGGTTCAGAGACTGTTGATTGAGTATTTGTTTTGACCCAGGCAATGGGGATAAGATAGTAAGCAAAGCCAAGCCAGATCGTTGACTTCATTCTGCTAATATTCTAGAGGGAGAAAGAAGAGAAGTGCTAAGGAGATTCCGTTATAGATTGGTATAGGCTTCAGATGTTGTTTACACAACAGGGAGAAGTGAGTAAGAAACAGATAAGACTCTTGATGACCTACGCCATTGTCAATGGAGTAGGGAAAGGTCACAAAACATTTTGTAGAATAATTTTTTCTGGCTCACTGGGAAGAGACAATTCACACCAAGCCTGATGACCTCAGTTGTTACTCTTTGCCCTCCACACACCAGTTTGACTTTACATGTGCATGACAACGCACATGCCCACACATACACATGCCCACGCCAATTAGTGAGAGAATAAATACACGCAAGGAAACATATTTCATTCTTCTTTTCATTTTTGTGGACTATTTAGTCATGGAAAATAAAACTCTTGGACCAGAAGAGCTGGAGTGATGACTCAAAAGGTAACAGTTCTTGCTTATTCTGCATAGGATACAAATGTGTTTCTCCACAGACAGGTCAGATGGCTCACAACTGCTTGTATCTCCCGTTCTTGGGGATCTGATAACTTCTTTGGTCTGCATGGACACCTGGATGCATTTTCACACATGCATAGACATGCAGCAAGAAGAACAACAAGCACACACACACACACACACACACACACACACATTTAAAACTTAATACTTAGATTACAGATGCTACAAAACAATGATCGTACTTTGCAGATACCAATTGAAGAGTATAGAAGAAAGCATGTCAGTGAGTAAGTCTCAGTGGTTAACTTTGCTAACATGACAAACTATTAGTTCCATCATCATGAGCAAGCGTCCGTCTGTCATTGTTTCATCGTTTTAATTAATGGGGTGAGAAAGCTCAAATCAACAAACATCCAACTGTCTTCTCGAAATCACTATAGTATATGTATCTTCTCGCTCTTTCTTTTTTCAGTTTTACTATTTACAAAAGTCTCTTTGTGCAACTACTTTTCACCCTGTTGATGTGGATGGTTTTCCTTTTAAATGCTTGAGGGACCTGGGGTCACTATATTTTCAGTTGTATTTTTCCAGAAAACCCCTGAAAGGACCACTATCAAAGGTGGCGATGACCTGAGAATACAGCCACTGAGGATGCCGGAAATTTGTTTCTGTTTAGGGAGCACAGTGAAAATCCTGACTCCTGAAAGTTTGCCTCATTCATTCTAGTTTAGATTGCCTTGAGAAGGCAGGGTGTTGAGGTCTGGCTTTGGATTTGTGAACATGTGTTTTATATTGGAGCAGCTCTCCTTGCCTGGTTTTGGGCACAGAAGGTATAAATGCTGACTTGGCATTTAACTTCTTGGAGTGATTTCAATTTTCTCTATTTGGTGAGCGATTGTTGTGTAATAGCATTTTCCCCACTTTTAGGGGAAAATACCCATAAAGGTATGACATACTGTTTAATGTTAGTTATGTGCAAGAGAAGGGATTTTTTCTGAAATCAAAACAGAATCACTGGGCTACCTTCATAAGTATGAAAGGTACGAAGTTATGACGGAAGAGTATTGTTCATATTTGCCTGGTAGGAACCATCGCAAAGGCTTCCAGAATCACAGGGACCATCATGGGCTTCTACAAAAGTTGTTAAAATTTTCCAAGAATGAATTTTTTTTTAAGTTTAAGGTCTTCTACAAGAACGTCTGGACAGCAACTCTCTGTTTAAATTGCATGTCTAAGCACTCTTATACATGTTTTTGACTTTTTATCAAAAATTATTGTTTCAACATATCAAATATAATCTTCATTTTGCTTTTAAATCTTAACTTTGCCCATCTCCTTGTCGTCGTATCTGTGTTTCATATGGTGAGGATGTTCTATTGTATCATCCTGACATTCTCAGGTATATTTAAAAATGAAAAAAATTTAAATTATCCTTACATATTTCATGGGACATGTGTGTGTGTGTATGTAAGTCAGAGGATGATGCTCAGGGTTGACTTCTCTCCCTCTAGCATGTAGGTTCCGGGAATGGGGCTCGGAATGCAAGTACCTTAACTACTTAAATCATCTCAGTTGCCAAATGGATTATTTTCCAACAGCACGTCCTTCTGGCTGCTGTTTAGATTGATGCTTCTACTAAATACATGGCAATGTCCTATAAAAATACCAAAAGACTGTGCTATGGAGACAGTGATACCTTCCATTCTATGCTTCCATGGAAATTTTGGATGCTTATTTCCTGTCTTTGACTAGTAGTGAGTGGGAAAGGAAACTTCATCTCAGAACTTACCTGCAAAACATAACTTATCATGGAGTCTTCAGCTATCCTATTAGCTTAGTTAAGGAGGGAAAGTGATAGACAGACAGAAAGAGGTAGAACCAGGCTGACCCAATTTTCCAGCCTTTCAAGCTCAGACATGATACAGATGATTGAACTCCCTCAGCCCAGCGTCTCAAGGATTCACCTGGTTCTGAAATTACCAAATGCTCTCCGAGGTGCAGCCAGCTGAGGATATGCCAGAAGAGAGAAAATGTTCAGTCATGTGCACTCACCACCTGACTTCCTGAAGTAGAAATGTTATGCCAATAAGGGTTTCTTAAGTCACGGTTGGTATATATTGAGCAAGAGGAGATAAGAAAAACAAACTTGACGTTAAATTTCATAGTGATCAATTATAGAACACCTACACTTAAGATTCACGCACAGATTGCTTTGTTAAATGGCTGCATTATATTAAAACATTCATAAGTCTATCATTTTCCAACTACATACCTCCCTGATTTTAAATGTCCACTATTCTTTAGAGAAGGTGCTGGCTAAGACTGGTTAAAAGCAAACATAACAAGGGAGTAGCATAAATCAAAGTATAAATCGCATTCAGCAAATAAAACATAAACCCATTGTGCTAGTTCATATTTATGACTATCATTGGATTATAATGTCAATAAACATACAACTATTATATATTATTATGTAAAATGTTCTGATTACATTAATAAATATATTGTTTAAATAACAGGTATATTTGAAAAGGAGAGAAATTTCTAAATTCATATAATATGAATTATTTTTCCATAATCTGAGTATAAAGTAACATTATGTGAAACAACTGGAGATACAGGATTTTTATTTTGATCATTGCATATTTGAGGGCTCGGCTAATATTCCCTTGCCGCTCCCTCCTGGAGACAAAAATAAATGCGAATAACTACTTAAACAGTGACACAAATCCATGTTAATAAATTAGTACATTCATGAAGGGACTCCCAATTTTACTGGCTAAAAGCGCACCAATATAGACTACATTATGTAGTTTCAAAGGCTCACTGATAAGTGCCTGTATTCAAATCCATTTCTTTGCCCTTTGTGTTCTTATCTTCCCTGGGCCAGCAGACAATCCTGCTTTTCACTAACCTTTGGCACTCCACCATCAGCAGTAAGCCCTGCTCGCCCTCAGCCCTGAGCGCTGTTAATTAGCATCACCTGTGGTATGTGGCATTTGAAGCTGGCCCATCAGCAGCACACACCCGCTTTGGTGTTTGCAGGTAGCACAAGACTCGGTATCGCTGAGCCCTGGGGAGTCCAACTGCTTGCCCTAAAGCAACAGCTAAATGCCCAGCATCCTCAACCAGCTTGCTGGAGCCTCTCCTGGCAACTGCGCTGCAGTAGCATCAGAGTGCAGTAATAACAAACAAGAACTGCACAGGTCGAGATCATGAGGCCATACCCAGAGAGAAAAACGATCCCTCCATTTTCAAATTAAAGAGAAATTGTTGGTATAAAAAAAAAAAACCAAGGAGCTATTTTCTGCCTCTTTAAGATGAAATGTATTTGTTTTTGTATTGAGAATTTTACATTTTGAACCTCTTGTAGCTATGAAGTTTTACACATGTTCAGCTTTTGGCATAGTTTGTTTTTAACCCGTATCCCTTTAAAAAGCCTATCAGGGTGTGTTTTCCCATAAAATATTTTAGTAGTGTAAAGCATTTCATGCATACATTAAGAGGATACAGTTGACACATTTTTAATAAAAAAAAACCATAGCAATGCATAACAAAACATGTAATGAGTGAATTTTACTGAACAATGGATAAAACCTAGGAAGCTAAAGCAAAGGGACTTTAAATGGCTTCGTTTCTGTTCTTATAAAATTGTACCATTTTCATTTTCATTCCCTTTTCCTTGCCAGGAAGAATTTAGCTGTGACAGTTAATGGTTATATTTTGTTGAAGTGAAGTTCTTTTAATGCCAAGCTATTATATCTTCGACATACATAGACGGGAAGGTGCCAAGATTTCTAACAAGTAGGTACACATTCCTCTTTAAACAGAAAGGCACTAAAGAGCCATTGTGCTTCCAGATTGATGTATTGAGAGATATGCAACTGAATTGTCAGTCTATTAAAAACTCTCTCTAAGGAAAATGATTCCATAGAATATATCCTAAAATATAGTCTTTGATCTCCTTGCTTGATTAGAATTAAACAGAAAAAGATACATGCTTTATTAAATAATATTATAAATACACAGGTCAAGCAGAAATGTTGGCTCTGATGGACCAGGTCTCACTACCAAGGTATCATGTTATAGCCTGCTTCTTTCCTGTACTTTTTACATATAAATATAAAACTTAAAAATATATAGGGGGCTGGGGATTTAGCTCAGTGATAGAGCGCTTACCTAGGAAGTGCAAGGCCCTGGGTTCGGTCCCCAGCTCCGAAAAAAAGAACCAAAAAAAAAATATATATATATATAGAAATATAGGGTTCGAATTAAATGATTTCCTTTACCATGAGATGACTCATAAGTATCAAAAGGCAATAGCCAGTGCAATAGAGTAATTATTATGATTTAATGTCTCTTCTATATTTAGAACATGTAAGCCATTCATTGTTCATCTTGGATATCATATGGAACAAAGTGTTGTGCCAGGCATAGTCCTCTCACTCAGCTCCACTCTCTTGGTCCTGTAATGCTATTTTCTCTACATTATGGCCCTTCCTCAAAGAGCTTGAGTCCCTTAATGTCAAAAAAAAAAAGAGTACGCTTTAAGAATGAGTCTTCACACCTGCATGTGTTTCAGCATCGGTAATGGGGTGCACTTCTTTACCAATGTGTTCAGAAAGCAGCTGGAGTCTGGGACTCCAATTTCTTTGCTGGAATGGCTTCAACTGACATAATTTTAATTACAACTGCTCATTTACATATTTTAGATAAGACAGGACAACTCACGGGACACTTCAATTCTATAAATAAATAAAAGGAAAATAAAATACCTAAACAAAATAATGCATAAATCATATAGCTACACATGTTATCAAAGTACTGAAAAGAATTTAAAATATAAAATTAGTCACTAAAGGATTTTGGTTATAACTTCAATACAATATGTAGGTAGCATTTTTAAAAACAGGACTTCTATACTCTTAGTTCCTCAGCATAATACAAAATTTGTATTTTAAATAGTGCATGCATGATTGTTAAACTTGATTGTCAAATTAGTGATATTTATAATCACCATGGAATAAACTTTTGCGCTTACCACTTAGGTCAACTTCCATAAGAGGCTCACCTTAAGTGTTGATGGAGCCATTCCCTGGTTGTAATCCTGGATGGAATATAAAGTCTATAAATGGAACACATCTATGTATCATTCTGTCTCCTGACTGTGGCTACAAGATGACTAGATGACTAGCTGCCTCAAACTCTTGCCGCCATGACTTGCCTGCCTCAATGGACTGAGTTACCAAACTATCAGTCAAAACACTTCCTTCTTCCCTTCCTCCTCCTTTCTAGTAATGTTGTTATCATCATCATCATGATCATCATATGCATGCATTGCGTTATGTTTGCATATGGATGTCAGAAGATAGTTTCATGGAGTTCTTTCTGTCTGCACACTGTTATGTGGACTGCAAGTCATAGTGACTAAGAGAAATTGCTAATCAGTAGTGAATTTCTTAGCAAAGTGAAGCCTTGGATAAAAGGTTGATCTTGCCAGCTTTAGGGACTTGTAGGAACTGCTATCAAGCAGCTAATTCCTACTATAGAGCTTCAGTCACTAAAATTTCTCCTACAATGTTAGCGTTGAGCATTTTGAATCCAAAACATTCCTTGTTAGTTTCTATGAGACTGTATCTTTATTCCCATGCCTAATGCACAGGACAGAGGTAGAAATGAGGATTGTCACCTGTCTAGACTGAAAAAGTTTCCTTTTGTTAAATGATGGTGAAATGGACAGAAGAGCTCAAACCTGAATTCAAATGCTCATTGAGTCAGCTCAAATCTAATACAGAAACAAAACACAAGGTAACAGAGAAATGTAATTAAAGCAAACATTACCAAACCATTAAACAATACCTTAAGAGTGCATTACAATGCTCAGAGCAAACAACTCTAGTGACAAACTACAAGTTCCACTATCACACACACACACACACACACACACACACACACACACACACACACACACACGAGACACATATACATGTATATACATATGTATGTATGTTTATGCACACATACACATCCTCAACAATTCATTGGAGTCAGAGCTTTGTATAATGCACAATGTGACCATGTGAAAAATACAGTCACTGAAGTGGAAAATATTTTTTTGCATTCTCCTACGTTAGCGCTGCCCTTTTCTGTCAGGTGGCGCATGCCTGTGTCCCACAATGGGAGCAATATTTACAAGGTGCATTTTACATAATTCGAGGGAATGACTATCTACTCTTCCAGTGAAAAGAATTCCCCCAGCACTCCTGCTTGCCATTCAGCCTGCTGCTTCGTTTGTTCTATTGTATATCCTGCAGAGTGATACATTGCAGTGGCTTTGCCTGTGGTACGGAAGTGGAGTCATCCATCATTACAATCACGGGAACTGAGGACCTTATGGACTGAGAGTAAATTATGAAGCTATGAGGAAGGCGATCATTTGTGCAGAAACAGCTATTTTATGTTTCTGCACTGGGAACCATCTTTCCTTTCTTGTTTGGAGTGAAAGAGTAAACGCCACAAGACCAGTTCTTTTTTGTCTTTGGATTCATGCTGAAGAAACAGAATGCAATCAATAGAAAATACACTTAACACATCTTGAATGGAATGGTCTTTTTCTTGTTTATTTTGAATTTCAGATGTAATTCTCTCTTGACCTGCTCTTACTGCTTTGCGGCTGTGGGTCCTCCAGATTTAAGTGTGTTATAAATGGATAAATTTCACCAGGAGGAATAATTTAAACTAACTGATTTGAGATCCAGGCTAGGCACTACAAAGAAAAAAGTTGTCAATTGTCTTTGTAGACTTCAGTCATCTACAGTCTAACTAGCTAACTCGTTGCTTTTCTTCTCTTTTATTTTAGTCCTTCTTCTACAATGAAATATCAATGACTGAGAATATGATCTATATTCTGAAGTTAGTGGAAACTTCCTTTGTCTGTTAGTCTTTTTTTTCTTAGTGAATTAGAACCCATTTATCACATAATATGCAAAAAAAGTGACTGAGTAATTTCTACAAAAAACAACTTACTTTAGGATTAAATAATTAAATTGAAATAATCTTTGTTACAAAACATGGCTCTGCAGGAAGAAAGAGAAAGGACCTGAGATCAATGTCCTAGCACCCTTCTAAAAATCTTGCCACAGAAACAGACTATAATCTGAACAATGAAGAGATAGGGATAAGAAGTTCCTTGGGGCATGAAGGACAGACAAGGTAGCAAAATCAGTAACGTCCATGTTGACTGAGTTTTTCTCAAAAACAAGAGTGCAGCATAATTGAGGTTGACATCTACCATTGTCACTTGCATAAACACAACAATAGGACACACATGAATACAGTGTTTTCTTTTTATTTGTGTAAATATGCATTTGTGTTTGAGTGTTTATATTTGTGTGGATCCAAGTATGCGAGAGTATAAATAGCACAGATTTCTTCATCATACAGAGGCCAGAAATTCCCACTTTGATTCTTGAGATAGAATTTCTTGCTTTATCAGGTTCTCAACTGTTCAGTTTGTTAGGACCTAGATGGAATGTTAAGACCTAGTTAAATATTAAGGCATAGGTAACAGTTACCTGAATAGTCTGACATTAAGAAGAAAACTTTCTCATATGTTTCTGCTGTTACTAGGAAACTTTTAAAGAGCCAAGTTGGTTACATATTCTGTTATGTTTTGTGTCCTTGGAAACTAATCACAATAGGGGTCAGTAGAACTTATTTGTATAGTTACCCACAATACGCTTGGACCCAAATCAACCACCCAACATCCTGTCCTGTGCTTGTGTAAAAACTTTTATGGTATAAGCTGCCCCTGGGATGGACCCCAAGATAGGAGAGAGACATGCCTCAATATAAGAAACTATTTGGAATAAAATTTCCATTTTGAGTAGGGGTTGACTAAAGTTGAAGTTTCTAAGACCTCCCTGTTAAACTGACATTTTACTTCACAGAAAGAGAGATGTAGGTGTGGAACTGACATTGTGGTTGACAAGTTAAGACATGATTGTTATGCAAGGCAAGTCCCATACCACAGTTGAATACTCCATCCAATGGAAAGATGATAAATGTATGGCAGGCACTGTGTGCATGTCAAATGTGGCATTTACTGTGTGCATGCTGTGTGGTAGGAACTCTGCATGTCACGTATAGTAGGCATGCAAGCCATAAGGTCAATGTGGAGGTCTAAGGACAAATCTGTCTAGTTGGCTTTCTGCTTTCTCCTTTAAGTCATGTCTGGGAATCAAACAGATTTTTTGAGCCCAAGAAGAAAGCACCCCTTTAAATAGATAACAAGACTTTAAAGAAATAATGTTAAGAAAAATGTAAAAATCTTGAAAAGTGGATTAATTTATATTGCATTGAAAGATTCCTATATGAGAAATAAATATTCAAATGAAATTAAGCTTGTACTTCTTATGACAAATGTCTATCTTTCATATTGGGTAAACACACACACACAAACTTTGCTACTCTAGATACTGGATGTTGAAGCAAAATTCCAACAGATCAAGTTCTAATAAAGTATAAATGTTGGAAAAGAAATCAAACTTCACTGCATGGTGCAAACTGTTATTACTTGTATAGGTATATATAGCATTACCATGTGTGAATGCAAATTTTGCTTAAACAAATCAAAGGCTCAGAATGGCAGTCAGATTAGCTTTCGTTTTCAAAAGTTTATTGGCTTCAGCTGTCAGTTTAAATGGACCCAGTCTCTCCTGCTTTATTGGCACCAGTCTCTACTCTGCCTTTCACTCAGCAATCCAAAGAGACCTTCTCTTGCCAAGTTGGTAAAATTATGTAAACATTAGTATAAAAATAGATGTGTGTGCACTTTTACTAAAATCTTGAAAGTCTGGATGCTTATAAGTATAGGAGTGACAGGAACATCAACTAAATATAGATAATTCTTGAAATTCTCACAAGTGTCATTTGTGCCCATGATTTTCCGTTGTGAGCAGGCTGTTCATCACAGGAAGGACTAATGGTGTGCTTGAAAGTTTCTCTGACAGAGAGGCAAACGCACCGAAGTTCTAGAATTTCACATAGCCTCGAAATGAAATACTGTGAGTCCAATTTCAAAGACAGATTTATAGGCATGATTGTGTAACCTAGGTGGCCTGGATTTCACATGCCCAGTCCAGAATAGATTAAATTCACATGGCTTTCCCAAGGAGCTAAGCAGCTTTGGATGCTTGGTCTGCCTTTCCTACAGGCTGAGTCATACGATCCACAGTTAGTGACTACTGAAGCTGAGGAAATAGCTTTATAGTGTTGTTCTAAGACCTTTTTCAAGACTACACTATAATTTAAAAACAATTTGTGTAACTGACAGAGCACAAGATCTGCATGCAGTATTTTAGTGACACTTCTAACAAGGACTTTAATGTGACTCGATTTTCTAGTTGCATAATTTGCTGCATGAATAATTATTATAAGATTCTTTGTGGACTAGTTGAATGAGGAGAGTAAGATAATCTAGTGTGTGAGGCTCATACACTAAACACATGTAGGATATAGAACATGCATCTTAATCACATAGTGTGGCCGAATTGTATATGCCTATGTTTGAGCCTAAGAAGACTTAGAATTTTTCACTTAGAAAAACTTCCACATGTAAGCAAAGTACTAAACAATTGAAAAGTCATGTGACTTTGGAATAATACATGTGATTCTATCACCAGAAAAAAAATCAAAATAACATTGCCCAGTCTTGTCTGCTGCCCCTTTCTTGATCAACATCCAGAAGTTTCACTTATCAGATTTCTGGGCTCTATACTTTTCATGTACTGGAAAATAACTATTTTCTCTCTTAAGCTCTTGTTCACCCTTATCCTGTGTGTATGTGTGTCCCTAATCATATGTCTGAGAGTCTGGGTACATGTGCCATAGTGTGGATGTGGATGTTAGACGACAACCTTACGAGTTAATTTTAGCCTTCCACCTTGTTGAAGACTGGGTCTCTGTTTTGTTTGCTATGGCAGGGGGTAGCCTAGCTGGTCTGCGTGCTTCTTGCTTCCTCTGTCTTAATTTCCATTTTGCTCTAGGATCACTGAGACAGTAGACAGATACTACAGCAGACTTCACATGGATTTTGGGGATTTCACATTAGGCTTCCCTGAGTCATCTCTCCATCCCTACGCAGCTATTCTTATAGATACCAAAGAGACACACGTGGCTCTTCTTACATCACCTTCCTCAAAAATGTCTTTACAAAATGCCCTTTAACTGTTGTACAAGTTGACTTTTTGCATTGCTAAGAGGAATCCCATGTCTCTAGGAGAGTAATCATTGTGTCTTAAGCATCCTATGGCTTATTGGCTCCATTTGCATGTTCTAATATGTGTGTACTCCTTTCCTGTCTACTGAAAAGACATCTAGCACCAGACAGTGGGGAATTAAATATCTTTTGTTTCAACAAAAAGGTCCTATGTCTTTAATTCAGAGAACACTTTGTTGTCTATTTTTTTTCGAGTCCATTGAGAACCTTATGTAAGCTATTTTTGGTGGATATACAATTTTTATCATTTATTAATAAAAAGGAAAATTTACATTATAGACATGATTTTGGATGATATTTTTACCTTTTAGATTATGAATATAATCACATCTTTTCTTTGTTCACTTTCTACCCTTTAAACTCTCTCCTTTTTAGTTTACTTTTCAAAACTAAAACAATACATAAACTATAAGTAAGAAAAGAAAAATAACTTTCAGGAGGTTGTATTAGCATTTCTCCTTCTATTAGCTAAACATAAAAATAGGTTTTTGGAATATCTTTTTCTTCAGGCGACTCATTTTTTCCTCAAAATTGTCATCAACAGTATAGCTAAAAAACAAAAACAACTAAACAAAGCAAATGAAAAAGCCTCATCTGGAGTAAGTAACATAAAGCTTGCAAAGACAGAAGCTGGACTGGGCCTCAGGACATCTACAGAGGATGGCCCTCCCCAGCAGGTGTTCCTGCAGTATGGAAAAGCCTTCATGCTGATCCTAACAAGTCAGAGTTTTGCCAGTATGGAGCTCCAGTTTTTTGGATATTTTTAACAATTTCATGCGGTCTTGACTGAGTTCCAGTCATGGTTTTAAAAAAAGAAAAAAACACAAAAACACACCCTGTTGTAAAAATATAAAAATAAAATGGTAATGTTGGTCTTTATCCCGCTATGTCCGCACATCGGTGTCCCAAGATATCTTGGCGGAAACACGTCCCAGCCACACACTTTCCTACACTCAAACCCTCACATAAAAGAACACACAACACAATAATCTTAGATCCAATTGATAAGATATAATTGCCCACTTATACATACAAAGCCCGGTACTATCCATCCCTTAGGAACATTAATAACAACCTGTAAATACATAGAGCGGAATCTTAACATCATCTGCCATCTTGTCCTGCCACGGCTTCTCACCATCTCTCTCTCCTGTCTCTTCTTCTCTGTTCTAGTCTCCTCCTCTCCCTTCAGACTTCTCTCCTGCCCATCCTTCCTTCTCCTCCAATGACAGGCCTCCTTCTCTCCTGTACCTGCCCCTCACCTGTACTTTACAAATTCAGTGGGGAGGTGGTTCTGGTGAAGTCACCTGAGTTCTGAATACTTGACTAGGCAGCTGTCCTTGGGGCAGTGGAATTAGCATCAAAATACAGATAACTCCAGGGCAAACCACAAAAACACCCCACCACCCAGGGGGGGAAAAATAACACTGAAAAATCAACCTCAGAATTCAGGCAAACATTCACTCAACCCTTTCTTGGTTCTCATTTTTGTCACTGTGTTTTCCATGAGGTTGGAACCTGTGTTATTATGTGACCAGATCTCATGTATTTGTACCACCGAATATTTGAAGAAAGGTAGCAAAGGAATGCATTGAGTTTAAAATTTCAGATAACAGAATCAGATCTACAGCCATGAAGAAACCCAGAAATCTCATTCCAGAAAGCTTACATATGGACGAAATAGCAGTCAGCATTAGAGTTTGGAGTCTCGTCATGACTATAATCAAAGAGCAGAGTTGGCACATAATAGATATTAACTTAATGGGTGTATGTGCTGATGATACACACCACATAAGTGCCAACTAAAAGGCATAGCAGACACTGTTGCATACTACCATGGTAGAAAATTAAGGATGAAGGCTAGACATCAATTCTATTAGGCAAAATAAACAGCATAGGCATTTAGAATTATGAAAAAAAACCCCAAAAAACAGAAAAGTCCAAATGGTGAAATACAGACAAGAACCTGACAAGCACAGAATAAAGGGATCTTTCTGAAGATTAACAATGTGTAGCCTTGTGCCTAATTCTCTAATATACCTCATATACTATTATATTATCAACTTGGCAAGATCTACAGTCACCCAGGAGACAAATCACAGAGGCCTGGATGAGGGTGTTTGTAAATTATGAGTGGCATCACTGCCTGAACTCCAGCCTAGGACTGAAGAGAAAGGAGAGAGCAAACCAAGTACCAGCATTTATGCCACATTGCTTCCTGGCTATGAGTTAACACGATCAGCAGCTTCAAGCACCTGAACTCTCTCGTTCATACCATGATGGACTGCACCCCTAAACTTTCCTTATCTAAGTTGCTTTTCCAAGATGTGTCACTACCGCAATAAGAAAATTAATGGATGCAACTTCTCACATCCCATCGTGTCTAATTATCACTATGCTATAGATGAAAAAATACTTTACAGGAAAGTTTCGTTTTGTTTTCTGTTTTGATAATTTAAGTCACACTGCGTTCATAGAGACTGGCAAAATAAGCAAAACAGTGGATGGGGAACACTGGAAGAAAATGTTGTTTTAAGCCAAATATCAAGGCAAGCCAAAACAATTAGTGAATAGGATTACTCTTTGGGCAGACAACTAAACCTGAAGCTTAGCTGACCCAAGGGTTCAGGCTAACACAACATGTAGAGGCACGCAGCAAAACATGGCAGATTATGATCGCAGATGGCTTTCGTATTCTACTCATTTCTCAACCACTTTAATTTTTCTAGTCCAATAATTCTGAGTACAGATTAGACTATATTTTGTACTTTGTCACAAGAACTTTACTTATATTTACCTACATTTTAATACTTGCTTTAATACTTTGTTTGTCAATAAAATATATATGACAAACAGTCTGAGAGATAAACATAGTTTTCTTTTTTGTGTAAGAATGTGTGTGTACGTGCGTGTGCATGTACGCACGTGTGTGTGCGTGCGTGTGTGTGTGTGTGTGTCTGTTGTTCTTGTTGTTGCACGTCTATGCATGCACTTATATGTGCTCGTTCCTTTTCAGTGGTTTGCATGTACTCCTGGAGCCCTAAGGTTCATGTCAACTATCTATCACCCTGGACTACTGCCTACCTTATATTGAGTCAGCCTTATCTAGATAACCCTGAGCTTGGTCTCTTGCCTAATCCAGATAGCTAGTCTGATCTTGGTATTCCCAGTCTCTGCCAATCGTGCACAGAGATCACTCGTGAGCCAGCACATCCAGCTGGCTCTTAAATGGGGTTTGAAGAGTTGAATTCAAGCCTAATGCTTGAGCAGAAAATGATTTACCTACTGAACCATCTCCCCGTACCAAAAACTATATATGTCTAGGCATTGCATTTTGTCTTTTATAAGAGTATCTACTTATATTCAAGGTTGAAAATTCACGCATCTAAGACATATTCTTTATGTAATTGGGAGACATACTTCTGCAGCAGTTGATAATTGGCAACTAGATGAAATAAGATGACCAGAGAGTGTTAATGGAAAGAGGCTACTTCAATTTCAGTCTACATTAGGATAATAGGTAACTAACATTTACTAAGGGCTTAATTTTTATGTGTTCATAGTAATTATAACAGTTTCTCTTAACTTTGATACTGTTATTATTTTGAGTAATTACAATTCCGTGATGCACTGTACAGTGTTTCATTTCTACTTATTTTATAAGATTCAAAGTTTAATATCTTCTAGGTTACATCTCACTTAACACTACATATACGAACAAAATAAAATGCCCCTTCAGACTCTAGGAAATGATTGTCAACAGATACAATGTTTAAAAGGGGTGTTAGTATTTTTTAAATACACTAGAAAATTTTCATATGCTTTCAATTATGTAGATGTTTGTTTTCCTTCATATAACGCCAGATACAAAATATTTGCCATGTCTTTCCCATGTAATGACTAAGTTCTTCACACATTGGGCTTCCTTCAATCTAGATCCTCTGAATTTCTATGATCAGTTGGAAGGCAAATAAGAATCTTGTGGAAAGCACAAACAATTTAAAAGGTGAGCTTTATGCATGTAAGACTCTATCCCTCATTCTATGGACTTGAACTCAGTCATATGATGAAGCCAAAGAATTCTGCACAATGAAGTCTATTTTGTGGCCCATATAAAGAGGAAATACATATTTAATGAACAGCTTGTACAAATACCCCGGAGAACATAGAAGCAATATCTGTGTGAAAGGAAGAGAACTCCCCACACTACAAATAATTTAAAAGCATGTTTACAAGAAAATGAATAAGTAAATTGAGTCCATTTGTACAAGTGAATAAATGCAGCAGCAGCAAAACCAAATGAACTACACTTGTTAGGACAAGAGGGATGGATGTGTGGAAGCATAGGTGAACAAAATAGCAAGGCCTGGAAGAGCATACACAATGCAATATTTTCCAATAGAACTTGCAATTAATAAAAATTCAAATTGCTTTTAAGGTACATGATAAATATAGAAAATCATGAATCACTGGTCACAGAACATAGAATAGTGATTTTCTCTAAGAGTAAAACATGGTGTGAGTTTGGTGCAGAACACAAAGTGTCTGCATACTTTTTTAAAATGATCCTGTACAGTGGCTGGGTGCTCAGTTTCAATGTTAATCTTCTAGTTATTCAACTGTGTAACTCATGCCATTATTTATAGCCAAAGTATTGCATTCTTGAATAAACTTTGACAATAGACAAAAGCACAAGAAGGATATTAGTATTTATTTATCATCGAATATTACAGATTTACCAAGCATCTGGTAGTGGCAAATTTTCCTAATCTTTGAATGCTTTGGGACTGTGCTGCTGGTTATTTTAAACAGCTTCTTAAAGCAGGACAAAGCAGTTAATTATATGCCTGTGGGTGTCTTGTGCTCAATTTCATTTTTGCTTTAATTACTGTTATTTTGTGATTTATTTTGATTACAATATCTAAGTTTTAACATGAGGATTTGCTAGTAAACTGCTTTTGAATATGTTGGAGGAAACTGTTTTCCATGCTAATATGCATTTGAAAAAAATGTTGTTTTTCAATTTCATGGGAGAGTTATGTTTTCTATATTTTACATTTTTAATGAGACTTAAGACTAAGACATAAAATAGATTTTATCTTAAAGTCTACTGGAATAATTTATTTTATGAAATGGGAAACAGTAAAAGAAAACAAATAACTTTATTGAATATGCTGTTAGAAACACCCCATCTATGCACTGGAAAGCCAATTTTCATTGGCTTGGAAACCTAAGACAGAACATTTTGGAATATAGATGTATAGACAAAGAAACAGTTTACAATATGATGTTACTTGTCTTTGGTTCAGGTATTAAGCTCAGAGCCTTATTATATTCAGAAGTTCTCAATGTAGAAAGATGGAGGATGTCTAAGCTAAACCCCTCTACTAATCCTGAAGATAAAATGTTTAAAATAAAATAAATAAAACTCACTGAATCTCATGGTACCCCTTTTTCATATAACACTCTAGCAAATGTTATTTCCCTTCATTTAAAGTATATCATCAGGGAAACAGAGCCCTGATTTAATGAGTCCACATTAACATGTAATACATGCAGAAGTATAGTTTTAAAAATTTAAGATGAAGCCCCAATGTCCAATTAATCTCCTTCTTGCACTGTTTTCATTTAGGTTTTAGCATTTGTGGATATGCATATTGTTCAAGCATCTTATTTTGACAAAGGTACACACAGAACCTCAAGCAAATACATTTGCATGAGGCTAGTCATGATATTTTGACAAGTTTAGGATGGATAAATATAAAACTAACTCAGGCACTGTGATGTCTGACAGCCGCTGGAGTTGGCTTCATTATTGTCATGGAAATTCTGTATAAAAATAAATTTGACAAGCTTTGTTGTGTTTGGTGCCATTGAAAAAGTTGTTTGTGTAATTTCTTTGATGATTAACTGGCTAGAGTTTTAATGATGCCATCGAAGAGCAAAACAACAAAGCATCATTCCCAGAGATTGCTACCCAGCCGCTCAGAGAACAGCACATTTGGTAAGCTCACCTTAAATACAAGCTGTTAGGTGAGCATAACATTTCAAAAGTTGGAAAAAAATAAAAGTTATAAGTTAGAATTTATAAAGAATTATCAAACAGTGAAATTTTATTCATTTGAACTAAAACATGTAGCTTTTTTATATTAATTCATCATTTTGATTAGTCCCTTTAAGGCTGTACTGTGTCTAATGAATCCATTATAACACAAACTGCTCTGAAGCACAATGATGCCTCCATCATTAGAGGAGGAAGAGAGGAACCTTTCTCTGAGGAGAATGAGATGGGGGATGATGGTAAGACCTAAAAGTGGGGGAGGTTTACTGAGAGAACAGGGGGGATGACTTGGGACGTAAAGTGAATAAAAAATAATTTTTTAAAAGCAGGAATGAGCCTCATTGTATACTTTTCTTTAAAAAAATTTTTTTCTCCACTATGTAGCAATGCACCCACTCTCTTTTCTGGCTGTCTGGTTTGGTAAATTGGGGCTTGCTACGTATTAGTCGTGCAAATGTAAAAATATAAAATAATTTATTTAAGCTAAATTTACAGCACAGAACCAAGAGATTAATAAAAAGAAAGAACATGAGATAATCTGAATGGAGAATGGAGGGTATTAAAAAAAATGAAAATCTCAATCTCCATCTGTGCCTAGAGCTGGGTCTATCCCACAGCTCTCAGACCCAAAACCTGCCAGCAGGGCAGAGTTGGTGTGCCAGGAACTCTCTCCTTCTTAAATCCACAGACCACAGGCCCACTTTCTCTCCACTGACTGTCCCAGAAGACAACTGCCAGGAGCACACAGGGCTCAGGCAACACAAGGTGGTCTTCGCACCCACAGCAAAATCTGTCCCATAGCACTCCAGACCCAAAACCTTCCCTGAGCTCCTCTCCCATAAGCACTTTCACTCCTAAGATACAGGCTCAAAGGCGGACAGGCCCACAGGATGGAAAATCTCCAGGCTGAGACAGCAAAACCAACTAACCATGGAGACAACCATGGAGATAGAAAACCTAGGAGTCATAGATACAAGCATCACCAATAGAATACAAGAGATTGAAGAGAGACTCTCAGGGGTAGAAGATACTATAGAAAACATTGACATAATGGTCAAAGAAAATGCAAAAAGCAAAAAGCTCCTAACCCAAAACATACAGGAAATCCATAAGCTCTAGAACAAAAAGAAGCAAATTTATCCAAGAGGAGCAGGAGCCAGAAATAATCAAACTCAGAGCTGAAATCAACCAAGTTTTTTTTTTTTTAAAAAAAAAGAACTATACAAAGAATAAAAAAATAAAAAGAATAAAAAATAAAAAAAATAACCCAGGAGCTAGATATTTGAGAAAGTCAACAAGACAGATTCACCCTTAGCCAGACTAACCAGAGTACAAAGAGACAGTATCCAAATTAACAAAATCAGAAATGAAAAGGGAGACATAACAACAGAAACTGAGAAAATTCAAAAAATCATTAGATTCTACCACAGAAGTCTATACTCCACAAAACTGGAAAATTTGGAGGAAATGGACAATTTTCTAGACAGATACCAGGTACCAAAGTTAAATCAGGATCAGATAAACTGTCTAAACAGTCCCATTATCCCTAAAGAAATAGAAGCAGTCCTTAAAAGTCTCCCAACCAAAAAATGGGGACGAGAGGGGTTTAACAAAGAAGTCTATCAGACCTTCACAGAAGTTCTAATACCAATACTCTTCAAACTATTCCACAAAATAGAAACAAAAGGAACTCTACTCAATTCATTCTGTTTTGTGTGTGTGTGTGGGTGTGTGTCTAGTTTATTTCACATAGCATAATCTTTTTTTTATTTATTTTTATTAACTTGAGTATTTCTTATATACATTTCGAGTGTTATTCCCTTTCCCGGTTTCCGGGCAAACATCCCCCTTTCCCCTCCCCTTCCTTATGGGTGTTCCCCTCCCAACCCTCACCCCATTTCCGCCCTCCCCCCAACAGTCTAGTTCACTGGGGGTTCAGTCTTAGCAGGACCAGTGCTTCCCCTTCCACTGGTGCTCTTACTAGGATATTCATTGCTACCCATGAGGTTAGAGTCCAGGGTCAGTCCATGTATAGTCTTTAGGTAGTGGCTTAGTCCCTGGAAGCTCTGGTTGCTTGGCATTGTTGTACATATGGGGTCTCGAGCCCCTTCAAGCTATTCAAGTTCTTTCTCTGATTCCTTCAATGGGAGTCCTATTCTCAGTTCAGTGGTTTGCTGCTGGCATTCGCCTCTGTATTTGCTGTATTCTGGCTGTGTCTCTCAGGAGCGATCTACATAGGGCTCCTGTCGGTCTGCACTTCTTTGCTTCATCCATCTTGTCTAATTGGATGGCTGTATATGTATGGGCCACATGTGGGGCAGGCTCTGAATGGGTTGATCATCCGTCTTGAGGTTCATTTGTTCTAGGCATCTAGGGTAATTCAAGCATTTGGGCTAATAGCCACTTATCAGTGAGTGCATACCATGTATGTCTTTCTGTGATTGGGTTAGCTCACTCGGGATGATATTTTCCAGTTCCAACCATTTGCCTACGAAATTCATAAAGTCGTTGTTTTTGATAGCTGAGTAATATTCCATTGTGTAGATGTACCACATTTTCTGTATCCATTCCTCTGTTGAAGGGCAGCTGGGTTCTTTCCAGCTTCTGGCTATTATAAATAAGGCTGCGATGAACATAGTGGAACACGTGTCTTTTTTATATGTTGGGGCATCTTTTGGGTATATGCCCAAGAGAGGTATAGCTGGATCCTCAGGCAGTTCAATGTCCAATTTTCTGAGGAACCTCCAGACTGATTTCCAGAATGGTTGTACCAGTCTGCAATCCCACCAACAATGGAGGAGTGTTCCTCTTTCTCTGCATCCTCGCCAGCATCTGCTGTCACCTGAGTTTTTGATCTTAGCCATTCTCACTGGTGTGAGGTGAAATCTCAGGGTTGTTTTGATTTGCATTTCCCTTATGACTAAAGATGTTGAACATTTCTTTAGGTGTTTCTCAGCCATTTGGCATTCCTCAGCTGTGAATTCTTTGTTTAGCTCTGAACCCCATTTTTAATAGGGTTATTTGTCTCTCTGCGGTCTAACTTCTTGAGTTCTTTGTATATTTTAGATATAAGGCCTCTATCTGTTGTAGGATTGGTAAAGATCTTTTCCCAATCTGTTGCTTACCGTTTTGTCCTAACCACAGTGTCCTTTGCCTTACAGAAGCTTTGCAGTTTTATGAGATCCCATTTGTCGATTCTTGATCTTAGAGCGTAAGCCATTGGTGTTTTGTTCAGAAAATTTTTTCCAGTGCCCATGTGTTCCAGATTCTTCCCTAGTTTTTCTTCTATTAGTTTGAGTGTGCCTGGTTTGATGTGGAGGTCCTTGATCCACTTGGACTTAAGCTTTGTACAGGGTGATAAGCATGGATCGATCTGCATTCTTCTACATGTTGACCTCCAGTTGAACCAGCACCATTTGCTGAAAATGCTATCTTTTTTCCATTGGATGGTTTTGGCTCCTTTGTCAAAAATCAAGTGACCACAGGTGTGTGGGTGCATTTCTGGGTCTTCAATTCTGTTCCATTGGTCTATCTGTCTGTCTCTGTACCAATACCATGCAGTTTTTATCACTATTGCTCTGTAATACTGCTTGAGTTCAGGGATAGTGATTCCCCCTGAAGTCCTTTTATTGTTGAGGATAGTTTTAGCTATCCTGGGTTTTTTGTTATTCCAGATGAATTTGCAAATTGTTCTGTCTAACTCTTTGAAGAATTGGATTGGTATTTTGATGGGGATTGCATTGAATCTGTAGATCGCTTTTGGTAAAATGGCCATTTTTACTATATTAATCCTGCCAATCCATGTGCATGGGAGATCTTTCCATCTTCTGAGGACTTCTTCAATTTCTTTCTTCAGAGTCTTGAAGTTCTTATTGTACAAATCTTTTACTTGCTTGGTTAAAGTCACACCGAGGTACTTTATATTATTTGGGTCTATTTTGAAGGGTGTCGTTTCCCTAATTTCTTTCTCGGCTTGCTTCTCTTTTGTGTAGAGGAAGGCTACTGATTTATTTGAGTTAAATTTATACCCAGCCACTTTGCTGAAGTTGTTTATCAGCTTTAGTAGTTCTCTGGTGGAACTTTTGGGATCACTTAAATATACTATCATATCATCTGCAAATAGTGATATTTTGACTTCTTTTTTTCCGCTCTGTATCTCCTTGACCTCCTTTTGTTGTCTGATTCCTCTGGCTAGAACTTCAAGAACTATATTGAATAAGTAGGGAGAGAGTGGGCAGCCTTGTCTAGTCCCTGATTTTAGTGGGATTGCTTCAAGTTTCTCTCCATTTAGTTTAATGTTAGCAACTGGTGTGCTGTATATGGCTTTTACTATGTTTAGGTATGGGCCTTGAATTCCTATTCTTTCCAGGACTTTTATCATGAAGGGGTGTTGAATTTTGTCAAATGCTTTCTCAGCATCTAATGAAATGATCCTGTGGTTTTGTTCTTTCAGTTTGTTTATATAATGGATCACGTTGATGGTTTTCCGTATATTAAACCATCCCTACATGCCTGGGATGAAGCCTACTTGATCATGGTGGATGATTGTTTTGATGTGCTCTTGGATTCGGTTTGCCAGAATTTTATTGAGTATTTTTGCGTCGATATTCATAAGGGAAATTGGTCTGAAGTTCTCTTTCTCTGTTGTGTCTTTGTGTGGTTTAGGTATAAGAGTAATTGTGGCTTTATAGAAGGAATTCGGTAGTGATCCATCTGTTTCAATTTTGTGGAATAGTTTGGATAATATTGGTATGAGGTCTTCGATGAAGGTTTGATAGAATTCTGTACTAAACCCGTCTGGACCTGGGCTCTTTTTGGTTGGGAGACCTTTAATGACTGCTTCTATTTCCTTAGGAGTTATGGGGTTGTTTAACTGGTTTATCTGTTCCTGATTTAACTTCGGTACCTGGTATCTGTCTAGGAAATTGTCCATTTCCTGTAGATTTTCAAGTTTTGTTGAATATAGGCTTTTATAATAAGATCTGATGATTTTTTTTGAATTTCCTCTGAATCTGTAGTTATGTCTCCCTTTTCATTTCTGATTTTGTTAATTTGGACACACCCTCTGTGTCCTCTCGTTAGTCTGGCTAAGGGTTTATCTATCTTGTTGATTTTCTCAAAGAACCAACTTTTGGTTCTGTTGATTCTTTCTATGGTCCTTTTTGTTTCTACTTGGTTGATTTCAGCTCTGAGTTTGATTATTTCCTGCCTTCTACTCCTCCTGGGTGTATTTGCTTCTTTTTGTTCTAGACCTTTTGGGTGTGTTGTCAAGCTGCTGACATATGCTCTTTCCTGTTTCTTTCTGCAGGCACTCAGCGCTATGAGTTTTCCTCGTAGCACAGCTTTCATTGTGTCCCATAAGTTTGGGTATGTTGTACCTTCATTTTCATTAAATTCTAAAAAGTTTTTAATTTCTTTCTTTATTTCTTCCTTGACCAGGTTATCATTGAGTAGAGCATTGTTCAACTTCCACGTATATGTGGGCATTCTTCCCTTATTTTTATTGAAGACCAGTTTTAGGTCGTGGTGGTCTGATAGCACGCATGGGATTATTTCTATCTTTCTGTACCTGTTGAGGTCCGTTTTTTGACCAATTATATGGTCAATTTTGGAGAAAGTACCATGAGGAGCTGAGAAGAAGGTATATCCTTTTGCTTTAGGATAGAATGTTCTATAAATATCCGTTAAGTCCATTTGGCTCATGACTTCTCTTAGTCTGTCTACATCTCTGTTTAACTTCTGTTTCCATGATCTGTCCATTGATGAGAGTGGGGTGTTGAAATCTCCCACTATTATTGTGTGAGGTGCAATGTGTGTTTTGAGCTTTAGTAAGGTTTCTTTTACGTATGTAGGTGCCCTTTTATTTGGGGCATAGATATTTAGGATTGAGAGTTCATCTTGGTGGATTTTTCCTTTGATGAATATGAAGTGTCCTTCCTTATCTTTTTTGATGAATTTTAGTTGAAAATTGATTTTATTTGATATTAGAATGGCTACTCCAGCTTGCTTCTTCTGACCATTTGCTTGGAAAGTTGTTTTCCAGCCTTTAACTCTGAGGTAGTGTCTGTCTTTGTCTCTGAGCTGTGTTTCCTGTAGGCAGCAGAATGCAGGGTCCTCGTTGCATATCCAGTTTGTTAATCCATGTCTTTTTATTGCGGAGTTGAGGCCATTGATGTTGAGAGATATTAAGGAATAGTGATTATTGCTTCCTGTTATATTCATATTTGGATGTGAGGTTGTGTTTGTGTGCTTTTCTTCTCTTTGTTTTGATGCCAAGACGATTAGTTTCTTGCTTCTTCTAGGGCATAGCTTGCCTCCTTATGTTGGGCTTTACCATTTATTATCCTTTGTAGTGCTGGATTTGTAGAAAGATATTGTGTAATTTTGGTTTTGTCATGGAATATCTTGGTTTCTCCATCTATGTTAATTGAGAGTTTTGCAGGATACAGTAACCTGGGCTGGCATTTGTGTTGTCTTAGGCTCTGTATGACATCTGTCCAGGATCTTCTGATCTTCATAGTTTCTAGCGAAAAGTCTGGTGTGATTCTGATAGGTCTGCCTTTATATGTTACTTGACCTTTTTCCCTTACTGCTTTTAATATTCTTTCTTTATTTTGTGCGTTTGGTGTTTTGACTATTATGTGACGGGAGGTGTTTCTTTTCTGGTCCAATCTATTTGGAGTTCTGTAGGCTTCTTGTATGCCTATGGGTATCTCTTTTTTTAGGTTAGGGAAGTTTTCTTCTATGATTTTATTGAAGATAATTACTGGTCCTTTGAGCTGGGAGTCTTCACTCTCTTCTATACCTATTATCCTTAGGTTTGATCTTCTCATTGAGTCCTGGATTTCCTGTATGTTTTGGACCAGTAGCTTTTTCCACCTTACATTATCTTTGACAGTTGAGTCAATGATTTCTATGGAATCTTCTGCTCCTGAGATTCTCTCTTCCATCTCTTGTATTCTGTTGGCGAAGCTTGTATCTACAGCTCCTTGTCTCTTCTTTTTGGTTTTCTATATCCAGGGTTGTTTCCATGTGTTCTTTCTTGATTGCTTCTATTTCCATTTTTAATTCCTTCAACTGTTTGATTGTGTTTTCCTGGAATTCTTTCAGGGATTTTTGTATCTCCTCTCTATGGGCTTCTACTCGTTTATTTATGTTTTCCTGGAATTCTTTCAGGGATTTTTGTGTCTCCTCTCTATGGGCTTCTACTTGTTTATTTATGTTTTCCTAGAATTTTTTCAGGCATTTTTGTGATTCTTCTCTGTAGGCTTCTACTTGTTCTCTCATGGAGTTCTTCACGTCTTTCTTGAAGTCCTCCAGCATCATGATCAAATAGGATTTTGAAACTAGATCTTGCTTTTATGGTGTGTTTGGATGTCCCATGTTTGTTTTGATGGGAGAATTGGGCTCCAATTGTGCCATGTAGTCTTGGTTTCTGTTGCTTGGATTCCTGCGCTTGCCTCTTGCCATCAGATTATCTCTAGTGTTACTTTGTTCTGCTATTTCTGACAGTGGCTAGACTGCCCTATAAGCCTGTGTGTCAGGAGTGCTGTAGACCTGTTTTCATGTTTTCTTTCAGCCTGTTATGGGGACAGAGTATTCTGCTTTCGGGCGTGTAGTTTTTCCTCTCTACAGGTCTTCAGCTGTTCCTGTGGGCCTGTGTCTTGAGTTCACCAGGCAGGTCACTTGCAGCAGAAAAGTTGGTCTTACCTGTGGTCCTGAGGCTCAAGTTCGCTCTCGGGGTGCTGCCCACGAGCTCTCTGTGGCGGCAGCAACCAGGAAGATCTGCGCCACTGTTTCTGGGAGCTTCAGTGCACCAGGGTTCCAGATGGCATTTGGTGTTTTCCTCTGGAATCAGTAATGTGTGCAGAGTGCAGTCTCTTCTGGTTTCCCAGGCGTGTCTGCCTCTCTGAAGGTTTAGCTCTCCCTCCCACGGGATTTGGGTGCAGAGAACTCTACTCAATTCATTCTTTGAAGCACCAATTATGCTTATACTTAAACCCACGAAAAGTCCCTACAAAGAAAGAGAACTTCAGACCAATTTCCCTTATGAAAATGAACGCAAAAAATACTCAATAAAATTCTTGCAAACATAATTCAAGAACACATCAAAATGATCATCTGTCATGATCAAGTAGGCTTTATCCCAGGGATGTAGGGATGGTTCAATACAAGGAAACCCATCAATGTAATCCACTATATAAACAAACTCAAAGATTAAAAACCACATGATCATTTCATTAAATGCTGAGAAAGCATTTGACAAAATTCAACACTGCTTCAGGATAAAAGTCTTGGAAAGATCAGGAATTCAAGGCCCATACCTAAACATAGTAAAAGCAATATACACCAAACCAGTAGTCAACATCAAACAAAATGGAGAGAAGCCTGAAGCAATCCCACTAAAATCAGAGACTAGGCAAGGCTGCTCCCTCTCCCTACATATTCAATATAGTACCTGAAGTCCTAGCCAGAGAATTTAGACAACAAAAAAAAAAAAAGGTCAAAGGGATACAAATTGAAAAGTAAGAACTTAAAATGTCATTATTTACAGATGATATTATAGTATACTTAAATGACCCCAAATTCCATCAGAGAACTCCTACAACTGATAGATAAGTTCATCCAAGGGCTGGATATAAAATTAACTCAAAGCCTTCCTCTAATCAAAGGATAAACAGGCTGAGAAAGAAATTAGGGAAACAACACCCTTTACAATAGCTACAAATAACACAAAATACCTCCGTGTGACTCTAACCAAGCAAGTGAAAGATCTGTATGACAAGAGCTTCAAGTCTCTGAAGAAAGAAATCAAAAAAGATCTCAGAAGATGGAAAGATCTCCTATGTTCATGGATTGGCAGGATTAATATGGTAAAAATGGCTATCTTGCTGAAAGCAATCTACAGATTCAATGCAATCCCCATCAAAATTCCAACTCAATTCACACATCATATGAAGCTCAAGAAGAAGGAAGACTAAACTGTAGATACTTCAATCCTTCTTAGAAAGGAGAACACAGTATTCAGGGGAGGAAATACAGGGACAAATAGTGGAGCAGGAGTCTCTGAAAAAGTCTTTCAGAGACTGTCCCAACTTGGGATCCATCCCATATGCAGCCATAAAATGCAGTCCCTATTGCTGTTGCCAAGTGTTTGCTGACAGGAACCTGATATGGAAGTCTCCTGCAGGGTTCTGCCAGAGTCCTACTGATACAGATGAGGATGCTTGCAGCTAACCACTGGACTCAATCGGGGACCTCAGTGGAAGAGACTGAAAGAGCTGAACGGGTTTGCAATCTTATAGGAAGAACAACAATATCAACCAATCAGACTCCACCACAGCTCCCAGGGACTAAACCACCAGCCAATGGGTACACATGGAGGGACCCATGACTCCAGCAGCGTATGTAGCAGAGGATGGCATGGCCAAGCATTAAGAGGAAAAAAAGCCCTTGGTCCTGTGAAGGCTCTTTTTCCCAATGAGGTGGAATGCCAGGGCGGTGAGGATGGAGTGGGTAGGTGGGAGTGGGAGCATCCACATAGAAGTAGCAGAAGGGGGAGGGAGTATGGGAGAAGAGGAAAGGGGGATAACATTTAAAATGTAAATATATAAAATATTCAAGAAAAATAAAATTTAAAAAAAGAAAATCCTGGTTTTTAACCTTGTTGATATTCAGACCTATGACGTTAGAGCCTATGATCTTTAGACTTGAATTTAACTGGCATTAATATCTCTCTCAGGAATAATCAAACATCCGATTTTTAACACATAAAAAGGAATCTCAATCCCATGTGATACACTCTGCTTAATTTCCACAATTATAAATGGGGCATTTATAAATCTCAGGCTATGGTATTAATATAATACATATTATATTATAATTGCACAGTGTATTTTATTATTATTATTATTATTAATTCCTTTGTTATTAGAAAATTTCAAATTTAAACTTCCAGTTAGACAGCTGGGAGTTATATTAAGAAATGTCTTAATAATTAAATAATGCCTAAAGGGCATTGCAAACTTTTCATTTCTTAGTGCTTCTTACTTTTAAAATTTTTATTGTACCTTTATACATAATAAGCAGTTTGTCAGTTGTATTTGTTTTAAGGACATAAATGTGAGACCACAGTGTAACCATTCTTCAGAAACACATTGATTAATTGTTCTTGTGATTGTTCTATGTTTTTCTGGTTTCCTTTCAATCATTGGTTTACAGAGTTTCATAGTATTCCATTACCTGGATGCTCCACAAGTTATTTACCCTTCTGCTATAAATATTTTTCCTAATGTGAGCAATGTTGTCATCCTGAACATGCTAATTTTTCTCTTAGATACATATATTATCCTAGGGCAGTGATTTTCAAATGGTTGATCATGAGACAGAACAAAATACTTCAGAAATCTCTTTTGTTTTGACTACTAAGTAAACATACTTTCTCAAAAGTTCAAAAACAATACTCATTTGAGAAAGTTTCATAGTTGGTTTTCTATTATACGGTTCTTATGGATAGATATTTTATTTTAATATGCAAATCATTTCATCATCTAAGTTTTAAGATCACAAGATTAAGAGAATAAAGGCTCTGTTTCATCAAGTTTGACTAAGGAACTTAGTTTGAGATGGCTTCAGTCTTACCATCATGTCTTTGAGTGATCCTTCTTTGACTGAATGGTGGATCGTGCAGGAGCAGTGAGATTGGCATCTCAGTAACAGCATCATGGACACACATGTCAGCTTTGAAAGGCACTCATGGGTTCTGATGTACAGTATTACTGAAAATGGAAATACGAAAGTTTATTAGGTATTTTCAGTGATAGCAGCAGTGGGGTGTTTTATTTTTTAATAAATCACATATTAAAATCAAACATCAGTTAGACAAACTATTTTTTTAATCCACAAAGTTGCATAAACACCAGAAGTCATTGAAAACAACCTGACACTGCTTTGAATAGGATTTTAAAGAAGCTCAAGGCACACTTTTTTTTAAAAGAAGAAGCTGTACATGTTTGTTGAAGTTTAAAAATTATTGGTTTATTTGCAAGCAGCACCATACAGGGCACAGGTAACTCAAGTGGAAACACACAAATAAGTATAAATGGTTGTTGACTATGTAAATCAATGACAACAACAGGTTTGAGCAATATGTATATTGTATATAGTGCAGTGTTCATGCATATATCATATGAGGAATTTTTTAGGTAGAGAGAAAATACATCAGTGATCAGTTTTCATGTTTTCTAAGAATTTGTAATAGTCTTAATTTATATATTGTTTCAAATGTCACTGAATGTGTCAGAGTCACTGGGGTAACCATAAATAGACAATTAAAGAATTGGTAGCTTTTCAGGCAAAGAGAAAATGTAAAATTAAACAATAAATTGTACCACCCCCCAGAGCCCAGCAATCATCATAGTTACTGATGAAATACTGAAGCATTTTGCATGAGCTAGGATGCCTATTATTAGCAGTTACTAAAAACATTACAGTTCATATTGTCAACATCTTCTCAGAGCTTCCAAAGAGGAGAGTAAAGAAACAGTATGAAAGGAAAAGGAGGAAGTGAATGGTGCTTACGTACTTATAGATAACATGGTGGGGCAGAAGGTCAAAATGACTTCAAGTGAATAAATGTGCTTACCAGGTTCAGTGGAGAAAGGTTTGGTATACTTCCAAACAACAGCCATGAACAAGTGAAATTGTTGGAAGTTATACCATTTCCAAGGAGGAGAAAACTATACAATACAGTAAAAAATTAACATCATTAACTGTAAGTCTTTTACCATTTGGCAAATCCACTATTATGACAAACATGAACAAGATAACAAAAGTCATTTACAATGAGTTTAAATCAGCAACATTTGTAACAGTTCAAAACTGAAGAGAACTGAAGTATCAACCATAAACAGTTAATAACTCGAAATAAATATATTGTGTGACATATTCTTCACATATAATCATAGACAACAATAGGAGTGAACCCATTAGTGTTACAAATAATAGCATATATTAATCTCATAAAAATTAAATTAATATCCCTAGTACAAATCCAAAATTGATCCTACATTTTATTTTATAAAGGTGAAAAAATTTCCATGACAATAGAAGTCATATTAATGGCTTACCAATAAGAAGGTTGGAAGTAATAACTGTGGGAGGGTATGACAGATGCTTCTAAACTACCAACACAATTATTTTTATTTTTATTTCATTTATAGATACATGGAAGATGTGTTCTATCTCTTCTGCATTCATATAAAGAAAAGCAAAACATAACAATTTACACTAGTTGAAATTGTATATTGTATATTTGTTTTTTCTTCAGTTCCATTCCTAAAACTTACAAGTACAAAAGAGTTAATCTACACATGTCAGTATCAGGAAGTAGGAGATATCAATATTTGGGGCCTAAAAGGAGGTCTTTGGATTATTGAGTGTCTTCAAGACAGCTTGTGGCTTGTTCTGTTCGTCTCTGTCTTTGTCTCTTTTCTGTCTCTGTCTATCTTTCTGTCTCTATCTCTCTATCTCTGTCTGTCTGTAGGTCTATCTGTCCATCTCCCTCTACTTCATTGCTTCCCTCTCACTTTCCACCTCCCACCTCCTCTCAGCAATGATAATTTTTTCTCAGTATGTTCATTTTCAAGCTTCCATGTGTTTCGTGCAGAGTCTATACATATATGTTTACTGTCAACCCCATTGTATACATTGACTTCCCAAGAACCAGAATGAACATCTCCACATAGCAAACCCCAAAATATAAAGACCCTTTTCTCTCTTTGCTTTCGATTTGAAAATTATTCTTCCTTTCCTCTTCTAGTTTGACAAATATTCTGGGATCTGTCCTCAAATAAAACAGGATGAAAATAAGGGGAGAGAAGGGGTGATTCTAGGAAATCAAATTCAGAGCAGAGTAGGAAGAGAGTTGCTGTATTTCATAATCAAGTTTTATCAGTAATGTAGACAGACTCTTATCTGTTTGTGTGTGTGTGTACTTTCAGGGGATCAAATTAAGCTGGCAAATTTTTCAGCATTTTTTCCCATTCAGATGGAGTATTAGAGTCTTACTGCTGTGAACAGACACGATGACCAAGACAACTTGTTTAAGGGCATTTAATTGGGGCGGGCTTACAGGTTCAGAGGTTCAGTCTTATCATCAAGTTGGGAACATGACAGGGGCCAGGCAGGCATGGTGCAGGAGGAGTGGAGAGTTCCAAATCTTCATCTGAAGACTGTTAGGAGAAGACTGACTCCTATGTGGTTAGGAGGAGGGACTCATTGCCCACCCTCACAGTGACACCCTTCCTCCAACAAGGCCACATCTACTCCAACAAGGCCACATCTTCTAATAGTGCCACTCCCTTGGCCAAACATATTTGAACTAGCTCATGCCCTTTACACTAAGTTGGAAACTGATGAGACAGTGTCTCTATGTAACAGAAAGCAAATCTCTGAGGTCTCTACTTCCTTCTCTTAGGACACTCATAATGTCTTCTAATAGATATCTCAAACCCAATTGGCCAGATGGAAAAAAGGCACACACTAAGCAAGGCTAGGTAAGAGCATCCAGCTAACTATACTAAGCCCAGGATTGAGTCATCCATCACAGGCACCACATGTATTAGTAGAGATGTCTTCATAAAATTAAAGCCTCAAAGTACCTAAGTTACCCTTCTCTTTCAGTCTGGTTAGCTAAAGATCTGAAGTCAGGTAGCAGACACTGGCCTGAATTCCACACAAAGAAAATTTGTGAACATAATCAGATATAAATTTTTTATATCATATAAAGAAGACTTTAAATTTGGTCATGTTGGATAAGGGAAACTGAAATTTTCCTTCTCTCCTATATGTGCAAAAACAGATGGGTTACAATAGAGAAAAAGACAATTCTTGGGGAAAAGAACTTTGGTAACTGTAATTTTTTTTTAAAAAACAACTGATCCCAACTGTTCAAAGCACTAAAAGGAACTTTAAGAATACAATGTTCGGGTGAGAAGCCATGGCAGGACAATGGAGGCTGGAGGTAAAGATCTTACTCTGTGTATCTACAGGTTGTTATCAATGTTCCTAAGGGATGGTTGGTACCAGACTTTGTATGTTTAAATGGGCAATTATAGCTTATCAATTGGATCTAAAAAAAAAAGAATACAATGTTCATGTGGCTGAAACTCGAATATGATAAAACATAAGTATTAGTTACCTGGCCATTTATCTATGTTCTAAAATGCAAATGTGTGTATGTTACTTGAAGAAATTTTAAGTTATATGTAGTAAAAATGTTTGGATATATATTTATACCATGGTTTGGATTTAGTAATGCTTATTCATCATCAAATATTTAGTGCAAAACCTGTTTGACTTCTCATATTTTATTAAAATATGTTGGAGAGGCAAGTTGATCCAAGAAGTAATGTACAATATATAATATATATGTATATGTATATAGTATATACAATATATAATATAATACAATATATAATAATATATAATACAATTTAGATTATATATGAGCATAATAATGGATACTGACTTTAAGATCATGAAATTATGAAATATGTAATTATTTTACTATATACTACCAAAAATATTTGCTAAAAACTAAAACCTTTTGCTGAATGTAGTAGCAAACTTATTTTTATTTTGTTAATTTTATATTTAAAACTTTTTTCATGCAACATATATGTGTATATTGATCATATTCTTACCCCTCCTTAAATTATCCCTGGTCTTCCTCATTTCTCCTTCTACTGAATTTCGTGTTCTCTCTCTCTCTCTCTCTCTCTCTCTCTCTCTCTCTCTCTCCCTCTCTCTAAATATATATATATATATATATACATACATACATACATATATAACAAAATGAAAATATGTATATATATATACTACAAAAAAGTAATGCGAACAATACTATCAAAACAAACAAAAAGAAATCATACCCACATGAAAAAAACCTGAAGTACATTCAGTGTTGTCCAAACACTCCTCAGGATATGTATATATGGATGAGGGATTTTCCCAAATATTCCTGCCTTTGATTAGAGTTGATATGCCCAGTGACACTGTTTTTGTGAAAATTGGCTTCTTGGGGGGCATTTTTAAAACACTACCCCTTCTCAGTGCTGGGATTTTATCTTGTTTAAATGCCTTACGTATGCTGTTACAGTGTCTGTGAGTTCATATCTGTATGAGTCCTGTTTGTGCAGGATAATGGTATTTCCTTTTGCCATCCACCACATCTGGCTCTTAAGATCTTTCTGATTCCCCTTTCACAAGATCATGAGCCTTGGGATAATGTTTTCATAAAGACATCACAGTAATGAGGGTTCACCCTGCACATCTTCTAATTGTTTTGGATCTGTATGTTAATTACTACCTACTGCAAGAAGAAACTTTTCTGGTGAACATTAAGCAACTCTCTCATATATAAGAAGAGCATATATGTCATCAAGAATCATTTTATTGCTATGCTTCTTTAGCAGTATAATGATATTTTCCCCCTAGGCCCAGGATCTATCTAGTCTCAGATTCTTGGACACATTAGTGGTGCCAGCTATGAGTTCCGTCTTGTGGACACGGAGTGGGTCTTCAATCTAAACAGAAGTGCTTGGTTACTCTCATATGTGTTCCTCTATTGGACTAGTATATCTTACACACACATCTCAGTTATAGGCTGAAGGCTTTGTAGTTGGATGAAGTCGATAATTAATTTTCTCTTTTGGTAGTGTGCAAAGTGCCTGACAGCACCATGAACACTGATCAGCAGGAATGAAGATTCTAATTGGGCACCAGCTCCATTTCCCTACATTTGATCAAATAAATTAGTTGTATCATCAGCAATAGGGCATTGCCCTCAGGTAATGGGGAGGCAAATAACCTGCGATGGTTAGGGTGCTCTATGATTTTTTGTTGGCCAATGACTTGACAAAACATAACCCATTCTTTGTACCAAAGTATAAGATGTCTAGAGAGGGCACTGTCTTCGCATTCATAGGGCGCCTTCATTTAATTTCCTTTCATGTATGCATAGATTTTAGAAAGCAGCTACAGTGTTAGATTCTCATGTGCATTTTAAAGCCTATAGTATTAGCTTTCCCTTCCCATATTCCTTCATTTACCCTGCCCTCCTTGTCTGCTTCCCCATATTATCCTCTTACTCTAGTTTTCCCGTTATTATTTCTTTACAATGCTATACTCTATTTTCTCTTCCTTGGAAGGACGTTTTTTCCTACTGGTCCTTGACTCTGTGGTTATGGAGGTTGAAACACTCACCAAAATTTGAAAGCTAGCATCCACATATAAGAGAGAACAAGAGAACATAATATTTGTTTTGAGAGATCTGAGGTATCTCATTGGTATAATTGTTTCTAGCTCCATCCATTTACCGTAAATTTTGTAATTTTACTTTCAATTATATATGAATAATATTTCATTGTACACTTGTATCATGTGCTCATTTCCCATTCATCTGTTGATGGGTATCTATGCTGCTTCCAATTTCTGACTTTTACAAATAGAGCCGCAATTAACATGAATGCACAAGTGTTTCTGTAGGACAATGAGGAGTTCCTTGGCTATGTAGCCAAGAGTTGTACAGATGGATTTTGTGGTGGAATGATTTTCTACTTTCTGAGGAACCCTCACCCTGATTTCAACACTTACATTCTCACTAGCAATTCATAAGTGTTCCCCTTTCCTCACATCCTCACTGGCATCGCAACCATGTTGGTGTCTTATTGATTTTAGCCATTCTGAGTTGGATAAGATGAAATCGCAAAGCAGTTTTAATTTTCATTTCCCCAATGGCTAAGGAGGCCGAACAACTTTTTAAATTGTTCAGCTAGTTTTGTTCAGTTTCTTTGTTTAGTTTTTCTATGCACATTTTAATTGGGTTGTCTGTTTTCTTCATGTTAATTTTCATTGTTTTCTCTATATATCTTATCTACTAACCTCCTATCAGATGCTAGATTGGTAAAGACTTTTTCTCATTCTGTATACTGTCATTATGCTTAGAATGATGTCTAGCTTGTTATACAACATCATGGGCTTCATGATGGCCCGTTTACTAGTGTTAGTCTTAATACCTGGTACAACTGTGGTTGCATAGCAAAGACATTCTCAAACAATACAAAAGAACTAAATATTTCAATAACAAGAATGAATTCATAAGGCTAGTTAGTAGCTTCAGCCACAATGACTATCTTATTATCAAATCTTAACAATAAAATATATTCCCTCTTTTGTGATTGAGAAAAATAGACTGCAATATTTGATTATAGATTCTCAATATACCTTTCATGTCATCTTGGTCCCTCTTTTAAACTAAAGAGTCCTTGACTTCTTGGAACGAAATTTTGTGTGTCTTCATGTTATTATTAGAACTCTAACTTTCCAATTACTGATAAAAATATTAAAGACAGCTTTAGCAGCATGGTTTATATATTATAGTAATGCAAAACTATGTGAGAGTTGTACAAACAATGTCAGTATGTTTCTCTAAAACTAGAGACAGGAGACAGGAACACTTTAGGCACCTCTTCCTGCACGCCTTGACCTTCCCCTTTCTAAGATAAAAATACTTTAAAAAAATCCATGAGCCACAGAAGAGTATTCCTCACCCCTGAGTTGACACATTGTACCCCAGAACAGTTGAGTGTCTCACCCAGCTTGAATCTTCTACACTATGACTGGTTTAGATTCAGCGGTTATCTTTGAGGAAGGAAATCCTATGTACCTACAATGCCTGGCTGGATACCAGAGTCATATACCAGCGAGCACACTGAACTGACTGTTGCTGGGCTGTGCAGAAGCATTGAAAGCATCCGCTGTGTAAGAGTGTCTGGGAACTGAGCTGCCTGAGTGCATCCTAGAAATCCACTGTGAATACTGAATTGTGAACGTGAATATTGTAGCTTGACACCTATGGCAAGTTCCTAGGAAAGCAAAGATGCTATAATACATAAGAACTCTGTCTTCCCTAGCAGGCCCACCCATCCACCCAAATGCTGTGAAATGCATCTGCCTGGTATATCGATCTCTTCAAGAATCCTCAAAATAACTGCCAGCTTTTTATTGATCTTGCCAAATTCTATTTACCTTCCAATGACTATGTAGTTTATTTACAAGCCACTACTGCCTAACAGTCTATGAGGTAGCCAATGGGAGGGCCCTACACATCAGGTACACAGTACACTGTGTAGCAGCAGTCAACATATCATGAGTCCTCGGCTAGGTGAACTTGACTTGAAATCAATTGCCCTGATGTTAGAATGAAAATAGATGCAACAGGTTCAACAGAGAGCGAGGAACTATGGCAAAAGTATTTCCTCAGAGCTCAGACAATACCAGTTCCTGAAGAGGTGACCAGGAGATAATGGTTTTCATAATGCTATCTAATCTAATTATCTAATATATGATAATGGATCAATAATGCTATAGTTGTAGAAAAAATCTGCAGTATACTTCCAGGTCTAGGGAAGCTTCTAACCACTTCCTACACTCCATAGGCATTATTACAATAAAGCCCTAGGACATGAGGAAAGGCATGATCTAAGTCTGCAGGACAGAGAAGAGGCTAAGTGACGCATTTACATTGGGGGATGCAAACAGCAAATCTGACAGTGAGTGGGATTGAAATGATAACTGCCTTAAAAGTAAGTAATTTGGAGAAAAAGGATTAAGATGGCTACCAAGAGATTCTCAACATTCACCTCTCCCTCTGCAGGACAAACATAGCAAGTAGCTGTGTGGCCGTATTTGAATGTCCTGACCCTACTTGGAAATATCAGCGCCATGTCACAACCTGGATCTAAGTGGAGGGAGGGGATACTTTGAACCCCCTCATGATTGCTCATGTTGCCCTGGCAAAGGACTTTGTAAGTTGCAGGCATAAAATCTGAAGTAGGTGAGGATATAGACAATGACAGACAAGGAACACCACCCCTGTGGAAGGAGGAGCTATACAATTAGATTCCCAAAGCCCCTTCTGCCTGAACTACACTTGGCATAGCTGCTAGAGAGTCCAATCCCTGTATGATCCATGAAGACAGCAGGTCTATTCAATTCTGCCACACTATTTTCTGTGCTTAAAGTAATTTATTACAGCCAATGAAACTGTAGAAATCCTATAATATGCTGTTCAGCAGAAATTAAGTTAACATCAGAAAGAGAAAAAAAATGCCTAACAAGAATCTTCAGGGGGAGATGGTTTATTAAAAATGTTTCCTATAAAAAATGTCACCTATAGGAGTATTAGTGATACCTGAAATATCAGACTCTTAGGTCTTTGTGCCGGAGCATAAAAGTATGCAAATTGTGTAGAAAACTCAAAACAAAGATACATGATTCATGCAAAAGATCAAAAGTGGAAGCTAATTTTATCAACAGATTCCAAAGAAGTAAGTATGGAAAATATTTAATTAAAAAATTTAAATGGATGTTTACAAATATCTTAATGAGATTCAAGAGGTTCAGATAGAGCATAAAAAAATAGAGAAACAATGTAGTCTATGAATTCTCATTCATTTAGCAGTGACTTAGAAAAGGAACAACAACTGTTTGAAATGAAGAGCTCTACAAGAATCCAACCCTGTCATCTGAGCACTGCGTGCTCTGTGGGCCACCCTATGTAGAAACCTCCGTTCTCACTACCTGAAAACAATGAACCCCTTTCCAAAGTGGGAACCCTAAATCCTGCTGTCACCTTCATTGCTACCTGAGGACCCAGTGGGCTTCTTGACACTTCCAGACAGAGATCTCCATTCATGCTGCCTAATGATCACATGTGTCAATATATCCCCACCAAACCAATTTGATACCGTTCTGTAATGTTCATCTCTATTGGCTTGTTTTCACAGTTCTAAAAGGTGCTCTGTGCACTATAATGGCCTGGCATGATGTACTCACAGGTGCAATGACAAGGAGAATGCTAACAAAAGGAATCTCTTCAAAAATACAGAACTCATGCCTAGCAGCGATAGGAGGTTAAAAAACCTGTGGCTAGTTAGATTATAGACCCTATGCTATTATTCAGCTGTATGAGCTTAATATGAAACTGACTCTTATTGACCAGCAGTTTAGTACAACCACAAGCAGAGAACTTTTTGCCATAAATGATGATTAATACCAAGACCTACAACTGGTCAATGTGTAGAGCTATGAGACTCAGGATTCTTCAGACCAAAATGGGGCCTCAATATTACACTTCACTCATCCATTATTCGGGGATCATCACGTAATTGGGGGCAGAAAGATTGTAAGAGATAGAGGATATGGCATTTTCCAGACATAGTAGGGAAGTTGTACTTACAAACTTGTAGCAACGATAATGACATAGACAAAAGGTATATGAGCCTCAGTGGAACCTCTCACAGATGAATCAGCAGATGGCTGCTGTGAACCTCAGTAGTGCAAATTGCTAGCACAGGTTTTGGTAGGCCCCCCGGAGCAACAGCAGGGTGGTCTGGAAGCTCATCAGGGCAGACTCTGAGCTGTGGAAGTATGGAGCTGCAACAAAGTTTCATCCACAAGAGACACCAGACATTCCTCGCTACAAAGGCATCTATTCCTGTCTATTCATGTGCATATGTATTTTTTTCTTTCCCCCATTTGTTCACATTAAGAATTATCTGATTGACTGTGTTGGTCTGTGCTGATTAAATTTGATGTGAAATCAGGTTGAGAAACCATCTTGTGTGGATGGCAGCTTTGCTCATATTTCCCAAGGGGCCATGAGCCACATTGAGAAGCTGCTCAGTTAATTTGTTATAATTGTTTTTATTCTCAAAATTATAGCTCTAACATTTGCATATAACGGAAGTAGTTATCATGTTAGTAATACCTCTAACACTATAAACCCCACCCCCAAATTAGCCAGTAATCCTGTAGGAAGGGACTGAATGATCAGATGTTGATTCATATGAGTAGAATGTAAATGTATCACTGAGCACTGTTTTCTAGTGTATCAAGTTCTTTTACGCATCATCGCTCACTCCCCTATGCTGTTGTCATGATGTGCGTAACAGGGAGTGTGGCTAGTGACGGAGATAGACCTGGATGCACTGTAAAGCTCAGTGAAGGTCTCAGAATTCCCACTCCGGTTGCCTCTTGTAATGTGGACCTCTTCTCACATACATAGGGCTAATATAAAGACCTTTTTCTGCACTATATGCACACAGGGTAACTAAAACAAAGCAACTTTTAATACATTCCTCATGGAGAGCACAGGTGATGATGTTGCTCCCACCCGTAGCTCAACCTGATGGTTGCTGGAGAAGAAGATTCAGCTCTCTTTAGGACTAAGGTCCCGGAGATGCTACTCATGGTCCAGGAGGATACACCTGTATTCATGTACATGATAACAACACTGTGAGGACTCAGTTGGCTTAAAAATAAAATACAGAAACTGAGGAAGAATACTTCTGGAGGAGTAGGAAAGACATTAGGGACAGATTTGATCAAAACAAATTATGTGATTGGGTGAGTAATATATGCTATATGGACTCATTAGAATATTATTTGACCACAAAAATAATGAAATTCCACATTTGCATAAAATGCACACACATGATAAGAGAAGGCATTTTACCAGATTGAAAAAAAAAAACCAAAATAGAATCAGAAAGGCAAATATATATATATATATATATATATATATATATGTATATATATATATATTAGAAAGCCAACTGATAGTGATATTGATATGATATAAACATTGGAGAGGATAGAAAATGGAAGAGGATGTATTTATAAATATAAATGTGTTGGCTTTGATCCAATAATATTATTTATATGTTAAAAGATCATACTGTACTTAATTTATCTACACAATTAATACATTTTTTATCCACAAAATAATTCCTAAATTAAAATATATGTTGATAGCTTAGAAAAATATTTTATTATTAATAATCACTGAAAATATTAATATAATGATAGTCTTAGATAGTTTGACCTGAAACCCTAGTAGCGTTTCTAGGGGAAACACTTTACGATTTCATCTTCACATAATGGTCCTACGAGGGAAGACTAGCTGACTTTATTCTTTCTCAAATGAGAGATATGAGATGTTAAGTTATAAAAATCCCACAATCAGGAAATAATAAACTAAAAAAAAATATGGTAACAGGACCTAACTCCTAATCATTTTCTGAACTGTTTCACCTGTGGGTTTCTTAAATCTTAGAATATTAAGAACACATTGCGAATTCGTCTTAGAAACCAAGTAAAGTCTATTATAAAGACACTTGTGTGGAGGACTCCCAGTAGCAACACGTGGTCACCTTGCTGCACACTTCCTGCAGTATTTGCTCTTGCACTAATCCTAAAGTATGTCACCATCTGGTACAAATCATGCCTTTTGCTTTATCTGTAACTGTACTACTTTATGTCATAGCATCAGGTCAACACGTGTTCTTCATTATACTTTATTCTCTTCACATTGAAATAGTTATTAAAATAACATGACACAGTTTCTCCAGTTTCTGTATTGACTCTTCTTACAATTTTAGTAGCAAATAAATTGCCTGAAAAAAAAAAACATTGAGAATTTGACCGACTTTATTTTCATTGGTTTTTCATTGGTTTCTTTGAGGACGTATGAAAATGCTGTAAGCCAGAATTTGTTAAAAATAAGTCCTATCCCAAGAAGCCTAAAATGCCACATCTCAAAGACTATTGATTACATTAAAAAGACACTAAGAACGTTGAGAACAGCTTTTCTCTGCTCAAGATTTCAGAATCGAACAGACTTTGGGAAATAAAATTTTTCCTTCATGTTCTCCGCTCGTTTCATTTTGTTCTACTCATTGGTGCTGCTTCTCGTTTCTCTCCTGTAACGTGATTGTTTTCCTTTAAATACACATAATTTTATTTCAGTTAATTTATGTTCGGAACTGTGCATCTGAGGGTGGGTGTCTGCAGAAGCCAAAGGAAGGCTTTGTTACTTCTGGAGCTGGAGATTCCCACAGTTGTGAGCTGCCTGACACGGTGCCGAGAATTGAACAAGACCTATATGTTCTCTTAACTACTTTCCAATCCTACCATTGTCTTCCACTGCAGTCTGTCACCTATGTGGTTGGGTGTTGCAGTAAATATTAAAAATCGTAACCTTTTATCCCATGCAAGTGCCGGTACCATTTGGCCACATGGCATCTGGCAGGTACCTTTATCTCACCGGCGGCTGGTTCCAGTGTGGCACTACTCCATGTTACCTTTTGCTATCCTCTAACCTCCGCAGTTTCTCAGCTCCCAGTGCTCCCTCTCCTGGCTGTCTCTCTGCTAGGCGGGAACTCTCTGGTCCCTGCTACTTCGTAAAATCAGGACCCTAGAGGTCCAGCAGTGGGTGGCCTATCACCGCTCTCTGTCGCGGACTCTGCGCACACTCCAGCAACTGCCCCCTGGTAGTTAAAGTATAAACTCCCAACAACCCGTTAAAATCAAGACTCAAAGAGCTGTAATTTAGCAATCAGATTTATATGTTAAATTCTCAATCCACAATACGTCCACACAATAAACTCACAACCAATTGATACAGATATAAACCACCCACCTAGATAAGATAAATTGACCTATAGAAATCCATCCCTTAAGAAATATTCATAACTACTTTTGGCCATTTAAAGCCACCTGAATCTGGGTCGTCCTTCTCTGTCTCCATCTTGATTCTTCTCTCCTTTCCTCTTTTCTCCCACCTCACAAAAACTTTGTCCCCGCCTTACATTTTACTATCCATGGGCCTTGACTCAGCTTGTGCCAGACCTCACCTGCATAAAGGCACCAACCTACAGTTGGGCTGTTCTGTTCTCATCAAAGAAAAACACCTGCTGCTGTAGTGGTTCCAATGAAAGCCATACAGAGTAAGCCTTGCTTCTGGAATTGGACTTGCTAGGAACCCTTTTCTGTTTCTATACATTGGTTTTCCCTTGTTGGTTATACAACATGAATAAGATCATGTAAGGCACACTGAGCTCAAAGTAATATACTGGGACTGGGAAATGGTTCGTGTCATTGCCACAAAAGGATAAACACGAGAGTTCAGATATTCAGAAGCCCAGAGTCCACATAACTGCTGGGTGGGTACAGTGGCTCTCTGTAATTTCAGATTGAGAAGGTAGAAGCAAGCAAGCTTCCCTGCATAAGTGATCTCAGGGTCTACATGGATAAGGCATAAGAACAACATTGGATGATTCCCAGAGTGAACATCCACACATACCAGTGCTCCCATGAGAGCAAACAAGAATACCCATATGCACCACTCGCCAACGAATGATGTGGTGGTGAGGTATATGACCTCGATATTAAATAATGTATAGTACAGCAGGGGAACATATCCAGTAACGTTCATAAAAATCTGGAGATTATCGTTTCAGGACATACTAATGTCAAGGAAGACAGGAACGAATGTATTTTAAAGGTTACGATATGCTGTGACCTAAAGCAATTGTGAATACAATAGCATTGAATGTGAATGGGCTAGTACCTCTACGCTGGGAAATATAGTTCTTGGGGTATATTCACAAAGCCCATATAGCTGAATTATATGGTATATAGTGTATCTATTTTTAGCTTTGCAGCAATATCTACACTAATATCCATAGTGGCTTTGCCACTTAGCACATCCCCAACATGGGATAAATGTTACCTTTTCGCCAAACTTGTACCAGCAATTAAAAGTTTTTAAGTATAGAATTTATTTGACTTTCATTCCTTAGTAAAAATCCTGAAAATGTCACTTCGTTTTGATAGCTAGAAATTTTCTTTTCTTAAACCTTTAGTTTGGGTTTCTCCTGAAAATGAAATGATCTGGCATAATTTCATTTTAGTTTAAGTGAGGGAAAGTAAACGAAACCTCTGGTGAATATATTCTGTACAACTGTGTTACTTGCTACGCTATAATACACACCTTGAGAATGATAAAAGTCTTAATGAGTAGGTACGAAACATTAGAATACCATAAGTATTTAGATACCACCTAAACTAAATCCAAGAGGTGTCAGAGTCACGTGGAATGCTTTTGGAACCATAACATACCCGAGTAAGCTATAAGCCAGGTCTTTATTACTAATTTCATTATCATGAATACTGAGTTAGTAGAAGTGCAATGGTCTTCGCTCATACCTGTCATCCCCTTTCTCTTCATTGCTTTCTAAATATGTTCCCCGCCCCCCCGAACAGATAAACAAAAGCACTGTGATTAAACAAACAAAAGAATGCTCACAAAACAAAATGCCCAGTGATGAAAGAGGAACTCAGATAGGTTGAAAAATACATGGAGTTAAGAAATATATATCAAAAATGATAGCAAGGAGCAAGATATGGATAAGAGAAAACTTGGAGTCAGGAGAAGGGTAAAAGGAGAGGAGGGATAAGGAGGAAGGGTAGAAATTGGGAGAGGGACCTTGAGAACAGGTAATGAGGGGTGTGTGTGGCTGGAAATTGGCATTGTTATTATTACCTCAGGCAAAATTGTTTTCTATTCTCTATTGCCCTGTGTGGTGTCAAGTGCCTAGGTACCTTACACAGCTCAGTACTGTCCCTGGCTTCCCAATAATCATTATCATGAACAGTAGTTTGGTATGGGCACATCTTCATCAGAAACGAACCTTCCTTGGTTTTATATTTATTTGTTGAACGTAAGTATTTTTGAGCCTCATCTACAGAGCCGTATCATAGCAGCTTCCTTACCACTGTATCTTGCAACTTGGCAACTTGCATATCGTTGCCAACCTGCATTCTAAGTTAGTGCTGTTCTTTTGGTTCATTCTGCCCTTAAACCTCAAGAGTTGCTTCAGCAGAGGCCCTCTGTATCAACAGAGCAAGATATTGCTGGCTTCCAACACATACCTCGTTTTGTCAAATATGTATATTCTTTTTGTCTTTTGTTATACTATTTAATTGAGTCATGGTAAACATCTCAAAGAAAACATAGACAACACTTTTGAATTTCTTTGGTGTACTATTTTCTTAAGTAATGATGGACTAAAATTCAATGACATAAAAACAAATGAGAAACAAAGAAAGAAAGAAACCACATCTACATCAGCACTCAGCCTGGAGAATGGAAACAAACTAGGAAATACACATGTGTATGACATTTGTAACTCAGATGTTACCAAAGCATTGAGAGTTCTTTGGGTTTTATTTTGAGGCAAGATTTTTACATTTCCTATGAATGTGGAGGGTAAAACACGCATGTGTTGATGATTTGGTTAGTTCTTATTCAATCTGTGTAAAAGAATTGTTCTAAGAATCTTGGACATTATTCTCAAGTGAGGACAGAAGGGATCAAACACACATTTACACAAATGTGCTCAATTTTAGGGCCATTTAAAAATGCAGCTTTTAATGTTTATCGAATCATTTCTTTTAAAAATGCTGTTGGGATTTTAATCCCCTTTTCTACTTCTTTCGGACTAAACGTAGGTCACATATAACAAAAGTATGTTTCTAAGGAAATTTTCTAGTGCAGAAAATTCCTCACAAAGCCCTTTGTATTCCATTAGATGATTATTATCTATAAAGCAGTCTCTTCACTAAATAACTTCTACATTAGAGCTCCATTGTGATATTAAAAAGAAACAATCAGCTATAAATCTCAGAAATATACCATTATTACATTGAACATACATCCAAAAATGATACAGGAAAACTTCCAGTGTCTAAAACCATGCAGATGCTAAAGATACAAAGTACTCACAAGGAGCAGATGCTGATAAGCAGAGTTCAACAGGTAGCAATGCTTAGTGACTAGACATACACAAACGAAAGCAATGGCCGCTGAGAGAACCTGCCCTTTGGACCACCTCCAAACTGACTACGAACTTAAAACTAATACCTTCAAACCACATAGTATGAAAATACACACTAAACTTTATGTAACTTTTCAAGACAACAAACTTTAAACTCAAGGAAAATATTTAAATAACATACATATCAAAATCTGCTTGAATGGGAACCAAGTAATTATCTTAACTTTCCTGAGATTTGGTCCAAGTCATGCTTTGCCCTCATTAATCAATTTTATTTCTTCTCAAAAAATGTCTCAGTTGAACCATTATACAATGTTTATGTTTGAACTGTCAGTGTTCTGATAACATTTGAAGGTACTCTTGTGCAAATATGTTTTGTTGAGGGCTCGATAAAGAGTGAAAGTGATTGGGAAAAATTCAATGAAAAGCATGGATTTCAGCCTTGAAATGGCCTTGCCCTCAGAACAAATAAAGGTCAAATTGTGACGCATGTCCGCATATCCTCTAAAGTACATTGAAAGTGCTGAATTTAGAAAAGCTACTTTGCATACTAAAATTGTGACAAGAACAGAAGTTGGCACAAAAATCAATATATTCATGTGACAGACACTGTAATAAAAATAGAAATAAAGTGGGAGAATTTTGAACAAATTTATTATAAATTTGGGCTAACATGCTAATAGCAAAGAGTACCATATTCATAAATATGCATTTTCAAATATGTCCTTTAATTTGGAGTTTTATTATTCTCAAAAATAATAAATAGAACATTTCTGATTCCCCTGTCTTTATGTGAGCCCTAATACCAGTGTGCATCTTAAAACAGCTGTTTCTTTTGATGTGAGGATAACCAGGCCTCGGTGCACCTCGTGAGATTTCCCTGACCGTGTGCTTGATGCTACATTGTGGAATCCTCACTATGGCTCGGCCCCATGGGACTGAGCATGATTTCATCTTTATGCTACATTTCACAAATTAGGAAACTGAGGCATAAAACAATTAACCTATTTGTCGTAGGTCACAAGGAGCATCTGCAGTAAATATCCAATTATGATTCAAAGACGGGACCAGTAGAATTCAATATTTTCAGCCGCATGACTTCCTATTTCTTGGGTCACGATGCCATGCATATAACTGCTTCTGTACATGGGTATGTATGTATGTATGTATGTATGTATGTATGTATGTATGTTTTCAAAGACAGGGAAAGCTACATAAAAACATAAAGTACATATAAAAATTTAGGACATTGCAATGACTTCCTTGCAGCTATGAAACCACTCTAACCATCTGTGGAGCTAGAACAATGACAGAAACACCTGTAACTGCATATTTTAGATTATTCACAAAACTATACTTTTAAGAGAAACCACTTAATTCTAGATATGTGCTTTTCAAAAATTTGTTGTCCTTATGAGAGTTCTTTACTAGCACAATCTATTAATCTACAACCCAACCTCCACAAATATAAATGTATAAATTTCTTATCAGAACGCCGATTGCAGTTGTATAGTTTATCAATTGTGGTTTTTGAACTCACTGTATGTTACTAAATATGGTATTGCCTTGAATTTGAAAGCAGAACTCAAGAAATGTTTTCCTATTATTGAAAAGCAACTGAAATTCATGCAAACATTGTATCTCTATAATTTCTATATGTACGTTATTGGAAAGTAACATCTATCTACAGAAAAACATAAATAAATAAATGATAATTTTCACAGTTTATGTTTATAAAGCATGTCTCGCTCATGGTTGGTTTATAGTATACAGTAATTAAATTTTATAATTTTATACTATTGTTTGATGCATTTAACATAGTAATGACTTTGTCATTACAGCTGCTTAATCCCACCTGAGCAGATTTAAGTACACAAAGAACGAAGGAAATTATAAAGCTAGCAAATGTCACCCTGTGTTTCTAACAGCAGGTTACTCTGCTTAATTCCCAGCAAGGTCACCATCTAATCTGTATTCGATTTGGAGTTTTGATAGATTCAAGAATTGGAAGCGTGCCCACTGCAAACGCGTTTTACATTTCTAGTGGAAGGTTGGCTTGGTTCTGCGTCTACTAACATGGCCAGTCACTGTCCTTACCCCTGCTCCTACATGGGGCTGTCGTCACACTCCTCTGTCCACTGTGATGAACCGCTGCAGCAGCACCTGCTGTCTGTGGGACCTGTGCTTCAGATTCAGTGTCGATGACTTCTTACTCAATGTTACTAAAACAGTCAAAGTGGCAGGGTAGGGAGATCAGAAGTGTGCCTTGTCTCTTCCTTATTCCTCTGGTTCCACCTCCGCCTCATTTTCTACATCCTCAGTCCCTCACGTCCCACAATAAGAGGCAGCAATAGAAGTTGTGCAAACTGACCAGTAGTCCAAGACAGAAACAGATGGGATCCTCAGAGGACCCTCAGAATTCAAAGCCTCATGTTCCCAGTGACACAGGTTTCTCTGACATATTCCCATCCCCGCCTCCTTCTTTAGGTGACAGCACCTTGCTTCTCAATGTTGCTTCCTTTCGTTTTCAAACACCATATTATTATTTTGCACTTTGTTCAAATTTAATGTAATTAATCATGTTTAAAATACAAAGTTTGTAGTATCTTCAAATCATCCCTCATAAAAATATTCTTTGTATTTTTCTTATAAAATGAAGTAAAGATACACATCAATTCTATTGTGATGCATTAAATATACTCTGTAGCCTCAAATTGATATTTTTAAAGTTTGCTTAAATATGGAATCAAGAAATATGAATTCTCATCAGATATTTGTGGCTTACTCTTCTGAACACAAATCTCTCTCTCTCTCTCTCTCTCTCTCTCTCTCTGTGTGTGTGTGTGTGTGTGTGTGTGTGTGTGTGTGTGTAGTATTTGTCTGTCTGTCTATCTCATATCTCTGTCTATCTCTCTGACTCTGTCTCTTTGTGTCTGTCTGTCTGTGTGACAATATATTTTGATGTAGGACTCCCTCAGTATGAAGAGCAGTAAGAAGTGGAGAAAAAAATGGGACTCAATTTGCCAAGCTGTGTTCATCGCAGTGACCTTGGAACTGCTTTTAGCATCTGTATGGATAGGCACTGCATGAAGCCCTCCAATAACCTAAGTGAGAAAGTGGCTCACATGGGAATAACCTTATGCAGACTTATGCCATTGATATCTGTAGGCTAGAAGAAGTATCCTAAGTGCAAAAATTAGCCTTCATGCCAGACATAAAATAAGTGTTAAATAAAAGTGTCTGCTGGATTTTAAAGGAAACATCCCTCTCCAATGCAAAAAAACAGAATTTAGATAACAATTCCCAGTCCCAATTTTTTTGTCTACATAAAATGAAGAAAGACATATATTTTCAATTCCATTCCTTAAAATATCCAATATCCTTCCAATAGCTCATGTCAGTGCTACAACACAGAAGGAAACACTGATGCCCACTGAAGTCTGTTTGATTTTATTTTAGCCAACTTGTCTTTAGCCTTTTCAAAGAGAAAGGAGATAGTTTACAAATCCTCCAGTAAAATCTTTCATATTCCTTTGACAGCTGCATTTTCCCTCAAGCAAAACAAGAGGCTTCTTTCTGTCCCCAGAAAGCTCACACTCTAGACACACACACACACACACACACACACACACACACACACACACACACACACACACTATACACACAGGTAAGAGTGACTCAGTCTTGAAACTTCAGTTCAAATGTCAATCACCCATGGTTAGTGTGGAATAACATCTTGTCCCAATTTAGTGGTTCGTAAGGCTATTTCTCATATATTTCCTACATTGGTCACTCATCAGGATATTTTGATTTTCCTCTCTGTTTTTCCTTTTTTCTTGGCACTTTCTGGTTCTATGCATAGGCTCCTTGCTTGTCCATGCTGTATTCTGAGTGTTTACCACTTATCTGGTAAACAAGAACAGCAGAGTAAATACCATTTAAACAAATTACTGAATATAAAGAAGGAATTTTTTTTACTCCTTACCTGCTTTTATTTTCACTTTTCTTTTTTTCAAATCACTGATTCAACTTAAAATTGCAAGGTTTTTTAATTGAAATCTGGAATAATTTTACTGTATTTCTAATTTGAAAATTAAGTGACATTAAATTTTTCATTGTCTAAAGCAAACAAACGGATATTAATGGGGTTTTCTTGTTTTTGCTCATTGTCTGGGACTGTGTTATGATAACGCCTATTCTCACGTGTCGAGTGCTCAGCCCTTGAAGACAGAGGGCTTCTTGCTATGGTTTAAGTCTTGCTTTTGATGTAACAGTTACCAGTTAATCAGGGACACATGAATTCTTCTGCTGTGTAGCATTGGCAGCCTTCCCAGATGATCTGATAGTGTTCTCTTAAACTGGTGGCTGAGATTACGTCTCAGCCATTGATAAAGTGTGTGAAAAATATCAGGCCTTGAGACTGACCTCTGTGGGACATTTCTCAACATGTGATCCTATGTTGTCTTGTAACAGTTGGGCATCCCTTTGGGATATAACCTTCTTACAGATATAGGGTGACTTACATACATCATTAGTAAAAAGTGATGTGTAAGTCTGTATTAGAAGCATTATTAAGACCTACCTATATTAGATCTCATTGTCAGAGAACTAAGAAATTAAATTGTAAGGGGGGAGATTACCTTTTATATAATCATATTACCTTATGGTTAAACACCTGTGTTTTTAAAGTACATAACAATTTTATAATTATATCTAGCAGCAAACCAAGTATCAAAATTATGTAAACTAATGGTTACTTAAAAATACTTTTCCTGGAGGAGTCTCTATATGTTATGCCTTATTATTCAACTGCAAAATCTCCACCTCATAGCTTCATATCCTCATGTTTCCTCCCTGGACTAGCCAGATGCCCTCTTTCACCTACTCTCACTGAAGATCATCTTGTCTACATGTATCCATTCAGTTGTTCTTAACTGTTCCTTTTGTTTCTGTTTTGAGAAGAGAAACATTTCTTCACACGTTGTAGATTACTAATAGGTAGAATGCCTTAATTAGTAAATGCACACTGAAGGAATTTACTATGAAACTCCTCATAAGATACTCTTTCCATATTTTGCCTTTCTAGGCTCACCAGAAACACACAAGAACAGCATGTGTCTATTTTTCTCATGACTGACCAGAATACAGTGTTTTCTTCAGTTCATGTTGACTGTATTTGGTTTCTGCCCTTTTGTGCACTCGAAGGTTGCCAGGTGTTTTTCTTCTTTCCTCAGTGTATTGAGCATCTGGTTTCATTTCCACTCTGCCCTCTGTGACACTTATGACTACATGGTTTAATCACCTTACTGATTCCTCAACTTCCTTGTCTCTGGTAACTTAATTTCTACCAACTGCAAGCACAACACAACACCAAGTTTATGCACATTGAAACCTTGTAGGGGAATTTTAATTCAGAAACATGGCTGCTGTAAGGTCAGTGGGATCTGGGTGGAATACAGATACACCCTTGGTACACACTTTTATTCCAAACAATAGACGTTAGTTTATTGAAGAAGGGAGCCGTGGTTGAAAGTAGCTTCTAATTGAGGGGCAGACAAAGTGACAAATCCTAGAAAGATTTGACAGAAAGAGTCAGAGATAGGATACATCCAACTCTTTAAGAATGGACAGGAAAGAGAGCCCACTTAAGAACAGAATGAGTCAGGAGTGCAGAGCAGTTCAGTAAGTACAGTTGGGTTCAGGCAGTGCAGTAGAACTGAGTTTACATGAGTCAGTTCCACTTCTCACAGTCAGTGCAGTTCAGTTTGAGGAGAGCATGGACAGGTTTTTAATTAATTAATTAATTTTTATTCTTACACTCCAGATTTTATTCCCCTCCAGTCCATCCCTCCCCAAACTGTTCCACATCCCAAACCTCCTCCCCGTCCCCCGTCCCCATCTCCACAAGGGTGTCCCCACCCCACCCACCCCACCAGACATTTAAACTCCCTGGGACCTCCAGTCTCTTGAGGGTTAGCTGCATCTTCTCTGACTGAACTCAGACCCGGGAGTCCTGGGCTGTATGTGTTGGAGGCCTCATCTCAGCTGGTGTATGCTGCCTGGTTGGTGATCCAGTGTCTGTGAGATCTCAGGGGTCCAGGTTAATTGAGACTGCTGGTCCTCCTACAAGGTTGTCCTCCTCCTCAGCTTCCTCTAACTTTTCCCTAATTCAACCAGAAGGGTCAGCAGCTTCTGTTCCTTGGTTGAGTGCACATATCTGCATCTGACTCAACTGCTTGTTGGGTCTTTCTGAGTGCAGTCATGATAGGCCCCTTTTTGTAAACACCTCATAGGCTCAGCAATGGTGTCAGGTCTTAGGGCCTCCCCTTGAGCTGGATCCCATTTTGGTCCTTTCACTGGACCTTCTTTTTCTTGTGCTCTTCTCCATTTCAACTCCTGCATTTCTTTCAGACAGGATGAATTATAGGTCAGAGCTTTGAGTGTGGGATACCACCCTATCCCTCCCTTGATGACCTGTCTTTCTTCTGGAGGTGGTTACCCTCTCCCCACTACAGGGCATTTCATAGAGGGTCTCCCCATTTGGTGTCCTGAGTCTCTTACTTCTCAGATCTCTGATACATTCTAGAGGGTCCTCCCAACCTCCTTCCTCCTGAGGTTGCCTGTTTCTATTCTTTCTGCTGGCCCTCAGGCTTTAGTCCTTTTCCCCCATCCAACACCAGATAATGTTCCCCTCTCCCCACACCCCTATCCTCTTTTGCTCCCCTGTCTCTTTCTCCCTCCCCCTTTGTGGTTGCTTTCTTCTCTCTCCCAAGTAGGACTGAGGCATCCACACTTGGCCCTGTCAGCTTGTTTACCTTTCAGAGTTGTGTGGACTGTCTTGGGTATTCTGTACTAGGATTATTTTTTTTTTGTTTTTTTTTGTTTGTTTGTTTCGTTTTGCTAATATCCACTTATTAGAGAGAACAGACCATGCATGTCCTTTTGGGTCTGAGTTACCCCACTCAGGATGATATGATATTTTCTAGTTCCATTCATTTGCCTGAAAAACCCAGGATGTCCTCATTCTTGATAGCTGAAGTAGTATTCCATTGTGTAAATGAACCACATTTTCTGTATCCATTCTTTGTTGTGGGACATCTGGCTTGTTTCCAGCTTCTGGCTATCACAAATAAGACCACTATGAACATAATGGAACATGTGCCCCTGTGGCATGGTAGGACATCTTTTAGGTGTATTTTTAAGAGTGTTATTGCTGGGTCTTTAGGTAGGTCTATTTCTAGTTTTCTGCAGAACCTCCAAATTGATTTCCAGAGTGGTTGTACCAGTTTGCAATCCCACAAGCAATGGAGGAGTGTTCCTCTTTCTCCACATCCTCGCCAACATCTGCTGTCACCTGAGTTTTTCATCTTAGCCATTCTCACTGGTGTGAGGTGGAATCTCAGGGTCGCTTTGATTTGCCTTTCTCTGATGACTAAGGACTTGGAACATTTCTTTTGGTGCTTCTCAGCCATTCGACATTCCTCTGTTGTGAATTCTCTGTTTAGTTCTATTCCCTATTTTTTGATTGGGTTGTTTGGTTTTTTGGTGGTAAGCTTCTTGAGTTCGTTATATATTTTGGATATTAGCCCTCTATCGGATGTGGGGCTAGTGAAGATTTTTTCCCCAATCTGTAAGTTGCCAATTTGTCTTATTGACTATGTCCTTTGCCTTACAGAAGATTTCTAGTTTCATGATGTCCCATTTATCAATTCTTGATCTTAGAGTGTGAGCCACTGTGAGTTCTGTTTAGGAAATTTTCCCCTGTGCCAATGAGTTCAAGGCTCTTCACCACTTTCTCTTCTATTAGATTCAGTGTATCTGGTTTTATGTTGAGGTTCTTGATTCACTTAAACTTGAGCTTTGTGCTCAAAGGTGACAAATGTGGTTCTATTTCATTTTTCTACATACGGACAGCCAGAACAGGGACAGTTTTACAGAGACACAAGTGACAGAATGAGGCAGAGAATAAGAAAAAGCCAGAAGATTAGAACAAATCGCCAGACTTAGTTTGAGGCCAAGCAGAGCAAGTCACTGAGAAACAGGTAAGACCCCAGGTTGAATCAGTCAACTTGGAAGGGAAAAGTTTGAACCAGAACAACTGAACTGATAGCCAGAGTTCAGAAAGAGCTAGAGAGTTTGAGTATATTCAACAGTAAGCCTTTAAGAGGATAATTATACCTGGCTAATAAAAGGTACCTTTAAAAATCTTTTTAAAAAAAAGGTTGATTTATTATGTGTACAGTGTTCTGCCTGCATGTATGTTTGAAGGCCAGAAGGGGGCACAAGATTTCATTCCAGATGGTCGTGAGCCACTATGTAGTTGCCTGGAATTGAACTCAGGACCTCTGAAAGAGCAGCCAGAGGCTTCAACCTCCAAGCCATCTCTCCAGCCCCACCTTTAAGCACCTTATAGGTCTCCATATTTTATCTATTCTTACTCATACTAAACATCACTACTTTTAGATAATTTGTAGCGACTCATAAAATGAAGTGTCCATACAGAGTTTAGATCTTCCCAGATCCAGTGACTGCAATGTGTAGGAATTTTATCAAGAAAGATCGAAAGGCACGTTCTTGTCAGTTAGGGCATCAAAAAATTCCCTTGAATTCATTCCTTTTTCTTACCCTAAACTCCACAGCCAATGAGTACAAACTTAATTCAGTGAAATTCAGTTTAGTCTCACACATTATCTAGCCTCCTTTATTTACAGGAATAGTTTGAACAATTTGGCACAAGTCAGTAATCCAAACAGAAAAAGCTCTCTGCCAATTTGATACTTGGCTCCGTCACTCGAATTCTCTTGTAGAATGTATAGCTTATAACCTTATATAATACATGCAAAATATTTCTCATTTTATAACTTAGCCTCTAACTTTAAAGCACTTCATCTTCCATGATTGCAGCATGTGGTTTCATAAACTTGTTTGAGAATTTCCTAAAAAGAGATATTCATGTCAGGGTCTCAGATTATACTTTACACATTGTAGGTATTTTGAACCTTTTCATTAAAATTATTTTCGCTCATTTTAGAAGTTGGATGATGATACTCTATTCAAAATTATAGGTACTGATAAACTGTAATTACTTTTATTATGAAAATTTTTTCATGACTTTCATGACTCTTTCTAGTGATTGCTAAATGCCTTGAGAAGCATGAAGTTAAATATCAAAACCTGAGCAAGGTCAAGAAATACTAAACCAGAGCTTGGAGAAGGAGAATCAGGCAAAAGGACCTACCTTAACAAAGAATCTATCTGTGACTGAGGAATACTAAAAGAGGTAACATCAGTGCTCTTCAGTGCAAGCACACTGTGAGGGTCAACCATACTTCAGGGCAGGCCTCATGTCTGGAAATAATTGACTAACATGAAATGGTCAGTGTATGTGTGTGTATTGGGTATGTCTGTGTATGTATGTATATGCATGTGCATATGAAGTATGTGTGTGTTGTGTATGTGTGTGTTGTGTATGTGTGTGTATGTCTGTGTAGTGTGTGTATATGTGTATATGTGTATTGTATATGTGTATGCCTGTGTATGTGATTGTGTATGTGTGTGTGCTATGTATGTGAGGTCATATCTGTGTACTGTGTGTATATCTGTGTGTATCATATACATCTGTATGTATATGCATGTAATATGTGCATGTGCATATGTGTGCATATGTATTGTTTATGTGTGTGTATGTTTGTGTATATGTGTGTATGTGTATATGTGTGTTTGTGCATGTATATTTTAAAGAGGACAAAAGAAAAGTTGAGTGGGGAAGGAGAGAGTGACCTAGAAAAAATTAAATGAGGAGGAAGAATATAATCACATATATTATACAAAATTCTTTTAAAAACTCTCTCTACTCTCCCCCACTTCTCTATGATTCTCCAAGTGAAAGATGTTTACCATTAAAGTTTGCCTGTTATGCTGAACTTAATAAGGGAAGCGCAAATACAGACAGGTTTCTTTCCAAGTCTCTATACACCTTAATTTTTAAGACAGAGTCTCTCATTGAAGGGGTGCCTCAGATATTGTCTGGAATAGGCTACACACATTGTCTTACCAGTGAGATCCAGGAATAGACCTGCCTCTGCCTCTCTAATGTAGGTTTTATGTATACATCCCTGCACCTGGCTTTTATGTGAGGGTGGGGATCCAAACTCAGGTCCCAGTGCTATGAAGCAATTCCTCATCCACTATGAGAACAGTAATGATCAGTTCTTTGAAATCAGAAATATTCATGACACAGTTTCATGAACAGAAACACAAATCCAGTAAATAAGAACAGCCCACACACCCTTTAAAAAAGGTAAGAATCATTCAGTCAGAAGACTGAAAAAAATAAAATCTAGACTCCAGCCTTTCCAAAGCCTAGATTCTCCATATTTTGTATGCTAATGACTAATCAAATCACAATCAGTATGCATTTTAAACCACAATGCAAATACTGAACTTCATTTAATGATGTAAATATGTGATATAATTATGGAAATTTCCTTGGGTGAAGGGCATCAAAACGTGAGTAATATGGTACCTATTTGTTTGGTCCTAAGTGCCTCCACATGCCAAAATCATGCTAGGGAAACTGTCATGTGGGTCTCAGGGTTTCTGTCTTGTTTTTGTTTGGTTTGGTTTTCATTATCATTGGTGCAAAACCATATAGGAGCAGTTATTATGAACATGTTAAACTACTTAATGGATGTTTGCCCGTTTTGCGATACTTTCTTATAATTCTTTCCAACCTCTGCATGGCTATGCCTAGCCAGGGTTTCTTTGTTTCAGTATTAGATCTTCCACATTTAAAAGGCTCTCTCATTCAGATAAAGAGATCGAGTCAGATGACCGTGGCCTCCTGGAAGTGTTTAAGTTTCTCAGTTACCCAGCCAATGAGTTTTCCGATCGAAAGTGGGAGTGATCACTTCTCCCAATACCACCTGATAACCGTAGCAGGTTTCCGAAGGAGTTAAGTCTAGCTCCTCGGTGGGTGAGGCAGTGTTTTTTATCTCTGCAAGAGCCTTCCTGCAGCCATTCCACCTTGAATTAGAGGTGAGCAAGATAATCTTATCAATAGTTCAAAGCAAATCCAGCCTCAGATTTCAAATTAGGAGAAAAGCACTATATACTGCCTAGTGATCTCTTATGCATAATTTAAATTATTCCTACAACTCTGCTAAGCAAATTTAGAGGTTTTTTTTCAGATGAAAAAAACCAAGAGACATATGGTTTTGTTATTTTGATTTGTGTTAATGAAAAAGCCACAATATTTACATATTTTTGTTAGAAAATGTTTTCTTATGATATTAATACATTCTGCAAAATACAATATAACTTTCAAACAATAGATAAATACATAATACACATCACAACAATCTACTACAAGAATTTTACTTAAGTTTCTTTAACTTTTTCTGTGGATAATTGATATATATTTTCTTTATATATTTGATATAGATATTTTTCTGCTGACACAAAGCAACTCCAGCTATGCAGAAGTCAGAATTATAGAAAAATGTAAAAACATAGGCAAGTGCCATTAAACAGTGGAGCATGTTCACAACTACCTGCTCCTATATGGTTCTGCATTGAGAATTTTAAAAAAATCTGAATACTTGAAATACAATAGTAAATAGATAATATTTTCTTCATACTATCACTAACATTATTTCCTCTCCCTTATAATTATGCTTATATTTTTGTGTCATAGCAATCTTGTTGGTATATTTTTGTCATCTTTCAATTTTTCACTATTATTAAAAATACTATATGTAAGCATATTTGTTTATCTTGTTCATTCCCAGGTAGTTTTATATATTATGTAATATAATAGAAATTAATTAGTAATATAGACTATTGGATTTTTAATATTTTTGTCACCTTGTTTAATCCCTGAAAAGAGAGTAAATACTGTTTAAATATATGTAGGATCGTAAAATCCTAGATATTTTCCTTGTGAAAGTGCCACTGTAGACCATCTTAAGGTAACTGATAAATATGTGTGTTTAACCGATAATCTCATTGAGTAGAACAATATGTATGATATTCATGTTGAAAAACATGTAAGGTATATACATGGAGGAAGGAGGAATTAAAGAGAAATAACAGTTGTTAAAACTAAGCTATTCTGCCATCATTGTGTGAGATTTTTCTTCACTGTTTTATAATTGCTGAAAGTGACATTTTACCTTATCATTTTTATCAAAGTTGATATATATTCTTCACGTGGTAGAGTAAATGAACATATAAATAAGGTAGTCCTATTTACAAAATATAGTAACAATAAATTTGAGACTTGAGCTAAAGTCTCTGACTCAAAGTTTCTGCCATTATTATTCTGCAACATTTTCTCATTTTCATGAGAAGACAATGCATTCATGTCTCTGGTCTAGTGTGTATTATCCTGCTTGATTATACATGATATATCTATATGGAGAGATAGATACAATGTATGGCCTATAACACAGTGGGGTCTTGTGAACCTAATAATACATTTTCCTGTAAACAGAATATAATTCAGCTGATTGATTTCCCCCCATGGGGCACACTGTATAGAGGTGTCAATGCTGCGGATTTAGAAAGAGACATCTTAGAATCCAAATATTAAGTTTCTCTAAAAAGCTAATAGCAGGAACAGTATCTTTTCAGTAAATCTAAGTCATTACTGGAGTTGTGGAGAATGTTAACAGGGGCGTTAATAAAACACCTCATAGAGCAAACAATGATGGAGGATTTCCCAGTAATTGAAGAAACATGATGAAGCATACACAGTACAGATAGAAATCACCCCTGTTACTCATTGCCAATATCTGGGAGTGGTCAAGGAGGACCCTATCATGTTCTCATAAAGTTGGATATATAAGTCCAGTTGTTGTGTTTTTAGTCTAGATCTGTCTTTATCACCAGTGCATCCAGCCTTACGAATACAAATACTGCACTATTAACTTTAAAATGTGCAGTGAATATTGAGAATTTAGTATGCTTTTTTAATCCTATTCAATTGTTGTTTGGGGCTCTTTAAGGAACTGTATATTAACTTGGTCATAAAGTCCACAAACTCATCCATGAGAGTAAACTAAACATGGATATTAAATGAACTATACCATCTTGAATGCAGAAACTTACTGAATAGAGTTTCTGTGAAGTATGCATTTGTTGCAAAGTTGTGAACAGTTTGTTCCCTGGAAACTATTTATTTATTGCAACATCAGGAGTTTTATTGTACCAATTGTACCTTTATTAGCCTAAATTACTCTATTTAAAACAAAATTCCAAGAGCAGTCATCAAATAGTAGTAGTAGTAAGTCATAGGTTTGCTTTTTAAAAAGGCAATAGATATTATTAAACTATGGCAGAGACCCATGAATTCATCAAGGTTGGGCAGAGCTTTTGATACATGCTCTTATGCCTTGAAAGCAATGGGGTCACCACAATCGTTAATGTTGCTGGATCTTTGTTTCTCTCTCTCTCTCTCTCTCTCTCTCTTTCTGTGTGTGTGTGTGTGTGTGTGTGTGTGTGTGTGTGTGTGTGTGTCTTTGAAGAATGTTAAACATTGATCTAGGATATGCACATTTTAGAATGGACTTTCCTGAGCCATCTGAGATGGTTTTGTATATAACATGAACCTATGATCTGCAGGGCTCATTTTGATTTTGTAAACCACTTTTTTTTTGATCCTCAAAATAGAAGGTTCTGGAAAACTTCAGAACATGTTAAAGATACCAGGATTTTGCAACATACTTTAACACCCTGGAAATCTGTGTCACTGAAAAATGCTGCAGAAAGTAAGAGTGAAGATAGGAAATGGCACACCAGTACTGCCCATTGTGTTTCTTTTTCTCTTTTGCATTCTTCTTCGGGAACAATATGTCAAATATATTACAGGATTTCAGCTTTTTATGTAAGGACAGGCAATCATGGGCATGAGAGGGAACACGTGCAGCAGCTGGCCGGAACTCGGCCGCTGACCATCTGATAGCCATGAGCGTGTCCCTAGTATCTGGAGCTGCTGACAGGTACTACTGCAGCCTACACGTGGAAAGCCCCGATACACCTTATTGCCTCATGTAAATGCTCTCAGTACACAACCGCAACGAACTGGTTTTGCATTATATGGCATTATGAACATTGAAAGTGTATTTCTGAAGTATATGTTGAAAATATTTTAATAAGAAATCTTGTATTGGTTTTAAAAAGTCCTTGATGGGCTGATTTAGGAGGACATTTTTTTAAAGACTTGGGAACTATACAATTAGCTGCATATAATTATGATGTAAATTATTCATCAATAAAATTAAATATGCAATTGTTATCAGATTAATTGATTATAGGAGAGAGTTTCTTTGAACGGATATAATAACTCTGCTACTTTGGTTTCACTTTGAGATTGTAGCTATTCAGTCACATCTACAAACTTCACTTGACTTCCTGGTAAATTAGCACATTTGAAATTTCTTCAGCCATCAACAGATAATTGAGTCCATTCAAAAATTACATAAGAAAATTGCATCAAATTCTCCTAGTTCCCCATATTGGTCATTTGATAAGCCTCGACTGTCTTTTATGGCATTTGGAAGGACAAATCCTTCTCAAAAAAAAAAAAAAAAAAAAAGAAAGTCAATTCACTTTGAACAAATCCATTAGTGAATCATAGTCAATGGCAGCTAAAATCTTACAAAAAGTATTTCATAAATAATATGGGTTGGAAGGTGAAACTGAGCCTTGGTCCATGGTCTAGACAATAAACAGTGCGTTAGCAGCTCGCGAACAGCATCCATCTAGCACACTTGCAGGTGAATGTTAGTTACCAGCTTCATTGATGATGAGTACTAATGTGTAGGGAGGACTCTTTTTTTTTTCTTCTGTGCACTGAATTCAAGAGTGGGATTAAAATATTCAGCAACCCATGTTGTAAACAGATGGTTTGCCACTCAGGCTTTGTCATTCCATTTATAGAACAACGCAGAGCAGATTCAGTATAATTCTTCAAGGCCCTGGGGTGTTCAGAATGGAATATGAACACTGTCTTCACCTAAATGTCACCAACTGTATTAGTCTCTAACAGGAAGGGCTCGTCCTCTAAACATAAGGCTTTCTCATCTCATCCATCAAAGATCTAGACGTCATCATTTTCCCACATAAGGATGGTTCCTTTCCTTCGAAGATCTTGTACTTATTAGAGCCACTGTCATTGATGAGATTAGCTAGAACTCCTGGGGAGTGAGATAGAGCTCCACAAACTTGCTGCCTCAGATTGTATCTTGGAGACAGTGCCTTTCCTTAAGCCTCAGGAGACTTCCTCTCCTAGTTTCACACAGTTCCTCTTTATCCTCCTCTTCTTCTATCCTATTCTTCTCTTTAGCCTTCATTGAACTGAAGAAATTGGGGTTGTGTTACAGTTTGGGCTTTCCTGTTTGAGAATCTATAACTACTGGTTTCATTTTTGTGCTCAGATTGTAAAATCTTTCTTTTCAATATCCTATAAGTGTACCCTCTTCCCTAAAAAATTTCTGTGTTAACGACAGTAGCATTATTAATTTGTCTCAATGCAATATTTTGTCTTTGTATTCATAATTTGGTTAAATTTGGTGAAGAGACTTAGTTTTCTGCTTTGATATATACCTTTCTCACTAAATCTGTTTGCATTTTCGTTTGGACTCAGGGCAAAAGACATGGGATTCTTATGGATTTGGAATGTGGAGATTTGACTGCAATTATTAAGAATTGTCCTAATTTGCAGCTAAGGAATAACAAGGTGGGGGGGAGAGGGAGAGAGAGAGAGAGAGAGAGAGAGAGAGAGAGAGAGAGAGAGAAGAAGAAGGAGGAGGAGGAGGAGGAGGATAATGACGAGGCAGGCAGAAAGAGAAAGAAAGAAAGAAAGAAAGAAAGAAAGAAAGAAAGAAAGAAAGAAAGAAAGAAAGAAAGAAAGAAAGAGGGAAGGGAGGAAGGGAGTTAAGGAGAGGGGAGGGGGGAGGATGTAGAAAGGTACAGAAAGGAGAGAAGGTGAGAAAAAAGAGAAGAAGAGGTAACGGAAAAGGAGAGGCGGTAAGAGGACAGGAGATGGGAGGAACTTCTTCTGACAGTAGGTTGCTCCCAGGCAACTTTTTTCTATCAAGTTTACAAGTTATATGAGAAAAGATCAAGAGGCCACCAAGAGACATACATTGTGGTAATACCCAAGATCATTGACTATAGATCACCATAACCAATATAATGACACGTAAGAACTTTGACTAGTATAGACTGTCCCTGGAGCACAAGGCTGTGTCACCATGGTTGAGAATGGGCCCCTAGTGTTGAAGACATTATACACTTAGGACAGAGGACTGAGATCATTCGAGTTGGATCGGACCTGAAAACCTCTTTCCTGTGATCTAGCTTCCACGGTTCCAGAAAATACTATGCAAGCTGTCAAGGTATGGAAGTCATTACACTGCCATTCAACTGCAAAACTGTGAACCATATCAATGACCGGCATAGCAACACATGCATAAAGATGCAGTAAGTGCCATTCACATGTCAGTGGTCATCAAAAGCTGTATGCTTGGATTTAAAGCCCTCTCAATAGAAGGGAAACCTGGCCATGTCCCTGAGACTAGTGAGGTCAAAGATATTAGAAAATAATCTCCTGCTGCCACTTTGCTAGACCAACGTGATTCCTTACTATAGTCTAAATCTTCTCTCTGTATCCACGGATTAGATACTGCCCTTTGTCAATGAAGCTTCTCTTGACAGCAAATAGAGACCGTCACAAAAATACCACAGCTTGACACAAGGTAGAGATCAACAGATCATGGGCAGCCCAGCCCTATATAGCTCCGTGTATAATGCAGCTCCTGCAGCTGGCTCAGAGGACAGCACAGAAGAAAGGGCGAAAGAATATGAAGGCCAGAATACCAGGATGTCCACTGTAAAGCAGTCTCTCCTTCCTAGAAATGGTTGCATAAAGACCAGAACCGTGGCTGTATCAATGGATGTGTTAAAGTAGAAGGGGAAATTTCTCTCAGTGTCAGACTACTAGAAAAAGAAATATAAGCAGTTGTAAGTGACTAGTGAATGCTGGGAGAAGAAATAGCTTTACCCAAAGACTACTCCCCCTATTGGTTGTCCAGTACAGTTTTCAGCCCAGAAACTGTACATAAACAAACAACAAAACAGACTCAGCAGTATACACACCCACACACACACCCACACCCACCCACACACACACACACACACGCACACACACACATCACAATATAACGGGGGGGGTTGTAATCTTGTCTCATTTAAAAGCATATTAAATGTATTATTATCTGTAAATTGACACAAACAAAAATAAGTACACCTTTAACAATGAAAAACATGTTAGAGTCTGCCTTCTGGCTTCCTGTGTTGTCTGTATAAGACTAATAGCCTTGGAATGGCATCTCCCACTGATCCCGGAGTCCAAAAACTCCCAGTAATGTATTTGTCTTTATCTCCCACCCAGCACCAAAGGAATAGGTTCCAACTTTTTACATTTGTGCTGAGGATTTGAACTCAGATCCTCATGGCTGAACAGCAAGCAATCTTAGTCACTCAACCAACTCTCTAAATCCCTTAACATTTGAAAAAAGATTACAGATATATGTATTGTAATCTAATAATATTACATATGCTTATATACATGATTTAATGGTTCTTTTAGTATTATTCAGTAAAAATTAAAGTGCATGGAAATTACAGTAGGTTAATGATGTGCATTAATGATGAGGAAAGGAGGAAAAGAATGAGTCCATAAGTTTTAAGCTTCGCTCTACAGTTTACTCTCAAAAATTTTTCTGTAGATCGAATGCTTATTTGTCTTGATATCGCTGTGTTGAGATCTCCTTCTAGAATGGTGTTATTTCAGTATGGGACTCTGGGAGGGATCAAATAATGAGATTATGAATGGGGCTGGTGTACTCATAAATGTGGTCCCAGAGAGCTCCCTTGCCTCTTCTCCTGTGTGAGGTGAAATCAGGAATCGAGACTCCAATGTACGATTTCCCAGCACTTCACTTGAGGACATTTCAGCGTCCAGGGCCCTGAAACTGTTGTGTAGAACCACTGTATTGTATTTTGTTACAGTGACGCAAATGGACTAAGACAAGCACAGAAAAGTAAAAGAGAACTAGTAAATTGTATTAGTTATCGTAATACAGTTCTAAGTAATTTAATAATAGCGATACTCTAAACAGGCCATTAGGCAATGAATTCATTGTATGAATATCATAGAGTCAACTTATGCAAGCCTCCATGACACAGGCTACTGTTTACATTGGCTATTATGGTCTAGCTTACTGACCTTTGTATACAAACTGACACACACATGGTTATACATTTGAACACTGGAATAGAAGGATAACACTTCACAAATAGGATGCTGAAGTAGAACACAATGCTTACGGTGAAGAGCTGGCTAGCCGACCTCTGAATGTTGATGGAATGCGAGCAAAGGCCTGGGACTATACTGGTTTCTAAAGCGCACTTCATAACGGTGTAGATTTAGAATATGCTAAATTAACTTCTGCATTACTTTTCCATTAATAAAGTAGTCTTAGCTTAGGTTAACAACTTAAAATTAAGAACTTTAAAGGCATACAAAGGATTTTGAGTATGTTGTAATCACACGTTATTAATGGACATTATATAACTACAAAGCATTATTTTCTATAGTATTTAAGCTTTTGGCTAAAATCTGAGAAACAATCACTCACACTCATAGACTAGGCCATGTAGGTTTAGAATAATTAATATCATTGTTTTCATTTTCATTTGTTATCATTGTTTTCATTTTCAAATCTTGTATTATTGAAAGATCTTCACAGTATCAGCTAGACAACTTTCATCTCTTCTGAAAACAGTGTTTCCTTCCAAAATACCCTTGAGGGACCAATGTGAGTGAACTCTCTGGTACTTCTTAATAAGGAGAATGATAATACCCTAACATAACAGGAAAATGTATTATATTATGATAAATAGCATAGAAACTAGTAACATAGCTAATTACTATCATTGCCAATTATTTTATATAGTATACAATTATCTTTTTCTGTTTTTCCATATACATAATTGACAGGTATCTTATACCCTCATCAGCCTTATGAATACATTTTGAGTGTACATGAGTAATATATTATTACTAACACCTGTGATAGCTAGTACATTGTCTAATGATGGGAACTGCAACCTTAAGGGACCACTGTTGTTTATTAACCTGTTATTTTCCAAAGCATAATTTCTTATATGACTACACTAATTTCTTACCATGGATTTTACTTAAGTAATTTTAAATAGTTTCAAATTTTCTGTACTCGGTATTTTTCTTCAAATGTCTTAATTCAGTTTCCCTAAAAATTACAGATTTGAGATGAAAATACCAAAACCTATGTAATAAGTTTTAGGGCTCATAATATTTGTCTTTTAAACAAATATACTTATTTCTATGTACACAATATACTTGTAGCTGAAGCTATAAGATACAGCTGTATGTTCCTGTGTATCATATATAATATATTAACTATATTATATAATATATAATAACTGCTATATAATTTTGTTGTGACTTGATAGATTAACTCTCATGATCTATTTGGTCATTCTATTTATATTTACATGTTTATGTTGGAATATGTACTATATATGCAATGGTGTATAGGAAGTCTGTAGACATGTATGCACATATATGTATATGATACATTACCAAAAAACTGGGACTGCAATTTAGAGTACTAGAAACCAACTTCTATTTAAATTAGTATACATAGCATGGAACCAAGATAATTAGAGGGCTATTATATCAATATATAGAGCTGTAAGGCATGAAAAGCATGAGTTTTTACATTTTTCTCCTGTATGGAATTTCTCACTACAATCACTTTTTAACAATGTAGAAAATATTAGCCAATATTATTAAAAAAATCCAACTTTCTCAAAATAAATCTCTTAGAAGAAATTCACTTGCTCAGCTAAAATGGAGAATTACAATGATGTAAGCCATACCTGTCCGTTCAGTGTTTAGACAATATTGGTGGTATCCAATTACAGTGACCAGGGAAACAAATCAAAACAACTTCTGAAGAAAGTGTTGCCATTGCGGGGGCTCTGGGTCTGTGCCGTGTGTCCCCAGCATCTTTGGCTTTCATCCAAAGAACTGAAGAGAAGGCTCATGCAGCTTTGCAAAAGGAGTGAAAGAACTTTATTTGGGTCACAGCAATAGTTCAAGTGGCACAGAGAGCCACTGTCGAGTCCACTGCATCTTCATAAGTAAGGGTATACAAACATCCAAATTAATTTTCAGGCTCCCTTTATGGGATTCCAAAAGAGAAGGGGTGAATAAAAGACGTAGTGCAGGTAGGTTTTTATCGTGATTGATAAATGGGGTCATACCTTCATTTCTCCTACTCTGCGTGTTCCTTCCCACAATGCTTCTGGTTTTAATCATAGGTATAAAATGCTCTATCGCCAAAAAAGGTCATGATTAGACAGAGTTTTGCCTTACTATGAACACTCCCAAAATGAGGTCAGGGTGAAGTGGCTCTTTTATTATTCATACCAGGATGACACTCGGATAGAAACTGGCCAAATGTGATGCTTACTAACGGTGAGGAAAATTACATACTTTTCCGAGATAAGGGTATGCGTAGCCCAACACAGATGTGAGGTTGCAAGGTACGTTGTCTGGCAAGATATGTGAGTGTCCATTGTTTGTTCAAGTGAAGGAAACAGGCTGCCAAGAACCTGTTATGGAGGGTGTGGATGTGTATAGCCAAAACCAAGCCAGGGTCCCCAGATAATATTTTTTTTATTAACCTGAGTATTTCTTATATACATTTCGAGTGTTATTCCCTTTCCCGGTTTCCGGGCAAACATCCCCCTCTCCCCTCCCCTTCTTTATGGGTGTTCCCCTCCCAAACCTCCCCCACTTGCCGCACTCCCCCCAACAATCTAGTTCACTGGGGGTTCAGTCTTAGCAGGACCCAGGGCTTCCCGTTCCACTGGTGCTCTTACTAGGATATTCATTGCTACCTATGAGGTCAGAGTCCAGGGTCAGTCCATGTATAGTCTTTAGGTAGTGGCTTAGTCCCTGGAAGCTCTGGTTGCTTGGCATTGTTGTACATATGGGGTCTCGAGCCTCTTCAAGCTCTTCCACTTCTTTCTCTGAATCCTTCAACGGGGGTCCTGTTCTCAGTTCAGTGGTTTGCTACTGGCATTCGCCACTGTATTTGCTGTATTCTGGCTGTGTCTCTCGGGAGAGATCTACATCCGGCTCCTGTCAGCCTGCACTTCTTTGCTTCATCCATCTTGACTAATTGGATGGCTGTATATGTATGGGCCACATGTGGGGCAGGCTCTGAATGGGTGTTCCTTCTGTCTCTGGTTTTTTTTTTTTTTTTTTTTTTTGGTTCTTCTTTTTTTCGGAGCTGGGGACCGAACCCAGGGAATTGCGCCTGTCTCTGTTTTAATCTTTGCCTCTCTATTCCCTGCCAAGGGTATTCTTGTTCCCCTTTTAAAGAAGGAGTGAAGCATTCACATTTTGATCATCCGTCTTGAGTTTCATTTGTTCTAGGCATCTAGGGTAATTCAAGCACTTGGGCCAATAGCCACTTATCAATGAGTGCATACCATGTGTGTTTTCTGTGATTGGGTTACCTCACTCACGATGATATTTTCCAGTTCCGACCATTTGCCTACAAATTTCATAAAGTCATTGTTTTTGATAGCTGAGTAATATTCCATTGTGTAGATGTACCACATTTTCTGTATCCATTCCTCTGTTGAAGGGCATCTGGGTTGTTTCCAGTTTCTGGCTATTATAAATAAGGCTGCCATGAACATAGTGGAGCACGTGTCTCTTTTATATGTTGAGGCATCTTTTGGGTATATGCCCAAGAGAGGTATAGCTGGATCCTCAGGCAGTTCAATGTCCAATTTTCTGAGGAACCTCCAGACTGATTTCCAGAATGGTTTTACCAGTCTGCAATCCCACCAACAATGGAGGAGTGTTCCTCTTTCTCCACATCCTCGCCAGCATCTGCTGTCACCTGAGTTTTTGATCTTAGCCATTCTCACTGTTGTGAGGTGAAATCTCAGGGTTGTTTTGATTTGCATTTCCCTTATGACTAAAGATGTTGAACATTTCTTTAGGTGTTTCTCAGCCATTCGGCATTCCTCAGCTGTGAATTCTTTGTTTAGCTCTGAACCCCATTTTTTAATAGGGTTATTTGTTTCCCTGCGGTCTAACTTCTTGAGTTCTTTGTATATTTTGGATATAAGGCCTCTATCTGTTGTAGGATTGGTAAAGATCTTTTCCCAATCTGTTGGTTGCCGTTTTGTCCTAACCACAGTGTCCTTTGCCTTACAGAAGCTTTGCAGTTTCATGAGATCCCATTTGTCGATTCTTGATCTTAGAGCGTAAGCCATTGGTGTTTTGTTCAGGAAATTTTTTCCAGTGCCCATGTGTTCCAGATGCTTCCCTAGTTTTTCTTCTATTAGTTTGAGTGTGTCTGGTTTGATGTGGAGGTCCTTGATCCACTTGGACTTAAGCTTTGTACAGGGTGATAAGCATGGATCGATCTGCATTCTTCTACATATTGCCCTCCAGTTGAACCAGCACCATTTGCTGAAAATGCTATGTTTTTTTCATTGGATGGTTTTGGCTCCTTTGTCAAAAATCAAGTGACCATAGGTGTGTGGGTTCATTTCTGGGTCTTCAATTCTATTCCATTGGTCTATCTGTCTGTCTCTGTACCAATACCATGCAGTTTTTATCACTATTGCTCTGTAATATTGCTTGAGTTCAGGGATAGTGATTCCCTCTGAAGTCCTTTTATTGTTGAGGATAGTTTTAGCTACCCTGGGTTTTTTGTTATTCCAGATGAATTTGCAAATTGTTCTGTCTAACTCTTTGAAGAATTGGATTGGTATTTTGATGAGGATTGCTTTGAATCTGTACATCGCTTTTGGTAAAATGGCCATTTTTACCATATTAATCCTGCCAATCCATGAGCATGGGAGATCTTTCCATCTTCTGAGGATTACTTCAATTTCTTTCTTCAGAGTCTTGAAGTTCTTATTGTACAGACCTTTTACTTGCTTGGTTAAAGTCACACCGAGGTACTTTATATTATTTGGGTCTATTATGAAGGGTGCCGTTTCCCTAATTTCTTTCTCGGCTTGTTTCTCTTTTGTGTAGAGGAAGGCTACTGATTGATTTGAGTTAATTTTATACCCAGCCACTTTGCTGAAGTTGTTTATCAGCTTTAGTAGTTCTCTGGTGGAACTTAATATCATCTGCAAATAGTGATATTTTGACTTCTTCTTTTCCGATCTGTATCCCCTTGACCTCCTTTTGTTGTCTGATTGCTCTGGCTAGAACTTCAAGAACTATATTGAATAAGTAGGGAGAGAGTGGGCAGCCATGTCTAGTCCCTGATTTTAGTGGGATTGCTTCAAGTTTCTCTCCATTTAGTTTAATGTTAGCAACTGGTTTGCTGTATATGGCTTTTACTATGTTTAGGTATGGGCCTTGAATTCCTATTCTTTCCAGCACTTTTATCATGAAGGGGTGTTGAATTTTGTCAAATGCTTTCTCCACATCTAATGAAATGATCATGTGGTTTTGTTCTTTCAGTTTGTTTATATACTGGATCACATTGATGGTTTTCCGTATATTAAACCATCCCTACATGCCTGGGATGAAGCCTACTTGATCATGGTGGATGATTGTTTTGATGTGGTCTTGGATTCTGTTTGCCAGAATTTTATTGCGTATTTTTGCATCGATATTCATAAGGGAAATTGGTCTGAAGTTCTCTTTCTTTGTTGGGTCTTTGTGTGGTTTAGGTATAAGAGTAATTGTGGCTTCATAGAAGGAATTCGGTAGTGCTCCATCTGTTTCAATTTTGTGGAATAGTTTGGATAATATTGGTACGAGGTCTTCTATGAAGGTCTGATAGAATTCTGCACTAAACCCGTCTGGACCTGGGCTCTTTTTGGTTGGGAGACCTTTAATGACTGCTTCTATTTCCTTAGGAGTTGTGGGGTTGTTTAACTGGTTTATCTGTTCCTGATTTAACTTCGGTACCTAGTATCTGTCTAGGAAATTGTCCATTTCCTGTAGATTTTCAAGTTTTGTTGAATATAGGCTTTTATAGTAAGATCTGATGATTTTTTGAATTTCCTCTGGATCTGTAGTTATGTCTCCCTTTTCATTTCTGATTTTGTTAATTTGGACACACTCTCTGTGTCCTCTCGTTAGTCTGGCTAAGGGTTTATCTATCTTGTTGATTTTCTCAAAGAACCAACTTTTGGTTCTGTTGATTCTTTCTATGGTCCTTTTTGTTTCTACTTGGCTGATTTCAGCTCTTAGTTTGACTATTTCCTGCCTTCTACTCCTCCTGGGTATATTTGCTTCTTTTTGTTCTAGAGCTTCTAGGTGTGCTGTCAGGCTGCTGACATATGCCTTTTCCTGTTTCTTCCTGCAGGCACTCAGAGCTTTGAGTTTTCGTCTTAGCACAGCTTTCATTGTGTCCCATAAGTTTGGGTATGTTGTACCTTCATTTTCATTAAGTTCTAAAAAGTTTTTAATTTCTTTCTTTATTTCTTCCTTGACCAGGTTATCATTGAGTAGAGCATTGTTCAATTTCCACGTATATGTGGGCATTCTTCTCTTATTGTTATTGAAGACCAGTTTTAAGCCGTGGTGGTCCGATACCACGCATGGGATTATTTCTATCTTTCTGTTCCTGTTGAGGCCCATTTTTACCAATTATATGGTCAATTTTGGAGAAAGTACCATGAGGAGCTGAGAAGAAGGTATATCCTTTTGCTTTAGGATAGAATGTTCTATAATATCTGTTAAGTCCATTTGGCTCATGACTTCTCTTAGTCTGTCTACGTCTCTGTTTAATTTCTGTTTCCATGATATGTCCATTGATGAGAGTGCGGTGTTGAAGTCTCCTACTATTATTGTGTGAGGTGCAATGTGTATTTTGAGCTTTAGTAAGGTTTCTTTTACGTATGTAGGTGACCTTGTATTTGGGGCATACATATTTAGGATTGAGAGTTCATCTTGATGGATTTTTCCTTTGATGAATATGAAGTGTCCTTCCTTATCTTTTTTGATGAATTTTAGTTGAAAATTGATTTTATTTGATATTAGAATGGCTACTTCAGCTTGCTTCTTCTGACCATTTGCTTGGAAAGTTGTTTTCCAGCCTTTAACTCTGAGGTAGTGTCTGTCTTTGTCTCTGAGGTGTGTCCTGTAGGCAGCAGAATGCAGGGTCCTCGTTGCATATCCAGTTTGTTAATCCATGTCTTTTTATTGTGGAGTTGAGGCCATTGATGTTGAGAGATATTAAGGAATAGTGATTATTGCTTCCTATTATATTCATATTTGGATGTGAGGTTATGTTTGTGTGCTTTTCTTCTCTTTGTTTTGTTGCCAAGACGATTAGTTTCTTGCTTCTTCTAGGGTATAGCTTGCCTCCTTATGTTGGGCTTTACCATTTATTATTCTTTGTAGTGCTGGATTTGTAGAAAGATATTGTGTAAATTTGGTTTTGTCATGGAATATCTTGGTTTCTCCATCTATGTTAATTGAGAGTTTTGCAGGATACAGTAACCTGGGCTGGCATTTGTGTTGTCTTAGGGTCTGTATGACATCTGTCCAGGATCTTCTGGTCTTCATAGTTTCTGGCGAAAAGTCTGGTGTGATTCTGATAGGTCTGCCTTTATATGTTACTTGACCTTTTTCCCTTACTGCTTTTAATATTCTTTCTTTATTTTGTGCGTTTGGTGTTTTGACTATTATGTGACGGGAGGTGTTTCTTTTCTGGTCCAATCTATTTGGAGTTCTGTAGGCTTCTTGTATGCCTATGGGTATCTCTTTCTTTAGGTTAGGGAAGTTTTCTTCTATGATTTTGTTGAAGATATTTACTGGTCCTTTGAGCTGGGAGTCTTCACTCTCTTCTATACCTATTATCCTTAGGTTTGATCTTCTCATTGAGTCCTAGATTTCCTGTATGTTTTGGACCAGTAGCTTTTTCCACTTTACATTATCTTTGACAGTTGAGTCAATGATTTCTATGGAATCTTCTGCTCCTGAGATTCTCTCTTCCATCTCTTGTATTCTGTTGGTGAAGCTTGTATCTACAGCTCCTTGTCTCTTCTTTTGGTTTTCTATATCCAGGGCTGTTTCCCTGTGTTCTTTCTTGATTGCTTCTATTTCCATCCTCAATTCCTTCAACTGTTTGATTGTGTTTCCCTGGAATTCTTTCAGGGATTTTTGTGACTCCTCTCTATGGGCTTCTACTTGTTTGTCTATGATTTCCTGGAATTCTTTCAGGGATTTTTGTGACTCCTCTCTATGGGCTTCTACTTGTTTTTTTATGTTTTCCTGCAATTCTTTCAGGGATTTTTGCGATTCCTCTCTGTAGGCTTCTACTTGTTCTCGAAGGGAGTTCTTCACGTCTTTCTTGAAGTCCTCCAGCATCATGATCAAATATGATTTTGAAACTAGATCTTGCTTTTCTGGTGTGTTTGGATATTCCGTGTTTGCTTTGGTGGGAGAATTGGGCTCTGATGATGCCATGTAGTCTTGGTTTCTTTTGCTTGGGTTCCTGAGCTTGCCTCTCGCCATCAGATTATCTCTAGTGTTACTTTGTTCTGCTATTTCTGACAGTGGCTACACTGTCCTATAAGCCTGTGTGTCAGGAGTGCTGTAGACCTGTTTTCCTGTTTTCTTTCAGTCAATTATGGGGCAGAGTGTTCTGCTTTCGGGCGTGTAGTTTTTCCTATCTAAAGGTCTTCAGCTGTTCCTGTGGGCCTGTGTCTGGTGTTCACCAGGCAGGTCACTTGCAACAGAAAAGTTGGTCTTACCTGTGGTCCCGAGGCTCAAGTTTACTCGTGGGGTGCTGCCTACGTGCTCTCCGCGGTGGCAGCAACCAGGAAGAGCTGCGCCGCCCTTTCCGGGAGCCTCCGTGCACCAGGGTTCCAGATGGCGTTTGGTGTTTTCCTCTGGTGTCAGAGTTGTGTGCAGAGTGCCGTCTCTTCTGGTTTCCCAGGCGTGTCTACCTCTCTGTAGGTTTAGCTCTCCCTCCCACGGGATTTGAGCGCAGAGAACTGTTTATCCGGTCTGTCCCTTCAGGTTCCGGTGGTGTCTCAGGCGCAGGGGTCCTGCCGATCCTTGGCCCTCCCCCACGGGAGCCCAGAGGCCTTATACAGTTTCCTCTTGGGCCAGGGATGTGGGCAGGGGTGGGCAGTGTTGGTGGTCTCTTCTGCTCTGCAGCCTCAGGAGTGCCCACCTGACCAGGCGGTGAGGTCTCTCTCCCACAGGGTCTCCAGATAATATTTCTTATACTTGTTTATATTATTTTGGTGGACTCTGGGCTTTTTCTATGCATAGAAGTCTGTCATTACAAACAAGGTTTTTTTTTCATACATATATCTTCTTTCTCTCTTGCCTAATTGTTATGGCTAAAATTACCATGGCTATTGTGATGAGAGTAGACCTTCTGGTTTTATTACTGACATTGGAAATACTTAAATATTCTTCCAATTCAATATTCTTTTGTCTAAAGATAAGTCACATATAGCCTTTATTATAGTCTTGTTTAATCACACACCAAGACATAAGCTACAGTCAAGAATAATTTTCAAAATGGCTTTGTCTTTGGTAATTTCTAAAAGATTTCTAAGTTATGAATTTGGTATGTGAACAAGAATTACAGAGATCAACACCTTATGAAAAATATATCCAAGTACCAGAAAAGAAAAAAAATGAATTCAGCAAAGGATGGCTGAAATCTGGCCTTGTTAAAACAGGCACAGAAGAATGCTGTGCTTAACTCATTCCATGCTACTTCTCTATTTACAAACTTCATAGAAAGAGGCAAACTTGTGAGATTCTGGTATTTTCCCATAGAAAAGTTGACTCATCAAGAACTATGATTCTAATCCCAGAGTGGGCACATTTAACTTTTCTAGTGAAATAAGGATATGACAGGCACTATGTGTTGAAACAGCTGGGCATACTTCAAGTTTAAGCCAACTCGATGGGCAGGAGAGTACAATTGCTCCTCGGACTGCAAATCTTGTTGGAAAGAAACAGCAATATCTCGAGTGACAGGAAGGTGGTCCCATACTTAAGACAAAGAAGACATTGCCTTTGCTCCAAAAATGAAATCAGATTTTTTTTTGTTAATTTATTTTAACCACCTGATCTCAGACCCATCCATTTAGTGCTTCTCTACTTGATATGCCAGGGTGGGTTGGTACCAATGAAGGGATTCCCCTTCTCTGAGAACAGGGGAGGTGAGGCAGGAAGGAGTGGAAGGATGCAACCTCGAGGAGAGAAGAGAGGGGTCTGAGATCTCCCACAAGTCTCTCTGAGCTTCACCTACTGTGAGTCTCTGCATCTGTTTCCATCTGCTGCTGGATGAAGCCTCTCAGAGGACTGTTATCCTAGGATCATTTGTGCAAGTATAGCAGAGTATCATTAATAGTGCCAGGGGTTAGCTCTCTCACATGGGATGGTTCTTGAACTGGGTCAGTCACTGATTAGGCATTTCCTCAATTTCTGCCCTATCTTTTCCCCTGTACTTATTGGAGCCTGAACAAATTCGGAGTCGAAGGTTTTGTGGGTGGATTTTTGTCCCCCTCCCTCTACTGGACGTCGTGCCTGGCTACAGGGAGTGGACACTTCAGGGTCCATATCCCCTACTGTTAGCAGTATCAATTACAGTCACCCCCATAGACTGACTCCCTGCCCTCCCATCCCTTTTCTGGCACCTCTTAGCGATCTCCCTTACCTCACCCACTGACAATTTCTGTTTTCTTTCCCCTACTCTCCCTATACCTGATCCCCTCCCCTGTAGCCCAATTCCTTGCCCTGTCCTGTCTCCCACCCAGTTCTCTCCCTCCATCCACCTCCAATACCTAATTTCTCCTTCTGAGAAAGATTCAAGCATCCTCTCTTGGGTCCTCCTTGAACTTTTGGCTTCTTTGAGTTTATGGTTGTAATGTGATCATCCTGTACTTTATGGAGAACATCCACCTGTAAATGAGACATACCAGGCATGTTCTTTTGGGTCTGGGCTACCTCACTCAGGACGAGATTTTCTAGTTTTATCCATTTGTCTGAAAAATTTTCATGATGCCCTTGTCTTTAATACTGAGTAGTACACCATTGTGTAAATGCACCACATTTTCTCTAACCATTCTTCAGTCGAAGGACATCTAGGTTCTCTCCAGTTTCTGCTATTGGGAACAAAGCTGCCATAGACTTAGTTGAGCATGTGTCCTTGTGGGATGGTTGGTCATCTTTTGAGTATATGTCCAGGAGTGGTATAGTTGGGTCAATTCTCTGAGAAACCTCCTCTAGATGGAATTCCAAAGTGGTTGTACCAGTTTGCACTCCCACCAGCAGTGAAGGAATGTTCCCCTTGTTTCACATCCTTTCCAGCACGGGTAGTCATTTGAGCTTTTTAAGCTTGCCATTCTGATGGGTGTAAACTGGAACTTCAGAGTCATTTTGATTTGCATTCCCCTTATGGCTAAGGATGTTGAACGTTTCTTCAAGTGATTCTCAGCCAGCAGAGATATTTCTGTTGAGAATTGTCTGTATAGCTCTGTATGCCATTTTAAAAATTGGGCTATTTGGTTTGTTGGTGTTTAACTTCTGGAGTTCCATATATATATATATATATATATATATATATATATATATATATATATATATATATATATATTGGATATTAGTTCTCTGCCAGTGGTATAGTGTCAACTTTACCACTCCTGGGCATATGCCACGTTGGTGGAGATATTTTCCCATTCTGCGGGCTGCCATTTTGTCCTATTGACAATGTCATTTGCCTTAGAAACCCTTCTGCTTCATGAGGTCCCAGTTACTAATTGTTGATCTTAGTGCCTGAGGTTTTGATGTTCTGTCCGTTATTACAAAAACATGAGAAGACATAGCACAATGAAAATTAATAGTTGTAAGAATTACAACTTAAAAAGAATGCAGTGGTTATATGGAGGGTATATGGGTCTATTACAATAGACGCTTCAAGTGACTGATACTGTTTGGAAACTCAGACTGTACATGTCGATTATACACAGTGTATAACTCGGCAACTATCACAGGCATTCTGGGAGTCCTGGTAACAGTGTGCTTTCTATTTCCTTTGTAGCATTGCTCATGCTCTTGTATCTCTTGGCTAAGTCAGTTTCAAACTATAGGCCCCATTCTGGCTTGCAAATAAAATTGTTTTTTGGGAATAACATCCATATTAATATTAGTCAGCATATCAAACATATACTTATATATGTCTTGAAAAGCATATGCATTTTATATTTTTCATTGCTTTGAAGATTAATTTCACTTTTTTCCTTTGTGTCACAAATACATAAATAAGCCACATTTATTTTTGACGGGGATTTCCTAAGGTCAAAAAAGTTAAAGCTAAAAGCTATTTTCCTCTCTTCTTTTTGATTCACTGAAAGCCCCCAAAATAATATTAATATTGATTTGCACAAAAAGGGATAGACAACAGATATTTCAAGCAAATATATACGTTCTAAGTGGTCTGTTATTGATGCTAAATGTGAAAACATTGCTGGTCTATTACTGATACATGATAAATGTGAAGACATTGCTGGAAAATGGAATCATAAATCAGGCCTGAAAATAAGCTAGAAGGAATTTAGTTTTTCAAAGATTCGATTCCTAACTAAATCAAACTGTTTTTCTTAGTGATGGTTCCTACAACATCCACAGTCAGTCCAACTTTAGAATAACCTATCCAGTCGTGGCTGTACTTAACCAAATTCCTTTGGTTACCCTTTGCTTACCCTTTCAGCTATGGGCCGTAAACCTAGTAACAGCCATGATAAAGGAGTTCCACTCTTTCCAAGGCTGTCAATGGGTGAGAGTTCTGTGGAGAGGGGGACTTAATTCGACAGGGGGAACTAGGTTTGTAAACAACCCTTTTTAAGTGGCAAGATCATCCTAGATTCTCTGGATAGTCTCAATGTAGCTGCCAAAAACTTTACCAGTTGATGAAAGAGAGAAGTGGCAAATTGAGAAGGAAGAAGTTGACATTGCTTGGTCTGAAGATGTAGAGAGAGGAAGGCATGTGTGAAGGAAGTGACCTTCCACTCTAAAACCAAGAGGGGGCAGGGTCTGGCACCGCCTTTCAGAAGTATCTTCCTGACACTTTGATTTCAGACAGTGAGATATGTATAACACTCCTGAGACTTAGAATTGATAAAACTGAGTTTGAATTGTTTTAAAATGTTCCTTCTGTTATTGCCTCAACAGGAATAAAATTCTCACAATGACCCTTACTAAACTTTGAAGCTAAACAATAGTAACGGCCACAGTAGGGTGTATATGAAACAATTATTTTTGTATGAAAAACCTAAAATACATTTCTCACAAATCTCTGGGGAAAAAAATCTTATAAGGAAATTAAGATGCATGCAAACAAACTTTCTGTTAAGAAATAACTGAACAAAGGTTTGTGTACCTATATTTCAAATTATTTCAAAGTCTGAACACTTTAAACTGTTACTGTCTCTCAGATCAGTATCTTCTTAGGTCGGAAGTATAGCTATTTCTTTAATTGAGCTATTGAAATGAGTGTATTGATAAGTATCAAACAATGAGGTATGTACTTGTGCGATTTTTTCCAGAAATTAGCTACAAAATTATTTACTAACATTATAGAATTTGACAAAAATCTGTGCAGATAAAAATTGAGTAAATATGTACCCATATATTGAATATAATGGACTTTGAATTCACAGACTATTAATTGGACTAGAGTCGAATTATCATTTCATATGTAGAACAAATTACTAGAAAGTTCAGATTCACAGATTAAATACTACTTTTGTAATATTCCCACATACTTCTTTTGTGAGAAAAAGAAATATTCCTCCCTAACTATTAGAAAGTGAGTGCCTCTCCTCGGGAGAGCTTTTCTCCTGTGATTATATAAAATCACCATAATGCACTGTTATTTTCTGTAGTAGCACACACACAGCGGCATGCCTAGTACTCCTCTGGTTTATGGTGGCCTTATTACTTGGTAAAGCTGCAAACCTGGTTTTACAAACTCTGTATTTTCCCTTTACACTTCTATAGCCCTTGGCAGGGTTTCTAGGGGGTTAAAGGAGCAAGGGGGAGACTTGGGAGTCTATTCCTGGAGGTAGCTGCAGATTGCTACAATGAAAAACTGGGCACTCACGTTTCCAACATCGCTGTTTTCTGACAGCCACCCCAATAGCTCAGCAGGCGATTTTTAGTGCCATCTTGCCAGGTGTATGATTTACACTTGATAAGTAATTTGGATCTTGGCCTCTCATTTCCTAAGCTGTCAGAATGTGGGCTTCCCAGAGCAGCAGCTCGCTCAGATCCTAGAGGGTGAAGAGTGATTCCCATCCTTCAACTGACCATTAAAGAAACTGCCCCATCTGGTACACTCAATCCCTCTCTGCAGACGTGCAGGAATCAGGAGGGCAAAGGTAGGGAAGAGCAGGGTGGAAAAGTAATGAGAATTCAATAGAACGAGTCTTTTGATGCTAACCAAATAGAATACAATGAGAATAGAACATAACCAGAAATAATTTCTTTATCCTATGAAATAAAATAAAAATTTAGAATGAGATTAACTTTTAATTAAATTCTTCTAATTGAATCTGTTAGCTTAATGAATATGCTTGGTGCTGGTTACTTTTTTTTCTGTTTATTTTTGAGGAAAGAAATCTATTTTATAAGCTATATCGAAATTAGCTTTGATTCTGACATTCTATATTTAGTTGGTTGTCGAGGGTGGATTTCATTATTCAAATGCAAATGTCTCATAAGTGGGATATATTTAAAATATAAACAAATAAAGCAGTCTTTGTTTATGGGATTCAGAAAGGGCTGAAATATTCACATGATTCTATGATGCCTAAGAAACAGACGATCTCTGCTGTAAATAAACAACAACAAAAAAGTTCTCATGCAACATTTCATATTTACGTAGGTTTGGTTTTAAAAAAGATCCTTTCTTAAAATGTTGGACAATAATCACTGACATTTTGAAAATGTACAACTTCAAAGATTACTTCTGCTCAACTTTATTTGGCAAGCAGAGAACAAAGATAGGAAATATTACAGAATTGGCGTGTATCTTGGTTTACCAGAATAGCTGGTAAGAGAGCAGCAGCTGAATCGCCACATCTTAAAGTGGCTTACTCATTTTCCCACAAGGCATGCTCCAAGTCAATGCACAATTTACGTTCTTAGTGCACAGGTCTTAACTTACTATGTTTTACAGTTAAAATGGCTCCCTTTCCTAAAGGGTCGTGGAAATAAGGCAGAGACTAATTTGTATCCATTAGCACTCGGAGATTCACTTCTGAATCTTACAACAAGCTCCCCTGTGTTCCGGTTTTGTTTATCTGTGTTTGTTTCTTTGTGTGAATAAGATGTGCTTGGAGAATTCTCCATCCTCACAGCCTCGTGACATTTTTTCCCCAACATCGTGTTTTTATTGATGATTTGAGAATTTTATACAATGCATCCGGATCACGCTCGATCTACCCTTGGGCTCCACCCCATGATAAATATATATACCGAGTATATCTGGGCTGCCCATATACTCACTGGAGCATGGTCAAACTCCCAGTGGCCATTGGGAGTCCTTGTGATATTTAACTCCCTTGATTTTCATCCAGGAATCTCTAATTGCCCTGGCCTCGATTGCAATGATGATTTGAAAGCTGATTATCTACACATTGCCTATGCCGTCTTTGCTCCTTGCCGCGTGCCTCAGCGCTTGCCCTGAATGTTTCCATGTCCCTTCCCTCTGAGTTTCGATGTTCGGACCCTGGTACTCTGCACTAGGTGCTTTGTGTCTGTTAAGAAAAAAAGAATGTACTGAAAACTCACGTCAATCCTTTCATTTTCCTTTAATGATTTTGTGAGTGAGTAAATTGGATCTTAACACTGCTGAAGGAGGTTTCCAGGCAGATGTTTAATGGTGTAACAGAGAAAATATCTCAGGGGAAACTCTACACTCAGGTTAGCTGCAAAAGTAGACGTGTGTCTCTTTCTGCCAAAGGCATGGGACAAAGAGAATGGTGTGGGGGTCGGGAGTCAAGTGACATTACTCAGGGAATTCAGGGAACTCAGGGAACGCTGCCTTTAAAAGATCATTCTTTTAAAATGCACTAAAGAGAGGTTTTCCAGCCCCCACCCCCAACCCCACTTTTCCTCTCACTGTCTTCACAGAGATGTAATCAAGCAAGCAGGATGTGAGCAGGTCACCATGATGGTCGCCGCACATACATTCCAGAGCAGAATGCTGATAAAAGAGCTCGGCGCAGCAGCTCTATCTGACTTAGAATTTTCATATTTGACAGGAAAGGATTATCGATTTTTGTTGACGTTATCCATTTGTTAAACCTTGCAAGAATCTTGGGGAATTTTTAGAGACCCCACTTTCCTTTCTAGACATCATTTTGATTTTAGAAAATAAATATTTCCCTTGCTTTATTTTAATTTAAATGAAAATAAACAATTTGAGTTACTTTTCCAATTGCTGTGCATATATGTCATATGTGTTACTGTATTATATAAAGACATTGCCATGCAAGTATACTAATATGAGTTGAGCTTGAAACTATCTCGTTTTTCTCCCTGTTCCCCTCTCCACCTCACACATCCCCTTTGCTTCCTAGACAGTTTGCTTTTCCTTTCATGCCTCAAATATATACAGAATTTATGTTTCTATAATAAATAAATACAGGGTGCTCAAATGAAAAGAAAAGAAAATGTTTGTTTTGACACTCTGACTTAATTCAGCTAATATGACTATTTTCCGTTCTATCTGTTTTGCAAAAACGAAATGCCTTCATTCTTCTTTCAGGCTAAAAACTTCCACTGTAATAATGCGAGTTTCACTTGGAGGTCTAGGATAGCTTTAAGTGTCCAGTGTCATCCAGCCTAGCCTCAAATGTGAGAACCTTCTGCCTCAACTTGCTGAATAGCTATAACCATAAGTGAAAAAAAAAATCTGTAGCTAGCGTCTTCCTAGTTAATTTTAGAAATTGTTTTAGGGGGCTGAAATTTAATATTGCCCTTGGTTTTCATTATTGTGACAAATTACCAAATTTACAAGGTGGAAAAGATTCCTTTCTGCTCTCAGTCCCAGCGGAATCAGTTCTTCATGTTCTTAGTCCATTCCAGTAGGTCCAGGGTGAGGTCAAAAGTCACTATGATGAGAACATAATCAAGAACGTCAGCTTATCTCGTGCTGGGTAAGTAACAAGGAGAGGGCTGAGGGTAAAGTCGTCCTCCAATAATCTGCTTCTTCTAATTCTACCCTGTCTCCAGTGTTTTAGCATGTGGCAATAATGTCACCATATTTCGAATTCCTCAGGGAATTAGCCCATTCTTTAGGACAGATTCCTCATTTGTCAGTCAGTTTCCCAAACCCAGCTCCCAAGGTTGACCTGCGTGTGACGTTTTATATTTACAGCATGATAGAGATTTCATCAGAACCACATGCATTTATACATGTGTCTTATTCTGTTTTTGTAAGAGGAAATGAGAGGCTTCTGTTGATGGTTCATAGGAGCTGCTCATAGCAAATCTATGTCTTGGTCCTTAGGATAACTTACTCAGGAAACAAATGCTGCAGTCAGGAATGGTTTGGCAGTGTTGGCTTCTTGTTACCACACCAGCATGGCCATGGCGTCTCCTAAATACTGACATGAAAGTGTATATTTCTTTACATTTGAATCTATCTGCTATCCTTTACCTTAGAAGAGATTTCAAAAATTTAAACACAAAGATGCTCATCGGTTGTCAAATTTACAGCCTATTCCATGCATCGATTTTGGTTTGCATATATAAATATATAGAATGGGTATTTGCAATCTGTAAATATTAATTATTAAAATGACAGTGTCTTTGACGCAGCATTATTTATCAGGATAAAATAGATAAATAGGAGGAAAATTATTGCCAACAAACAAAGGTGATAAAAATGAAACAAGCAAAAACTCAAAGAGAAGAAAACATATAGATCCTCATGACTCAAACTGCAGAAAAAAATCTAAGCATGATACTGCTATTGGAAGCGATTATAATATATATGTCTAATATGACAAACCGTGAATGGCTGTGTATAGCCAACAGTATGGAGAGTGAAATTAGCCTCTTCTTTGTTTTGTTTATCCTTAAAGTGATAATAGAGGTAATTTTCTATTGAATTAAAATAAGCTGTTGGCACTTCTTCACGGACCATAGTCCTCTTTAATAATGAGGCCTATTATTGTTAACAGGGGAGAGTGATTCCACCCAATAACAAACTGATGTATCCCTTGGTGCTCATTTATAGTGGTTAAATGGGATTTAGTGAATTGTTAACAAACCAGTATAATTTGTAGAAATGTATTTTACTGCCACTATTGAGATTTAAGAAAAAACATCTCTAACTTTAATTTCTGGTATTTTAATCAATGGGATCTTAGATATTATCAGCAAACTAATCCAAGAATAAAAAGATGCACATGGTTGAAATCATAAGGTTTCGGTGGATAATGAAAACCCTAACAATGATCAAAGGTCCACCAAAGTGGAATGTTACTAAAGTGTAGTGGGCTTCCTGCTCCAAAACTCACCAAAGCTATGCTAAAACTATGACTGTGGAGAACTGAAACCCTGGACAGTCTGCCCTTCAATGTGTCCAGTAGAGGCAGAATAGGACCATTTCATGGTCTAGGACATCGGAGTAATTTTTGTGAGATTGTAATTTCAAGAATTTTATCCCAAACCTAATAGGCTTAAAGTTGAGACAAGGTGACTTTGAAGAGGAAATAAAGTATTTTTTTAAAGTGTCCTCGTGAGGTTGTACAGGGTCTAAAAGTGTTGGCTTCCCAAGCCTGATAATCTAAGAGAGATTCCAGGTAGAGTAGTGAATCTACACTTAAAAGCGATCCTCAGATTTTTCACTTGGGCACTATTGCTTACACACATGTCAACCATCACACACATGCACAAACACATGAAAACCATCTCACCATCATATATGTATATATAAAAAAACCTATCACACAGACACAAACACACACATAAAGACACATGAAAACCATTTCGCCATCACATTGTTCCACAAGCATGCACACAAAACCCATCACAAGCACACACACACACACACACACACACAACACCACACCATTAAATCATCACACACATCCATAACAATAGTAATAATAATACGATAATTGATAAACATGGTTGTATGAAGCTGATGACCCTTTCAATCTTGGTATTTGGTAACATCTGGGTTGTAGAGGCAGAAATGTTAAGATAGAATAATTTACTTAGACCCATTTTCTGTATTATATTTATAAGTACAAATGCCTCTTGTTGTCCTGCCAAGAAAAATAATTAAGTCCCTGTCACTTCCCATCTGCTGCCCTCAGATTTCCATGAAACACTGGTACTTCATTCTGACTACAGCAGCCATTGTTTCTCTGAACTTCCTTCCCCCTCTGTCAAAGTTTATCCACTTTGATACATCAACAAAGCAAATATTCTCTGGCATTATTATCATTTACTCCTTTTGTGCTTTGCTTATCACTTCTAGATATTGAAAATCAATAAACTCTGATTTCAGTTTTATTTCTCTTTATACATCCTTCACAACAACTGAAGAGAGTGATTGAAACAGAAAAGAAAATTATGCTCTCCGGTGGACTATTCAGAGGGGATGCTGCAAAGTTCAAGGTCAGGTAGATATAGTTTATCCTTTCAAATGCTCAAAATCATGCTGATTTTGGAGACCAAAGTGCTATAATTAATTTGTTCCTACGAAAGCAATAAAACTAAGCAATTGCTAAGGAGTATCTATTTTTATAAACCATAGAAAGATTTATTCACACGGTTCCTGAAACAGCATTAAGTATTTCTTAAGGCTGATAAGAGGCAAGAAGTTGCATGTAGTTCGTGTAAAACATCAAATTCTCTATAAATATCACGTTTGTTTGTGTTTATTGCCCATGGATGAATAAAGTTCTATACAGTGACATCACCACAAAAGAGGTCATGGGCTTGGATGTTATGGCTTCATGATTAATGCTCCAGGAAGTGACAGCAGAAGTTAAAATCATGTCTCTGTTTCAGAGAGTTGATGGGAAATGCCCTATTGAGTGTCCTGTGCCATTTTGGACTTACACACTGAAAAGTGGTTCCATCAACACAGATAATATCACATAAGCATATTGAATTTCCCGTCTCCAAACAATTAAGAGGTTTTACTCTATCATTTTATCTATATAAATATACACTCACATAAAGTAATTAATATTTAGGGAATAAACATATTCTTAAAGTATTTTATAAATGACTTTTTGAAAATAATCCACTAAATGGATTTTAGATTTTATATTGTCTTTAATTTTTCACTTTTCACCTTCAATGTCTATGGTGGTTTGAATATGCCTGGTTCAGGGACTCGCACTATTAGGAAGTATGGCCTTGTTGTAGGAAGTTTGTCACTGTGGGCTTTGAGATCCTCTTGCTAGCCGTATGGTAGACTGTCTTCTTCTAGTTCCCTTCAGAATAAGATGTAGAACTTTTAGCTCCCTCATTACCATGTCTGCTTGGATTTTGCATGCTTCCTGCCTTGATAATAATGGACTGAACCTCTGAACCTGTAAGCCAGGCCCAGTTAAATGTCCTTTATAACCCTTGCCTTGGTCATGGTGTCTCTTCACAGCAATGAAAACCCTAAATAAAACAGAAGTTGGGACCAAGGACTAGAGTATTTCTGTGATAGGCCTGAATATGCTTTTGTTTGGAGGAAATGTGGAGTTTCAGACTTTGAAAAGCTTTAAATGGGTATTAATGGGGCATCCTAGTAGGAATAAGAAGACATTGATGCTGGGCATGATTTGAACTGTGCAGACATGGTCCAAGGGGTTTCAGTGGAGAAGATTTTTAACATGTAGCCCAGAGATAGTTTTCTGGTGGTATTTGGTGAAGAATGTGTCTGCTTTTTGTCTTTGTCTGAGCAGTCTACCTAGGCTAAGGTAAAGGGCTTTATATTAGGTGCATTGACAAAGAAAGTCTCAAAAAAGCCCAGCAGGGACTTTGCTCTCTGGTTTGGTCTCCTGAAGAACATTTTGGTCAATCATAGCAAGCTTCGAAAGGAAAAGCACAAAATGCATGGCTCAAAGAACAAATGGGACCAGGAAGTAGAATAGAGCTGAATGCTATGTTCCAGGAAACAAACAAAATAAGGGACTGGTGACCCGAGGGCAAGATCCCACCTAGCTAAGCTTACTGTTTATGTGTTTGCCGGTGAACAAGGAAGAGTTATATCATGCTAGGCATTTTTACCTGGCTATGTTATTGTTTTTATTTGTTTTCCCCCCACTCCCAGCAGCTACAGATTTCCACTCACTGTCTTGGCACTCTGGATCTCTTTCCTATCTCTCCCCATACCTGGTCCCCCATTCCCCTCCCCCACACCCAGTTCCCTACCTCCTTCTGCCTCTTATGACTATTTTGCTCCCACCCCCCACCAAGTGTGACTCAACATCTCTTGGGCCTTCCTTCTTGTTCCGTTTCTTTGGGTCTGTGGATGTATCATGAGTATTCTGTGCTTTACGGATGATATCCATTTAACAGTGAGTACATACCATGCATATCCTTTTGTGGCTGGATTACCTCACTAGGAATGATATTTTCTGATTCAATCTATTTGCCAGCAAAATTTATGATTTTTAAATTTATTTTTATTTATTTATTTTTATTGGATATATTATGTATTTACACTTCAAATGTGATCCCCTTCCTCCCTCTCCCATGCTCCCTCCCATTTCCCCCTGCTTCTACGAAGATGCTCCCACTCCCACCTCAACATTTTGGCTTTCCCCTACACTGGAGAATTGAGCCTTCACAGGACCAAAGGCTTCTCCTATTGATGCCAGACAATGCCATCCATCCTCTGTTACATGTGTGGCTGGAGTCATGGGTCCATCCATGTGTACTCTTTGGTTGGTGGTTTTGTCCCTGGAAACTCTGGTGGAGTCTGGTTGGTTGATATTGTTGTTCTCCCCATGGGGTTACAAACCCTTCAGCTCCTTCAGCCCATTGGGGTCACCATGCTCAATCCAATGGTTGGCTGTGAGTATCTGCCTCTGAATTTGTCAGGCTCTGGCAAAGCCTCTCAGGAGACATCCATTTCAGGCTCCTGTCAGCAAGCACTTCTTGGCATCAGCAATAGTGACTGGGTTTGGTGTCTGCATATTGGATGAATCCCCAGGTGGGGCAGTCTCTGGATGACATTTCCTTCAGTCCCTGCTCTTTTTTTTTCTTCAGTCCCTATATTTCCTCTAGTGAGTATTTTGTTATTGCTTCTATAAAGGACTGAAGCATCTACCTTTTGGTCTTCCTTCTTCTTGGGCTTCACATGGTCCGTGAATTGTCTTCTAATCTGAAACAACCTGCAGTCCTGAATTGGAGGGCACAGTTGTGATTTGGATATTAAGACTGGAAGACAGCCTTTTGATCTAGATCTCAAGGAATAGAGGCCATGAAAAACTTTGGATCAGGCAAGCAGCCTAGAGTTCAAGGCCAGCCTGGAACAGAGAAATTTCTAGGTGAAGAAAAATTCTAGGTGAAGAAAAGTCCAAACATTGTCATTCAATGCCTTTGATCCCAGATAAGGGGACATAGGCACACAGTTCTCTGAGTTGAAAGTTAATCTACAGTGCAAGTTCCAGAACAACCGAGCTTAGGCACTGAAGGAGTAGGAAAAAAGAACTCAGCACCTTCAGTATTGTGGCTCTGGCTTTAGAGTCAAGAATTGAAGGGAGTACTGGGACAATTGAAGCTGATTAGCTGGAATTAAGAAATTAGTAGTGATTAAGAAGGGACCAACATTACTGAGGTGAAATCTGCTGGGAAATATTTTCTGAGAACACGAAGAAGCTGTGTTCCAGAGATAGCCAAAATTGTGCCTTGTAGTCAAGGTAGCCAAGGTAATGTGTAAGGATCACTCAGGTGGTACTGTTTTTGAAAGCATCAAGGGGTCAATGAGAGCAACTGATGCTTGGCACAGTGAGAATCCATAGATGGCCATTGCTGAAGGTGCAGCCTCAGTTCCAGTTGACAGTCCGGGGTCTGAAGGGTTCATGCAAAGGATTTGAGGCTTGGCACCATGAAAGGGGCCTATGAGAGACTTTCTTGTGAAGCCTAGTTGCATCAGAAGACCCTAGTGTATCACAGATGCTAGTACCACAAAATGATCATCAAGAACAGCAGCAAAAGTGAAGTGGAGTCAACCAGAGTGCTACAGAGAACAAAGCTGGTGAAGTGACCCAAACCCATTGCAGGAGCCCAGAAGAGCATGTGTGGATCACACACATTGAAACAAGAATCTATAAAGTTGAAGTTGCCTTGGATACTCCAAGATGTGAGAGATGACAGAGCTATGGGATATCTGCCAAGGGAAGGAGCTAACAGTGTGGAACCAGCCCAAGGGGATGAAGTTTGTTGCTTCTGAATGCCAGATGTGCCAATAGCACTCAACGAGGAGGGAAGGAGTTAGAGATTTGAGATTTGGAGTGCGCTTTGACATTGGACATGGAGATGTGGAGTTTGGAGTTAGCCCAGCTGAATTTCTGTGTTCTGTTGGTCCAGTATTTCCTCATTATGATGTTTTGGAATGGTAATGTATACCCTGTATGATGTTGGAGGTATGTGATCTGCTTTTTGATTTTCACTTCTTAAGGGATTACACTTTAGAGAGTTCATGAATCTCAGAACAGACTTTGAACTTTTAACATTGTTGGGACTGTTATAAACTATGGGACTTTTGATGTTGGACTATGTGTATTTGCAATATGCTATGGCGAGGTATGCCCCCATAGACTCATGTTTGAACAAGCCTGTGGAGGCCAGGAGTGGGATGTAATGGTTTAAATATACTTGGCTCAGGAACTGGTACTGGTAGGAAGTGTGACCTTGTTGAAGTAGGTATGGCCTTGTTGGAGGAAGTGTGTCACTGTGAGGGTGGACTTTGAGAACATCCTCCTAGTCACATGGGAGACAGTCTTTCTATATATAAAATGTAGAACTTTCCGCTCCTCCAACACCATGTCTGCCAGGACTCTGCCATACTTCCAGTCTTGATGGTAATGAACTGAATCTCTGAACCTGTAAGCTACCCCCAATTTAACATTGTCCTTTATAAGAATTTCTTTGGACATGGTGTTTCCTCATAACAACAGAAACCCTAACTAAGACAATGCCAAGCCATTAAATGAAAGAGGGGGGACATAGAATTCACATATGCCTGTGAAGAAAAGCATTAAAGTGAATAGATATTAAATTAAAACTTTGAAAACTCCACAAACTATTTTTGGTTAGATATTACTGATATTATTCATATGGTGAAGATGAAGAAGAAAAGTGGCTCTACCTTTTCCCCAAGGACTCTCTACTGATTCCATACTCTCAAGATAAATGGTAAATTTGCAGAGACTTTTACATGAAAACATTTATATCACTATACTTATTATTCCTTTAAGGAGAGGAAATTTCTCAGGCTCTATACAGCCCTGTACTTGAAGGTATATTGTTTTACATTAACGACTGAGAACTACAGAAACATTTTATAGAATCAAAATAACAACACCTTACCTTTTTATTTTTGGATTTTTTTCCTAACACAATCTAGCATGTATATTTGTGTATCTCTCTCTCTCTCTCTCTCTCTCTCTCTCTCTCTCTCTCTCTCTCTCGTGTGTGTGTGTGTGTGTGTGTGTGTGTGTGTGTGTGTGTGTGCAATCATGAGGTGAAGGAAATATTTAGAGTTATCCACTATCCACATTAACATATAGCAGGAAACTCCTGGATGTTTCCTATTCACTATCAGCTGAGACAGAGGTTGAATCGTAAAGATTTAAGCTTACAATAAACTACTAGAATATATCATTTGCAAAATTATTCTTTTTTATTGATTTCTAGGATCATTCTTTCCAGGTTCTCCTTTTGCTGAGACACGTCATTAGATTTTGAGATCACATGTCTGTCATCTGGTCTCAGTTAAGCCAATTTTTTGGCTTGTTCACTATTCAGCAAAGACAGTGTCTTTTTCTTGCTTTTGACCCACTCTGACTACTCTGTGTTTCTATAGTAGTTTTCCATTAAAGTAATATGACCTAAAATCTTACATTTATGATTTAACAAAAATGGCTGCAGTTATATTTCTAGGTCACAATTAAATAATCCCCAGTGATTCCCATGAATGCTATCGTGGGGAATAAAAGGATTTTTCAAGAAATTCCTTGGACATCGATCGTATAAATGGGTAACAAGTCAGGAGCAGCAAACGTGTGTAGCAGGTACAGCTACTAGCCACTTGGCCTGCTCATCTGAGTTTGATTCTCAGAATCCTCATGGGGGAGAGAAGGAACTAACTCCCAAATATTGTCCTCTGATTCAGTGCATGAAACTGCATCACCCTCCTATAAACACACAAATATATAAATACACAAATTGTATTTTAATCGAAGAATAAGCAGTTCAGTGTTAGTATTCTGCTTACCAAAAATACATATACAAAATGCAAAAACAAAAGGCCTGTCAAGTCAATCTTTACTTTATGGACAGTGTGTGTTGTATACATTTTTCTTTCCTATCTCTCTTTTCACCTAACTGTTAGTGAGGTTGTGAACGTGTGCAGATGAATCTTTAATTAAATATTGAAGCTGATCGTTTTAGAGCATAATTTATTTCATTTCTAGTTCATATTACAAGCCGGTTGCAAATTTCAGGATCATATTATAATGAGTTTCTATTTTATTCATGTATGAGATCAAATGTGGAATCATAAATTTTAGAGAACTGAAGATGACATCATCTTACTTTCAATAGATATTCTACTCAGGTCAAATTCCATAGGTTCACAGGATACATGAACACGTAATTATTTACAAGAGTGCACGTAATATGCAAACTTAGAATGAATGCTGAATGCAAAACCTTAATAACTGAAAAAATGCCCCAAACTAATACATAACTTTATAAATCAGGAACTCTGGTCCTTGTTGGTTACAAACACACTAGGAAAAAGAACTCTAAGACTCTTATTTACATGCATTATAGATGAGAATATAAAACCTGTCTATAAATCAGGTTTTGAATTTTAGTATAATTGTGCTTTTCAAAGTAGATAATTAAATTGCTATGTCTTTGGGGAAAGGTCAGTCCATTGGGATAGCATGGATTAATCTCTCTAGGGCATTTACTCTTAATAACCATGAATGATTGTTTTATAAGTTTGAAGGTTTGGCAAGAGTCCATCTAGCCTAAACTACTTTGAAAATGACAGGATTTCCCTGAGAAAGACTCTCATGGTTTTACTTAATCACCAGTTAACCTGCAGATGCACCTTTCCTTATCATGTGCTGTTACCCTGCACTGTGCTCAGCTATGAACCTCCTGGGCTTCTTTACTCTTCTCTGGGTTTAGTTTGACATCTGTTCCTTGAACTACACATACAGGGAAGAGATAGGAACTCAAGTTCATAAAGAATAATGCGATAAATTATTTTTAATTTATGTCACCTGGTTTTGTGGATTTATTTTATATAATATATTATACCATAATAAAAATCATTAAGGATACTTTTTGATTTAACTTAACTAAGAAAGAACCATCTCTTTTGAGCTATAAGGACATGACTGTGAATATCCACACAAGTAAAACTAAAGTCCTTTAATGGGAAAATATGTCTCAAACCCTCCTTAAAGAAGTCAAAAAGAAAAGACAATAGCCAATGTGATACCAAATTATATATCATAATTACCCAGGATCACCTAAAAGTAAAAGACTAACTTGATGAAAAGTTAAAAGTAAAACATGTTAGTTTCTAGGAGAATAGTAACAAACAGGTTTATATTACCTTACAATTCTAACATTTTGCAAAATTCTACCAATATTATCTCAAATTACAAAAGAAAGTTATGAATCATAGTTGGAAAATTTTTGTGGGGAATTGTCAGTAAATATTTTATCACTGTTTTTCCAAAGTTAATTTATCATTCTTGCTTGAAGTAGTTTCCTTTAAAACAATGATACCCATCGTTCTTCATTTTTACTAACAGCTGTGTTTTCTAATAATAATCTTTGAATATTCTAGAAATATCCAATTGGCTTGTCTTCATACTCCCATGTCTTGTTATTATTGCAATATATTGTTAATATATGCAATATTTGAACCAAAAAATGTAATCAATTTTCTTGAAGGAAACGATTAATGATTTTCCAATTAATCTTCCTTGATAAAAGCCATAACAATAAACAAATACTCTTTTCTTTTTCTTTTTTTTTACTTTGGATGCACTTCACGGATAAGTTCATTTGAAGAATTTTAAGCAGTTAGCACAAATACTAGACATGTATTTATAGCTGTTTCATAGTCAGGAAATATAGTACAAATGTCTGAAGAGATTCACTGTTAGTTGAGTGCTTATATCCTATTTCATAGATAACAATTTCTGATTATGTTCCCATACAATAGAAGTGGAGTGATTTTCTGAATTTTCTTTATAAGTATATTATGAGTACTCCTGAAATCTCTGCCCCCAAGAACTAATCAACTCACAAAGGCTGGTCCTACTCCTACAATCACATAAAAACCATTGCAAAGACTCATAAAAACATAAAAAATAAAGTTATCAGCTCTTCCTTTCCTCTCTCTTCTGCTTCTTACTCTTTTCTTTCTCTCTCTTCTCCCTCTCTTGCTCCCCGCCCCATTTCCACCATCCTAATAAACCTCTCCATGTGGAAAAAAAACATAAAGTTATCAATGTATCTCAGTTTAATTATCTTTCCAAACCAGCATAGGTTGTCAAACTGAGATGACCAGTTTTTAAGTGATTACATAAATCTAAAATCTCTACTAATTAGCTTACTTTTTACCTATTAAAACATTTGTTCTGAACTATTAAAACTTCATTGGCCAAGGTACAGGCTATTATATTTCTTATCAGCAGTTGATCAACTAATCACATTTAATTTTTAGCATATTACATCATTAGTCATAGTGTTAAGAAGGTACTTCTATCAGCTGCTGACAGATATTTTAAGTGTACATTTACTTTTTAAAGCTGTATCCTCTGTCTGTTGCCAGTCATATAAAAAATATTCTAGATAAAGTCAAGAGCATGAATTCAACAGAATTTATGTAGCAATACCAGGGAGCTGTCCTGTATTACTTAGTTATGGTTACTGTTATACTGGAAGTCTATACTCTGTTGACTAATATTTTTATTACCCCTTAGAATTTATTTTTCTAAAATTAATAAAAAAAGACCTGTGTTGTACAGTTCAAACTTATTAAAATCATACCAAGTTTATCATCTATCAATGAGTAAGGATCTAAATAAATATAATATTCACTAGGTTCATAAATCACATATATAATTGTGTAAGGTAAAGAATACATATATACTGATAACATATATAGCAACTCATATGACATTTGAGATGTGTTCATATATTTTATGTTTCTCCACTCAACTGTATTTGACTATAATGAATCCCTACTTTTGTTTACTGTTTATGTAACGAGCTACTTTGTAACATTTAGTCTAGTCTATAATGTCTAAAACCATGGTAAATGTTACTATACCCAAAGGCTGTTAAGAATCTGAAATGAATTTTATTTCTTAGCTAGATCATTTAATACTAATTCCTTGAAGTCTCTCACCCTGTTCCAGATCATTTGTTGCTTGTACCATTAATAAACGTATAGCCTAGAGTGTTATTGTGTTATTGTTTCAAATGCGCTTCCATTTAGAAACCTACAAATTATGTGTTCATTTTCATATTCAAAATGCATTTGTTACCAAAGAAATAACAATCTACCTTTAATTATGTTGTTCTAGAAAGGCTTACAAAGGCTTTGATTCTTAACAGAGCATTCCTTAAAGCAATTCAGCTCAAACTATTAAACTGAGAAATTAATGGGTCTGTCTACTGTGGCTGTTTCTGGCAGATTACTTGAGTAAGATAAAGTTTGCTATAAAGTACATTCCTTTTTCTCTCTCTTCAGCTTGCAATCCATCATGAATCTTGCCGACCCTTTTTAAACTCATCATTCTGATCAAAATTTTCCTCTTGCACACAAACTCTAGCCATTCTCTGTGGACTGTAGAAAGTTCATGAGAGAGAAGTGAAGAGAAAAAGAGATAGAGAAAGAGGGAAAGAGCATGAGAGAGAGAGCATATATCTATTTGGGACACAGAGGTTATTTTATGAAGTGTAGTCTTATCTAGTCGTGAGACTACATTTAGATAGAAAAAAACTAACTTTTTACTCTTGGCTTTAAATTTGTATCTAGAATACTCATTGAAAATGTTTACCGTCCTCTTTCTCTGATCCATCCTTGCTCAATCTGCTTTTAGATAGGAATCCTATTAATTCATTCATGCCAAGGTATAAATGATGAAAGGTTTTTAAGTTCCCCAGGAAATTCAACTCCAATCTTAATTACACAGTACATTAGATTTTTTTTCAAAAGTAGCATTGATAATGATCATGGTATTTGCTTTATAAAAATAAATGCATACATAGTATGAAAAATATAAATATATAATACATATTCCCCTTTAATATTCTTATTTACTTTGTTAAAAAATCATTTTTGAAGGCAGGGTCTCATGTATTCCAAACTGGCCTCATCCCTGGGATGCAGCTGAAAATAACCTTGAATTTCTCTGTTTCCTTCCTCTATATTTCACATGTTGCAACTTCAGGGGTAAACTATGATACCCAGTTTTATCTGATGGTGAAAATCAAACCCCAGTTTCTTGAGTGCTTAACTCCTAAAGACTGACATACATTCCTAGTTCTAATATCTTCATCTTTAATAATAACACGCTGATCTTGCAGTCTTAGTTTCTATCTACTGCTATAATAAAAATCTCACAAAAGCAACTTAAGGGAGCAGGTTTATTTTAGCTCCTTAGTTTAAAACACAATGCATCATAGCAGGGTAACCATGGCAGCAGTGGCCAGAAACAGGTGGTCACATTCATGAATACTGAAGAACAGAGAGTGATGAACCTTGAGCTTGTTGGCCTTTTTTACTTTTAATCCAAGACACTCGCCCCCCACCCCCTGAGAAAATCACTCCATCTACAGTGAGGAAGGGTATTCCCACATCGGTTAACCTGATTTCCAAAGGATTTGCCCAGAGGTCCATCTCCCATATCGTTCCATATCTTGTCATGTTACCAGTTGAGACTAAACATAACAATGAATATTACTGTTTTTATTTTATATGTCATCATATTCCTGAAATTTCTGAAATTTTATTACTGAGGTGACTATCAAAATCTCATAAATAACTCGAGATATCTTGTTGACAGAACTGAGGACTTCATTCCTTCATAGTTGTATGTGTGTGTGTGTGTGTGTGTGTGTGTGTGTGTGTGTGAGCGTGCGTGTGTGTGTGTGTGTGTGTGTGTGTGAAGATATTCATATGATCATTAACTTATTTAGATCTTAAAGCAAATTAGTGTCTAGAAACTCTGGGAAAAATATTGGCTTCCAGGCAGCTACAATGGGGGTCTTAAAGCCCATGGCCACATACTCCAACAAGGCCACACCTACTCCAACAAGGCCACACCTATTCCAACAGGGCCACACCTTCAAATAGTGCCTCTTCCTGGGCTGAGCATATACAAACCATAACACCTTCCCACTGAGGCCAGACTAGGCAGTCCTCTGCTACATATGTAGCAGGTACCACTGACCAGCCCATGTATGCTCTTTGGTTGGTGGTTTAGTTTCTGGGAGCACTGAGGGGTCTAGTTAGTTGGTTGTGTTGTTCTTCCTATGGGCTTGCCGTCTCCTTCAGCTCTTTTAGTCCTTCCCCTAACTCTTCCATTGGGGTCACCCAGCTCAGTCCAATGTAAGGCTGTCAGTATCTGCATTTATCTCAGTCAGGTAATGGCAAATCCTCTCAGAGGACAGCCATGCCAGGTTCCTGTCTGCAAGCACATCTTGGCATCAGCAATAGGGTCAGGGTTTGGTGTCTTTGCATTGGATAGATCCCAAGGTAGGGCAGTCTCTGGATGGCCTTTCTTTTGGTCTCCGCCCTATTTTTGTCTCTGCATTTCCTTTAGACAGGAGCAATTCTGGGGTAAAAGTTTTGAGATGGGTGGGTGGCCCCATCTCTCAATTGGGGGCTATATCTACTGGAGGTGGTCCCTTTAGGTTCTATATACACACTGTTGGGCATTTTGGCTAATGCCGTCCTCAGTGGGTCCTGGCAGCCTCCGACAGACAGCCCTGTTCCCTATGTCACACTGCTGGATATTTCTAGTCTTTCTCCTGACCCTTTGGACTTCTCTCCTGTCTCCCTGATACATGAACCTACCGCACTATTCCCCCTCCCCTGCCCATCTCCCACCCAGATCCCTCCCTCTCTCTACCTCTCATGATTATTTTGTTCCCCCTTCTAAGTGGATTTGAAGCATCCACACTCTGGCCTTCTTTCTTGCTAAGCTTCATACAGTCTGTGACTTGTGTCATGGGTATTCTGAACTTTTTGACTAGTATCCACCCATCGGTGAGTACATACTGTGCATGAGTCTGGGTTACTTCACTCAGGATGATATTTTCTAGTTCCATCCATTTGCCTGCAACAGTTTTGATGTCCTCACTTCTAATAGCTGAGTAGTACTCCACTATGTAAATGTACCACATTTTCTGAATCCATTCTTTTGCTGAGGGACATCTGGGTTCTTTCCAGCTTTTGGCTATTATAAAAAAGGTTGCTATGAACACAGTGGAGCATGTGTCCTTGTGGTATGGTGGGGAATCTTTTAGGTATTGGCCCAGGAGTAGTATAGCTGGGTCTTCAGGTAGAATTATTTCCATTTTTCTGAGGAACAACCTGATTGATTGCCAAAGTGTTTGAATTACACTAACAATTCAGTTTGCAATTACACTAACAATCGTGGAGTGTTCCTCTTTTTCCATATCCTCACCAGTTTCTGCTGTCACCTGCGTTTTTTTATCTTAGCCATTATGACTGGTATCAGGTGGAATCTAGGGTTGTTTTGATTTGCATTTCCCTGATGACTAAAGATGTTGAATATTTCTTTAGTTGCGTCTCATTCAAGATTCCTTGAGAATTTTTCGGGGGATGGGGATGGGGATGGGTTGAGCATTCTTTTTTTATTTTTTTATTGGATGTTTTTATTTATGGACATTTCAATGTTTCCTGTCCATAAACCCCCTATGCCATACCCCTCTCCCTTCTTCTATGAGGGTGTTCCCCACCCATCCACAAACCCCTTTCTACCTCCTGGCCCTGACATTCTCCCATACTGGGGCTGGGGGTGTCAAGCTTTGACAGAACCAAGGGCTTCTCCTCCCCTTGGTGCCCAACAAGACCACCCTCTGCTACATATGCAGCTGGAGCCATGGGTCTGTCCATGTCTTTGGGTAGTAGTTTAGTCCCTGAGAGCTCTGGTTGGTTGGCATTGTTGTTCTTATGGGGTTGCAAAGCCCTTCAGCGCCTTTGATCCTTTCTCTAACTCCTCCAATGGGGACCACATTCTCAGTTCAATGGTTGGCTGCATCCATTCACCTCTGTATTTGTCATGTTCTGGCAGAGCCTCTCAAGAGACAACAATATCAGGCTCCTGTCAGCATGCACTTCTTGGCATCAGCAATATTGTCTGGGTTTGGTGGCTGTATGTGTATGGGCTGGATCCTCAGGAGGGACAATCTCTGAATGGCCTTTCCTTCAGTCTCTGCTCAAACATTTGTCTCTGTATCTCTTCCTATTAATATATTTGTTCCCCCTCCTAAGAAAGACTGAAGCATCCATACTTTGGTCATCCTTCTTCTTGAGCTTCATGTGATCTGTGGGTTGTATGTTGGGTAATCCAAGCTTTTGGGTTAATAGCCACTTATCAACGAGTGCATACCATGTGTGTTTTTCTGTGATTGGGTTACCTCACTCAGGATGATATTTTCTAGTTCATTCCACTTGCCTAAGAATTTCATAAAGTCGTTGTTTTTGATAGCTGAGTAATATTCCATTGTGTAGATGTACCACATTTTTTTAATCCATTCCTCTGTTGAAGGACATCTGGGTTCTTTGCAGCTTCTGGGTATTATAAATAAGGCTGCTATGAACATAGTGGAGCATGTGTCCTTGTTATACTTTGGAGCATATTTTGGGTATATCCCAGAAGTGATATAGCTGGGTCCTAAGCTAGTACTATGTCCAATATTCTGAGGAACTGCCAAACTGATTTCCAGAGTGGTTGTAGCAGCTTGCAATCCCATCAACAATGGAGGAGTGTTCCTCTTTCTCCACATCCTCAACAGCATCTGCTGTCACCTGAGTTTTTGATCTTAGCCATTCTGACTGGTATGAGGTGAAATCTCAGGGTTGTTTTGATTTGTGTTTCCTTGATGACTAAGGATGTTGAACATTTCTTTAGGTTCTTTTTGGCCATTCAGCATTCCTTAGCTGAGAATTCTTTTTTTTTTAGCTCTGTACCCCATTTCTTAATATGGTTGTTTGATTCTCTGGAGTTTAACTTCTTGAGTTCTTTGTATGTTTTAGAAATTAGCCCTCTATCAGATGTATAATTGGTGAAGATCTTTTCCCAATTTATTGGTTGCTGTTTTGTCCTCATGGCAGAGTTATATTAGATGTATTTGTCAGTTCTATATTAGATTGCCAATGAAAATGTTATAAGGAACAAAGCAATATTCAGGGTTTGTAATGGTTTGTGTATGCTCAGCCCACGGAGTGGTACTCTTAGAAGATGTGTGGTCCTGTTGGAGTAAGTGTGTCACTGTGGGTGTGGGTTATAAGACCCTCATCCTAGCTGCCTTGAAGTCAGTATTCTGCTAGCAGCCTTTAGAAGATGGAGATCTCTCAGCTCCTCTTACATCCTGCCTGGATGCTGCCATGTTCCTGCCTTGATGATATTTGACTGAATCTCTGATCCTGTAATTCGACCCCAATTAAATATTGTCCTTTATAAGACTTGCTTTGGTCATGGTGTCTGTTCACAGTAGCAAAACCCTAATTAAGACAAGGTTTATTAAGAAATACAAGAAAAATATCTACAAAACAGTAAAGTTATAATTGGTCAGAGTAAAAGTAAACAGTATAACAAACACAGAGTCCTAAACACAAACACTATATGCTCTTCCCGAGAAACAATGATGAAACTTGTGATGTGCAAGGAGAAAAGAAAGTGCTGAGAGAAAACAAACAATAAACAAGGAAGGCTGTGTTCCCACATCTGTAGCAAGAGGTATTGACTTCAACAGAAAATCACTTTCATGAAGGAAAATCAATCAAGTGCAGACTTGAAGAGATAACCATAAGGTATCAGACAATATCAACTGTTGGCCAGCTCTAATAGAAAGGCTAGAAGCCTTATAGAAGCCCACATACTACCAAACTCCATAACTGTGAAGGATATATACAATCTGTATATATTTATCTTTAATTTCCTATGACCTATATAAGTTTTTACCAAGAAATGTGCAGTTGCTAGATGGTAACATGTAGGAGGATTATGCAGAAAAGGGAGAAGGATAAGGTCAGGAAACTGCTTGGCTGTGCGTTTCATACATTGTAAATGAAGCAGGTACAGCTTAAGCACTGAATGGAGTTTGAAATATTAAAGATTCATAAACCTGTTCTGCAAGAACCACTAGAAAATACGGTAGTGTCTACCTGGATTAAATACATCAAAACAATGAGGAAAATTCGATTAATATAAAACATGGCAAAACATTGGGCAAAGTGAATTAATTATTTGAATATTCAACATACCAAAATGAACATCACATGAATAGAAAAATTTTACTAATATGTGTATAACATTAAGTTAATTGGAAGAAACCTTCCAGAGAGATGGCTGAATCTTTAAATGGCTTCTTGCTGAACTTAATTTAAACATCTGGGAAAGGTGTAATACAGGTCTAATACATATTTTAAATAAAGAAGAAAATTTGAGATTAATTTAACAAAACAATGACGTTCCTATTAATGAACCTAACGTCAGTAGTGGGAATTAAACTAAATGTATATTTCTTCTGAACTGCACACAACAACCCCCTCAAATAATTAGTCAAGAGAATTCAACAATGTAAGTGATAGTAACTTGATAACCAGGTGAGACTCATAATAGAAATACAAAAATCTATCAATGTTTTTCAAAGCAGCACAACATTATATTAACAGATTAATAGGAAACATGTGATACTTTAAATAGTTGAAAAAAATCATTTTGAAGGCTTTTCCCATTAGCACCTGAACAGCGAAGCCCATGCCTTGAATCCTAGCGCTATGGAGTCAGAGATAGTTGGATTTCTGAGCTCTACAGGGAGTTCCAGAGCCAAACAGATCCTATGTAAATCAACCCAAAACACAGAAACAAACATACAAAAAGCTCAAAAGACTATTTGGCATTCACTTATTGAACTAACTTTAGCAGATACACGCAAAGAGGCCAAACTCATTTGATGAATGGAACATAGAAAACTTAAGAGCTAGAAGGGCAATGGCCAAAGATTGACCATTTTTCCTGTAAGATTAGTAATAAGGCAAGCATATCTGCTGCCGGTCAAACCCACACTAAATAATTTATGGAATTCTGTCCCATACACAATTATTCCATTGTGTTTCTTTGTAATATGTAATAAATTAACATATAAATAAGCAAAACTAGTAGAATGAATAAGTGCCTTATTCATCATCATAAGACATAAGCCTGCCAGAAAAGTAATTTGAATTAAACTAGAAAATAATATTGAAAAAAAGAAAAAATGTAGTTATGGTAGTATCAAGAGTAGGCACCGTCTCCTGGCATGGGAAGGGTCTGGGGAAAGGGTTGGGATAGGAACAGGAGGGATTAGATGAGGGGAGGATGGAAGATAGAGTACGGGAGAGACAGCTGGAATTGTGGGGTGGGTAACTCTGGGACAAGCTCAAAACCTAGTGTAATAGAAACTTCCAGGAAGCTAAGAGTCCTAGAGATGGGAGATACTGAGCCTGAACCAGAAATCTGTAACCAGGCAAGATTTCCAACCAAGAGGCATTGGGACACCAACCCAGCCACCAAACCCACCAACCTATAATTTGCCCTGCCTGCAAGATGTGATAAGGAAAAGATAGTACAGAACTTGTGGGGTGGCCTGAGGCCCATGCTGTGCTGTTTTAAATCACTTTTAGTGTTTTAGGTTTATTTACTACTGCCATAACTACATTTTTTGTTCAGTTTTATTTTCCAATTACCACCAGGGAGCCTGCATGGGACTGATCTAGGCCCTCTGAGCATATGCTACACCTGTCCAAAGGTCTCAATTATCAGGCAAATGCATTTAAAACTAAATTAGATACCATTGTATGGCCTCGAGCATCATTAGATATCAAAAGTTTGTAAATGTCACCTTTTTGTGAGGATAATGAACATCTACAATTCATGACAATTCTTGAGTCCTGTTTGTCATGTTAAGGAACATCGAAGATGCCTTCAAAGGAATCCATAATTTCTTATAATGCTAAGCACCTTCTGTATTACTGGACCAGGTGGAATGGTAATTACAGCTCTTGTTTATCCTTAGTAGCTTAGAAAACTTTAAACTCAATGTTGTCATCTGCTCTTATACTTCACAGTATCCTCCAAGTCTCTTATCTCCCCATCCTGTGGCTGCTTTGACTGACATGGAGTGATGTCTAGATTATTTCATCAACAACTTTTCTCCTTTGAGCTATTTTTGTTATTGTGCTTAGCAGTTAAACCATTACTTGAATAATTACAGGGTATCCTGGCAGCGCAGTCTTTACCTCCTCAACTCAACGGCATTGGAAAATAGACTGCTATAATAACACACCATGAGCAGAACCCACTGAAGGAAGAAAGCTTATTTGCGTGGTTGGCTCTACGAGAAGAGTCCATAATGTCAGGGAAGTACAGCCATGCGCTGTGGGAGCCGGAAGCTGAGCCAACATCACATCTACAACCGTGGAAAGTAGCGAGAAGACCAGAAACATGGCAAGGCTATAACTTAGATAAGCCCACACCCAGTAATACTCCTCCTCTGACAAGCCCCCACCTCCTAGAAGATCCACCACCTCCCAGACCACAATATCAACTGAGGACAGAGTATTCAAATACTGGAGCTTAAGGAAAATATGTTTTTTTATATTACCATAGTTTGTTAAATGGCAAGGCCTTGCCCATCACAGATGACTGACAATGGGTAATTAAATTATTTTTCTGTGAATCACAATTGTTTAGTCTCTCTATTTTGTACCTTTAGGTTTCTTGCTTGGATGATTCTTGGCTCTCAGTATGGCCTGTCATTCTCCAGTAACTGCTCTTTTCCTTTCTTCACATACTGGGGTACAGTATTAACCCTGAAACTGGAGCTCTCCCAGAAGGGTTAGCTATGTCAAATTGAATTCTTTCACCTCCTTGACTTGGCTGTAGTTTGTGACCTTCATTTCTTGCTTAGCTTTACACCACCACAGGCTGACTCATCCCCTGGGACTGAGTTTTAGAGACACTTAAACTAGGACAGCATCAGTTTTTCCTGTTCTACCTTCCAGAACAGGAAAGTTGATGTGTAAACCCCCCAACCATGACTTGGTATTACTGTAGCCAAGGACACAGAGCAACCCTGTAGCTCGATCATTTGTTCATTAATTTTGTGCTCAATTATTTCTCTGTCCTTCCCAGCAGGTATTTTTTAGGTAGTCTTTATTTTCTTTACATACTCTCATTCTATTTCCTTGTTTCTGAACTTTAAAGAGGTCTCTCCTTCTCTTTAAAGGAATAATATGTGAGTGCATGGTCCACCGTTATTCTGGAGTCTACATAAGAGCCCAGCTAATCTGTATCTTCCCACTGCTCTCGCATTTCCTGTTCATTTTGCATTTTTCCCCACTTTCTTCCACTAGCTTCCTTAGTTTTCCTCACTCTAAGAGGAAAGACCATTTTTTTCTCTCAGGAGAAAAAAAACTAACATTGTTTCCATGGTCTCTCTCAAAAGACAAGTCTGTAGTCACCGTTTACATTTCAAGTGTGAAGTCTTCGTCCCTGGCCACCTTAATATCTTAAACCTTACCACAGCTCACATGAATGCTGCTTGTGACCTTGTGCCAAAATCAATATGTGGGTTTTTTTTTCCTGTTTTTTTTTCTCATTTGTGAAGAGGTAAGGTATGGGATGCTGTAATACCTTCTCTCAAAAGCTTATCTTGGTTTTCTTTCTTTTTTTCAACATAATATTTTTATTGTTTGAGAATTTTACATTGTAAACCCCAATCCCACACATTACCAATCCTTGCAGGTCCACCCTCCTACCCTCATGACCTCTCCCACAAAAAAAAAAATGAAAGAAAGAAAAGAAAATTTACAATTTGTGCTGCCAATATACTCACTGGAGTACAATCACGTTCTCAGTGAGCAGCACCTTAAGGAAATTGTCCTTCCCTACACACTTTCTCTCCAGAAGTAATCTAACTGTGGAGAGCTACACCTCATCTTCCTTATCGCAATGCTGAAGAGTTCTCTTCAATGGCTTCCTGTCCAGTCTGCTACTTTGGTGGATGAGGATGCGGCTTGTCACAGAGAAGTTCTATATACCTCTTTATCTTTGACATGGTTTTCATTCTCTGGGAGTCTTGGATAACTACCAATGTTAGTAACCTCTCCCTAAACACAGCACCATTCTTCACTCAATGGAAAACTCATTTAAATGCAGGAAGAAATTAATTTAATATTTAGAATATTTAAATGCATGTATACATATACATATATTCCTATATGCATTATACATATACATTCCTATATGACTACACACATATAAATTAATAATAAAAACTCAGTAGATTATAAATTGTATTTAATTACAATGTCTGAATGCCTCAACTACCTACAGCTCACATTGGCAACAGCAAAATATCCCCTTATTAATATATGTGCTTACATTTTGTATCTTGATTTTTCTGTTTTCTCTTTCCTGTCCCTGTATCTTATCTACTTCTGAGAGCCATGCTACTTTCAACTCATTTAGAGCTCTTTGTAATTTACAGACACTCAACACACACCACAGTCTTCCCACATCTCACAACTCTTGTGCCATTGCTATTTCTATCTACAATTGCTAATGCAGACATCTAAGAAATTGTTTCTCTGTCGTTTTCCAGTTCTCAGTTTTAAATCCTCAGTTATAAAAACTAAAATGTGTAACTTATCTACTATAATAAAATGCTGCCCCACTGGCTCTTTTCTGCTAACCACAAGATTAAATTATCAATATTTCATGCACGCTGGATCAAATTTATTCCTATCTATTCATGACATCCACTCTAAGTTGTTTTATTGGTTATTTTATGTATTTAGATTTCAAATGTTGTTGCCCCCTTCCCAGTTTCTCCTCTGCACACCCCCTATCTCACCTCCCTCTCCCCTGATTCTATGAGGGTGCTCCTCTGCCCACCCACCCACCTACCCAGACCCACCTCACAGCCCAAGCATTCCCCTACACTGGGGCATCAAGCTTCCACAGGACCAAGGGCCTCCCCTCCCACTGATGCCTGACAAGGCCATCCACTGATACATATGCAGCTGGAGCCATGGGTCCCTCCATGTGTACTCTTTGGTTGGTGGTTTAGTTGGTGGGAGCTCTGGGGAGTCTGGTTGGTTGATATTGTTGTTCTTCCTATGGGGTTGCACACCCCTTCAGCTCCTTCAGTCCTTTCTCTAGCTTATCCGTTGGGGTCCCAGTACTGAGTCAGATGGTTAACTTCCAGCAAGTGTATCTAAAACTCTACATAAATTGGTCTAAATTTTTATCTCAATCCTTTTTTTTAAACACACATAGCACCTTTGTTATACAGATTGTGATGCCCAGAGCCATGTAAGAATTGCTTCTTTAATAGGATTGACTTCACCCTACTTGCTTCCACCTACAAATACTGCGTGTTACTTTCAAAGGCAAGTTTCAGTTTTTAAAGGCACCATTAGCTACCCTGTTCTTAGCTTCTTTTTTCCTAGTTACATTTATTGTCCAACATCTCTAGGAATTTGCCCAGGGTGTGGTGAATTCATTTTTCAACTAAATTGCCAAATTCCTGCAGTCAGGTCCATTATTAAATAAAATATTTATTGACAGATGTGCAGTAGTCTTATACTCTAACTGCATATTTTTACCACCTGAAATATTATATATTCAGAGTGTTGCCTGGGTGCCAGATGCTATCTTAAATACATTTAATCCTCCCAAACACACTTGGCTGTCATTGTTATTAAATCCATTTAATAAATGAGAACTGAAGTTCAGAGAGGTAAAATCTCCAAGGTCATATTGCTAATCAAAACCAGATATGTTTGATTGCAAAGCCCTATAATCCTTCCATTAGACCTGGAAAATTCCAAACACTTATGAAATGATTGTTTTGAATGAGAAGAACTTTCAGTGGATTTAATATGATGTCAGGCATTTTTATATAAATTCTCTACTGACTTTGAATTTTTCTTTGAATAATTGTGTTTGTTAGGTCATTTTTTGTTTGTATTACGTTTTATGATCTATTTTTTCCCAGCCACTAAATGCCACAGGAACATTTGAAGTTCATCATAATTCAAGAATTATTATTGATACTATTGTTGTTATATGGTAATGAAACCAGAAGATCATATGCCTGATGCTGAGAAATTGTTAAAATGGACTAGAGAGATTTTTCTATCAAAATGACAAGCACCAGTATATTAAAACTGAAGCATCTTTTAAAACCCACTGTTGTTCGTTGGGTGTTGCAAATAAATTGTGAGTTCTTTAGAAACCTGTCTTTTTAAAGGTATATATTGCAATGTTTACCTCATAGAGAATATTTTATATCGTATGTTATATTATAATATATATGTTATTAAAATAACAAATTGGATTAAGCCTCAAAATGTCACAATTGATTCTCTAGGTATACTCTGTGCAAGTGAGATATATCCTTTTATTTTCTGGTGAAAAATACCTGAAAATTTTGCAGTACAAAAATAAAAAGGAATAAAGAAGACTTGTAACTAATCAATTAATCCATGAGCAGATCAGTCAAAGAAATAGGTTTTGGTTTGGTTTAGTCTTATTGAACTGAAAACCCTCCTCTCTCAGCTTCTTGTGTGCTGGAATCAGAAGCATGTTGTATTTCACATGGCACAATGTGCAGTGTTTATTCAGCACTAATTAGAAATACCACTGAGGAAAACCTGTGACATTCAAGCCATGAAGACTAGAAATATTTTTGTCATGGAATTATTAAAGAAAATTCCCTTGAACTAGACTGCAGCCATACATCAGAATGGTATTTAACTCCACCCTGCTGACCAGAAATAGAATGGGTGAACAGAAGAACTGAGGTTTCTCTCGCTTATATTTGAGAACCTCCAAGAAAGGTTGGTGTCTGAACACAATGGCATCAGAGGGTTTTAAAAACAGTATGTTGTTGTTGTTGTTGTTGTTGTTGTTGTTGTTGTTGTTGTTGTTGATGATGATGATGATGATGACGACGACGACGGCGACGATATTTTTCTTTCCTTTTGCTATTTGTCTCCTAATATCACTAAATTAGCTTGAAGTGTTTGGCCTTAGATAATCTGAAGGAGCATGCTTGAAAGATGTTCATTTTGTTTGGATGTATCCTCGACCTGAGAAACTGGGCAGGGTCAGTCTGGTACCTGAAACACTGGGCATCAAGGCACCTCAGAAAACTGCCAGTTGTGTTCTGTTTCCAAAACACAAGGAGTACCATCATTTTTGGATGGTGGGGAGGATTTCTCTTCCTTTTCCTTCAAAAGGAAGAGAAAGCCCCAAGTTTTAAGAAAGAAAACCAACCACACTGACTAAAGGAATTTGAGGCAAACAAATCCTTTCTCTGACAATATGGAAAGAAGAAACATGACAGAGTTAACAAAAAGACCCATCTTTCTGTCATCAGTCTTACTTTCGTTCCGCTGAGATCCATTAGCAGCTGTGAAGTGTGAAAATTAGGAGCGAAAGCACAGATGATATTTTAAGGCTGCAAATGCAGTCAGCTTTCACAATCCCTTATCACATCGCCACTTTCCCCCACCAAACATGTGATCGGCGCTCTTTTTCCTTCCTTAATGATTGCTCAACAGATTCAAATATTGTCCCAGAAGTCTACAAAGGGAACTGACCTGGCACAGAGTGATAGCATCAGGGGCCCGTTTCCCAGGAGAATCAGCCAAGGGGACAGGGAAGGGAGCAGATGTTTTTGATCAACAACAACGTTAGTGAGCTACCGTTACTCCCTTCCTAACCACATGCTCAAGGCCGTAATCATGTACTCCCTTCTTTTGCTTTCATAAACACAGCAGCATGTCATACTTCAAAGCCCGTCTTGTTGACACAGCTTGCTTCAGCTGTTCACATAGCAAATTGTTCGCTGAAACCAAAGACACATCAGCTCTTTGCCGAGTGACTCAAAGAGGCTGTAGACGATTCTCGAAGACGATTGCATTCCAGTGTGCCACTGCTTGGGGTTCTACACACGCGGCACAGATTACTTGGCACATTTTAGGTCCTTGCGATGTATGAAGTTTTTCCACTGCTACATGAGCTAATACGAAGTCTCTGCACCATTTTGCTAAAGCTTCAGAGCTCCGCATCAATTTTCTCTCTGGACCAAAATTCCTTTTCCCATGTGATACAAATATAAACAGCAGAGATACCAAGGAGTATTATGTAGGGTGTGAACAAAGGCCGTACTTACTGCTGGTATCATTTTGCCTGAGCTGACTGCTTTCTATACATATCTTTATTTCTATGTACCACAGTTTCAAGTGGCTATCCCTCCAATCCTGACCAGGTAGATACACAGCGACATGCTTGATGGGCAAAAGACTTCCCTGTCTTAGATTCCACCAGCTACACCCAGTCCTATAGTCTAAACAAATTCCCTCTAAGACCTAGTCCCCTTATCTATAGTGACAGATCTAAAGTAGCCAAAGGCCCATTTAAGTTTTTAAATCCCATTTTTCTACGTTAATGCTTGGCAATCAAAGCTAAAATCAACACAATTGCAATCTTAACATCTTTCTAAATGATGACAAATACCTTTAAAGGAAATCCAGGTGGCTAATTTTCTCTGGTCCTCTAAAGAGAGAGTTTTCTCATGAAAAAATGTCCAATTTCCCACAATCTGCTCACTCCCTCTTTCTCTTCCACTGGGATCAGTGAAGTCCAGGATACTATGATACACATTTCCTTCTTATTTTGCTTTTTAGTTGGTTTGCCCAGGCTCTGTTTCCCTACACAACTGTTTTACATCACAATGAGAGTGAAATGGAAAGCAAAAGTGTATCATTCCATTCACATATTCTTGGTATAATTCCCCCCGGCCACCTGAACACAAATAGTTTGTTCTAGCTGTTAAGGTCTTCATGGTTTTCCAATGAATAGTTTTATTACCTAATGCTAAGGATCGAATCCAGTGCCTAACTGTGCTAGGCAAGTGTTCTACCAGCGAACTATGTCCCCAGCCTAAATTCTTCATATTTCCCTAATTAAAATAGATTCCTCATAGCTGGGTTAGATTTTTCAAGGGTGTTTTTTGTGTTTCTACTTATGTACCTCGTCCCAAGCCTATTACTTGCTTCATATGAATTCTGCTTTGCTTACTTTAATCTTCCAGGTTCCCAGCATCCTTCCCAACCCAGTTCACACCTCCTAAGGCCACTTTCCTCTGTGTTTTCCAAGTGTTCGCAGCCTCATTCCAGATTCATCGATAGTTCACAGATATTTCACACCACACTCGGCAAAAGCGAGTGTGACTTCCTCCCTTCCATGATTGGAACAGAATAAGAGTAATAGAGTTGGAAATAATAGCAGTACACAAAAAAAAAAAAAGAAAAAAAAGGGATAAACTAGAGGTTTTACGTTAGAACCAATCCAAAATCAGAAAGCACGAGTTAGTCTGACAGGAAGCTGACCTCAGAAAACTCACCCTGTCAGCAGGCACACTGGAAAACATGGAATTCCAGCAAGGAGAAAGCTACTTCTAAGTGTCCAATCAGAAGAGTCTTTTTGCTACCTCCATGAAGTACTTCAGAACTTGTCCTCTGCTTGATTGCTTAAGAAATTCAGCTAATACTAAATGCTGGCAAGGAGGTAGCCAAAGAGAATGTGGAGGCAGTGCTGGTTCAGGTGTCAATTAGTTCAGCAAGTATGGAGATGCTCTGTGCTTCCACAAAAAGCTAAATTAGAACTAGAGTATTACCCACTCCCAGGAATAAATGCTGAACGTGGTCTAATGGCCACACCAAAGCCTCTGTGCCCATGTTTTTACCACATTATTCACAATTACCAAGACATGGAATCAACCTATATATCCATCAACACATAAAAGGCTAAACAAGCATGATTTACATTGATAAAGAATACAAAATTGGATGACAGATGACAGAGAGACAGACAGATGATAGGTAATAGATTCAGAAAAGCAAATATGTATTCTGATAGGTGGGGGTATTACATTTATTTATATATGCATAAAACCATTATCATGTGCCTATGACAGAAAAGCAGAATGGGAGACTATCCGAAGGAAGGATAGTAATGAAGAGAAAATGGGATGAGAGAGAAAAAGAAAAGTGTGGGAGAAAGAACATAGTAAAAATATATATCTTACTTGAAAAAACTCTTTGTGAAACCTAACGCTTAAGTAATGATTATATACCAATAAAGCAAACATGTGAGAGAGAAATAGATGCATGTGCACATGTGTGCGGAGGCACAGTTGTCTAAATATGCATCTATGGAATCTGGAGATTGACATTGGCATACTGAAGATAAACAATACATGAAATTATTGATTTTGAGAAGGCTCTATTTCTGGAGCCTCTTGCTTCTAGCAAAAAGGAGGAAATGGAGAAGGAAGAGGAGGAGGAAGAGTAGCTGCAGCAGTTGCAAAGAGTAGCTGTAGCAGAAGCAGCAGCAGCAGCAGCAGCAGCACCACCACCACCACCACCAATGCCACAACAACAACCACCAGTACCAACAGCATCACCCTATTTTGGAATTGCCAAGTCCAGCATGTGGCCACAGAAGGGATGGGTCACACAGCTCTTGCCCCTGGAGCCGAGCCAGCAGCGCACAGGTCTTCTTGAGTGCTGATGGTTGCTGTAGGCCTAAGGCTTATTTGTATACTAATGTTTATTATTTTACTTTATGCTCCTCCTTCAGGGAATGTTTTTCCTGTCCAGATTGGCGATTCCATGATAACCAGAAACAACAGGATTCCAGGAAGAGGAAATGTGTCTGGTGTTCCTCAGCAAAATGATAATGCTGTGACCTTCAGGACAGCCCTTAAGGGTGTGGGAAAGAACCCTGAAAACAAGAGTTCAAGAACATATAAATCAACATCAGAGCCATCCTTTACAGGACTTCACATCTATGCAAAATATAAGGGTGTAATATGAAATGTATGAGGGGCTTCCTGAACCAGAAAGAACAGCGACAGCTGTGCTAATGAGCCAGCTTTGTAAGACAGATATTAAGGAAGGAGATAAAGAGATCTAGGGATAGTCTTGGGGCAAGAATCCACCCAACTAAGTTTATTGTTGTGTTTACAGTTGAATAAGCAATAACTTGGACTTGTAATCTGGAATGAACTATAATCTAGAAATAAAGGGCACTCTTGTGATCTAGATCTTGGGACTGGAAAACATAGGCTTTTGATCCTAATCTTGAGGAAGAGTGGCCACAAAAACTTAGGCCCAGGGATGGTGGTACATACCTTTAATCCCAGGAGACAAAGCAGATTTCTGAGTTGAAGGACAGCCCAGGAAAGAGCAAGTTCTAGGTAAAGAAAAGTTTAAGTCCAAGTGTGTGTGGTCTCTAAAGCCTTCAATCACAGCATTCAAGAGACAGAGCCACACAGATCCCTGAGTTCAAGGTCTGTCTACAGATCAAGTTCCAGACAGCCAAGCTTAGGCAGTGAAGGAGTTGGAAATCAGAAACCTGGTAATAATGTAATAGAACAATGGGGCAATGCTCCAGAGCCAGCAAACAGCAGAACTCAGCAGCTTTGGCCATGTGGCTCTGTCTGTAAGACTCAAGGGGCTAAGGACATAAAATGCTGGTTTCTTGGGTAATTACAGAGGAACCTAGAGTAAAGGATTGAATGGATATGCAAGTCTTAGTGAAGTAGCTTATCCAAAATAAAAGAATGGGCTTTGGTCTGCAAGAGAGAGTTATGTCAAGCACAGAGGTATTTCCAGCAGAACACATAGATGTCAACTTGCACCCATCGTTGACTTGGAGTCATTCATCTACTGCTCCCAAACACCTCTTCCCCAGGACTCTCTCCTGACTGAGGCTGATCCTTGGCACGTAGCTCTCTGATTTAAGGAGGAAAGTCAAGTGGATCATCCTCCTAAAAACAGTCTATTTTGCTCAAACCTTGTGAAAAGCCGCGATAGCATTCGCCATTACAAGATGGCGCTGGCTTCCACTGTGCCCCACGTGGAAAGCCACGATAGCATTCGCCATTACAAGATGGCGCTGGCTTCCGCTGCGCCAGCCAGACTTCCTTTCAGGAAACTAGCTGTGTGCGCATGTGCAAGAGTGTGTTTGCGCCAAGTCTTTGCCCACCCGGGGGCGTGCCAATGAGATCATGGGTAAGCGACCAATCAGGCGTGGACACGCCACATTAGGGTGTATATAAGCAGCGCCATTCTGGGGCCCCAGCTCTCTCCTCTTCAAGATGCAATAAACACTTTGCTGCAGAAGGATCCTGGTGTCCACACATCGTTCTTGCTGGCGAGACATTGGGCGCGTGACATTTGGTGCCGAAACCCGGGACAAACGCCTCACCATCGCTGGCGCCGAAGAGAGCCTCTGCTCGCGGAGAGGGTCCAGAACTGCAGGTCGAAAGGTAAGCTCTGAGAGGCATGTTTGATCTTGCTCTCTCTCATCTCTCTCCCCCATTAGAAGATGCGGTGGAAGCTTTTGTTATTGTTTTGGCAGCGCTCATTCTTTTTCTTTTGGTTTTTGATTTTGCGGCTGCCGCTTGGCACAGTCAGAAGTCGTGCCTAGAAGATGGGAAATGCCGCCCAACAGTAAGAGCAGGACAGGGAGCGCTAGGGGAGTTACAGAACAGCATTTCAGAAACAGAGTGGAATGAAAGATTAAAGAGCTCAAAGAGAAAAGGTGCATCTAAGAAAAAAGGCCCTTCCAAGGACCTTGGATCCGAGGAAGCAAGAGATAAGGGAAAGGACGCCCTGGGAGAGAAACAGGAAGGAGATAAAAGGAACACAGTATTTTGGGAGAAAAATTTTGTCTTCGTGCTTGTAAAAGGTGTGATTAGGCTCTGGAAACTTCACAGAGTCATACTGATCAGATTTGATAGAGGTAGACCACCTGAAACATTTATTCAGGAGAATCAAACAAAAAGATATCTCAATTCTAAACTTTTGTCTTCAGAGTTGTATTTTACAGAGTGTGCCTACTTGGATTCCTGGTCTCAAGGACTTTTAGCTGGGACCAGTCAGAACACATCAGCTACAGCATTAGTTTCATTTTTCCTATCCCCTACCCCCAAGGACATCTCCACGCCCATGCACAGCTTGATGGAGTTAATGTAATTGGGTTGTGAGTGGAAATATTCAGGACTGTGTTTCACTTCCATACCATTTGTGAATGTCAGTCGTGCTGCTCAGATATCCCGTAATATATCTCAGTATCTTACAGGAATTTGGTTTCAACACGTTGATGGACTAGTCCAAGAATTGAGACAATTCATCATCCATATCAACTCCACTCGAGTGGATGGTCACCGTGGAAGTGGTGGGAAAGGGGAAATCCTACCTCTCTGCTGACTCCCATTGGAATCTGGGTCCCTTTGGTGGGACACCATCTAGTTTTTTCCCCTTTGTCTATTGTCTGTCCTTGGTGCACCAAGCTGTCCATGTCTGTCAGTTTATGTCTGTGGTTTTTGTTTCTCGTTGTTTAAATGTTTTATGTTTCATGTTCAAAAGAAAAAATGGTAAAAACATTATCTGCCAGTCGTTCACACCTTGATTTGGTTTTAACTCGTTTCAAAAAGGAACAAATGAATAAAAAGCAGTTTCAATCGGCCTTTAGAGCCCTGCACCTGAAGCCAGGAGTCTAGGTCAGCTGGAGAAGCTGAGCGTCTACATGAGCTGATCTTAAAGGCGCCAGCAGCTCCTCAGCTTCTATGTTACTTAGCAGGTGACAAGGTGCTTCTCTTAATATTACAGCTAGAAAAAGTAAAAATGGTGCTTGGTGTAAATATTAAAGATATGTGTAGCCAATTCAATTTTGTTTCTGATTGGTTTTAAATGTATAAATATGCTCTACACGCCTTGGTTATGTACTATTGGCTTTTAAGTTATTGGATATGGTTAAAAAGGTATAATATTGGTAACAGAAAGCTGACATAAAACTGGTAATTTGTATGGAGTCATTCTAGACAACATATGGCATGAGCCAACCTAGGGAAACAGGTCTAAATTGAGATAATATTTTTATGGAATTCTTACTCTAGAAACCAGGCTTCTAAAAGAATTTAGGGCAATGTCTCTTTGTTGAGGTATCGGACGGGTTGGGGATTTAGCTCAGTGGTAGAGTGCTTGCCTAGGAAGCGCAAGGCCCTGGGTTCGGTCCCCAGCTCCGAAAAAAAACCAAAAAAAAAAAAAAAAACCAAAAAAAAAAAACCCAAAAGAGGTATCGGAGACCGCACCATCGTGTGTTCATATGTAGGAATTGGCAGTCAAACTTTGTAGCATGAAGGATAGACTCAGCGTTTTGGAGACTGGATTTTGGAGACTAGGTTGTTGGAGGTTGAGTTTTGCTTTCCAAAGTTGTGGTTTGCCCTGAAGTTATCTGTATTTTGATTCTAATTCCACTGCCCCAAGGACAGCTGCCTAGTCACTACTCAGAACTCAGGTGACCTTGTGGTTGTGCTCTGGTGTTACAAGGAAAACATAAGGATTGTGATTAAGGATTGCCAGTGTTGCATTGACTAACTCAAACTTATTTAAAATTGAGAAAAAATCAAACAGAGAGATTGTTACAGGATTTACGAAGGATTGATGAGGTTTTAGAACTTGTGAGAGCATTACAGCCAGTTTGCTTACTCCAACTGCCATTTCAAGACAGATTTAGAGGATTGATTTTATGCAATTTGTTTACGTCATAGTGATTGTGAGTTTTCATTTTGTGAGCTTGCTTATAATTTTAGAGAGCCCATGAAGTGATATCATTAAAAATTTTTACAAAAGAATGGCTAATAGCCTTATATTATGTAATTTTGTGGCTTCTTCTATGTAAGAAGTTAGAACCTTAAATCTTTCAGTGTATATGGAAATTTTTACTACAAACTTTTGCTCTCAAATTGATCTTTAATATTTGGGGAATAGCTGTTACACTACTCCAGAAAAGAATATTTAAAACTAATTTTAAGCTTCTAAGGATATGTTAATTGCCAAAGTCCCTCACCTTACCAGAGGACTTAGGTCTTTGTTATCCTCATTGGAAATAAAGTTTGTGAGGTGCTAGAGAGATGGCTTAGTGGTTAAGAACACTAAATACTGTTCCTTTAGAGGCCATTTAAGAACTCAAACTGGATTGCCTAGACCCCCTTAACGAGGGAGGACAATGATACTAGACAGTTTATATCTTAATAAATAAAAAGGGGGAGTTATCCCTGTATGCTAAATAATACTCCTTTTATTTCCAATTTTAAAATTTGTATGCCAAGGAACACTGAGTGTTTATGGCACCCTACAACTAGGCATACTTCTGCCTAGGTGAAATAGAAAGATCCACATATTGGCATGATCCTGTCCAGGTATTTTTATAGGGAAGAGGGAATCTTTGTGTTTTTTCTACAGGATGCTACAAGAGTATGCCAGCTGCCTGAGTGGTTGGTGAGACTTGCTGATCCTGGTTGCATGAAGATTCAGCTTTCGTGGTTCGGGTCCCTGGAGTCATTCCTCTGCCCTGAGAGGAAGATGGAAGATCCCCCCTCATCTTTTGTCAACCACTGCGTGTGTCCCGTCCCACTGTGGCCTATGCTCAGACCCTCTGTGCACTGCTGCTTGCTGGAGAAGACGGGACTCTGTTACCCTTGCCCCCCTCATTCCCCTGGTGACTCTTGCTGCCTTAACTGGTGTTGTCATTTTGCAGTCTGTAGTAGCTTCACAGGAATGCCATCTGTGTGAAGCTGCTATGGACTGGGGAACTCTGCCCTGGTTGTACAGATCTCAGACATGGTTCCATTGCCTGCTGGTTGTTCCAGAGAAGAATGACCGATCCTAAACTGTCCTGGGAAAGACCTTGTTACTTTCGCTGCTATTGTAGCAGCCATTACTGCTGCAGCCATTGTGTCTGCAGTGTCTAGAGTTTCCCTCCCCCTATCTATTGTTAGGCAAGCACAGTGGGTGAACTTTCTGGACTAGTTGTTAACAATTGGGAATTCTAAATTTTTATTATAGGAGCAGCTTGACTACGGCCTTTGGTGGTAGCAGCTGAGGAGAACCAGATGAGGTGCCCACTACTTATCGGGAGTGGCTCTGTTTGGTACAGCCCTATGCTGTGGATTAGTGTTCATGCTATGGTTGGTTTGCAAACTCAGATCTCAACAGAAATGTGACAAGGTTGTTGTCACTCAAGCACTTGTGACCATTGAACAAGGGGCCTCCCCTGGAATTCGGTTATCTATGCTCAGGAATTAGTTGGCATCTGAGTTCTCTGCTCTTGCACCCCATGGATTTGTGGATCCATTGCACTGGGATGAGAGAGACTCAATGATTCTTTGATCAGCCCTTCTACATCGCTGAGGTTTCCTCATTGCACGCGATAGGGTGATCATGATTTCCCCACTAACTCATTTTCTGGCTGGCCTCTTTTGTAGAGTTCGCCCTAGGTCATTTAGCAGTTACTGTCACACAGCACTGAGGTATCCAGAGACGGGCAACTTTCCTCATGCACAGACCAATCTAAGACACGGGGCCCGGTGGCGATAGGGTTACCCTATGACGGATAAGGCTGTGACATTAGAGGAACGACCTAAGACAGGAGCCACAGCAGATGGACGTAACTGCAGAGGCCTAGACCAGCCTCATTCTAGTAAAACAAAAAGGGGGAGATGTGGAAAGCCGCGATAGCTTTCGCCATTACAAGATGGAGCTGGCTTCCGCTGTGCCCCACGTGGAAAGCCGCGATAGCATTCGCCATTACAAGATGGTGCTGGCTTCCGCTGTGCCAGCCCGACTTCCTTTCAGGAAACTAGCTGTGTGCACATGTGCAAGAGTGTGTTCGCGCCAAGTCTTTGCCCACCCGGGGCATGCCAATGAGATCATGGGTAAGCGACCAATCAGGCGTGGACACGCCACATTAGGGTGTATATAAGCAGCGCCATTCTGGGGCTCAGTCTCTTCCTCTTCAAGATGCAATAAACACTTTGCTGCAGAAGGATCCTGGTGTCCGCGCGTCGTTCTTGCTGGCGAGATTTTGGGCACGCGACAAAGCCTTGTGGCTACTATTGAGGAAGAAGAGTCATTTCTTACCATGGTGGTAGACTCTTCTCATTTCACAAACTAGATATGAACCTGGAGAATGGGAATTTTTATTGATAATTTTGCATTGTTATTACCATTAACCATTACCTCAAGATTTTTAATAAAGTAAAACACAAAACAAGAAAGGTTTTAAAGTGGTTAATAAATCTCTAAGTAATAAAATTATGTGGCTAGAGTGGCTAATTAATTGTAAATTCTTTGTTAAATTCCATGACAAGCTGCATAGATTTTATTCCATTTTTATTATGTCATGCCTTATATTTTGAATGTTCCTGAAATATATAGTAAAGGAAACAGATAACCTATAATGTGTGTGTGTGTGTGTGTGTGTGTGTGTGTGTGTTTGTATATTCCTGTGAGCATTTTCCCTATGTACCAGCCTTATGTTCTTGAATAAGGAAGCTGTTTCTTTCGATGATATTTTTGTCCTTGATCACGATATCTATTTACTCAGCAACATTACATCAAGTGCAATGTGAGCAACTGAGTGCTGAAGAATAGAATCCATTCTTCCCAGAATGGAGTCCCAGGTCTTAGGTCCTTAGACCTCCATCATGCATAATAAAGGGGACTCTAGTATGTTGATCCAGTAAGCACAAGTCAGCTTCAGGCTGTATTCTTACTGAAGACAATACCTGATTCATTGTCTGGCAGTGAGTGGATACAAATTAAGTGAAATATACAGGTATACAAGGTGTCTTAGTCAGGGTTTCTATTCCTGCACAAACATCATGACCAAGAAGCAAGTTGAGGAGGAAAGGATTTAATCAACTTACACTTCAACACTGCTATCATCACCAAAGGAAATCAGGACCGAAACTTAAGTAGTCAGGAAGCAGGAGCTGATGCAGAGGCCATGGAGGGATGTTACTTACTTCCTTGTTTCCTCTGGCTTGCTCAGCTCTCTTTCTTATAAAACCCAAGACTACCAGCCCAGGGATGGCACCACCCACAATGGCCCTTCCCATGCTTGATCACTAATTGAGAAGATGCCTGACAGCTGGATCTCATGGAGGCATTTCCTCAAGGGAGGCTCCTTTCTCTATGATAACTCCACCTTGTGTCAAGTTGACACACACAACCAGCCAGTATGTAAGGCTATGGATAAGTTTTTCTCTGTGCATCTTGGATCGAGAACGATGGTTTGAGTTGATTTTACATTAGATTTTTAAACATGAAGAGATACTTTCCATTTGGAAGTAAAATTTCTCCTTGCAGCAATACAAAGGTTGCCTTCTTGGACTGACCTTACATACTTCAATGTTGCTAACAATATCTTAATTCTACAAATTCCTTTTTGTGTCTTCAGTACTACGGACGCAAGCATTTGTGCTGTCTGTGAGCAGACAGTGTTGTGACTGATCCATCTGGCTGCTTATCTGCAGTTTCTTTTGCTGCCTTACTTCATTGTCTAGGACTTCCAATGTTTTAATGGGGACTGGGGAGAGCAGGCATTTCTATCTTTCTTCCCATCTTAGGTATAGAAAAATCCAACTCTAAAGATGTTGCTGGCACCAGATCTTTTAGAGAATTTACTTCTCAGGCTCAAGTCTGATGTTTTAGTCCTAGTTGATGTAGAGATCAGTAGTGGAAAAGGTTTTTATCAAATGCTTTTCAACATATCTTAAGATAATTCTATTCATAAGGTTTCTTCCTTCCCTTTGTCCTTCAACCTTCGTTCCTTCCTTTCTTACTTCAGCCCATCCATCCTTCCCTTCTTCCTTTCTGTAGTCTTTACTTCTCCACCTCTATCTTGATCTTACTTTGTTGCTTTACTGTATTTGAACTCATAGGCTCAAACCAAGTGCTCTTTCCTACCCTACTTTCAAGTTATCAGTCGCCACAGGCATATCTTAATACACCCTGTCGAATGATAGTACTGGACTATCTGAATAGACTGTGATGTTCTTTTATATATTTTGTAGTGCTGTTCTTCAAACCAAAGATTCCATGTATACTAGACAAATAATGAAACTCTGAGCTGCTTCCCCAGTTGATATGGCTTTTTTTCTACTTAGTATGCTGCTAAATTGAGTTCTCTAATTTCTTGGAAACTATTTGGTCTATGTTAAGGAGTCACAAAAACAGTAGATTGTAACTAGATGAGAAGGTAAAGATAGCATCCAAAGTTGTATTAGGGCTAGGTTACTTCCCCAGCCCTACCCAAGGCTTGAATCACAGGATACATTTGTTTGTTTTAAAAGGGAACTTGGGTATGTGTTGCTAGAGTTTGATCTGTTCAAGTCCACATCATCCAGGGCTATTAAAACGGCAGTGTCTTATAAGTTCTATAGCCTAACTGAAATTAGTTGATGCAGGGAGAGGAGGTGGTTTATTGAGATATAAATACATTTTAAAGAAGACACAAACATACATTTGTGGGTACCAGGGACAAATGCCATTGCAGGAATGATTTTGAAACCTAAACATATGGTAATATAATTAGGAGATGGGTCTTAGAATGAATAAATAATGAGACCAGAACCCTCATAGTTTTCACCACAGAAAGCTGCCCTTTTTATTCCTTTATGTAAATACTAAGGCAGAGTAGGGTGGCTTATGAATGTGGTGTTTGTGAGTTTATATGAGTGTGTATATTTACCAAATGTCAAGCATACTGACAGTTTCATTTGAAACTTACTAACCTCCAGTCTATATGAAATAATGTCTATTATTTATATAAACAATTCAAAATCCTGGCACGTTTTCTTGTTGTATCTCAAAGAGACTATGTTAATCTCAAAGATGGGAGGAGAAAGGTCACCGAAACAAGTCACCATGGAAAAATTTACTTAAAGCAGGACTTTTTAAAAAATCATGTACAGTGCCTTTCTCTAAGGCAGGGTTTGAGATGTCAGCATTAGATGTGATGAAGACAAGGATTTTATAGCTCAGAGGTAGGGGTTTTCCAAATGGGGGATTTGGAGGACAAAATAGAATTACAGCAGCAGAACATAATCATGACAAGTTAGTCATAGTCACCTCCAGGAAGAAAGACACGATTGCAAGGTGATCTTAACAACAGGTGGTCATAACAAGGTAGCAACCCTTTTGAAACAAAGGGAGGTCTTAAGATGGTTAACTTTTTGAAACAAAGACATAGTTTCCGTTCCTGGAACAGGACGTACAGAGAGTCACTTGTAGTTAAGGCTACAGGTGTGGCATATAGCTCAATCCATGAGAAACAGAAAATTAATCATAAAAGGGAAGGAACTTTCTTTGTTTTTACTATAAAATGACTTTTAAGTCTAAAATGAATACAGAGTGGTTCTTCAACTAAAAGTGTTCTCCTTCGGTGTTTTGGAGGAATTTAAGAAAATTGATATCCATTTGGTTGAATTTGACAATGAAGTAATTAGGTCCTTCCAAGAGAAATTTTATTGCAGACTTCTTCTTTGAGCACCGTATTTGTTTAGATGTTTTATTTCATAATATTGAATGCTCACTTTTTTAGACATTTATCCATTTCTTCTATATACAGTTCTGTGAGAACAGTTGAAATATTTCCTTTTTCACGTACAGATTTTTAACTCTCCTCTATTTTTCTTAATTTATCTAAAATTTTTCCAGTTTGTTTTCTTATTTGAAAACCAAATGTAACTTTATTTCATTCATCCTTTATATTGTTTGAACAGACTGAAGCTCATGTTTTCCTTCTTTGGTAATTAGTCTTCCATTCTGCTAACTTCTGGTTAAGTTTGTTATTAATTCTCTGGCTATTTTTGGCACAAGCAATCTTATTTACAATAACACCAAAAATAAAATTAAATAGTTACATATAAATGTATTCAAGGAAATAAAATATTTATATACTGTAATATGTTAAAACACTAAGAATGAAATATGAGGAATCCACGCATGGAAAATACCATTTGGAATAGATTGAAAAAAACGCACCAACTATCTAATCTATAGAGTAAAAATTATCCTTACTAAAATTACAATGGTACTTTTAAGTTCACATTCTAAAAAGTCCCAAATGTTCAAAGCAATTTGAGCAAAACGGAAGCTGGAAATTTCATAGTTTCTGGTTTTGTAGTACAAGAAAGTACTTGTAAAGTACTTGTAAAGTAGCAAAAGTATTTGCATATTATGACATATGGCATCATGGTAATCAGTGGTCAAATGGGACAAAATGGATAGCCTAGAATTTATTCAGAGTTGTTTCATCCTTTTGCAGGGTGTCGAAAACCCACAATGGGATTAAAACAATCTCTTAAAGAAGTAGTGTTGAAAATGTTAACTTGCACATACACAGAAAATGGTATTTCCTGGCTCCAAGCCAATGATTGGATACCGATCGTCTCAGTCTTTAGGATAACCTAGGATTCATGATGTATTTTAGGACACGCAGAGTACAGAGTAAAACCTGTCTTAAAAACAAACAAAAACATAAAGGAAAGAGAAAAGTTTTGAAAAATTCTTCCCTCCAAACCTATGAATTTACCAAAAGCTATACAATCTACATATCCTGTTAATCAGCCTTCTGGGCATTGCATCGATAGGAAAGAAAGCTAGTATTTATAAGAAATATCTGTATTTCATGTCCAGTTCAGTATTGCTTGTAATTGCTTTTAATTCAAAGCATGAATTAAAATACAGTGTCTATTGAGAAATGAATGGATGATATAAATAAAATTATTCAACCTTAAAAATGAAGTAGGAGTAGGGGGCATTTTGGAAATGTATCTTTGTGATTAAGAGCTCACACTACTCTTGCAAAGGATCAAAGTTCAGAGTTCAATCCCTAGCACCTACCTTGAGCATCTTACAACAGCCATTAACCCCAGTTCTAGGAGAATCTGATACCTCTGGCCTGCACACATGCTTACACACATAAATGCACACACACACACACACACATACACACACACACACATGCACACATGTACACATGCACACTTAAAACTAAATGTTTAAAACAAATGAAGCAAGGTTTAGAGATATACCTCAGTTAAAAGTACTTGACCTATTTAAGAGGACCTGAATTTTGTTCTCAGTATGCATTTACTAGAGTTCATAATTGCCTATTACACCAGCTCCAGGAGATAAGACTTCCATGAGTACTCACACAAAACTAGTTCTCTCTCTCTCTCTCTCTCTCTCTCTCTCTCTCTCTCTCTCTCTCACACACACACACACACACACACACACACACACACACACACACTCCACGCACACATATGTCTGAACCTGAATCGCACTACGTGAAAAACCCAGAACACAAATACTGCATGCTTTCACTTGTAGATGCAAACTGAAGGAGTGGAAGTCACAGCAGAGGATAGGAAGGAGATTTCCATGGGCTTGAAGTGAAGGAACTGTGGTGCTGTTGGTTAATACAAAATTTCAGTCATGCAGAATGAAAATGTTCTGTTCTAACCTATAGGATCCCACCTGTAAGTAATCATGCTTACTTTTTACAGGGGCTATATACTGATAAATCCATCATAATTTGACAATGCTATAAGTAAAAGTTTCACAGCTAACCTAACCTATCAAACATAGTAGCCGAGTAACATACAGCTGTGGAGTTTTAGTTGCTTACCTGTCCTCATGTAGATGCAGTGGCTCTGCACGGTGAGTACCGGAGCACATATGTCTAATGGGACAGAGGATTGAAATCAGTGTTCAGTGTATGCTTTCTATCACACCCATCCCACCTCTGACCCGTCAATATAAGTATCTATGTATACAGATGTAGACTTCAAATCATCCTAGAGCAGACACTACACTATGTTGTGTTCCTAAGGTTTGCTAAGCTATAACTTAATACCCTGACTACACAAATATGCATCTGAATGACTGCTACAGGAGGCAATAAGATTGTTAATTAGTATTTGTGGTACTTTACCACATGTAGAAATGATAAAATATAGAGTTGTATACTTTAAACCTATGCAATTTTTATGCTGATTTTACCTCAATAAACTTGGGAAGAGGAAAACTCAAAGGGAACAAAAGAACAGCTAAAAACATGAAAAACTGTCCTCGGTCAAGAAGGAGGAGTGTTGTCTTCTTCCAGACTTCCTCAGTAAAGAGTAAAGCAGAAGAATCCACTCTCAATCCTTATTTTTATCAAATATACACATTCAATTTCAAATATTGGCATGAGCACCCTTTAATTCAATAATATATGTGTTCCTTTGGGAAATGTTTACATTATGTATAAATGACGAGTAATTTTAAAATCAATATGTAAGCTGAAATGCATTTGTTTTGTTTCTTGCTGGTTGCCAACAAACTTCTATGAGCGTTGGTCTAAGGGGAATGTATTTCAACTTGTCCTACAAATTAGATTATGTCTTTTCTTGCTTTTTTAATATTTTCCTGTTACTCATTAGAATGTGGCACTGTTACAGAATCTCTTCTTTTTGGTTCTTCTTGAATGTGAGCTTCAAACAAAGTCTTTAGAATCTCTAAGCTCTGGATGAGTTGCTTTGTGCTTTATTATGACTGGCTCATTTCGCCTTCTTTGCTTAGCCAGCCAAGTCTTTGCCTTCAATTGGAATATTGGCCACTCTGGATCCCATTATTTTGTGGTATCATTTGTATCAATTCTTTTGCTCTCAAGGTTGTTTGTATCAAGTGCACTGGCAGCAGAGAAATCTTCAGTGAGGGAGAGTTCATTTGTGAGGCTGAACTGTCCCTGTAGTTCCCACTGTAATGGCTGCTGATTATTTTTACGTTGTAATGAAGCAATAATGATCAAAACACAAGACATTTCTTAGGGATTCATGACTGGCTGACTTTGCCTCGGGCCATTAGCCCTGTCATTAATTCCCCTGGAAATGTATTGTGTTAAGGTCATTATGGTTAATAACAGGCTGCATAAAAACACTTGCACACACTCTGGAGTAAAACTGTTGATTATTTTCTGCTTGTACAAGTTTTGTGATTGAAAAACTTGAGTGGGAAAGGCAATAAAGAGAAGAAAATGAATTATTGTTCAGCAGAGGAGGATGATAGATAGTTATTGCGTGCAATTTATCATATTACATATGATGCATGTGTATAGATATTTATCTATATAAATATTATATATAACACATTACCAGATGTATTATATTTTATCTGTAGGCCACACACACACTGATTTACAAAATTTATAATTTGTAATTATTATATCATATGTTTAACAATTTAATTAAACTTAATATTTAAATTATTAAACTCATCCTAATTTATAAAACTGTTACATATCTGTTAAAGATCACCCCTCTTATTCATAGCTGCTTTCTTAATTATAAAAAAATACTGAGCAAATGTACTATTTTTCTTTGCTGTGTATCAGTTCCTTCTTAATACCACTGACATAATGAACATTCACGGGTTTTTTTGACGGCTAGAAAGATGGATCAGCTGCTAAGACCTTCTGCTTCTCCTGGAAAGGATGTGGGCTTTAGTCCAAACATTCATGTGATGTCCCATAACCACTCCTAACTCTCATTTTGGGAATCTGAAGTCCTCCTCTGTTCTCTCTCTGGGCAGCAAAAATTCATGTACGTACTTGCAGGTGAAACATCTATACACATGAAATGAAACAAAAAAATTCTAAAAAGCTTTTGCTTTGAAAAGAATTTACCTGTTGAGTAACAAATCAAAATGTCTACATTTTCCCTTGTAGCCACAATCACTTACCAGGAAGACATGGGCAGAACTGCTTGCTTCAGTCAGGAAACATTTTCTTTCCTTCTAAGTACCATATGTGTGTCCATGAGCAACACTAATGTGCTTAGAAAAACTGTTCTAGAAAAATGAATTGGCAAAACAACCTACAATCCCCCCTCAAGAGTTCAAGGACGACTCAAGAACCAGTGGATGCTGGTTGAAAGTCCACCATTCAACTCCCTAAAAACCAAAACCCCTAGTAAAGCATCAAGAGGCCCCATACACAACTAAGAGTCAAATGTCCCAAAAGACCCATCTTTCTTGTCCTTCAGTGAAAATGCCATGTGTCTGTAGCTGATGTCAGTCCTTCCTGAAGTTCAACTTGCAGAGAAACATAACTTACAACGATTAGGAAAGCTGTGTATTTCACAATGTTAGAACTGCCATTCGAAATTACTATTTCACGTTCTTCCTGTATTATCTTCTGATTTACATTTAAGTCATGAGGTAAATAAACAAAAGGGGGGGTGGCTAGGGAAAGGCTCCACGAATCAGACTGTATGCATGTAAGAAAAAATGGCTTTAGGGAGCAAGGATGTTATAACTTAAAATGTCAGGGGCTGTAGAAATATAAATGATTGAATATTAGCAACACCAAAGCAGCTCAGCGAAGCTACTTTTAGAGGTGCTGGGAAGGGAGTAAGCGAACCCATGTGTCTAGAAGAGGGGCCAGTCAGTAACAGGTGAATTAGAGGCAAGAAGAGCCATCCATCTTAATTTTTCAAATGAAAAAAAACAAGAGTCCATTAAATCGACTGCAGATCAGCAGGAACACAGTCTGAATTAAATATTGTAATTGACATTAATTCCTTGGTTTCACATGACTTCAACCCAGAAAAGCAATTGCTATCACCCCCTTTTTAAAATTTTTTCCAGGGGTGCTCCCCCTGAGGAATCACAGATTACGATTTTCAGTATCTGCAGTGATGGTGGACTTCCGATATAAACCTCTCCCGAGCACAGTGCCCAGATTACTTAAGTAAATATCCTCATGGTTTCTGTGAGGCTACTTTCTGGGCGACATTACCATTTTGAGTCTTTGGACATAAAATAACGCACATTACCTTGCATATCACAGCTGAGCCTTGGTCAAATAGTCAAGGCTTTAACAGAACCGAGTTAGACTTCCGGTGAGAACCAGCCCACTGGCGGGCAACCTTTAAACTGTAACTGCAGCTTCTCCTGCAGATTTTCAGGCTCTAGCCTTCTCTACATTTTTGTTTTCACTTACTAAACATCCATAATTGTGGGTTAATGCTTTGGAATAGTTTTCTTTACTTTATCAAACTGTAAGTTCTGGTTCTCCAGGACCATGTGGACAACACAAATGGGAAATACAAACAGAAACAGGAAATTGTGTAAAAAGTCAAAACCATGTGGAGAAAAAAAAAATGATTTGAAAGATACAGTTCCATCCTGAGAAGAACACACGAACTGGTCCCCAAAACACACCAGACACAAACAAAATTCCATCTCAAGGTTGAGCCAGGGGGCTGATAAGATTTATTAGTGCTTTCTTTTTCTACAGGGCTATTTTAAAAAAAAATTAGAAATAATACATCTACAATCTGCTTTCTTTAAAACAAAGAACAAAACCAAAAAAAAAAAAAAAGCCAAAACAAAACTGGAATTACACCTAGTTTGAGAGTTTAAAGAAATACCCAATAAATGCTTTTTCTGGAAATCATTTCCAGCAGAATATACATAAATCAATTTATGCATATGTGTATGTTTGAGAATGATATTTAGGTAAATTTGGAAGCTGGTGAAGTGCATTTTGTTAAGATAAAAATCACATATAGCCCAGGGTGGTTGCGAGCTCACCAAGTATTAGAAGCCTTGAACTCCTTATTCTCTGATCTCTACCCACCACAATCGCCTGAATGCTGAGATTCTGGGAATGTAGTACTACACCTAGAAAGATTTCTGTCCTCTACAAATTGGGAAAAAGAAACAATTTTAACAATGTACCATGTTTCATGCAGACTCCGTATTGTTTACAATATGTATAATTAGATACACAGATGTGCATACACACACACACACACACACACACACACATTCAGGTATATACCATGACAGTCACTTGTAGGAACTTCATTTTATATATTATGGTTTTAAACATGCAATCCATGTACATCATAAATAGCTCTGCGTTTGATTAATGTTTCTTCTTCTGTTTCCATCTTAACATTAGTGAATGTTTAAGAGCAGAGTAAAGCAATCTAATGGCAGTGTTCAGAATGAGTCAGAAGTCTTGAACCCTGAACTTACGATGAACAGACTTGAGAAAGCCAAGCACACAGAACAGCCATTTGGCACTGTGCTGAGCTCGGGTTATGGACGTACCACCTCTTCTAATAATGCACTTGGCAGGCAGATGCCCTTTTCTGCACATATTAGGAACATGCACCCTTGTTCAAACAATGCACTTAGCAATCCATTGGTAACCTAAGACCCCCACCTGAATCAAGCTGCATATGTAACTCTTCTAAATGGCGGATATAAGTTAATAGTCCGTGATAGTGCCCCTCTCCCTCCAGATACCTAGAACACATCTGCAAAGCTCTAATGACGACTAATGGATCCTGTAGACCCCTGTCACTCTTGACACATAAGTAACTTTTTTTTTGCTTTGAATTAAACTTTTCTTGCTGCTCTGAAACTCTGTGTAAACTTTTGTTTCACTTCCTCAAATCAAAAGACAAGAACCTGGAAATACCCCACCTAGATCCTGACACCAGTAACAAAAATATTCTGTCTTTCAACAGAAATTACATTCTCATCGTTGTCACTAAGTCTTCAGTCTCTACATTAGTAATAGTGTTCTAATAGTGAACTCTTCTTTTATTTATAATAATTATTATTATTTATAAAATTATTGTATTTTCAATTGCATTTTTAATTTACATTTTATATTTTATCCCATTCCCCGGTTTCCCCCTCCAGAAACCTGCTATCCCACCCTCCTGCTTCTATGAGGGTGCTCCCTTACCCACCCACCTACTCCCTCCCACCTCCCCGTCCTGACATTCCTTACACTGGGGCATCGAGCCTTGACAGGACCAAGGGCCTCTCCTCCCATTGATGCCCAACAAGACCATCCTCTGCCACAAATGTGGATGGAGCCATAGGTCCATCCCTGTGTTCTCTTGGGATGGTGTTTTTGTCCCTGGGAGCTCGGGGCAGGGGCAGGGGGAGTCTGGTTAGTTGATATTGTTGTTCTTCTTATGGGGTGGCAAACCCCTTCAGCTACTTCAGTCCTTTCTCTAACTCCTGCATTAGGGACCCTGTTCTCAGTTCAAATATCAACTATTCTTTGTATTAGGGCAAAAAAAGGCTGAATGAGATCCCTTAGAAAGAATGCAAACTATAACAGAAGACATTAAGGACCTTTTATGGCAAAATGCTTCCGACCATGCTTACACACAGAAAACATGACTTAAGTATTTAAGCGATATGTTCTAACACCCGTATCACCCAGTATCTGTGGGTATAGGAGGGAGAGTCACATTGTATATTGCCACTTGATGAGTCTCCTCTGAAATCTCTTTCACTGTAGCATTTTAAGAATGAAAGACGAGCCTGGCATTCCTTTGGAATAAATACAGAGAAGCAATGCCGACAGGTGAATTGCTCCCCTGCAATTATTTCACAGAATGAAAAGTAGCACGTTCATCCTCGTTATTTTATTTTGTGTCGTGCCTTTTACAAGAGCTCAATCTGATAATTTTATCAGGAGTTATGATAATTATCAATTAAAACTGAAGCATTATTCAAGATGATTGAGGAATGGAAATGAAATGTTATTTCTGAATGGTGCCAGAAGCAAAATTTTACATAAATAGCATCATTAATCCTTAGCATAAGATTCGCATGCACTTCCTCTGAAAAAAATTTTCACAACTTATTCTTGTTTAATTTTTGTATCAATTATAAATTTAAGAGCTTCTGCTTGCATATATGTCTGTATACCATGTGAATTGGATTTACAGATGGCTATGAGCCACCATGTTGGTGCTGGAAACTAGCCTGAGATATGCTGCAAGAGAAGCAGCATATTCTTACCCTGTGGTCCATCTATGGAGCCCCTTACAACGTATTCTTTTGATTGTCATTCAAAGTTAACAAAATTATGTACAACACTATGTCAGGGTTATGTTAATATTTCTGTACATTTACATACTTATGTAGGATGATATTAAAATGTATTTGAAATACACTATTTTACTCTTTTAGACATCATTTAGTAGAAGTGTAATTTTTACTTCAAAGTCCTGAAATACTTTTAGCAATGTGTTTGAAAAACGTACTGACGCCTTTGGCATGGAGATTTAATGGGGCCATTTGTGCCAAAACTTGGACAAACATGTTACTTCCTTTCCCTTTTCTCATGACAGCATGGAGCCTGATTCAATGCCTAGAATATCATAAATGTTCAATTGACATTGAGTGAATGAATGATTCAAGTAGAGCTCTGAGGAGGAGGCAACATTCGAGTCAGACCTGAAAAGCAAGGTTCAGTTTCAGCCTATGGGAAGGAAGAGGAGCAGGGAAAAGTCAGCACAGGACCACGACACAAACTGGCTTGGTTTGGAAAAAGCTGGTACATGGGTGTGGAGACTGGCAAAGAGAGCTAAGTCACGGGAAGGCGTTGTGTCCAGGAGCGAGGGACTTGAGAAGTCACTCAGCAGTCACCAAGCCAGGGCAAAGCACTCATGGAACTTCCGTAAGTCGACAGTAGTGATAAAGGGAGTTCACAAACTGAGCTGGGGTCAAAGACGGACGGTGAGGTGGAGAAGCTGTGGCTCCTGATGCCTTTTGTATCACAAGTACACTATAGCTGTCCTGGAACTCTGAGCGAGATGAAGAGCAACAACAGGCCTTCTCACATGATGTGTGTTTTTCTGGAAGACAATTGGCTTGGCAGGAAAACAACTGTTCCTAAGTCACTGGAGGGAGAACATCAGTATCACCATTTCCGAGCCATCTTCGTTTAGAAGGCAGCACCTACTTCTTCAGCCTTTCACCTGCTCCCGGGTACAGCTCGGTGTGGACGGTGAGCAGAAACATTGCTGCCGTTGCATCTAGAGCAGAAGATGCCCTGGGAACCTCTACGGCAGGGCAGCCATTGTGATTAAGAGTGAAACTTTGAGGGGAAGGACTTGAAAGCAGCCCCTGGATCCACCACTTAGCAACTGTGTATCTCTGAGAATCCCCCTCACAGCTTTGGGCCTCTTCAGAAACCAACTGGGGGTGGGGGCAATGCTGAGATTAAATGACTTATATACAGTTCCGAGCCCATGAAACAGTGTAGCTCCGGAAGTAGGGGCTGTTATCAAACTGGTTTTCTGTTGATGTAAAATTATAAAAAGTATTTCTTTCTTTGCCCCCACTAGATCTGGCACTGCAATACCCGGAGATATCTGCTAGGTATCTTGCCAGAAGTACACATCCCAATTCCATGGCAGCCCAGTGTCTCTACTGCCACATACTCCCCCAACTCAAGTCACCTCACGAAAGTACACACAACCCAATAAACTCTGATCCAATTGATAAGATATAATTAATTGCTCATCTGAACATACAAATCCCTATACTCATCCATCCTTTATCGTAACAACCTGTAAATACACAAACTGGAATCTTAACGTCAGCCTCCATGTTCTCTAGGCGGCTTCTCCGCCTTTTCTGTTCCAGTCTCCTCTTCCCTCAATCTTTTCTCCTGCCCATTCTTCTCGCCCAATGACAGGCCTTGTTCCATCTTGTACCTGCCTCACCTGTATGACATCATCCTGCATTTCACCATTTTTGTCTAATTTAAAAACTTTTCTCTCAAATGGGGTGGAACTCTCTGAGCAGAGCATGGCTTGTCGCTTCTCTTCCACTTTCCAAAGTTTCTACTTCGTCTACATCATCTGTTATCCTCCATCATCAACACTGTGTAATAGCATCCCTCCTTTTACTGCCTGGAGGTTCTGATAGTCTGGGCTTGGGTATCATCCACTGCTTCCTGTGCTCAAAGATACACTCTTTAAAATTCAAATATAGGCAGAGTGTAGATAAATGTCAAATAAACATAAACAAACAAAGGATCAGAACAACAACAACAAAAAACTATGAATGGAGAATTGAGGAAGAAATGTCAACCTCGTGATGGGCATTAGTGACTGAAAGTAACTTGATTTAAACAGGAAAGTAATTGGGAGCCTGGTTAACTCATAAGAAACCACTGCATTGTTTTCTCAGCACTGAGGTGTGGATGAAACTCTTTCATTTGCATGTGGTGTAATTATAAAAAGAGTCCTTTGACATTGGACATTAAGTCTAAGGCAGCACGTGGTGATATTTTCATTCTTCTTATTTTGAAACTATGTCTTATCTGGCTTTAACACCAAATATAGGTATGGTTGGCAATTTGTTTTGTTGTATGAAGCCTCTAAACTGGGTTCCTATATCACTTTCTTTTCTTTAACTTTTCCTTTCTTCCCTTTCCTTTTTTAATGCACACTGAAGAAGAAATGAATTACCTGGCCACAGCTGAGACCTTTTTTCAAGATCTGTTCCCCATTTTCCTTGATTCGTTTGCACCTGGACTCTTGGGTCTACATCTTGCATTCAACAAACCCCACCTTTCATTCATACAGGGTAAAATGTGTTTTCTAGCTAGCTAGACAAATAAAAACACTAAATAGAGAAAGTCCAGTTATAAAGTTTCATTTTAGAGTAAACAGAATCCTGAATTAAAACCTTGTTTGTAAGCAGGTTCCACACAGCAGGTCTGCCCGGTTCTGACAGAGACCAGCTTGGCTGTGGTAAGATACCTGGAAGACAGCCTAATCGGATTTAAAATTTCACTGCATTATTAAATTAAAAAGGGTATTTACCTTTTGCTCATCTCTATGATTTATAATCCAGTATCCACATGCTGAGTTAGAAGAATGCACTTCCTCAGTTTCTCACATTGTGATCTGATGCAAGATGACATCAGAAATGTATCAGTTTCTTAACCTTGTCACACAATACCAGAAATTTACAATCTCCCGATTTCTCTGGTTGAAGACTGAAACTGGGTTGTCTAATGGCATCTTCAGAGAGGCATTTTTGACACTTGGTTGCCTCTTCTTACATCCTCATGGATTTCAAAAATTATTGACAAGTTTTGATTTATTCAGATCTAATACAAGGTCAGTAGTTATCAGGTGAGAATTTCATGCATGAAAACTATATTTACATCATTTATTCTCTTCTGTCTTCCTCCCTAAACCCTCCTAGTGTCCTCTTGTAGCCCTCATGACCCCTTCTTCATTATTGTTTTACACACACACACAAACACACGCACACACACACACATGCACACACATGCATGCACCCACACATACGCGCACATGCACACACACACATGCACACACGTGCACATGCACACACCTTGCATAATCCATTTAGTATTGCTAATATTTACATGTGTTAGGACTGACCCCTTCACACTGAATAAGCTATCAGGGAACTCTTCCAAGAGAAAATTGATTCTCCCTCTCACAGAAGCCATTGATTACCTAGCAATCATCTTGGAGTGAGACCTTGTGAAATTTCTCCCTTCCATGTTGGCATGTCACCTGCAGTTGGCATTAAGCAGCTCCATTGTTGAGGATTCATGGGTGCAGCATCAATATCACAGATAGAATAGACTACCTCACAAGAGAAGTCGCTTCCGTAGTTCAAATAAATTTTAATTTTTAAAGCTGTGATTTACAACACTGAATTTTAGTATGCAGGGACTGGATAGATGGCTTGAGGGTTAAAAGCACTGGCTGCTGTTACAGAGGCCCTGAGTTCAGTTCCGAGCAATCACATGGTGGTTCCCATCTATCTGTAATGGGATTCAATGAGCTCTTTTGGTATGTCTGAAGACAATGACAGTGTACTCCTACAAAATAAATAAATCTTTAAAAATAATTATAATATACAGACAGATAGTTAAATTGTTGCTATTATGAAGTACATCTTACATATTTTTTGATAGAAGGTAAAATCTACATACTTACATATTTATTATGTATATACAGTCATACAGTATTATATGAAAGAAGACAAAAATAAATCACCCACTGAGTTTGATGATGGCAGCACTGCTCTTCATTCTCTGTGTAAGCAATGCACTGCCCTCTCTCTAGTTCTTGCTGTTTCTTATGAGAAGTATTCTAGAAGGTTTGACAGAATATAGCTGTTGCCTTGATTTGCATTGCCTTCATGTTCAGAAATGTTGAATACCTTATCAAGAATTTAGAGGCCATTTCTGCATCTGAATGAGAGAGATGTACATCCTGTCATGATTTTAAGGATTTTTATTAACTTTGCAAATTATATCGTTTAACACATTTGCAAAAATAAACATTAACCCAGTATGCAGAAAGCTTTTTAATTTTCAAAATTGTATGCTTTGCTGAAAGATGTTTTTACGTTTGGTGTCTCCTTTAGTTATGCTTTCTTAACCAAAGTTTTTCGTTAAATGTCCAAACATTCATTTTCAAGGCCAAAGAAAAGATTTGACAGCCCTGAGGTGCCTTAGAGTTTCAGGTCTTACATTCAGTTCTTTTGTGAATTTTCAATTAGTGTTCATATTTGTTGTTAGATAAGGTTTGGTTTTATTTTTTGTGTGTATGTATAGGAAAATGCAATTTCCATAGGATAGTTTATGAGGAGAATATCTCTGTCTACATTTGTCTCCTTAGTGCCCTTGTCTAAAACTAATAGCAGTATTAGAGAAGTATTGACAGTAGAGAGAGAAAGAGAGAGAGAGAGAGAGAGAGAGAGAGAGATTTTGATAACCTAATTCAACACACAAGTAGTATCAATAATAACAGAACCTAAAAACAAATTTACTGCATGCCAGGTAGTCAGGTCTTGGTCACTCTGATTCCCACAACTGCAACTGTACTGTTTTAGGTCCAATAATTTTACAGGCCTATTTGCCATCCTCTACTCAAAGTATTTTTGCATTGAGGAATCTTTGTCTTAGTACATTTGAGATATCTGTGTAATATATTCGTACCTAAATTAGCTTCATTTTCTTCTGCTTAAGGTAGATCAATCACTGGATAGGAAAAAAACCCAGGATTATTTCAATTACTAATACATTAGATTTTCTTTCGCACACAACACATTTCTAACTATGCATACAGAAATCTATAAGCAAATCTTTTCTGTTTCTACATGGGTCAGGCTTCAGGATAACTTAGAGTGTCTTTTTTCCTCAGACAGGGGTACCACAGAAGCCAGTTTGCTTAGTCAGATTAAAAAGGGTTTCGGATCCCTGCCCAATGTAGAAACACTCACCAGACAATATGCTAAGATTTGAAGAATCAATCAATTCAAATTTGGTCTTTGTAACCTCAGGCTTTGAGATACACAACTCTGTGGGTCATCTGTGCTTATAAGATATTCCAGTTTCTTCTCTTTTGCTGCTATAAAACAATCTGAACAAAAGTAACCAAAGGAAAAGGGGATTTATTTTACCCTGAAATTCATGTCGGGAACTCAAAGCAGAAACCCTGAAGGACCTCTGCCTTGCTCCGAGGCTCAAGCTTAGCTAACGGTCCAGGGGTTGTACCGTCTACAGCTCAGAGGAACAGATCTTCATACATCAAGTAACCATCAAGATAATCCCTGACAGACATACATAGTCTGAGACTCAATTGAAACTCCTTCTGAGATGACCATAGGTGGGTTAAAGTTGACCATCAAAGCTAAGTAGGACATAGAGGACAGAGTTCCAGTTTCCTCAATATCTCCAATCCCAAAGGGAACAACTACAAGTGTGGGATGACCTGCCCTGGGTATCATGTTTGTCACCCACTCATGCCCATTCTAATCGAAAGTGACCAAAGCATGTTCATTTGTTCTGTCATTTTTGGAGTTCACGAATTATGAACATTAACCGAATTCCCAAGTCCTTAAGTTGAAAAATTTGTTGTTCAAAAAGAAAAAATGTCACAGTATGGTTGTTAAGAAATAATCTGATTTTTAACATCTGACAAGAATATAGTGGATAGTCGTGGTATGACTCAAAGTCATCATCTCATAATATGCTGCAATGAAAACTGAGCAAAGGTGGACTTACCCAGTTTGATCCCTGACCTCCTGCCTCTAGTGAAATTATGTCTTGTGGAAAGTAGGTCAGAAACCTACAAGCACACCATCCTGGACATGTATGATATTCTGATACTTTCTGAAAATAGGACATAGAGCCCACAAATGACAGGTGTCTTCTCTGATATAGAGAAGTAGATAAGATGAGATAGATCGTAATAAACACAACTCTGGCCATGATATTGCAACCATTATATCATACCTTCTTGTTCAATTATATATTTGTACGTAACTGTCTGTTTTCTGTCAAACTGAAACATAGAAATAGTTTTCCATGGTTCCTTTGATCTTTGTTTCTGAAGGCATTGCTATTTAAAACGTTGGTTAAATAAAATTTTTGTTTTTGCTTTTGTTGATGTGTCTTCCATTATAGTGGCATTAGCCATGGACTTTGGAATGAGTAAGAAAAATATATTATTTTTTTCCTCCCCTACAGTTAATGAATTTTAATTTCTCCACTGCCCCCACAAACATCACTGTGAGCCAAGATTTCCTTTAGTAACATTCTACAATGTTCTGCTTCAGGCTAGGATTTTATGGTGTATTGAGATTTATTTTCCTCATGATTTTGCTGATGATATTCCAAGGAGCTTTCTCAACAATATGAATTTGTTTACACAGTGTTTTGGTTTCCTCCTATACCTCAATTAGTCAGCTATGTCTGCACAGGTATTGTGAGCGAGACCTGTCAAATGAACAGACTACAACACCGCCCAGCATGAGAGGAAGCATTTGCTCTTTCTTTTAATTTTTAAGAATGGTCCGTGAAATTCCAGTGTAAGAAAACCTGGAGGCAAACTAATATTTAAAATATGCAAAAGTTTGGCATTTATTGGGGAGGGTTCCTCTTTTAAGACGTACAAAAAAATAGCAAGACCATATCAAAATTAAACAAAAATCTATCTCCAAAAATCAGCTGAAGATGGACTGGTCTCCAATTCATCATCAGAGGGTGACAGTATAATTCTCAGATTGTCCACAACTTTGAAAGAAATATGTACAAGTAGAGACCAAGTGGTCTCGTTTCTTTAAAATGGAAAGTTCATGGTAATATAATTGGTATAAAATGAGGATAAATGTTAAATATACTTATCCACATTGAAGGAATATGATGCACGAGAGCTTACGTCTTAGTTGATTTTTATGTATTTATCTTGTGTGTATATGTAGTGTGCGCTTATGTGGTACATGCATATATGCAGGTACACATAAATATGTGTACACATGTCATGTGCAGGCCAAAGCCCAATTTTTTGTGTCATCCCACAGGGGCTATTTACTTTTTTGATTGGGAAAGGATCTCTCATTTGGCCTGGAGTTTGCTGTACAAGCTACACTGTCCATTGAGACCCTGGGGTCCAATGAGACAAACAAGGCTTCACCTCCCAGTTCTTCTCCACTGCATCATGACTAAGCAGTGAAGTGTATTTGAGCCCGTAGAGCCCACAAGAGAGTTCAAACTTTTAGAGAATTTAATTTGGTTATCAATATCCTGTGTAACATTTTCTTCCAGAACAAAGCCATTTATTTTATTGGTTGCAATGCTTCTCAAGTTTTCTTTATTGTGGAACATTCCTTTACTTGTCCTTTGTTTTATAATAGACACCATTTTAGATGACACAGGTCCTCCTGTTTCTGGTTAACTGTGTGTTTTAATGAAGTTGTTGAAATTTTCCTCATATTTAGATTCTTTCAGGCTTCGCAGATATTATGCCATTCCACAATACCATATTAGGAGCCCCACAGTAATTCTTTTGCAGTTTAATGATGGTGCCATTATGAATTACCTGAACAAGGAAGTGCCAACACTCTCCAGTCCAGACTTCCCATGTTTATTTTTGTCTTTTATGAGTAATTTGGGGTGACCACCTCTAAAATCATCAATTCCTTTTCTTATCAAAAATCTTGTTGGGGCTGGGGATTTAGCTCAGTGGTAGAGCACTTACCTAGGAAGCACAAGGCCCTGGGTTCGGTCCCCAGCTCCGAAAAAAAGAACCAAAAAAAAAAAATCTTGTTATTTAATGGAGACACTTTTTAACTTCAAGACTTTCTGTCCCTTTACCATCAGGATTCTAAGGAATTTTATTTAGCATTTTTTAATTTGTTGGTTGGTTGATTAGATGAGCGATCATCTGTACAGACTCAGACTCTCATGAATTCCTCTGTTTACAATCCATTAAGCTGTCTGCGTTATTACCTTCTCCCTGGCCTGTGGAACGACTTGAAAGCCGGCGAAGTCATACTTTTTATATGTCTCCATCAATTCATTCTGACATTTTCGGCTTTGAGCAGTAATAAACAATTGTAGAATCGCCTGATTTCATCCTATCCTAAGCCATTGTTTGTTGAAATATCTGAGGATTCCTAAATACCTTTTCACAATGTTGTAGCAGTGTCTTTTCTATACATGTTCAATGCTACTGTGTTTTCTTCTTAGTCTTTATAATAAAAATAAAAGTTTATAGCATAATGTCACACACCCAGGTTCATCTGCAATCACAGATGCCATTTTGACATTAATCTTTCTTCTACATACCCCATGTTTATATTATCCTGATTGATGGAAGGCACATAGCTCTTGTTTTGTATAAGTATGTATGTATGTATGTATGTATGTATGTATGTATGTATGTACGCACGTACATATATATGCATACATGCATCCATGCACTCACATTAGTGAATTGTTTCATCAATACCATTTTTCCTCTCATGGTATATTATATTTCTAAGCTGAGTCATATGCTACATTTAAATGTTACTTTGATTTAATTTTCTTTTCTTTGTCTTCGGACACTTTAACAATTAACTGTGAATGCCAACTGAATGATTCTAGAAAATTCTAGGAAGTATTATCCGGAATAAACTAAAAGTGGCAGTAGAGATTCTTTGATTATAGACAGCATCATTCTGTTGGCTGGGGTTGTAGACTGAGTAAAAGGAATAAAGCTCGCCAAGCACAAGCATTCATTGCTCTCTTGCTCCTGTGTGGATGCAATGTTACCACATGCTCCTGCGACCATGCCTCTCTAACCAGGGATCTTTGTACTCTGAAACTGCCGGCCAAAATCAACCTATCTATGTTACTTTTGACAGAGCATTTTATCAGAGACAAAAAATGAATAAAAATGGATTCCACCCATTTTATGTGATTATGTTATATTCTGAAACACAATTGGTTTCATTCATGTTAGTTTTAGTTTTCCCTCATTATTTTGAGATACTTATGATGTGGAAGTATGGAAAAAGGTAACATTTCTATGAATAGAAGTTATGCTTTAACTCTACATTCAAAATATTAAAAATAAAACTGTTTCTCTTCTCCTATACATCTTACCAGTAAACGTTTTCTAACTTTTGTTTGATTAGTTTTTTCCTAGAAATTAGATAGAAAATGGATAGATATAGATGTTAGAAAGATAAATGATAGATAGAAATAATATATAGATAATAAAATTTAATTGGTAATAGAGATTGAGGTAGAGAAATAGAGATAGAGATGGATAGAAGGATGTCTTTATACAACTGTATACAACAGTGCTTCTCAACCTGTAGGTCTTGACCACTTCCCAAACCTCAGTCTTACATTAAAGGTCTCCCAACGAAAAAGAGCCCAGGTCCAGACAGGTTTAGTGCAGAATTCTATCAGACCTTCATAGAAGACCTCATACCAACACTATCCAAACTATTCCACAAAATTAAAACAGATGGAGCACTTCCGAATTCCGTCTTTGAAGCCACAAATACTCTTATACCTAAACCACACAAAGACCCAACAAAGAAAGAGAACTTCAGACCAATTTCCCTTATGAATATCGACGCAAAAATACTCAATAAAATTCTGGCAAACCGAATCCAAGAGCACATCAAAACAATCATCCACCATGATCAAGTAGGCTTCATCCCAGGCATGCAGGGATGGTTTAATATACGGAAAACCATCAACGTGATCCATTATATAAACAAACTGAAAGAACAAAACCACATGGTCATTTCATTAGATGCTGAGAAAGCATTTGACAAAATTCAACACCCCTTCATGATAAAAGTCCTGGAAAGAATAGGAATTCAAGGCCCATACCTAAACATAGTGAAAGCCATATACAGCAAACCAGTCGCTAACATTAAACTAAATGGAGAGAAACTTAAAGCAATCCCACTAAAATGAGGGACTAGACAAGCCTTCCTACTCTCTCCCTTCTTATTCAGTATAGTTCTTGAAGTTCTAGCCAGAGCAATCAGACAGCAAAAGGACATCAAGGTGATACAGATTGGAAAAGAAGAAGTCAAAATATCACTGTTTGCAGATGATATGATAGTATATTTAAGTGATCCCAAAAGTTCCACCAGAGAACTACTAAAGCTGATAAACAACTTCAGCAAAGTGGCTCGGTATAAAATTAACTCAAATAAATCAGTAGCCTTCCTCTACACAAAAGAGAAACAAGCCGAGAAAGAAATTAGGGAAATGACACCCTTCATAATGGACCCAAATAATATAAAGTACCTCGGTGTGACTTTAACCAAGCAAGTAAAATGAAGTAAGAACTTCAAGACTCTGAAGAAAGAAATTGAAGAAGATCTCAGAAGATGGAAAGATCTCCCATGCTCATGGCTTGGCAGGATTAATATAGTAAAAATGGCCATTTTACCAAAAGCAATCTACAGATTCAATGCAATCCCCATCAAAATACCAATCCATTTCTTCAAAGAGTTAGACAGAACAATTTGCAAATTCATCTGGAATAACAAAAAACCCAGGATAGCTAAAACTATCCTCAACAATAAAAGGACTTCAGGGGGAATCACTATCCCTGAACTCAAGCAGTATTACAGAGTAATAGTGATAAAAACTGCATGGTATTGGTACAGAGACAGACAGATAGACCAATGGAAAAGAATTGAAGACCCAGAAATGAACCCACACACCTAGGGGCACTTGATTTTTGACAAAGGAGCCAAAACCATCAAATGAAAAAAAGATAGCATTTTCAGCAAATGGTGCTGGTTCAACTGGAGCTCAACATGTAGAAGAATGCAAATCGATCCATGCTTATCACCCTGTACAAAGCTTAAGTCCAAGTGGATCAAGGACGTCCCCATCAAACCAGATACACTCAAACTAATAGAAGAAAAACTAGGGCAGCATCTCGAGCACATGGGCACTGGAAAAAATTTCCTGAACAAAACACCAATGGCTTATGCTCTAAGATCAAGAATCGACAAATGGGATCTCATGAAACTGCAAAGCTCATAAAACTGTAAGGCAAAGGACACTGTGGTTAGGACAAAATGGCAACCAGCAGATTGGAAAAAGATCTTTACCAATCCTATAACAGATAGAGGTCTTATATCCAAAATATACAAAGAACTCAAAAAGTTAGACCACAGGGAGACAAAAACCCTATTAAAAAATAGGGTTCAGAGCTAAACAAAGAATTCACAGCTGAGGAATGCCAAATGGGTGAGAAACACCTTAAGAAATGTTCGACATCTTTAGTCCTAAGGGAAATGCAAATCAAAACAACCCTGAGATTTTACCTCACACCAGTGAGAATGGCTAAGATCAAAAACTCAGGTGACAGCAAATGCTGGCGAGGATGTGGAGAAAGAGGAACACTCCTCCATTGTTGGTGTGATTGCAGACTGGTAAAACCATTCTGGAAATCAGTCTAGAGGTTCCTTAGAAAATTGGACATTGAACTGCCTGAGGATCCAGCAATACCTCTCTTGGGCAAATACCCAAAAGATGCCCCAACATATAACAAAGACACGTGCTCCACTATGTTCATCGCAGCCTTATTTATAATAGCCAGAAGCTGGAAAGAACCCAGATGCCCTTCAACAGAGGAATGGATACAGAAAATGTGGTACATCTACACAATGGAATGTTACTCAGCTATCAAAAACAATGCCTTTATGAAATTCATAGGCAAATGGTTGGAACTGGAAAATATCATCCTGAGTGAGGTAACCCAATCACAGAAAAACACACATGGTATGCATTCATTGATAAGTGGCTTTTAGCCCAAATGCTTGAATTACCCTAGATGCATAGAACACATGAAACTCAAGACGGATGATCAAAATGTGAATGCTTCACTCCTTCTTTAAAAGGGGAACAAGAATACCCTTGGCAGGGAATAGAGAGGCAAAGATTAAAACAGAGACAGAAGGAACACCCATTCAGAGCCTGCCCCACATGTGGCCCATACATATACAGCCACCCAATTAGACAATATGGATGAAGCAAAGAAGTGCAGGCCGACAGGAGCCGAATGTAGATCTCTCCCGAGAGACACAGCCAGAATACAGCAAATACAGAGGCGAATGCCAGCAGCAAACCACTGAACTGAGAATAGGACCCCCGTTGAAGGAATCAGAGAAAGAACTGGAAGAGCTTGAAGGGGCTTGAGACCTCATATGAACAACAATGCCAAGAAACCAGAGCTTCCAGGGACTAAGCCACTACCTAAAGACTATACATGGACTGACCCTGGACTCTGACCTCGTAGGTAGCAGTGAATAGCCTAGTAAGAGCACCAGTGGAAGGGGAAGCCCTGGGTCCTGCTAAGACTGAACCCCCAGTGATCTAGATTGTTAGGGGGAGGGCGGCAATGGGGGGAGGGTGGGGAGGGGAACACCCATAAAGAAGGGGAGGGAGAGGGGTTAAGGGGATGTTGGCCTGGAAACTGGGAAAGGGAATAACACTCGAAATGTAAATAAGAAATACTCAAGTTAATAAAAAAAATTTGCATTACCATTCATAACCATAGCAAGATTACAGGTATGAAATTGCAATGAAATAATCCTGAGGCTGGGAGTCACTAGTACATGGGGAACCGTATTAAAGGATCGCCACATAAGGAAGGCAGAGAATCACTGCTATAAAATACACATCCTGTCCTATTTGTGTATCCACATCTTAGGTATCTCTCCACAAATGCTTTTCAATTGTCCTCATGTATATCAGAATCTTGGTGAGAAGAAGGGAATTGCTATTTTACAAACAGCATCAGAGATTTGGAATGTGTAAATACAACATAGATGAAGAAAATTGGGTGGACAGAGGACAAGTGTTGGTAAAGAAGTCGAGTGCCTTGAACTAGCTCCTAGGTGGGAAGCCACACTGGACTCCATCCACACCTCTGCTCAAAGCATACAGGAAATTCAGGACTCAATGAGAAGATCAAACCTAAGGATAATAGGTATAGAAGAGACTGAAGACTCCCAGCTCAAAGGACCAGTAAATATCTTCAACAAAATCATAGAAGAAAACTTCCCTAACCTAAAAAAAGAGATACCCACAGACATACAAGAAGCCTACAGAACTCCAAATAGATTGGACCAGAAAAGAAACACCTCCCGTCACATAATTGTCAAAACACCAAACGCACAAAATAAAGAAAGAATATTAAAAGCAGTAAGGGAAAAAGGTCAAGTAACATATAAAGGCAGACCTATCAGAATCACACCAGACTTCTCGCCAGAAACTATGAAGGCCAGAAGATCCTGGACTGATGTTATACAGACCCTAAGAGAACACAAATGCCAGCCCAGGTTACTGTATCCAGCAAAACTCTCAATTAACATTGATGGAGAAACCAAGATATTCCATGACAAAACCAAATTTACACAATATCTTTCCACAAATCCAGCACTACAAAGGATAATAAATGGTAAAGCCCAACATAAGGAGGCAAGCTATACCCTAGAAGAAGCAAGAAACTAATCGTCTTGGCAACAAAACAAAGAGAATGAAAGCACACTTACATAACCTCACATCCAAATATGAATATAACGGGAAGCAATAATCAAAGCAAAAATCATCTAAAACCTGCCCTATTCAGTCAGTGGAAAAACTGTTTCCCCCTCAGTAGTCTTCCTTTTAAACTTTGTTTCTTCCTTTTAGTCCAATCATTCTATTTTTAATTAAATTCTTCTCTCCTTTAGATTATCAGCTTTATAATGCAAACAGCTCCCATCACTTCTCAGCTTTCCTTCTCCAGGATGCACAGTGCCTTGACCAGCATTTTCAGGCTTCTGAGAAAACCTCTCAAACAAAGCACTTCTGCTTCCATGACCCTTCCTCATTTTGCATTTGCCATATCCTTCATTCCATTTTACTTGTTCCCTGTCCCCAACCAAAGATCATTCTTCTATGTAATATTTTCTCTTTGAAGTAAAATATGACATCACTGTCTCTCTTGGCTTTCCTCCTTCTAACATTTCCCCTATGCCTCCTCCCACCTTGTTCCTCACGAAACCATAGCCTCTTGCTCTAGGTGTTCAACAGGAAGAAAATTATGCCTGACACTTGAAACGTACAAGGCCAGGGGCTAGTGAAGTCATGGAACTTAGAGTGCACCTGTTACAAGCATTCTATGAATCCAGTATAAATTGTAACTTCTTTTTAATATTTATCCTTGTACCCACAGATAAGTGTGACTCATCCAACTCACAAAAGAAACTTTTTGCAGTTAGAGATGACTAGTGCAGAAAACTACAAGTAATTAAAGGACAAAGAACAAGTGACCAACCCTTCACATCTCCAGTTAATACATCGACAACAGAACTTTTGTATCTAAAGATCTCAGGAAACAATGTGGAAGAGGGTGGAGAAAGACACTGCAGAAATGAGACTGCCAAATGTTTCTTTCAAAAGCCACTTAAAATGATTGTTATGACCTTCTATCCACGCAATTCCAAAGGTGGTCAAAGACCTAAATGATCAGCATTGCTTAGGATTTGACTTGAAATTTACCTCAGATACTAATGGCAGAAAAATAAACTGTCCTTGTTGGCAAAAAATTGCCCAAGTTAGAAGCAGAGAGGCAGACTAACCAGAGGAGCATTCATTCTATTTAACAGAGCTCATGTAATTGTGTCCTCAGCTCAGTCTCACAACTTAAGTCATGCATTCACAGCTGTAATTGTGTTCTTCCTGGTTGCCTAAGGGTAAAGGTTCTACTAATTTAGGGAAAGGAATTCACACACACATGAAGTAACACTCTTGTTCAACAAAAGCTACCACAGATTTACTGGCTTAGGCAATAGAAAAATCTAAGAATTTGGAAAACTGGTAAGTCTCAAATCCTTCAAAGGGTGTGGCTATGCTCTGATTAAAGGGGCTCCTAATTGTGTTAAAATACTGTTCTTCTCTCTATGTAGAGAAGTGGAGAAAAATAAGTATCATAGAACACAAAGAGAAATACCAATAAAATATCCGATGCCATCATTTCCTTTCAAGGATTATACTTGTAGTATTTAGGCTCTATCCTCCTGACAGATGTAGCCCTAACTGCAAGGGACTCAACTTCAAATGTGGTAAGTCAAAATGAGGGTTAGATTTTCAATATATGAATTTTAAGGGAACAAAGAAGTCATTCAATACAACTAGTAATATTGGTGCCCTACAATATTCAATAATTTTCATCTTCTTTCAATACATTTCAAGCAGAAAACTTTTTCTGTTCCTACTGTTTCTCATCTCAGAAATCTGTCATTGTTCAAATCTGTTATTTATGGAACATACAGGGAAAAAATCAATAAGTACTTGCTGAATGAAAATGAATTAACTGTTTATATTAACTGTTTGAATATTTCTGTAAAAGAACATCCAGGTTACTAAGTTTTGGCTGGACAACAGTCAACACTGGAGCCAAGATATCTATTTAAACAGGCACACGGTGCAAGGAAAAGGTTTCCAAACATAAATGTGAATGTTTACGTGTGTGTATACATGTGCGAGTATATGTATGTGTGAATTTATATGTCTGTGTACATGTGTATGTCTTTGTATATATTTGTCTGTATGTGTGTTCATACACATGTGTAAACATTTTGTGTTTATGTCTGTGTAGACCAGGGGTCTGTCTTAGGTATAGATGATCAAGAATCAGAAGGTCCTCACCTTGTTTTATGAGACCTGAGGGCTCCAGTTTGCTGAGCTTTCTCCCCACCCTTTCATTGTGTCTTTCTTAACCAAGCACTTGCTTTAGAGACATTGATGCTACTTTATTGTTTGGCCCTTTGAGGGCATTTCCCAGCATCCCTTCTCATTCTTCCTCATTGTTACACATCTTTACTTACCTTCTACAACTCCACTGCCCTTATCCCTCTCTTTTTTCATCATTCATAAATAAACTACCCTTTAACACAGCTGTTGTATAACTTCACAAGTTCCTATCATCTTTCCCTCACTTGACCCTTAGTTTTACATATCAGTTGAAGAACTTTGATCAAACAGCCAAGGGAATACGTAAATTCTTGGAATTCATTTTCTGAAATTTATACCCAGAACTCACTGACTTCTTGATTCTTGTTAGAAACCATCATGTATGTAGTGTGTAGCTGCTAACTGAAGAGTACTTATGCCCATTATTAAGGAGTGGTTTGCCTCTTGTTCCTAATCCCATACTGGTTCTCTGCTTGGTTCTTTCTCTGTAGAATGCAAACCCTTTGAAGACCATTTAGTAAGTCCTTAAATGTGTGTTCCAAGAATCTGATGTTTAGGACCAATCCCTTAAGCTTGACAATTTATTCCTGTGGCTGTAATCTAAGTTGTGTTTTCTAAAAGTAGAAAAAGCTGCTTGGGAGGACGAATGACTTAGAAGGAGGTGAGTTAAACAAGCTGTTCAGGAGGACCACCGAGTTCGAACAGTGTTGGATACATGATCAAGGTAAATGACAAAACATGGTCATCAATGACCTTGCAAACAGAAAACAATAGAACACATTTCCTCAATAATATGATGCTAAGTCTTCTACTAGCTCCCTAATTTTTTTTTTCATATACACAGCTTGTTTTTCTTCTTCATACACACAGTTTGCTTTTTGTTTATTTGAAAATACTCTCTGGAAACACAGAAAATTAGTTATCTTCTGGTTTAAGCACAAAATACTTGTTAAAACTTCAGAACTTCAATTATATATTCCCAATATGATATAAATTTACCTTTGATTTCTTTGTCTTTTTAACCTTAATTGAAAAAATGTTTTCATATAGTCTTATCATGTTATTCTCCTCCCCTAACTTCACTCTGTCTTACCTGTCTCTCTGCCCATCCAATTCCACCCATTCATCCCTCTCAAACAAAAAAAAGCACGCACTTCCCAAAAAAACATGAGAAAAATTATAGAAGCAAAAACCCAATAAGACGGAAAATAAAAAAGTCCAAATTAAGTAAAATGCCCACAAAAAGGCCACTGAGTTTGTTTTGTGTTACTTCCTACATCTGCATATGGGATCTCCCCTGAAGTGTGGTTAGTATACCATTAGAATCCATTTAAGGAAACTATTTTTTTCTTTATTCTTTGCCAGTGGGTATCAATTGCAAATAGCATCTTCTTAGAGGTTGGATCCTGTGTCTACTTCCTGCTCTTAGCTCTGGATCAACCCCAAAGCCCTTGCCTGCTTCAAACCTGTGAAGACCCTGTGTGTGTTGCCACAGAATCTTTTAGCTTAGATGTACTTCAGTCCTGTTGTGTCTAGAAAACACTGTTTTCTTGGTATAATCCATTGCCTTTGACTCATAATTTCTCTGCCTCCTTTCTTCATAGATGAGCCCTGAGGGGAGGGATTTGAAGACAACCCATTTAGGACTGACTACTTACTGTAAGGTCTCTCACTCTCTGCATATAATCCATTTGTGGGTTTCTGGTTTATTTTTAATTATTCTCTGAAAAAATACATACAATCTGGGTGTTGTGGTTCCTGGAAAGTCTGTGTCTTTGTGATTGAAATAAATTGTGTATTGAAGCCTGCAAGTATTTTTCGTTTGATGGGAATTGGAATCTCTGATATAAGACACTGCAGGTTCTAAATTCCAACAGGCAAACATGATGCTTCTGATTCTTCTGACTCTCATGTCATTATCTCAGTTGGTGTAAAGTACTGAGCAGTGCACCACCAAATTTGGATACAGGTTAAATAAGACAGTAAAAGCCATGCTGTGAGTGATTAAAAGCAATTCTTCAATCAATCCATCTATTACTGAGGACTTATGGAACACTTACTTTGCATCAGCCATGTTCAAAACCCTATGCCATAGGGAATGTGTGCTTTGCCTTTAGGAAACTCAACTGGGGAATGACTAAACAATGAAGTGAATAGTCAATGGAGAAGGTAATTTTAGATGTTAAAGGAAAGAATGATGTGAAAAGGATCAGTGCAGGGGCTTCTTTATTTTAGGTAGCCAATTAAAACCTAGATGCTATAGCTGTTAGGTTGACGGCTATTCACAGGCAGAGCAAACACCCCTGACCCTCCATGCAGAAGAGAAATAAGGTCTTTAAATGTATGCCTTGATTTGCCTAAAGAAAACAAGTCAGCATGGTTGATGCTTGGGAATAAAGTGAACAGTACACAGCATTCAAGTAGGGGAGGTAGGAAGGCAACAGATTCCCCAGGCCAGTGGAATCCATTATGAGTATTAAGAAATGATTTTAGAGGGAATGATAGCTTTTACTGGGATGTGATATCCCACTGTGACTGCCTTTGCCATATTTCTCACTGGTGACACATTGGTAACACAGTAGCTATGACTGAAGGCACACTTCTTGGCAATTTTTCTCACTCAGGTTGGCAATGAATACAATTCCACCCACTGCCCAAATGAAACAATGTTAGAAAATTCTTTGTACTTAAACTATTTTCACTCATGGTTAAAGAGGCCTACAATCCTGGTGTCTAAAATGCTTCTAATTTGGACACTCCGTTGTATCTTGAGAGTCAGTCCTTGGCAGGTCATCAGTGATGACTGATTTGAAAATGTAATTACCTAAGGATTCTTAATTCTTATTATCCTAATCATCTTGCTTCAAAAATAGGAACAGTGGTAAAGATATAATTAAGAAAACTAAAACTAACCTATGAAGAAATATTATGATTTAAAATAAATCCCATTGTATTAAATAATGTTTTACCTCAATTAAAATCAACTTTAGAAGATGATGAATTTGTAGTATATTTGACTCAAAACTACAATGCCATATTTCTGAGAGAAGCCTCAGAGCTAAGGATTCTCATGAGCGGTGATGTAATGAAGTGAATTCTCAGGTAATTTTGACAGTAAGTGCAACAATTGCAAACCTTCATGAACCGAATGAACAGTGTTAACTTTTAAGAGCTTCAGAGACATCAAATTATCAAAAGCAATACCTTTATGGAGAAACCCCTTATTGGTATGTACACCATTCCAGACCTTACTGTTTAAATTTATTAAAAAAATTACATTTTCTAAATATATGTATGCTTCCCCATATATATTCCATGTACATATGGACTGGTTTCCTAACCCATAAGCAATGATCCATGAACTAGTTAAAAAAACATATCTTGATTAAAAGTCACTCTTGCATCAATTTCCCATTTAACTAAACATTTAAAACTCATAAGCAGCAGCAAGTCGGGGTTTTTCATTTCTTTTTATACTCGGTGATTAAAAACTAATAATTAATACATTTGTAAAACATATTTAGAATCTGTACTATCTAGACTATAAATCATAGTAAATGTAAGTAGGAAAAAAGACATGCTCAAAGTATAGAAAAATCATCCAGTTAAGGTAAGTATGTCCAACCCACAGCCTGCAGGCTGCATGTGGCCAAGGGAGCTGTGGATACCAAAGAACACGAAATCATAGGTTTCCCTGAAACGTTATGAATGTTTGTCTGTAGTAATTCCTTCCCTTTCCTCTGGAACATGCACTTTGTAGAAGACTACAACAGTTAATCTTGATTTTGGACTCAATAGGATTTACAGTCACCATGGAAATAATTCTCTAGGCTTGTCTGCAAAGTTGCTTCCAGAGAAGTTTAACTGTAAAAGGAAGACTTATCCTAAACAGCATGGTACCATTATTTGGTGCAGGTCCTGGAAGAAAGAGAACAGTGATAACAGAACATGGTCTTTGTCTTTGTTTCCGGACTCTGAGTGCAACAGTGTCTAGCCACATTATACTTTCTTTCCCTTGACTTCTCCATCAGGATGGACTGTAATTAAAGCTGTGAGCTGCTACAATAAGCCCATTTTTTCCTAACCTGCTTTGTCAGGTATTTTGTTTGTCACAGTAACAGACAATGTAAAAATTCGATTGTCTGTGCTTTGCATTAATATTACAAGGTCAGACACTTGAGGCAGATGAGGAAATAACTGAAAGTGAAGGGTATTTTAAAAAAGAATTACAAAATGGTTATCTTACACGTGAATTTGCCCCACCTCTGTTGGATTGACACAATAGAATTAATTTTAGAAATAATACAGACAAAGGTATTAGGACCCTCTATGTGATTATTAAAGGAAATATGAATATTGAAAATTCTACATACTGTTACAATGTCTGTCTTAAAGGACCCTTCATATCTACCCTCAGAGATTGGCAGATGATGCAGAAGGAGCGCATTCCTCCCCTGCAGTCCTTTCATTTCCTCTGCTGTCCTCACAGACTGACCTTTGTCGCTCTAAACAATGTCCTTTGACTGGTCTTACAACCTTTCCTCATACATGTTGGTTCACTTCTTAAGAATAAAATTATTTTTAAACATTCACTCCTAAGTGTGGGGAACGACTCGTCATCTAAATTCTCCACTTTTTTAAAGGAAAGTTTATAAGGTAGAACATCTAGTAAATTATTGAAAGTGTGTAAAGCAGGATGATATACATGGATTGCAGATGGTCCGGGGCTGCGTTTTAATACAGGAGCTCCTGTGTGACAAGGTGGACAGACTTCAAAACTGTAAGAGGCAAGATGACTTCTCTCTGTTTTTCTCAACTCTGTCCTACAATGAATGAATCTGGATGAGACAGAGAGAAAGAGAGAGAAGAAACACACACACAAGAAAACAATTATTCAGATTCATACTACAGGTTTATGGTGTCTTTCAGACCCAATTATGAAATACATGAAGCTCAAATTTGAGCATTAAACATTTAAGAACTTCCCTCACAAGCACACAAGACCTGTTAGCTCTCTCCATTTATATGACCCATTTTATATGGAAAGAAATCACCATAGGTTCTGCTTCTCAAGTTAAAATGGTTCCTCTTTTGCTTTCTTATGGGGTTCTAAGTTGACTGATGTGATTACCGTAGGGTTGTTTGTTTATAGAGAAAATAAGGTAAACATATTGAAGGGAAAACATTCAAGAGCCAAAGGTGCTAGTTAACTGTAAAAAAAAAATAATGTTACCGCCCTGTTTCATTATTGGTATTATTATTTTGTTTTGTTTTCTGAGTTACCTCAATTTCTTCCAGTGAAAGTGTAGTTTCAAATAGATGTTGCAACCTTTTCCTCTTTGAATTTTCTTGATATTTGTTAGTTAAAATTTCTTGTCAATGATAGGATTATCATATAGCTTCAAAGCAAACAAACAAAAGACATAAAAATAAGAGTAAAGTTGTGAAGGTGGTCCTGTATGGGTAATTTTGTTCTAAAAAATTTTGAAAAGTAGCCTGCCAGTTTTTAAATCACAGATAATAATAATTTCCAGAATCAAAAGTGCCAAGCAACCATCTTTGCAAGAACAAACACACTTATGTCACTATGGTGGTTTTTGTTTTTAAAGGTATTACTGGGATATTTGTAAATTTAAGAGTTCTAGATGTCTTTTGTTTTTTCATGATAAGCTCTCCAGCAGAAAGTAAAATTCACAAATTGATCTTTCTATCACTACCCCTTTCAGATTCAGCTACGAAATGTTAGTGTCAGCTGTTTACTGTGATGATAAGAGACTTTCATTGATTCGTTATTCAGATGTTTTTCATGCAGTGTATTTTGCTCTTACTCTTTGCGCTCTCAATCTCCTTTCTGACCTACCTCATGTTCTCAACTTCTCAATAAAAGATATTTCCTATCAACAACGTTTCTCAACCAAAACACTGAGTGCAAATTCAGTGGAAAGTAGATAGAAATCAGGCTTTGCCACCGAAATCTCGTACAAGTAGTAAAATCTTAATCAAATATTTAATTTTTTCCATTTTTGTGGAAGAGTACAACTTTTTGCTGAGTCATTCAGTCTACATGCCAATCTTGGTTATAGGCTTAATTATATCTTATTAATGATGGTCCATTTCAGCTCTCTAGGAGTACATAAAGGTGTTCGATTAATACCCACATTGCTTTGTTAATTAATTTCCTGTGATAAAACTTACAAATGGAGATATTTTTCCATGGTGTGCTGACTCCACATAATAGGCCTTCCTTCTGTGGAAACCACATAATTCTCAACAAGCTTGGTTATGCTCACTGGGTTTCTGCTATTAAAATATTTAATTTAACCATAAATTTTACTGACAACACATTCTAATTTTGAGGCAGACCAAATTAAGATTCCAATTTTAATAACAATCAAACTGGTTATGAAATCTGTCTTAATTCAGTCATTCGGTAAGAATTGAATAATAGAGATGATGATTCTACAATTAAAATATTTTATTGCTTTGGGTTTTTTTTAACAGTATAAAGTGGAATGTTACTCTACACTTAAATTAGAAACAGAAAAACATTCAGAGTTAAAAATTACTAATGGTATGAATAGATCAGGGTATCTTTTAGGATAATTTTCTTTTCAAGTTTGTGAGTGTGTAGGTTTGTGCATGTTTGCATACCTATGCATCATTTTGTTCTAGGTTTACTTTTAAATTTTTTATGCTCTCATAGTTTTGTGTCAAAGATGATGAATTTCAAAGACAATTGAAGGCTACCAAAAATGACTCTCATTACCTATGAAAGATAATAGTTTTTGTGAGATACAGTGAAGGGGGAAAATGTCTCATCTTGAATATTAACAATCATATTAATATTTAAATATGTTTATGTCCAATTAAGAGTTTTCATTTCTTTACAAATAAACTGCAGGATATTTAAGAATATGGTTTTTCAACATTATGATTATTATTATTCATAGTTATCTAATGAGAAATATATTTTAAAGTACATTATGATTAATAAATTTGTTACTAATAAATAATATAGTAAGCATTTTTCAATTTTGAAATTTTTAAGCATACAATTTGAAAAGCAAAATTTCTACTTCCTATCCAGCATTAAAGTGCTTAGAAATTAAATTAGATTTAATTTAATTTTGTCATTCTATTGACAAAAGTTCTTTTAAAGAGAAAATGAATATTATATTTTTTTTCAATATATCACTTGTCCTTCTTCAAAGGAACCTGGCATTTTCTTCATTCCATACTTCTGGTTCGACTCTGAGAACTGTTTGCCAGTCTGTGACTCTACTACTTTGTCATTAAAATTAGTCTTTTATTAAATTAATTCTTCTTTTTCTCATAAAGATTAAGAGTGTAATAGTCTAAGCAATGAACCAAATGTTCTCTGTCTCCATTTCAAAGATGAAATGTTCAACTCAAAGGTGAAGATGTTAGAGTTAGGGGTAAAGACTGGGGACCTGATTAGTTCATGAAGTCAGAGAATTCATGAATAAGGATTACTTGCAAAGAAAAGCAGTAAGAAACACTCCTCCTCCTAGATTCATGTGAGGTTAAATAAGAAGAAAGCCCTCTGGAATAGAGCAGACAATCACTGGACATCAAAATCCTCCAATGTCACAATATTAGATTTCTCAGCTTCCAAACTTATGAGAAGTAACATTTGTTTCTTATAATGTACACAGGTCATATTGTTTTGTTATTGCAGTCTTTCTGTTTGATTTTCTGATGCTTTGATAAAACATTGACCAAAATGAGGAAAGAGTTCATTTCGATTTATTGATTGTAGTCCTATATCCAGGGAAACTAGGAAACTCAAGGCAGAAATCTAAAGGCAGGCACTGAGACAGAGATTATAGAGAAACTCTGTTTACTGGCTTGCTCTCCCAGGCTTGACACATACAACCCAGAAGAACCTACCCAAAGGAGGGGTGACTCACAATAGGCAGGAACCTACTTCATCCACTGTTAACCCAGAAAATGCCCTGTAGATTTGCATGTAGTTCATTCTGGTGGAGGCATTTTCTTAATTGCGGCTCTCTCTCTTCCTTCATGACTCTATGTCAAGTTCATGTAAATTAAATAGCATATAACATGAATGGCAAGTTCCTATTTTAATTTTTAGAAAATCCATCACAGACAATGTGGTGATAAACCTGGATGAATTCAACTTTTATGCTGATCATTTTAGCTTGTACTTCCAACCTTCTCAATACTGTCCACATTTTGGTCTATTTCAGGCAATGAATCTAACATTTCCAACCCCCTGAGCTGCTGTATAAAATGCAGATTCTCGACTTATGGGGTCTAGAATCCCCACCATCCCACAACTTTACTGTGCATTTCCACACAGGCTCCCTAAGATTCTCAGTAAAAATAAGAAAGTTCAAGTAATTATATGGGAGCATAAAGTTATATCCTTATGTGTTACCCTTTGTCTAGTAGTAAAGAAAAGTTATGAATGTTCTAATCTCAAGTGTTGCCAAATTCTCACCATTAATGTCTTTTGAATGGAATGATACATGGGGAAGGGGTATATGAGAGCAGCACATTTGGTAGGAATTCAATTCATAAATTATAGTTACACAACTCTTAAAAATGAAGGAAGGATTGGATTACAGCAGACTGCTTCTGGTCTCTGTCTTTCTGTCTGTCTGTCTGTCTCTCTCTCTCTCTCTCTCTGTGTGTGTGTGTGTGTGTGTGTGTGTGTGTGTGTGTGAATAATGCACACAGAGAGAGCATTATTCATACACATGTGCTCTCACTCATGTGTAAGAATAATGGAGCACATAGGTAGCACTTGTATGAAGATTGGGTGAAGCAGGGTCTATGTAGTTTTTCTTCTGATTGTGCATATCCAGTTGTTCACTGGCTTCCAAGGATTTTCCTGTCTCTGTCCTCCATTTCCTCTTAACAGCAGTAAAGTTAAATATGCTCATGTCTCCAGCATTTATGCATGTGCTGGAGGTTCAAACTTTGGTACTCGTACTTATGCGCCATTCACTTTTGCCCACTGAGCCATCTCCCCAGGTCTGATATTACTCTCTAACAAATTATGTATAAATCTTATTTTTAAAAAAACCCACAAAGAAAAATTCAGATGTACTGTGCTTCATCCTAAACTTTCTGAAGTGATAGAGAATATCATTTAAAAATGTTCAATCTGATTAATTGATTTAAAATAGCCTTCCTCATGCTCCCCTAATGATCTAGGTGAATTGATGAGAATTTAAAACAGAGAAAAGAGTTAGAAGTAGACATATTAGGGTCTAATAACTGTTGATAGGGAGTTTAATATTCTTTGTTATTAACCAAAAATAAGACCCCAATCAACTTAAATTTGAAGATATTTCCATGTGATATATCAAAATTGATATAGAGAGATGTTGGTAGAGATGATATGTATTGATTCCAGTTCACAGAATTTCTACTGTGTTATATGTCTCAGCCTTTTGTCTTTTTGGCCTGAAATAGTAAATTAGTATTTCTTATTATAAAATGGTTGCTTTTCTAGCCAATCTTGTCTGTGATGGGATGTATAATTAAGTATGCTAGTTTGTATGATGTTGCTACCCTAGCAAGATATATACAGTTGCACATGGGTCTGTTTGATTGCTGTCACATTGATTACTTGGCTGAATAATCTATGTAAATAATTTCCTCTGGTTCTACTTTATTTAAATTCTCAGATATTTTTCAATAACTGTTATTATAGGGGAAAATCATACTCAATGGTACCCCTTTCTAAGTGGACATATTAGGATTTTATCCTCCTATATATTTTGAAAGGTCAGAAAAACTCACTAGGATTATTGTAAAACTAAGCAATCATATTATTTCCAGGAGCACACATACTGAAACAGCACATGCCAATGATCTCTCTCTTGCCTAGAAATCAAAGACCTGGGTAAAGAGATTCATTTTACAAGATTCCTAAATAATGTTTGTATTGAAATTAAGCTCTCAGTAAGTAATAACACACACACACACACACACACACACACACAATTTGTTGGGATAAAAAAAAACATCTGATGCTTTGAAATAATACATGATTTGGTAATGTTTGTTTGTTTGTGGTGAGTAGGAAAAACATATTCTAATGATCTCTTGTATCTCGAGAAATAGAAAAAAAGGAGAGCTTTTTCATTTTTCAAAGTGGTGAAACAAAAGATTTACTTAAAAACATCTTGAGAGGATTTGAGGGTAACAGGGAAATAAAGTGCACAGGGGTAAGCTCTGTTTAGGACAACCGCTTCTGAAGCCTAACACAGAATATAAACATGAGAGGAATATTGATCAATGAAAGCTTATTAGAATTCAGCATCACAACTTATTTAAATCAAGGAAATAGCCAAGGACCTTATTGATAAATAATTTGACTTGGTTATGGAATTCTAGACTATAAAATCAATAAGTAAGATAATTTCAGTAAGACAATTTCAAATAAAAATATAATCCTCTAAGAAAATTAGATTCTCACCTGGAATACACCATACTCAGGGTTTCGTTATAACACTAAGGACACAAAGGAGTGATGAACATAAAAATTGCTCTCACCTTGGTGGAGATCAGAGGTTTATTCTGGTGTCAAATGTGAATGACCATAGCTTGGGAACACAGATTTACTCTACTTTCTTTGTTTCAACATATTAACAGTTTAGTGGAATTTTTATAATAGCAAGACAAAAATTGTCAGAAATACACTTTTCAAATACATTAGCGGAAGCATCAATATGACCCGGTAGGGAAGAGCAGGAGGCCTATGCTTTCTGATTACATGTTACATTTTGCACTGGTGAAAACCAGTGGACTGTTAATACATTCCAAATTGTTTTTTGTAACAATCACAAAGTTGCTTGATAATCCCAAGGATACTTGATCAGACACAGAGTGGGGCAATGATTGTATTTTAAGAGAAATAGGATTATCTCCAAATACTTTGGATCTGGCTCTGAACATTAAAACTTCTCCACGAGCACTGAAGCTGTATTCAGTCAGGTTGTCTTTACAGAACATTCATGGAGCTGGGATTTTTTTCCCAGAACTTTAGATCACAGTCATGATACATGAAAAACTATTGCTTACAAAAGATCTTTGTTCATGGATTTTGCTACTTGGAGTTGCTACAATCTAATAAATGAGAATAATTACAAAGTGAGGACTCAGTGGTTAGTAGCATTAACTGCTTTTCCAGAGGACCCAAGTTCAATTCCTAGCACTCACATGGCAGCTTACGACCCTCTGTAATTCCAGGTTCATGATCTGGCACCCTCTTTAGTCCTCTTTATGCACTGACCACACAGGATACCCAGGCATACATTCAAGCAAAATACCAGTATACATAAAAATAAATACTTGTTATAAAGAATAATTTAAAGCGGTATGGGCCATATGTCAAAAGGGAAAGATGATGGGACAGAATGCCTTATAAAGACAGTTAATATTCTCTCTCTCTCTCTCTCTCTCTCTCTCTCTCTCTCTCTCTCTCTCTCTCTCTCTCTCGGAGCTGAGGACCGAACCCAGGGCCTTGCGCTCTACCACTGAGCTAAGTCCCCAACCCCGACAGTTAATTTTCTCAACATGAGCATATCCTTCATCACCAATGCTCGATGACACGTGACTGCTGATAACCGTAAGCAATGTGTCCACAAGGGGCCAAAGATGGAGTGATGTAAACGGAACTATACATGCACACTCCTCACCCTCTCTCCTGCAAACGTCTCCTTAAATAGAACAAAGGGTGTTCTTAACGAGCCGATGAACATCTTCTTGAAACCGATGAAATGAAAAGGGGCTGTCAGTGCTAGCACATTTTAAAGTCTGTGTGACTCTGGGGAAGATGACTCCATCAGTGCGGTGCTCGGCTTTCAAACACAGGACCGGGGTTGAGGTCCCTGTTCTCCATGCTAAAAGCTGTACCCAGTGGAGCAGGCTTAAAACCTTAGTGCTAGGGAGGCTCACAGACAGCCAGATTTGTGGAGCTTGCTGGCCAGCCAGTCAAGCTGAATAAGTAAACTCCCCAGTTGATTGTTAGACATTGTCTGAAAATAAATACCATGGAGAACACCTGAGGAAGACATGGCTTCCATGGCAAGTTCATGCATGTGTATATGTACATACACATATCCATACTGTGTTTCATGAAAAGATATGGAATTTAGCAACCGCTAAATCTGAACAAACCAATAACTTGATATGTGTATATTCTAAAGTGATGCGTATTCTAGAAATGTGTGGCTGCCATTCCCCATGACTGCTACGTGAACATCTTCAGACTCCTTTCATATTCAGTCCTCTTCAATGTCAATGTGGGCTACCAATTTATGTTCTGCTCCTGCTGAACTGAATTCTTTGCCATCTTCCCTCTTTAATCTTGGAACTCAATAGCAAGTTTCTGTACTTTCAGATCCATCAGTCATTCTGCATGTGACACTTCTAACCTACAGATTGCTTTAACAGTCATATTTTACAAAACGGCTGGCTTTTGTCCTAGCTGGAATGACAATTACCCACATGCTGTTATTACTAATCTTCTCCTATATGTTCATCTGCAAACCTATTTTAAAATCCCTAGTTGTTCAACACCAAATGCCTTTTCTACCAATTCTTAAAACATGGTTTTTCACTCTATTACTAACAGGATTTGTATATTTATACATATATATATATATATATATATATATGTATGTGTGTGTATGTGTGTGTGTGTGTGTGTGTGTGTGTGTGTGTGTGTGTGTGAAGGGATCAACAAAAAGTATGCCTATAATAAACCAGGTAACTATTCTCTACCCATGTGAGCCTCTATTAAATCTTTTTATTTATATCCCTGGCATCAGAAGGAAAAAAAAACTTTAAACTGTGTATTTCAAAGGATTTTTTATTACAAATGAATGAAATGAAAGTGAGACATAACTGGTATGTTGTTAGTACATGAATCATGAAATTGACTATAATCATCAACTATATGTGTGACATATGTCATTTATCTCATGGCATATTTATATAGTATTAGGTACACTGATATGCTCCATGCTTATTCTTCTTTGCTAATGGTCTTAATCTCAAGAACTAAACTTCTTTCCTGAGTCTAGAATATTAAAGTTAACTTTACCTTGAAAATTAACATCTTATAAATGGTAATTTTATGTACTGAAAAAAGAAGTAACATTCATTAGACATATTTAATTATTCTTAAATATGCGTTAATGGCTAAACATGTCCTTCATTTGTAACTATTTGACATTGATAAAATAGAAACACAGACCATAATTAGTTTTATTTTATAATTCATGTTATCTGTGTGAGTTTATGCCACATATGGGGGCGATTCCCAAAGAATCCAGAAAGGGGCAATAAATCCCCTGGAGCTCCAATTGCAGTGGTTGTGAGCAGTGTCATAAGGGTTCCGGGAAGAACAGGCATTGTTTTCAACCAAGTCATCTCAGAAGGCAATTATAAAGTGGGATTGCAGTTGTGATAAAAAAGCAGTGTAACATATGAATGATTTTTGAAGTAGAAATTACAGTTCCACGAGTTCAAATGTTTTATAATCTGTGTTCTGACATATGCAAAAAATGATCTCAGATAATACTGGAAGAGTTTATTCATGCTACAGTGTTATGATAATTGAAAAGCAGTTGCTTGTCACTTGTGGTAAAAATAATTAAATTCCAGTCTTTAGTACCAATCTCTAGTCCTGATCTGATAAGTTATTAATTGATAAAAAAAAGAACATTCTTTGGTTCAGCAAAATTTCTATATATTCAGTATAATTTGTAATTATAAGTTCCTTAGTTAATAATTCTAAAGTACTGAAATGTTTTTGAAAGAATACTTTCTAGAGAGATTGAGAAGCCTGCCCATGGCCCTTTGTAATTTAGAATAATCACATGGGAATGGGTCGAATTCCCAGATGGGAGAGAAACAGTGATGGCTCTGAAGACAGTAGAAAAGAAGGATTTGCCACGGTGGAGCAAAAAGCAATGGAGAACAGTGGGGAGACAAAGTAAACACAGTGTCTTCGCACAGAGAACCCTTTTTGGGAAGAAGGCTGTTCATGCCTTCCCTTCCTGATCTCAGAACTTGTGTTCTCCTGCCTTAGTCCTCCCTGTCTTCCTCTTTCTAAGCAGGATGAGTAACTTTGATATCTATCTTCACATGTCACAAATATAATGTAATTATTATAGTATACTTATTCAGGCTCTATGAAACATTTGACTAAGAGGAAAGAAAATAAAAAACAACTTTTCTGATTAATGTAACCTTAAATATGTGGCAACAAATTTTAACAGGTCTCGCTAAGGCTAGGAAATCATATTGACTGATGTCTCTTATGCTCAGTTTCACACTCAAAGAGAAGCTTTACTCCCCCTCCACTTAAACGTGTAAAACCTTATCTGGCAGCTTATGGTTCAGTGATGGGAAATCAGAGACGAAAAGAAACTCCTCTAACTCCTCCATGTGCAATCTCACCGTAAAGGACTTTTCTTAGTCTCACATTCTTCCATTGCTTCTGACTGATGAACCAGCCTTCTTTTTATCAAAGGTTAGCATCCCCGTGAAAGTAGGTAGAGGGAGGTCTAGGAGAAGCGACAGGATGGAGGCCAGGAGAGCAAAGGCTTTGGACAAACAAAGGGATGATATCCCGAAAAAGTGAAACAAAGTGACAGGTGAAATGAAATCAAGGTAGCAGAAAAACAGCATGCCAGACCATGTGAAACACATCACTGAAAAGATGCTTACAGAGAAATTATCCCCCAACACAGTATTTTGTTTCTCTAGAGAAGATAGATAGGGCTGTAGTGATGTTTCTTCTAGACTATTAATATATCTCATAAACATTTTTAAGTTCATTGTATGCTGAAATTTGTCTTTTCTTTCAAAACCTCTAGAAAAAGAAAACATATATCCCAAAGAACGTTCCATGTTATAGAGACCAAACGGCAGCGTTAAATGAGGGCTAGACAGTTGCAGTCTTCTGGGAAGACTAAATGAAGGCGCATGCTTGTTTTCTCTTCCTTCTTCGTTATATTTTCTATATAACCTCCTGCCTTCCTAGCCTCTTCTGTACTGAGTTAACTGGAGTAAGGTGGAATTTCTGCCGAAGAAATATTCGTGGGAGACTGAAGAATGGTTCAGTGGTTAAGAGCACCTGCTATGCTACAGAAAACCAAGGTCTCACACCCAGCACCCACAAGGAAGCTCCCAACTGTCTGCCTCTCTGCCTGCTTCTCTCCGTAGAGGCTCTGCACATCAACCATTTCACATACCAGCCTCTCACGAGACGTACCTGGACATTTTCTTTAGCATCGACTGCAAGTGGACCAAATACCCGATTACCAAGTCCAGCCTCTGAATCCTGCCACTATGCCCTGTCCTCCTAATTCCTTCTGTTCTCACCTTGCACCAACTTGCCTTATCTCTCCAATGAACTACTCAGAACACGTCTCATGAATTTCAGGCCTTCAATCTCTTCCTTTGTATCCATCACACACGCTAGACAGGAACTAGGCCTAACCCCAGTATGATGAAAAAAGAATGGTACATAAAAAGAAATAAAATTATGACCCAGATAAATAAATAAAACAAAACCACAGAATATATAGATATGAAACACACATAAATGTAGTTTTTAAACCACTTTAATGCAGTGGTTATTTCTACAGACAAAATAAATACCAATTTGTATTGTATGAATGTGAAGAAATGCTATATTTTATTCCACATAACTATGTATTATTTAATTATAATGACACAATATCCATGTAGATTTTTATTCTATGTCAGAGAGCAAAACAATATCTGGGAATCTATAAAGCAGCAAGCATATAGTAAAGGTGTCGTTTGTAATATTTAGTGGACTTTCTCTTGTTCTTGACACAAAGTGGTCAGGAGGCAAAGGAGAGCAACACCAAGCACTATGGGAAAGAGAGAGAAAGTCAGAGCACATTTGCAATCGGAAAACATCTGAATTTATCACCCAGCCTAACAGATCAAACAGAATTAAATATCAAAGGCTACATCAAAGTTTCCCTCTGAGTGCTAATTTGCAAGCAGCATTGATGCTTTATCTGTGAAGTTGACATACTTTCCAAAGTTGTTTTTATTTTCATGTCAGCTAGCTGAGCTTTGAATGGAGACAGGACAGCGAGCTAGAGATGCTGTATTTATAGTTACAACGTTAACATCAGACGTTAAGGTGGGAGGCTTGGCTATTTCACTATTGAATAGAAAGGCCAGAGTTGGGATCCATGAGTCCTGGTGGGGAAGGAATAGAGTAGACGGAACCAAAATTTTGAGGCCAAGCCTATAGAGGGAGTTATGAAAGCGCTTGAAAGGATACAATAGGAGCAGCACACGTGAAGAATTTAGACTGTGCAGTCAAAGGACTCAAAAGAAGAAAACACTGCACACACAGCTAGGGGATTAGTAATAGCAGATTTTATAGTGATATCAAAGTTGGAGGACTCATAAATACTCAACTGAGAAGTTATGAGTAATACCAGAGAGAAAACCTATTCTAAATATCATTTTCTTCTGAGAGAATATATTAAAATATGCCACATTGTCTGACTAAACGTGCATTTTATATCAAACTAATATTCTATTAAAAGAAAGCTACAAGGAGCAAATGATGAACAGGTGAAAAATATATACAGAAACACAAATACTTAGTAAGTTCATAAAGACATGCCAAGCTCTCTGGTAATTGGAAAACTGAAATGAACATGAAACCATTCATCATTTCATAACCATGTGATTGGCAGAAGTTAGGCAGCAGAATAGTTAGAGTAATTAGTGAGAAGGTGAAAAAATCTAGACTAGCTTATGCTCTACCACTGAGCTAAATCCCCAACTCCAGACAAGCTTACTCTTACTCAAGAGCACTTCAGCCGTGTTACTTACTCAGATAAACCTGCATATACCTTAGGACTCTATATTCTTCTTCCCCTTAAAATTATTAAACATATTCTCTGAAGGACAGTGAAAGGCCATCTGTGATGATTGTCTACTCAAGAAATACTGAAGATGCCATGAAACCACTCTAGCTGCAACAGAACAATGTTGGCATGCTCTGGTAACACATATTCTGAGACTTTTCATGGGACGAAAATAGGAAGCGAGTTTGAGTGAAACAATTAGAAACAGATGAGATCTGGGCTGTGCAGACGGCTCAGTCAGTAATGTGCTTGCTATGACCACATAAAATGCTATTTCGGTTTCATAGGAGCTTCGGTTTCATGCGATCTAAGGACTGAGGGCAGGGGCCAGAAACAAGTGGACCCAGGAGCTCACTAGCCTCCCAGGCTGGCAGAATATTGTGCTTCAGGTACAGTAAAAGATCACATCTGAATAATATGGTGGAAAACCCATTGAGAAGGAGATCTAGAGATCAGCCCTTGACTTTACATGCATGGACTCAAAATTATACCACACACACGCACACATACATGCACTCACTCACAGACCAAGAATTTGAGGAGATATGAGTGAAGACTGCTCATGATGAGGAAACTGAACTGATGTGTACCATGTTTGAGGAAATGGGTGCCTTTTACAATTTTTGAAGAGACTTGTTAGACTAACGGGAGAGCGAATTCTAGGAATAATAGCCCACAACAGGGAAAGACCTTATCAGTGACTGGTTATTAAAGTTTAAGTTTATCAAAGATATTAAATAACTATTCATGTTTTCTTTTTTAATAAGGCATGCTTAAGTAGATAAATAGGAAATCTCTTTTAAAATGTCACCTGTTTAGAGGACCCTGCCATAAAAAGGAGGCTGTGCTTAGAGGTGTAACTGCTTCTTCTCAGTCTGTCTCTATTTACTCAGAACCCACTTTTCCTTCTCAGATTTATGACACTTCTAAAAATACGTTACCTTGTCTATGATTTGATTCATGCCAGGATACACCACCTACTAGTCTTTTGCCTTAGAAGCAAGCATTTATGAGAGCTACTTGATAAATTTCAACCTGATCCCGGTCTGGAAACAACCACCCTGTCAGTAATTGGTCTCCCTTCTCTGCTGATCCTATGACTTCTGTACTCTCAAATTGCATGCATAAACTTACATGTATATGTGTGCATACACACACAAAGGCAGACAGACAGACAGACAAAGTCAGAGAAACAGTCTAGATATTGTTTCTCTCTCTCTCTCTCTCTCTCTCTCTCTCTCTCTCTCTCTCTCTCTCTCTCTCTCTCTCTCTCCTGGTTCTATACCCGGATCAGAAACTTAAATGAGCATTAATGTCAAGCTAGGGACAGTGAGCTGCAGCAGTGACATCGTTACAAAGCCCAGCAATAGGCATGGGTCTTACCATTGTCTTACTTCCTGCACCACGGTATTGTTACTTTTGAAAAAGTACTTTTAAATTTATATGTAGGGTATCTTCTGAATTTTCTGGTCAAGTGGAAGAAAGATAAAATTAGCAAGTTGATGAAACTGTTGTGCTGAATAAAATCTGGAAGGGATTTTTGTGGTTAGTCCAAGTTTCAGAGAACTCTTTTGGGAAAAGCATGACCTCTGTTTATAGATCCAGAACATTATGCTGGCTGGAAATGCAGCAAGACAGAGGAGAGAGAAGGAAGGTGAAGTCCTCTGCTTCCAAAGACAGCTCTTTGCCACTTGAAATTAAAAAAGAAGAAAACAAAACAAACAGCTACACTTTAAACAGTGTCTGAAGTAAAACTATGCTGAGTAAATTCTAACATTCACCTAAGCCTTAATGATAATTTTTAAATAGTTGCACTTGCTCCAATTCAGAGCTCAAAGTGATATTGACACCAGAAAATGTGCTATTAAGTAAAGATGCATATGGTTTCCAGAGGAGATTATAATAAAGAAACATTGATTTTGTTGTTGTTGAGGTGAAGATCAAGGAAAAAAATCAATGTTTGCTCATTTCAACAATATCTTAATATTACCCGCATCAAAACCCAGTATTTCTCTGTGCCCCTTTTAGTGGGAGGCCTCTGGGAAACTGCAGTATCTCCTGGAGAAGTAAAAAATTGATCCCTTATAGCTTTCCCTATATCTTTCTCTAGCCACAGCCCTTTCTCCAGATGCAAAACCCTGTCCAGCTACCTTGGCCTGAAATTACACGCTTCTTCAATAAAAGAGAGACACCTCTTCCTATGGTCACTGATTCAAGTAGGTATAATTGCATTCCTCCTAGACATTTTAGAAAATAAAAGGAAATTGTCCTACTGAATGAGCAGCAGAGGAAGCCCCGCTTTCATAAACTTCACCCAAAACCTGAAGAAATTTAACAAAGTTTTCATGTGCATTACTACATCACAAGACAAGCCTTGTAAGAATCAACTATGCTGGGAAAGGGAATAACACTTGAAATGTAAATAAGAAATACCCAATTTACTAAATATGGAGGAAAAAATTAACACACACAAAAAAAGAACCAACTATGCAAAACTGATAGACTTGGCTCTTACAAGTACAGTGGCAACTATGTCTACCTTTTGAAATTAAATAAAAATATCCCAGGAAGCAAGGAATAGAGCTACCTCGATTCAGTTATAGCACTCACTGACATATACCCATAGAGAACTTCATATCCTACTACACAGTCACTTCGGTGCCCTATTCGTAATAGCCAGGAACTGCAAACATTCTAGATACCCATTAATGGATGAATGGATGAAAAAACATGGCACATATACATCACAAATTATTACTCGGCTGGTAAAATAAAATGAAATTGTGAAATCACAAGCAAATGGATGGAGCCAGAAAAAAATCAAGTCAGGTAATCCAGACCCCAAAAGATGAGTATGGTATGTAGTCTGATGTGTGGATGTTAGCTCTTAAGTTTTTAATAACCAAGCTACAATCAATATAACCACAGATGATAGGTGCAGGGCTAGGGGCTAAGGGGGAGGTGTGCATCTCCCTAGACAGGGGAATAGATGTGTATAGACAGAGAAGGGGGACTTCAGTGGGAGAACCAAATGATAAAGGAGAGAGAAGAGGAGACTAAAGGAGTGAATTGTGATCGTGGTAGTAAAACTGAAGATCATTTATGGGATCATATAGAAATATAATACAGTAAAGAGTTCCTGAAATATAGACATATATGAAGGTGATCTAAATGGAATTGACAAACACAGGGAGACAAAACATGTTCTGTAAATCTTTTCACACCAAATGAAGCCTGCTTGTCTTGGAATGCATTCATATAATCAAGTGGTTGGCCAAAGGGATCCCATGGGACTCCCTAAACAGCCCAGGTTACTATTAAGGTTATAGATTGCTCTCCATAAACTCATTGTAGAGCCCTATTGTTGAAGACAACATCTTTGCAACTCATTAAACACTGAGTTGAGCAGGTACCTACCTAGAGCCGTAACTCCTACTGACTAGTGTTCGTTATATTAGAAAGTACTTTGCACACTACCAAAGGAAAAAATAAATACCAATTAAGCTACACATTCTCTGAACTACAATGATTCCCTGTCTCCAAGAGGCACTAGTGCAGTGGTGACACAAATCCTGTGGAAGAAACCAACCAATATCTGATTAGACTTAAGGTTCACTCTATGAGATTGGACTGATCAGGGAACTGCACTAGCGGCTAAGAACGTGAGAATAAAACGTCTAGGCACCTAGAAGAAGATAAAATACCCCTGTCCTGCTAAAGAAACTTAGCAATAAAATGATGCCTATCAACATTCTACTAAACTCATAGATTAGTGTTATATTCATCCATCATCAAAAAGGCTCCTCCTGCAGTAGGTGAGAAGTACAGAGACCCACCACTGGGAAAAGTGCAGGGAGTGAGAGAACATGGAAGACTTATTCGTAACAGAGTTGACTTCAGCAAGTCTCCTCTCGGAGCTCAGGGAACTGCAAAAGTGTGGGAGGAAATATTTCAAGAGCTAGAGGAGGCAGGAGACACCAAAGAAACAAAACCTTCTAAACATAGCAAGACTGAAACACACATGAACTCACAAAGACTGTGGCAGCTGATGGCACAGTGACCTGCAGAGATATTCACAGGTGGGGTCACAGTGCTTAGAGAGCATGTGGACACAACCCCATATCTCTAATCCAAACACTGCCTCTAGTTGATAAACTCTAGCAAATAAGAAAACTTTCCAATGAGTCTTACTGAATGTTCAAACCACTCCTAAAGCCAGGCCCCTTGCCCTACAGCTGATGCCCAAAACAGAGGGACCTGAAGACAATCCTTGTCTCATAATGCTTTATCAGTGCAGTTTTAATCTTTACAAGTCTTGGGCATATATATTATGATTTCAGGGTTATTTTTGAGGGGGGGCAGTTCTGTGAGTGCCAACATGTGTGTCTTTGTATCTATGTGATGTTTGTGTTTTCTTCTTTGGTTCTTTTTCTCTTTCTTCTGTTTGTTCTGTCTTACTCCGGTGTCTTAGTGACAGAGGCACCATGATCACAGCAACTCCTATAAAAGAAAGCATTTAATTTGGACTTTCTTATAAGAACAACACCAGAATTGGCTTTGTGTTAGATAGCTGACGTACAAATATCTGTTTCTCTTCTGTCACCATCTTGGGCACACCAATCTGGTCATAGCAAAGGTATTTCTGAAAGTCTTTTCATGAAGGAATATCTACTTGACTGTTCATAAAAGTGAAAGCAAACTCAGTCTTGTCCAATCTCAGTTACATTCGAATTCAATTTTCACAGGAACGGTTACCAATAAGACGGGAGGCTAAAGAAAAATTTAAACAGAAGAGGATCTACAACTTTATCACTTACAGTGAAATTATTCTGTGTCTCTAATTTTCATGCAGACATAAAGCAATGTGATCACATTGATAAAGTTCTCCACGGTACCACGAACACTGTCATGTAGTAACAGGTGTTCAGAATGAATCTCTATCAGGTTCACAGCAAGCTACCATTCACTGTTCATACATCTTTTCAACAGATGATGAAGGATCTATTGATAAATCCCTAATCATGATTTTCAGCCCTCAAAAAAAAAGTGTAAGTTACAAGAACTACATAAAAGTCATTTATATTCAGTACAAAAATTACTCTACAACTTGGAGCTAGAGAAGGCTGTAATTGGATTTTGCCTTAGGAATTACATTAAGAAAATAGGTTGGAACTCGTATTTTGTAAATTGACATGGCCAGGAAGAACTTTTTGGAAAAGGAACACTTTAAAGAGGTAGCTATTAATCAGAGTACCACTAGTGACAAAACATAGAAACTACTTTTAAATAAAATCTTGTACATACAGGCAGAACAGTTTCTTTGTTCCCTGTCTGCTAAAAGCCGTTACTGCTCCTTTAAACGAGGGAGCATCACATTGCTTCTCCATTTGCAAATACCTGGCTGTGTGATGACAATAAGAATCTATGAATACCGAGAAGGGAAAAGCGGCTAGGGACAGACTAGATCCTGTAATAGGGAACAGATCAGGAAAGAATATACTCTTTTATTACATGTAATGGACGAGAAAAGCTAAAGCCACCTCTGAAGTATTTTATGAAATAGAGATAGAAAGAACAGGATTAATCTACATAATTCAATAATAAATGTGCCCAATGGACACATGAGTGCTCACCTAAAGGTTATCCTAAAACCAAAAATTGAGCATCACTTACATGGAAACTAAAGGACTTCTTAGCTCCATATTCACATCCATTTCTGAGGAATATTCAAGCCTTTAATGGCATTTTTTTGCTTTAAACATTATATTAACAATTAAAAATATGATGTGAAATTCTGATGTCCCAAAAATTTGAATGTTAGCATCCCATTCTAAGTTTCTGTAGCATTAAATGGAACACCAGGCGGGTCACTTGGATGTATTAGTTCTGCTGAGGATACTATTATGTTTTTATTTTCAAAGATAATCAGATTGTACTGACAGGATTTTCTGTTTACTCCTTCTTGACAACTTTCAGAAAACTGTTTTTTATTACTATCGCTACATAGAATCTTAGGATATCTGAAAAGCTCTGAGTGTGGTTTTGCTGTGTTTTTCAGCTCCTTTGATGTTTCTTTTCCTTTTTATATCATGCCTGTGGATAATATTTTATGGAATGAACGATTCTGAAATAAATTGTGTCATATTAGACTCTGTAAGAGAGTCTCTTACTTTAGAATCCATTAGAAATTGATTTGTACATTTTTTCTATTTTTCAAACCCCTGTCATTCAGCAAGATAAATGAAGTAGAGTTAGCACAAAGAATTACAGGGTTGCTTCTATTATTAATCTCTGTAGTGACTGTTTATACCTGATAGAAAAGATATTTTTAAACTTAAGATAAAACAGTTATAATAAATACTTCTAGTATTCTATACCAGCCATATAAGTCTGAATTAAGTTTTCATTATCCTTAGTAGAGTTTCAGCCCACATGCACACAAACACACACACACACACACACACACACACACACACACACACACAAGAAAGATGTGACGTTCAACTAAATTCAACCCGTAGGTAAGGGACAGTCTGTTGAACTAGAAACCATTTGTTGGGTTATGAATCAGACCACAGAACTGAAAGACAGGAAGGAGCATTAAGTAGCCTTTCTACTTTCTTACATGCTTTTACTGTAGTTTGACCTATTGATATTTAAGTGACCATGTGATTTATTTTTAGTTCTGCTAAGCAGGCAAAAGAGGAAGTGATACAGACAAGAGTCCATAACAAAGACAAAAAGTAGGAAACTGTGTTAGAGTTTTGGCTATTGGTGGCTGAAACCTCTCAACAGTGACAGTATAAAAATATTTAGTAGTTGATTGTAGAACACTTTGCCTGGAAATTATTTGAGCAAAGACAAATGACAGGAAAAGATCAATGTTGCCACAAGATGTATTCCTGTTATACAGTCTTGGTCTATCATATTCTGGAGAAAGAGATAAAGATGATTCAATTATGACTGAAAGGAAATATGACCCAATAATCCAAAGAGAGCCACAAATTCTTCTGTGTGGTAAGCTGTTCTCCCACGAAGTACATAGAGATAGACAAAAATGCAGGGCTTAACAGAAATGTACGAATTCTCTTGAGTGGCATTATTTCTAATTTTGGGGACATCTTAGGGGGGAGGAGGATGAAGAAGTGGGGAAGGAAGAAAATATTATGTGAATCTTTCAAGTGCAGTGTGAATTTCCGTCCTTAAGAAAAATTATAAGACACTGATAGTGGTGCATGCAATAATGGGGGCATATTTAAGGTATTTAAGATGAGTGACACATGTATAAGTAGGAGTTTAAATATTCATAAAAACATGTAAATATACCTTATATAAGATTTGCGTCTATAAGACATCATTGGTAAAATGATGGTTAATTTTGTGTCAATTTGAGTAGACTAAGAGATGTCTACATAAAAAACTGTATGGAATGTGTCTGTGAAAATCTTCCCATAGTTCATGAGCTCTATCAGCTCTAAACTCAGTAAAGTAGAACAATCTCTACAGTGTAAGTAGTCCTCATCCCATCCTGTGTCTTCCCCACAGACCTGAATAGACAAACACATAGAAGTGGGGAGGACCTCATCTATTTTTCTGCCTCACTCCTGAACTGGGATATTGTATCTCTTTTGCCCTCAGACCTGAATATGCATCATGGAGATTTTGTTGTTGTGCCGTGTGTAGACAGCAGATCCTGACATGTTCAGCATCCAGAATCACATAAGCCAACCTCTTATAAAAAGTCCCTCATAACTATCTGCATCTGTCTACTATGTATTCACCAGATGTTCATCTACTCTACCTCTTATTTATTTTTCATGTTTCTTCTGTCATATGGTGCTTGCCTCTGGATTAATATAGACCAGTCACATCATTAACATCAAGGTTTCATGTCATGATATAGTTATGGTCCTACTGGAGAAATCTAAACAATAGAAGAGAGAGAAAAAGTGTTGTCTGCCATGTAACAGCCATCCCCGACTCCAGCCAAGCCCAGGAATGGATCCTTGGGAGACATAAACTACTACGGATCATCTTTACTCCAAAGGAATCTTGGAGTTAGTTACAACCAATAGCACCAATTGTTTGTTTGATTGTTATTATTTTGACTTCTCCAAACATCATCGATTGTTGATAGCTCCTATCTATACTTTTATGTTTTTCACCTAAGAGCTCACTATAAACCTTCCATCTCTGTATCTTGTTGTATATGAAACAGAAGAATAACATATAGAAAAAGAAAACTATGTTCAGGAAGTTTGGTATGGCAATGTATCTAATGTACTTACAGAGAGAACTATTTAAATGTCTTAAAAGTGGTTGCCAAAGATGATGTAGGAGGCAGAAATGGTAGCTCACCAGGTAAAAGTTACCTTCAATGCAAATGTAAGTATCGGGGTTTGCATCCCCATCACCTTCATAAACGCCAAGGGATTATGGCAGCCCACCTGCAATTACAGCATACGAAAGGTGAAAACAGGGTAGTCCTTCCTCTGTGTTCAAATGAGAGAGCTTAGCTCATGATATTAGATAGAGAGCAGTGAAAGAAGCCACTAAATGTCAGCATTTCACCTTCACATATACATGCACACACATGTACCCACAGAAGTGTGGGTCCATAAACATACACATAAACATATAGACATACACATCACAAACACACACATACACACAGAGGGGTGAGAGGGAGAGAGAGGGGGAGAGGGAGAGAAGGAGAGAGAGAGAAAATATTTAATTATACCCAATGAACAATTCTTTTACTGAGCACACAGCCACCTGTTTCTATCAAAGTCAATTCTAGGTCCTCGGAAGAGAGAGGTAAAGTACTTGCTGCCTCTTCTAAAAATTATTGATCTTTGAGCATCTGTTTTCCAGCTGCTGATCTGGAAGAGACATAGGAATGGTCTTATGGTAGACTCTGGGCTGGTACCTCTACACTGACACTGAATACTGTGAAGGTACAGGTATTTGTGTGTCAAGAAAGATCAGAATTTTACAATCTATTTGGTTCCACTTTTTCTTTCAATAACCACCTATCTGATTGTTTTTATAAAGCTTCAAGTTAAGAAAGTATCCTTGGGGATGGAGAAACTGCTCAGCACTTAAGGCCATCTGTCACCTTTGAAGATGGTCTGGGTTCGTTTTCTATCATCTACATGATGACTTATAAATGCCTGAAGTCTAGTTCCAAAGATCTGGTGTCTACTTACGGCATCTACAACAGCAACGCTTACCCATACACGTATGTGGACAAACAGTCATACTCAAAACATAAATCTAAATAACTCTTTTAAAAAGGAAAACTGTCTTAGTGCTAGTAAACCGAGTATCTCATGAGATAGACTCAATATTTCATTCCGTTTCTGGGGCTTCAAGGAATGGAGGCGACGACCCCATAACGACTGAGTCAATGACTTACTTCTGTTTCAGCTTTTGTTTGATGTGACTTGCTGAGCTTAAAGAAGACATGCAATCAACTTAATTCTGTAAAAGGCTATTAAATATGTTCAGACAGTTCTCACCATAGAAATATGCATCCAATAAAACGCATCATTTCCTTTTTCACATTGTAGACACGCAATGTTTCGTTTTGTTTTGTTTTGCTTTGCTCCACTTTGCTTCTCTTTGTTTTGTTTGGATACAGGGTCCCCTGTATTGTAGCCTAGGTTGGCTTTGAATGTGTAATCCAACTGTCTAACCCATCATGCTATAATTACCACCACATGTCACCCTGTCTGACTACCTTATGCAAGCAATTTTTTTTTGAGGTGGCATCGGCTCTTCTGTTTTAGACTGAAACTCGATGACAAGCTGAATCTAGTGAAGTGTTCTCTAGGTAGAGCAGTTAAAGAGCCCGCTATAAGATGGGTGCCACGATCAAGACTTCCGCAGGTAAGCATTCAATTCTAATCAAAACTACATGTTGCTATGTCAGGAGGAGCAGCTATGCAGTGGCCCTGTCTGATGGAAACCCAGTTCTCTGGCTGCACATTTGTCTGCCAGAAGCCAGAGCTCCCCGTGCAAGTATTTCATTGTCTCCAAACAGACAACAGTGTGTCTCATTTTTAAAGCAGCAGTGTGAAGTGGAAACAGCTATCTATATCGCTGGGACAAAATTGACTTCTGAGATCAATAGAAATTATAATAAAGCAGAAGATATTTATCTCCTTTAAAGCCTTCCATTTCTCAAATATTTAAATGATGACTTTGCAATACAACTCTCACTTCATCAGCATCTCTGCGGAAATTGGAAATTATACTATGTGATACAATTAAAATGTATATCCACAACCACTCAGAATAATCATAGCTAATTAGAAATTATGAATCATTAAAATGACATGGTTTTCTGGCAGTGTGTGTGTGCACAGCTAATTCCTGTCTCCTAAGTTCCTTATCCAATCTCTGTGTAAATCTAAGGCGGTACATTTGTTACACTCTTCCTATTAAGTCTCTCCATTAGCTAAATTGCCATTATAGCTAAGGTTTAAAGGTTATCTGAAATAGCAAAATACTCAACATAGCTAATACATATAATTAGCTGTGGTTAGATTCCATGTTAACTTTTCCACTGCTCTTCAATGAAGTTTCAAAAACAAATCATTTATGCAGGCTTATCAGGGATGCCAGAATGCTCCTGATGGAATTCAGAATATTCTTATCATAATAAAATCCTAATTTCTATTTGTTCCAGTATCCAACAGTAATTTTAAAGTTGACTATAAAATTATCCAAATACTTGAGTAATTCTGGAACAACATTTACACTGTTCTGGGGGGATAAGGAGGGGGATGTTTAAATACATTTAGGAAGAGAAAGAAAGAGCAGAAGGGTTGAGAATATAACGCTAATTAACAATATGAAGTTTTCTTTGAAAATCAAAAGTTGTTTTTAGACTTTCCCTGTGTATGTGTGTTTGTGTGTATAAGTGTGTGTCCACATGCTTGTACATACCAAATCCAGAGTTTGGTATAAGATGTCCTCAACAATCTGCATTTTATCTGGGGAAGCAAGATTTTTCTATTTTTAAATCTAGAGCTCAACAAGTCTCTGTTCCAGTTTTCTGAACCCAGTTCCATAAGTTTCACTAGCCACCTTGCCCTAAGACATCACTTGATTCTGCCCTTCAACTCCTCTAGAGCTGGAATTAAAAGGGATTATCGTTCTTGTCAAGCTGTTACTTGTGATGGGGATCTGAACTCCACTGTTTACTTTGGCATGGTATGCTTTATCCACCAAGCCCCATTCACCTTTTTGGAAGATAAGGTTAACTCTGACCATCAAGGAAAACAGGATACAAAAATTGTTCCTGGTTACCTGAACATGAGCCGTACAAGACTAATCTAACCAAAATACTAGCACAGGAGGGATACAGGACTTCTCGGCCTCACCCTTTACTCTGAAAATTCTGGCAGTAGATAGTTGCTGGAGGAGGAAAACACATCCTTGGCCAGGGATGCTATGCTCCAGGGGATAGCTTCACTGACATCCACAAATGAGCAATACTAACTAGACTCAGTGAGCTTCAAATATCCATCAGATGGATGATAGATAGATAGATAGATAGATAGATAGATAGATAGATAGATAGATAGATAGATAGATAGATAGATAAGTTGGTGATAGTGCTTGGGGGATATAAGGGGGGCTAGACATGAAAAATAGGGGATATCATATGATCATAATCCATAGTATACAGGAATAATATTCACAAAATAGAAAAAATAATATTCAGGCATGATTGTACATGTCTTTAATTGTAGCACTTGGGAGGCAGAAGCAGGCAGGTCTCTGACCATTTCAGACCAGCCAGGCCTGCACAATAAAAACCAAAATGGAAAAGAAATGAAATGAAAAGAAAGGAATAAAGAGAGAAGGGAAAGAGAAATAATTTGAACGAAATCGTGCCGGACAAGTATTTTTATTCGTAAAGTGAGTAGAACTGAGCAGCTCCTGCCAATAACTTCCACTATGCTGTGCTCGCACTGAATTTTTCGATTATGCAGGCAATTGGTCTTAGGTATGGCAGGGGTAGCAGTGACACACTAGGTCTTTCCTCTAATTGACAAATTCTATTGACAAAGTCCCTGCCAGGGACCATATTGACCCAACAATTGTAACAGCTACTAACCGTAGACAGAAGGAGCACTAATACAGATAATTCTGCACTTACACGGGCTTAGTATCTAAGCAGGCAGCTGACATATCCAAAATACACAAATAAGCATGATATACCCTGTTTGAGTTTGGGTTTCATTGCTGTAAAGAAACACCATGACCAAGGCAATGTATATAAAGGTAAACCTTTCGTTGGGGCTGGCTTACAGTTTCAGAGGTTCAGTTCATTGTTATCATTAAAGGAAGCATATGAGTGAACAGGGAGACATGGTGAGGAAGGAGCTGAGGGTTCTACATCTTGATCTGAAAGCAGCCATTGTTTAGGCTCTCTTCCAGACTGGGCAGAGCTTGACCATTAGGAGACCTCAAAGCCTGCCTACACAGTAATACACGTCTCCAAGAAAGCCTCCCATGTTTCAAAAAGCCCACACCTCCTAGTGCCACCTTCTCTGGGCCAAACAAATTCAAACCACCACATTCCCTTTCACAGAAGTGTGATGTCACCACATGGTTTAAGTAGTATCAAATCTTTAACCCGAATGGGAAAAACTATGATGTTTACGGAAACGGTAGATAATTGGATAGATATGGCCTAAGATATGGCTAATGCTAGTTCACATGTAGGTTTTCTCATTATTATTGAATCTATTAGATATCTTCCTCTTTGAAGCTGGGACAGAATTGGTAGGTGTGGTTATTGTATGGTTTTCCTTTGGCCTCTTTGTTCTTTACTATCATGCTGGGGCTCCAGTGTGAAAAGAAATGACTTTTTTGAAGCTCAACGTGAAGGTTCTGCCTACCAGGTGGAAGATGAGAAAGATTTAAAAAAGGAAAATTAAGTCCTTAATTGTTGTTTTGAATTAAAGAACTGCTATCTAACAAAGAAGGTTGTTTTTCTACAGCTTACTCGATCCTCCTGGAGGTTGTTCACATACACAGCACTAATGAGCCAGTTCCTTACTTACATATCTACTGTAGATTTGGGGCAGAGAGGTGGCTCAGTGGTTAAGAACTGTTGTTGCTCCTGTGAGGACCTGTGCTTCATTCCCAGCACCTACAACCATCAGTAACTCCAACTTCAGGGGTTCCAATTCCCTTCTATATGCTCTATGGGCACTAGACATGAACATGGCACATATATATGTATGCGAGCAAAACAATAAAATAAATACATCTAAAGAGTTAAAAGAAAAAAGATTTAGAGTGGCTAAGATTCTAATGTAAATTTAGTTATATAAGGGATGTAAATAGAATATAAGGAAACCAAACCCAACCATGCCAAGTTTGAAACAGGTAAACCTCCACGAGCACAACTGTATTCCAAGGATATTGATGCAAATGTCATACTAATGAAATCAAATGAAAAGAAATGAAACACCGCATGAAGTTTCAGTTGGAATAAAGCAGTGTAGTATTAGCAAAGCTAAAATATTCCAATCAATGCTTAAGCACAAAGTGTTGGTGACTGCTGCCTCCAACATAAGAATTGGTAATCTTTCAAAATGAAAACCATAATTTAAAACATAAGCTAAGGAAAATATCATTTCCAAAGTCTGATTCTTTAATAGAATACATAGGAAATAATCATGTTGCACATAATTGAGAGGCTTGTGTAGATAGTGCACTTAGGAGAAAAACAACAAGAAACATCTTGAAATTATAAAATTATCTCCTGGACATTATCATGCATGAATTTTATTGTACTCTTACATTTGTAAGTATGGTAGATTATATATGGAAACTATGAGCTAATACAATTAGCCATATAATTTATCAATTCTATTCTACAAAATAGCTGAGTTCATATTATGGTCAAGCATAGATTGAGTTCATTATATGAAATTCTATATTCTGATAACCTATTAGTAATTTCACAGAAGCCAAAGAATACTTCTTTTATGGAGAAAGAAATAATAAAATCAACTCTGGCAAATTCAAGAGAGGAATATTGACAGAGCACATTAGAAAAAAACAAACTGCTGGTATTTTGCACATTAGTAGGTGATGTCATTTATTTGAAATAATCATGGGGAGGGGCAAAAGGAGAAACATGTCTCCAAATTTCTAATCTGAATGCGTAGAACAGAAATAAAGATGACATGACCTGAAGACAAATTATTCCAAGGATCTTAGCAGTGAAAAGAAGGGAACATTAAAAGATGTGTGGATTTAGTTTTGATTTAATTTGTACCTATCCCAAATGAAACACAGAAATATATATATATGCATATATATATAATTTAAAATGTATTTGTTAATATTAGAAGCAGTGTTTTGCATTTTTCAAAAACAACATTTGATAGAATTCTAACTCTAACAGCCGATACTGGAAATAATTTGTACCATGATGTGGTAAAACATGATGTAGGCTGTAGAATTCTGTAATCCTTCAGCTTTGTCTGTACATAGACAAGAGCAGCTCTGTGCTTAGTTTTGACTTCTGAACTGAAAATGGGCAGGCACTATGCACAAAATCCTATGGAGTATAACAGCATTATATTCAATGGGAATTTGGGAGTTGTTGATGAATTGCATAATATGGAACCAGTTGTACATAAGTATGCATGAGTTTCTTGAGAACACTGATACACTAAGGAGATTTGTTCTTAAAAGATGAAGAAATTTCAGAAAAGATACATAAATAAATGTTGATACTAATAATAGTTAAAATAACTACTGTTCCTTAAAAGGAGGGTGAGTGATCTAATTTGCTGTAGTCATGTGGTAATATATTATGCAATAATAAACAAAAGAGCCACTAACATATAAGAATAAACCCAATAACTCTGTGATGAAAAAAAAATCCAAAAGACACAATGTTAGGTATTGCACACTTAAACCTATATGCAGTTCATAAAAAAAAAAACAAACATACTTGAACACATGTATAAATCAGAAAACTATACTTGAGTAAAAAAGGAAAAAAGAAGTATGAAATCATGAAAGAATGATAAAAATGTTGGTTTTGAAGATAATGCATGTTGATCAGAAGTATACATTCCTCAAAACATAAATGTTTACATTTAGGAAACATGTATGTCTTTGGCATCTAGGTATCAGTACAGTGGAGCGCGGGCAACAAAGAGAGGTATGCACACAGTACAGAAAGAGAACTCATTGGCCTCACTGGTGAAATGAATCACAGTCTTGGACCTATGTGGAAATCCATCATATTACAGACCCTGAAGCATGCTTTTGGCACACGATTAAAAACAGTACTACCCCAACAATCACCCAAAGCATCTCAATTTCTGCCTTTCTCAACATTCCACAATCTATCTTTTTAAAAGCCACTTCAGGAAGCCATTTTCTGTTGTTATTATTTACTAGTAGCAAGCAAGTAAGTACATGGCCTGGCAAATAAGATCTGTTTACAATCGATTCGGGGCAATCTGTCACCTAACTCGGCCATGATGCCCCAGTAAATTGTGGTTATCTCATCCCATCCCTTTCTTCATCTTTTCTACAGCAAATTTACATAAAAAACATATAGATTTCCAGTTCATAAAATCATGCTTTCAATTCTCCACAGGCGTACATTTTATATCTACTCTTATCCCTTCCAGTTCATTTTAGTCCAATGACCCAGAATATGTCTTTTATTTTCTTTCCTCTACTTTCATCATATGATTTTCAATTTGGATTGAACATGTTGCTCAATTGACCTTTATCCCTCACCCCTGGCATAACTCAATTCAGATTCCTTTGTGTACTAAGTAATAATTCTTACACAATTTTACCAAAACTATCGTGTTTGTTTGTATTGTTCAAATTAAGCCTTAGATTATTTCTTCTTTAAAATAAAAAATAAAGATTAAAACTATACCATGTCATAAAGAAAATATGGAATTTGACCAATTATAAAAAGTATATTAATACAGAGTATGCTTAAAGATAAAGACAGCCTTTATTAGGAATAGGACTCAAAAACAATTAGTCATTCTCAAGAATTACAAGATTATGGATATTACTGCTCTAAATGAGTAGGTGGTTAGATATAAAGAGAGAAATAGCTGAAATATAATTAGCTGAGTTGCTTGCAATAAATACTTGGGGGAGAATTTGCAGGCTCACCTCTCCATTAATTGTGGTACCATACACTCTGCACGAGTTCTTGACTTCATTCTGAGAAGACTCTTCAGGGATTCAGGTTGGGTTAGTAAGTGTCAGCATCTTGGGATTCTGAAATATGCTGGAAATAATTCGTGAAGAATTTTCCTGAATATGTAGTGGATCTAATAAGATAGTTTGATGAGTAAATGAATCAGAAAATTGAGGACTAAATTCTCCTTGCATTTTGTAGGTTTTTGCAATGATAGCAAGGTCAAAACATTTAGATTTCAAATGAAGAGGCATCAGCTTCATTCTTAAAGACTATTTAAACCCAATCATTGTCAGGCACTAAAACAAAATCATGAATCCCACTAATTTAAATTCAACTCTTGGGTGTAGAGCTCACATTCAAAGGAAAACTGGGCTACACTATTACACATGTTATGCAAATGCAGAGATGAGCAGTAATGTCCTGAGACTAATTGTTGGTTGGGAAGGAAAATCATGCCTAGTGATTATGGAGCATGCAAATTATTTCAAAATCAAATCTCCTCAATTTAAAGGTTGTGTTTAGATATAAAAATATGTATTCTTATTAGATTTAGTGTATCTGGTTTTATGTGGAGGTTCTTGATGCACTTGGACTTGAGCTTTGTACAAAATGATAAATAAGGATCAATTTGCATTCCTCTACATAAAGACCACCAGTTATACCAGCACCATTTGTTGAAGATGCTTTCTTTTCTCTACTATGTGGTTTTGGCTTTTTGTCAAAGATCAACTATCGATAGGTGTGTGTGTGTGTGTGTGTGTGTGTGTGTGTGTGTGTGTGTGTGTGTGTGTGTGTGTATTTCTGGGTCTTGATTCCATTGATCTACCTGTCTGTCTCTGTACCAATACCATGCAGCTATTTTAATTTTTTATCACTATTACTCTTTAGTACAGCCTGAGGTCAGGGATGCTGACTCCCCCAGAAGTTCTTTTACTGTTGAGAATAGTTTTTTTGGCCATCCTGGGTTTTTTTTGTTATTCCAGATGAAGTTGAGAATGTCTCTTTCCATCTCCATGAAGAATTGAGTAGGGATTTAGATGGGGATTGCATTGAATCTTTAGATCGCTTTTGGTAAAATGGCCATTTTTACTATGTTAATCCTGCCGATCCATGAGCATGGGAGATCCTTCCATCTTTTGAGGTCCTTTTTGATTTCATTCTTTAGGGACTGAAAGTCCTTGTCATACAGATCTTTCACATGCTTGGCTAGAATTACACCAAGATATTTTATATTATTTGGGACTACTATGAAGGATGTTGTTTCCCTAATTTCTTTCTCAGCCCATTTGTCCCTTGTGTAGATCAAAAGCTACTGATCTGTTTTGTTTGAGTTAATTTTATATCCAGTCACTTTGCTGAAGTTATTTATCAGCTATAGGAGTTCTCTGGTAGAATTTTTAGAGCCGCTTATATATACTGTCATATCATCTGCAAATAGTGATACCTTGACTTATTCCTTTCCAATTTGTATCCCCTTGACCTCCTTTTGCTGTGCAATTTCTCTGGCTAGAATGTTTAGTACTACATTGAATAAATAGAGAGAGTGGGCACCCTTGATTGTCCCTGATTTTAGTGGGGTTGCTTCAAATTTCTCTCTATTTAATTTGATACTGGCTATTGGTTTGCTGTATATTTGTTTTATTCTGTTTAGATATGTGCCTTGAGTTCTTTATCTCTAATACTTTTAACATAAAGGGGTGTTGAATTTTTTCAAAGGCTTTTTCAGGATCTAATGAGATGATCATGTGATTTTTTTTCCTTTGAGTTTGTTTAAAACCAGATACACTGAATCTAATAGAAGAGAAAGCGGGAAATAGCCCTGAACACATTGATTGGCACAGAAGAAAATTTCCTGAATGGAACACCAATAGCTCAAGATCTAAGATCAACAACTGACAAATGGAACTTCATGAAATCAAAACCTTCTGTAAGGAAAAGGACTGTTAATAGGACAAAACAGCAACCCAAAAATTAGCCCTACATCTGATAAAAGGCTAATATCCAAGATATACAAAGAACTCAAGAAATTAGACTACAGAAAACCAAACAACTCAATTTTAAAAATTGGCTACACAGCTAAACAGAGAATTCTCAACTGAGAAATCTTGAATGGCACCTAAGGAAATGTTCAACAACCTTAGTCATCAGAGAAATGCAAAGCAAAAGGACCTTGAGATTCCACCTCACACCAATCAGAATGGCTAAGATCAAAAACTCAGGTGATAGCAGATGCTGGAGAATATGTGGAGAGAGGAACACTCCTCCACTGCTGGTAGGATTGCAAGCTGGTACAACTCTGGAAATCAATTTGTCAGTTCCTCAGAAAATTGGAGGTAGTTCTGCCTGAAGACACAGTTACACAATTCCTGGGCATATACCCAAAGATGCTCCACCATATCACAAAGTCATATGCTCCATTGTGTTCATAGTAGCTGTATTTATAACAGCCAGAAGCTGGAAACAACTCAGATGTCCCCCAATCAAAGAACGGATACAGAAAATGTGGTACGGTTACACAATGGAATATTACTCAGCTATTAAAAATGAGGACATCTTGAATAGTGTCCTCTGAGAGGCTTTACCAGCACCTGACTGAGACAGTTGCAGACACTTATAGCCAACCATTGCCTGAGCCTGGTGACCCATATGAAAAGTTAGAGGAAGGACTGAAGTAGGTGAAGGGGATTGCAACCCCATAGAAGAACAATAATATCAACTCACAGGAATCCTCAGAGCTTCCAGGGACTAAGCCATCAAACAAACAGTATGCATGGGCCAAACCATGGACCCTGCTTCATATGTGGCAGAGGACTGCCTGCTGGCCTCAGTGGGAAGGGAGGCGCTCAGTCCTGCGGAGACTTGATGCCCCAGAGAAGGGGGATGCGGGAGGGATGAGGTAGGAGTTGGGGAGCACCCTCTTAAAGGCAAAGGGGAGGGGAAATGGGGTGAAGGATTCATGGACGGGACACTGGGAGGAGGAACATTTAAAATGTAAATAAATAAAATAATGAATAAAAATGAACTTTTTGAAACAATGAAATTGAGTTGAAAGTAATACATTTATATATCTTGACAAACCCTTTTAATCTGTGCCAAACTGTGTATGGATAGTATTGGCTAGGATGACATTAATGTAGCAATTTGTCTTCCTGATCATCTGGCTGTAAATATTTTTAAAAAATCCAGGGTAAAATACTGTGTTTGGGAATATTATCATAATAGATATAAGCAGGAAAGTATGGAATGTGTGTGTGTGTAACATACTTTTTGCATAGACTTTCCCAAATATCCAAAATAGTTAGTACTTATTGCACTCTATTCGCAACAATAAATGTGAAAAATAAGGAATGGACTTGACTCTCATATTTGAAACAAGTAGCTGTCTGCACATTCTCAAAATCATAAAATATTTGTAAGCATGTTGAAAAAAACTCATGAAGCATAATTTATTCATCTACCATTTAGTTTTAATTTGTCTATCTTCCCCAACTAAAAGGCTCATTCTTTACTGTACTATCATTTTGTAAATATAAAAATTATGATTGTCTCATAGGTATATAATCAACATATTTCATTTTCCTTGCAGATGATCTTCTGGTGTATGAAAATAATCTCCTTACTGTTCATGTCTCCACAGCAGCGATTACAATGAGATTATTCAGCTAAAATCCAATTTTACTACTCGGCAGCCTTACTGAGTACACTCTGCCTAAATATCACCCTAACCTAGCAAAGTCCTGCCTTCCTCAGGCCCCTTTGCCTTCCTGAGTAAGCAACTGCTCTCAGAGAAGTGTCAGGATGAAGACTTGGAGAGAAACGGAAGCAGAGGAACATTTGAGTTGATGCATTTGTAAATTCCATTGCTCTTGCAATGGTTATCTTTTTCTTTTTCTTTTCTTCTTCTTTTATATAGACATGGAGCTGCAATTTCCCCTCCCTCCCTTCCCCAATAGGAAAAGATTGTCATGAACTCCACATCTGACAGAGGGTAATATCCAAAATATACATATTTTTTTTAAAAAAATCAAGAAACTAGACACCAACAAGCTAAATAACCCAATTTAAAAAATGATGTACCAATCTAAACAGAGAATTCACAACAACAACAAAAAAATCTCAAGTGGCCTAGAAACACTTAAGGAAATGTTCAACATCTTTAGGCATCAGGGAAATGCAAATCAAAACAACTCTGAGATCTCATCTTATACCTGTCAGAAGGGCTAATGTCAGAAAGACAAGTGACAGCTCATGCTGACAACAATGTGGAGAAGGGGATCAGGCCACCATTGCTGGTGGAAGTGCAAATGCGTACAGCCACTTTGGAAATCAATATGGTGGTTTCTCAGAAAAGTGGGAATGGTTCTACCTCAAGACTCATCTATTCCTCTGCTATGCATATGCTCAAAGGATGATCCATTCTACCAAAAGGACACTTGCTTAACTATTTTCAAAGTAGTTTTATTTTTCACAATAGCCAGAAACTGGAAACAACCTAGTTGTCCCTCACCTGAAGAATGGATAAAATAATTATGGTACATTTATACTCAGCTCTCAAAACTAATAATATAAAATTTTCAGGCAAATGGATTGAACTAGGAAACAAATCATCCTGAGTGAGGTAATCTAGTTCCATAAAGACAAACATGAAATGCACTCACTTATAAGTGGATCGTAGTTGAATTTATTTTTTAAAAAATGGAAAATTCAACTTATTATGGTGCAACTTTTTGGTGACTTATCAATTCTACATCTTGTCATGGTCCAGCATTTTAATATTTTTAAGCAAAAATTAACAATTAGGAATATTGAGACATCTGTAAAATTTTAACTCACTGGGCTGGCTAGTTTTTCTGTCAACTTTACACAAAGTAGGATCATCTGGGAAGAAGAAATTCTAGTGGAGAAAATGCCTCTACAAAATTGGCCGTAAGGAAGTCCACATGGCTTGGTGATGGATTTGGAAAACCAACTTGCTAGGGGCAGCGCCACCTCTGACCTGGAGGCTGTGTGTGCTATGAGAAATCAGTTGGAGGAGGCAACGGAAAGCAAGCCAGTAAGCAGCACTCTTTTTTTTTTCCCATCTTTATTAACTTGAGTATTTCTTATTTACATTTCGATTGTTATTCCCCTTCCCGGTTTCTGGGCCAACATCCCCCTCCCCTTCTAAAGGGCTTCCCCTCCCCATCCTCCCCCCATTACCACCCTCCCCCCAACAATCACGTTCACTGGGGGATGGCCTCTGCACCACCTCTGCCTCCAGGATCCTGCCCAGCTGAAGGTCCTGCTCTGACTTCCTCAGTGACGACTGTTAGTGGACTATAAGTGAAATTGACCCCGTCTTTTCCGTGTTGCTTTTGGTCATAATGTTTTGCCCCATCAAAAGAAACCCCAAGACACTCCTGAGTCATCACCTTGCTTACAGAAATTAAGACTATAAATATTACGTCTTAAACCATCAGACCATGTGAACCCAAACAACGATCAGGTGCACAAACAATAAAACAGAAAATGTCAGCCAATTGCCTTTTAAAATTATTAATGTATCATACGATGTGGGGAATTTCCACTTTTAAGCTTAAATATTATAACAAATTCCATTAAAATGTAAAAGGCTAAGAGTCCTCTCATATACACAGTCCCATTGTGTTTATATTACTTACAAACCATGATACACTAACAGATGACGGGGACGGGGAAAGGAAGGGAAAGTGACAAAGTGACAGCAAAAAGGCAAAAGCATTCTGCTCTGAGAGCAGAGCCAAATATGTTTGAAAAGAAAATTAATTTTTTTCTTTGTGCTAGAAGTATCAGTGGACCCCAGAAAATATAAATCTAGAGAGCAGTAAATAAAGGCTTCCGTGTGAGAACCTGTAATAGTGCCTACCATGGTGGTGCTCAGCTAATAACTATTGTTATAGTCAGGATGTTCTCCACTGTAACTAAGCGAGACTCCAGCTCAAAATGGTGTTTGTAAAAAGTTCCTGTATTCCATAGCAGGAAGTTTCGTGGAAGGTTGATGCCATGAGTGTAGACTCAGAAGCTTCCTGATGCTATGAGCGAATTAAATTCTTTCTACCCCTTTGCTCTCCTGTTCACAGTGCTGGCTTCTCCCAGGGCTGATTATATTTGGGATCACAGGTTCTCAGCTGAAAAAATAAAAAACGAACAGAGTTGCTTACACCTGTAAAGGCAGGACTTTCCTTTCTCTGAGGGAATGACCTTTTCCCTGAATCCAAGAGCCAGGATTTCAATCACCAGGAGGGTGGCATGTACTTGGTGATTAAAGTAAAGCATGCATTATCACAAGACAGAGCACGGAGACAATTCATCATCGACGTCCGAAGTAACAAGTTCTAGTAGGAAGGCAGACAATGTGGAATGGCCTTGGAGAAAGCGAAAGCCAATTTCTACAACTGCAGCCTGACTCCAAGTCGTCTTAAGTACCTCCCAGACGTTCCCTCACCCTAGCACCAACACCAGAGCTCATTTGATGCTCAGCTGACTCCTCATTGTCCTGCCTGATGGGGATTTAAAGGAGCTTGTTCTTCTTGTAGATCTGTACTATAGATAAGGAAGCAGAAAGAAGTGAGCAATGAGGGGCAAACATTAAAACTGTGGCAAAGCCAATATTAGATTTTTAAAAGGACCACGTTGGATGTAATCACAATAAATACTAAAAACTTTGATTAAAAATGATGCAGTTCAATCTTGACAGGGAAAAAAACATAACCCATGTAACCAAGAATCATTTCAGTATGTATCTTATTCTTCCTATAGTCAAAAACCACGAAGGAATCATCAGATCCAGAAATAAACCTTAGTTCTCCTATAGCAATTCTCAGCCGTTCTCTACCTTTCTGTGACTTCCTTCACCTATCGTCCTAAAATTAGTTCAGTGCTTCCTGTTTACCAAACCTAATTACCTCTACATAACAAAGATAAGCAATATGCCTGGGCTACTATACATCCTGCCAGATAAGTGTACATTAAGCATGGTGAAAAAATTGTATATTTGTCAAGCACATATATGACTGTAGTTTCTGTATGTGAGGACATAGTCAATAGTGGTGACTGTAGTTGGAGAACGAGTATCAGACAAGGAATTGGAAACCTCCACCTGAGATTACTGCTAGAGTAAAGCTTTAAACTGCTCCTGTCTCTTATCTGCTTCAACTTGTGTGAGTCAAAACTAAAGAAAAAAATATGCATTGTAAGAAAAAGCTGACTAAACCGATCTTCCTAAGTTTCATGAGTATATATTATTTGAAATATTATATGTAGTATATAAACTTTGGGTAAACCCAGCATGTTTATTTTAAAAAATGAATTTAGCTACTAAAAAAAGTCATTAAAACCAATATTAAAGGTGGCTTTCAGGATGGTAAAAGTGACCTGGATTCCAGAGCATGGGTTCTTAGCCCAATTTAGACTTTTTGTTTTGTTAGCTAATATATATTCTTTTGTTTGATTCTATGTGAATTGGAATTCATGGGTAATGTTATCCTACCTAAAGTATTTTAATTAATAAAAATGCCAAATCCAGGAGTGTGATAAAATAATTGTACACTGTAACCAATGGAATTACCTAAAATGGCTTAAATATGAATATATATATATGAATGTGTACATCTGTCTGTTTATCTGTCTTCCTACCTATCTATCTACCTTTTTATCTGTCTATCTACTATCTATCTATCCATCCAATGGATTCTGAAGATAAGTATATAGAGGCAAACACATTATCTACAAAACCTGCCAAAATCTAATTGATGAATGAAGATCTATTAACTAAAAAATAATATTACAAATAGTAAACATTTTCTTAACATGGCTACAGAAAATACTAGAAATGTTTTTAAATGTACCATCTTACTGTTTTCAATTATTACCTAATTGAAAATATACGGAAATATAGAATAAAATAAGATTGCGTTCTATCGCTTCTTTTCAATGTTATCTTTAACATCACCACTTTGAGCCAGGTACAATGGTCTTCTCCTGCAGTTTCACTGGACAGGAGACAGAGGCAGAAGGATTGCAGTGAGTTTGAGGAAAACATGGGCTATGCAGTGAGCTGTTGTCCAGGATGACCTCCAGAGTAGGTCTCTAAGGACTAAAAGCTGTCAGTCAGTACATTAATAGGTAATTGAAGGACAATCCATTAGTTCTAAAATGAGCATTAACTGATATGAAACTCTCTTATGCTACAATTTCCATTTTACTTGTCCTCAAAGCAAATAAAGTAATGACAGAGTGTAGTTATGAGTCTAGATGGCAATACAAACAAGAGATTTACCCCGAAATACCTGAGAAGTACGTGTGTGCGTCCTGGGATAGGGAAAGAAACATCGTTGAAAACAGTGTGTCCGAGTATACATTTAATCTATAACAGACATGCTCACAGTAGTTATTAAAAGTGAAATCAGTCCTCTTGCATATAACCTACAAAGCAATTAGAAAACAATGGGAATATATACATTAGGTCGCACAAAGGGAAAAGGTATCTGAATATATTATTTTTCAAGATTAATTTTTTAATTAAATGCTTTCCCAATCAAAATCTCAGTGGGAAATAAAAAAAACATCATTTGAAAGTTAATCTTCTACAAGTGGGTAAAAGTGAGGCATTATTAAAAAATAAATATTAATTATGTTAAATATAAAAATAATAGTAGGGAATCTTACCACTGTCTTAGCCCTGAGTAGCAGCAGAATTGGGTATGTTTGAGGTTTTCCTTAATTGGATAGAGTTCCTATAGTAGACATTTATTACTTCTATTTTTTAATTTTTTTATTGGATATATTTCTTTAGTTTACATTTCAAATGTTATTCCCTTTCCCAGTTTCCTGTCCATAAGCCCCCTATCCCCTCCCCTCCTCCATAAGGGTGTTCCACCTCATCCACCCTCCCCTTACCACCATCCCCTGACGTTCCCTTGCACTGGGGGTCCAACCTTCGCAGGACCAAGGACTTCCCCTTCCACTGGTGCCCAACAAGCGCATTCTCTGCTACTTATGCAGTTGGAGCCCTGGGTCAGTCCATGTATAGTCTTTGGGTAGTGGTTTAGTCCCTGGGAGCTCTGGTTGGTTGGCACTGTTGCTCATATGGAGTCTCGAGCCCCTTCAGCTCTTTCAATCCTTTCTCTAATTCCTCCAACGGGGGTCCAGTTCTCACTTCAGTGGTTTGCTGCGAGCGTTCGCCTCTGTATTTGACATGCTCTGGTTGTGTCTCTCAGGAGAGATCTATATCCGGTTCCTGTCAGCATGCCCTTCTTAGCTTCATCATAGTCTTGGTGGCTGCATACATATGGGTCACATGTGGGGCAGACTCTGAATGGCCGTTTCTTCAGACTCTGCTCTAAACTTTGCCTCCATATCCCCTCCTATGGATATTTTTGTTGCCCCTTTTAAGAAGGAGTGAGGCATCCGCATTTTGGTCATCCTTCTTCTAGAGAGCTTCCTGTGGTCTGTGGATTGCATCTTGGGTAATTCGAGCTTTTGGGCTAATATCCACTTATCAATGAGTACATACCATGTTTATTACTTCTATTTTAACTGAAATATTATTACTAGAGATCTAATGATATCAGTGTCTATTTTCTTAAATAAATAGTATTATACAGATTTAACAAATCAGTACCATGTATTTTTGTTACTCATAACACACATTATAAGTTCAATAATTTATATTTAATTATTAAGGTACAAGAATTTAAAGATTCAAATTAGTTACCATAGTTTTAGTGGCTATTCTTTTACCAAACTTGCCTTTACATAGATAGGATATTTCTAACCACATACAAAAAGAAATCATTTTTATATAAAAGAAGAGTATATATTTTTCCATTAAGGATGAATTGAAGTTTGTGAGGAGCTATGTCAAAGCCTCACATGAATAGTGATTCACAATATGTATCCACATCTTTCTTGAACTCTAGAAAATGTCATGCTTGTTCAAGATGTATAAATTAAAATAAATAAAAATATTGGAAAGCGGCACCACGTAATGAGAAAGCTTATGACATCATTTAAATGTACCCCTGCTTCCCACTATAATTCGATCATCACGTGTACTTGTTCACTAAACAATTTTGGTGTCTCATTTATTTTTGTGACCCAGTATTTCAAAGTGAACTGTTGCATTATGTAAGTACAAATACTTATCTTTTTATTCCTATTTGTCACGAAATTAAAGTCGAATAAGAACAAATGAGCAAAAAAAGGAACAACTTTTTCTTATGGAGGCAAAAAATAAGATGTATCATTTTAAGAGATGAGTTCCAGAAAAAAACTAATAAATCTGCCATTTTCAAAGAGTTAGTAGATTAATAGAATAAATATAAGCCTCCAAAGCTATAAGCAGAAACAGTGGGATTAGAATAATTGGCCAGGGATGCTGGAATGTTCACATGATTAAGGCTAATCTATTTATCTCGTCCTAATTATATCCATTGTCTGACCTCAGGGCTCTGGTCAGGTTCCCTTAACAAGGTATTTGATTCCTTTCATATTCTAAAAGGCTTCCAAAATTAACAGAACATCGTCAGTATAAACAACCGATGACATCTGCACAACCAATGAATGTCACACAGGTTAAGAAATAGAATGACCTATAGAATATTTTAAAAGGAGTGCTAGCTGAATCTCTGGAGTTGAATAATCCCTGGATTTCATCTCAAAGTCCCAATGGAAGAGCATGCATGTCCTATACAGAAACAGAAGTCTTAGTAAAGGATCCATGTCAAAAGGAGAGCTACCCACAGGAGAGGCACCCACACCGTGTCTGTCCCAACATATGAAGCTGAAGAACAAGCAAATGCTGGAGTTGGTGCAGAGAGGCCCTCCTTCCTTTTTGTCTGTGTTTGGAGATTGTAGGCTGAGCCATCACTGAAAAGCCTTTCATTCTCTCCAAGGTTGCATTACTGGTGAAACTGAAAGTCAGCGGCACTCACACCTCCTCCCACCACCAGACACGTGTGCCAAAAAGTCACTCACAGGGATTATAGGATTCTTAATACGCAGAGTGATGATTGAATACTGTTGAGAAAGATAAAATACTAAAATACCTCTGTCTGTGCCTTCATTCACCTATTGAGGAGCTCATTTCTTCTCTGAACATGAAAGCGCTATTCATATTTTTATGAAATCTGGAGACAGATTGGAGTAAGAGAAAATTAAAACGGCCAATTATAATTGGGGTCACAGGAAGTACTTCATCTTGGTAAATGCTGGAACTTGATTACTCATTCTAGAGCATTGCTTCTGAACCTATGGGTTGCAACCCCTTGCAGGGAGCGAGGTGTCAAAGTATCCTTTCAAGGGGTTGAATATCAGATACCCTGCATGTCAAATATTTACGTTATGATCCATAACAGCAGAATTACAGTTATAAAACAGCAACGAAATAGGTTTACAGTGGTGGGTCCACCATAACATGAGGAACCATATTGAAGGGTCACAGCATTAGGAAGGTTGAGAACCACTGTTCTACAAGAAACAATGAATGAGAAAAAGAATGTAACTTTAGCAAGCTCTATTCAGGTAAATACTGTTTTCACATCTGGTAGGTAATGAAGTTAGAAGAGGAGAATTATCTGAAGCAATGGAGGGAAGCCACAGTTATAGCCATAGGTAAAGAGGATGTATTTTATCTGTGTCACTGAAATTCTTCACTCTGGTAGGACTTTGGGATTTAATGTGAGTAGATTCTAAATAGGAAAATAAACTATGTAGAATAGGACAGATATATTTATCATGGATACTTTTACTTATAAACTGTTTGGACTTATGCTAAATGATTGTTGAGAAGCCATCAACGCTTAAAGTTCAGGAGTGGTATGAGCCACATCAGGTTTTGGAACAGTCCCTCTTGTTATAGCTGACGACTACAGGAGGGTTCCAGTCAGGATGAACAGATCAGTGTTAGCCACAGAGAATTGTCAGAGAACTGTTAGAACAGTAACCACAGTAAAGTAGACGATCTGGTACTCAGACACACTACCACAGGGTAGTAATTGGTATGGCCAAACAAATGGATCGATATTTCTGCTTTTGTCTTTTATTTTATATTAATTGATTATTATCTTTCTGGCTGGTCAATTACCAACTATTTAATGATCTGATAACCAGTTTCCTGAGTTCTTCAAATCTGAAAACTTTAACTGAAGCTGGGAGAATTGAGTTAAAATTTAAATAAAATTGCTTACCTTCCTCCTTAACACTGTATATTCCTATTCCATTACTATATGGATTGAAAGTAAATTCCCCTTTGTCACTATATTTGCTTTGTTTCCAAGTATGGAGAATTGAACCAAGAACTTGAAAATATGAGAATAAAACTCTACCACTGTGCCAAGACTTCCTAGTTAGTTTCTTTCAATCTCCGATGGCTACATGTTTGTCCCTATATTAACATATCACCCTTTAAGCTTTCGCAACTGATACTTTACTCCTAGTGAATCTTGGTGGCGATATATAAAGAAGTGGTTTTACCAAAAACAAAAAGGAGAAAGAAGAGGAAGAAGAGGGAGTGAAGAGGAGGAAGCAGGACAGCGCACAAGACAACATGTTGGACAGTCTTCACCAATAACAAAAAATCAACAACTCTTGAGTATCAGATTAAAAAAATTGACCAAATAGCTCTTTTTGGTTGGAAAACATTTTTCCTTCCTTCATCTAGTTCCAGATCAACTTTAGTTGGAAAATTTTTCCCTACTAAACTATCTTGCTAGCCCACAAATGAAAATTCTTCACAAGAACAAATTGGGCAAACACAATAGGGAATTTGGGAGGAGTTCTAAGAGGACACATCATGAGATGAAAAAAGAAAGCAGATACACAATGCTGGAGTCAGAATATGAACCATCGAAGTGAATCTACAGTGGTTTTATTTTTGTTTTTGTTTTTAATAAAAGAGAAATACAGGACAAAAACAAAAACTGAAAATGTGGTGCAGTCAACTGCGTCTCAGAATTGAAAGAGCCACTGCTCCTCAGAGAGAGGGCCTACCAAGACCAGTGACTGACAGCTGAACATGCAGCCATAGAACTGTGACCTATAGGGAAATTGAAGAACCAATGTTAAGCATGGTATTGAAGGCAAAGGACAGCTCTGAAGATGGCCGAAGACAAGCATACCAAGACTGATAGGATGAGCGGGGCAATGTCTTTTTGTTTTTACAGAAAACCTATGTCAACCACAAAGTAAACGCTGAGTTAGGCGCCTGTCTAAGGGGCACATAACGACACCTTCAGGTGTGTTAGGCACCTGTCTAAGGGGCACATAAGGACACCTTCAGGTGTGTTAGGCACCTGTCTAAGAGGCACATAAGGACACCTTCAGGTGTGTTAGGCACCTGTCTAAGGGGCACATAAGGACACCTTCAGGTGTGTTAGGCACCTGTCTAAGGGGCACATAAGGACACCTTCAGGTGTGTTAAAAGACTTTTCCATTCATAACACTTTCTGGCACAACTTCTATCCTAGCAAGTTGTGATGGAGTCATAAAAATAAGGAAATCAGATGCAGAAACACGAAGAAATGCCCCACAATGAAACTTGGGAGTGTGCTGTAAGAGTGCAGTGGATGGGGTATAAATAATAAAGTCAACAGTGGTTCTCTTTGACTTCAAGAATAACTGCAGTTAAATAAGCAAAAATAACGCAAATGGTGATGAGATTATTATAGATTCAGATACATATGGGTTAAATTGTGCAATTTATGAATGGAAGAGCAAGCAAAAATAATGGAAATATGAATAATATCTTTTCTGAAACAATCTCAGTTTAAGAAATCATTGCCAAATAATAGGATATGAAAATGGATGGGGAGGTACTAAATTCAAAGGCATGGGTAAATTTCAAATGCCGATATAGTAAAATGATTATCAGCAATCAAAACGGATGGAAGTAAGCTAAGAACACCTGAGAAAACATTCAATTTCCGGAAGGAGAGAAACCCAAATCCAGGTATTGTATATGCGATCCGCTAAAGACTTACCTACAGAATTATAGGATGAAAAGAAAGTTCAGAATAAAAGTTCAAGATAGTATATTAAGTATTATTAGTCCAGCAAAATGGCATGGTATATTAAAACCAAATACCTCGCTTTAGAAGAACATGCTCCATTAACAGAATATAATCCTTAATTATGAAAGATTCTTCCCTGAGTGCAGTAGCATACTTGTGAACCGTATGCACAGCTAACATTATTGAATCAATGCTGTAATAAATATGTTTTTTTCAAATGGTCACGCCTTGTTTGAGACCACTGAGAATCTGTCCCTGGAAGCAGACCTGCCCTCCTAAACATGTGAGACTCAAAAAGATGGTCTCAAAATGCCCTCCAAGACTTTTCGTCTTGGGACAGACTGGTGCCCTTAACTCTGGGACAGAACAGAGAAACAATGCATGAGTAAAGCTACCATGTCCTCGAGAGCAGGTAGAGGGTGAGCCATTTCCAACAGATGTTACTATCGTTGATCCCAAGATAAAAATGTGCCTGCAGTTGGAAAGTGAAGCCAAAGTTCAGCTATGGGCAGCTCATCCGCGGAGAGAACGCTTTAACTCCCTAGTGGCTTGCTGCTGGATTTTTGTAAGCCCCTGGTTTGATGTTGCAACATTCCTTTTTATATTTGTTCTTTTACTTACCAGCCTTGCCCTAGGGACACTTTGCTCTTCCTGAAACTCTTCCGGGATCAACAGCTGACTACCTCAACGGAGGTTTCCCAGTTACTTTCTGTGAATGTTTTTAGAACCAGAATGGATGACATTTTTATGACATTCTGCTATATCAATCTATCCTTCATGTACTATTCGTTCCCTTTACTTTTGTTTGCTATATGTTCATTAAATACTTGCTCAAAAGAGAAATAATAACAAATGATCCTCTGGTTCATACAGAACAAACATATGGATACTTATATATAATATGAATATAAACAATCACAATGCATATTTGTGTATTATTCTTTTCTAAGCAATATAAGAATGCACAACATAAAAATACACACCCATGAATAGCTAATCCTTAAACTTAGAACCAAAGCTTAAGAAATTATTAATAAATGTTCATCTTCATTGTGCTTGAAATAATTTTAAATTGTCTCGGTTGAAGGCTCAAAGGGGAACAATTTTGCTGACAGACACCAACTGTAAGAAAGGCAAAGAAAAAGAAGAAACCATGGCCTGGAGTACCCTGGGCAGCCACAGTGCTATGGGGAGATCTGCCTTAAGAGCCTAAGTCAGAAGGTTGAGCTGTTTGTGTTGTTCTACTTGCTAGATTTCACAGTAATTAAAAAAGAAAGAAAATGAGCTACGCAAATACATAATGAACTGTATTTTATTAAAGTTAGTTTCTACCATAGTATTATTAAAATTGGATGTCCATATATTAAAAGGGGGATATTTGCATTAACAATTGCTTGCTTCTTTTGGGGGTTTGAATATTAGCATATATAATTTTAAAAGAGAAAGAGCAGCAAACAGTGATGCTAAGGAAAAGCAAAACGGGAAAAACTTACTGTTCTAAAAATACGTAACTGTTTCCCACAATTCTACCTGAATTACATTTCAGTTCACAGCATTTTAATCAGTACTGCACCTTTGAAAATAAACTTAGGTGCTGAAATTCGTTTTGAATAGACATTTAATGTAGACTGAACCACCTAGATAGAGTTAAATGGTTGACTTCCCCTGCTAGAGTATGCAGAGACTACTCACCTTAAGCCTTTATGATATATCAATAAGTAGAAAGTTATGGAACAAATTAAGACAATTATCTGAATCATCCTAGCAAAAAAGTATTTTTACCCTTGAACACCTGGTCAATAAAGCATCATTATTTTCTGGAACTTGCTGTGATTTAGGGAAGTTAGGTTCAAGCATGCCTCTTTTTAGTCAATGGAAAATGTGCCTTATGCAAATTAATAATGTAAACAAGCTCTGTATGGCCTACATCAGGATCAAGTATAAATAACTGGTCTCAATTGTCAACCTAATTAGGGGGAATATTTGAGGGAAAACTAAAGACCCTGCTATTTAATTATTGTTGTAATTATTATATAGTAATGGGGTAATATTAAACTTCCATAAGGAAGAAAGATGTCATCCAATTTTAAATGTTTAACTCCATTTGCTCCAAGTTTATATGAATGCCATAGTAGTACATAAAGCCAAACAGAATGTCAGGTACATCATCACCTGTACCTAAAATGCAGGAGAGATTGTTTATCACTGACTCTTCAAGATGAGGTTTGTCTTCAAATTGGTCACTCCTCTGAAAAGAGGGAATTTTAAAATGCTTTATACTTATAACATACCAACTCAATATAGCTCATGTTGAAGTTTTCGTGCTTACTTCAAGAACTGCAAATATCTAATGCAGTAATCAAAAAAAACACCATTTTCTCTCCTCTTATGTCATCTACCTTGTTGTCTATCTACCTGCCTTCCTGCCTGCCTGTCATCCATCTATTTACCTATCTTTCTATCGATTGTCTACCAATGCATCTAGCAGTCTATAACATGTCTATATAAGTATTCCTATGTCTCTGCAAACCAGAAACCCTATCTATTCCATGAACAAAAAGTCATATTCATAACTATCCCCATTTCATCGATGAGGAAACCATATTATTAAGAAAGTCAGGAATGGAGTCTACATTATGACCAATTTCAAACCATTGTCTCAATGTTTTCCCACATTGTGTGCCTTCTGTTCTCTGACACAGAGCACCTAAGATTTTCCTCTAGTTCTCTGGAGATACTCTGTCCCTATTTACCATACTTCTAATACACAGATCCCAATTTTTATGATGGACTTTTAGATTAAAGTCTTTATAACTTGCTAAAATGACATGCCATTCAACCTGACTTTTCCCTTGAACTGAGAATGTAGTGATTTTTTTCCTTTTGTGTTGCTCTCAGTTTAGTTTTTATATCCTCACAATGTATTATTATCAATAATTATTCATTGGTACACCATAATTTTTAATAAATTTCTCTATCTCACTCACTTCTGAGCTTTTGATAAGAATCTCTTAGCTACGTGGTCCAACATTCGCCAATCAGTGAACAGAATACATCAGACCAAAGACATTTAAGAAGAAATACACATGATCACCTCAGGTCAAATATGGGAGAATTGCCTAAAATTCATTATCCCCATGTGCTAAAATTCCTTGGTCAGATTAGAGAAAGAGAAGTTATAGCCAAGCATAGAAAAGGCTTTGTGGGACAAAATCATAAATGACATCATACAGACCAGAGAAAAGTTTAAACATGTGAGGTCACAAATATGATGGACTCGCTCACCCTCAGCATTCTTATTCAGAATGCTACTGGCCGTTATCTCCAGACAAGAGGGTTAAAGAAATAGAGCGAAAAGCATTTAGCGTTCTAGGTTCAAATTTCAGAGAAAAAGAAAAGATGGGAAAATGGAAGACAAGAAAGATGTGGGATGATGTATGGAGAAGGAAAGCATGTGCTTATGAATCAGACTGCTCTCTTTAGAGGACTAAGAGGGAGGCAGCGTCCCAAATAGATGAAGCTGGGCTTCAAGTTGCTACGTAAATGAAACTGACCTTGACCTCCTGATTGTGCTGCGTTTACTTGTAGAATGCTGTGATTCTAGGCCATGGACAGGCAGTCCCAGAACAACCACCCGGTTCAAAAGTAAGTGGTGGACAAGGCAGCTGAATGATGAAAAAGAAATGAAAAAAGAAAGAATGAAAGAGAAAGGGAAGACAAATAAACCCAAACACACAAAATACTAAGAATAAATGCAACTGTGGAAGTAAAAAGCTATATAAAAACATATGATAAAGATAGAAGAAAATATGTAAAAAAATGAGTAGAGGGACTGGGCTTGTTAAAATGTTTCTACTATATAAAAGGATACACAGTTTCTAGGTAATCAACAGGAAAATACCAAAAGCATTATTCACGAAGCTGAAACAAACTACCCTGAAGTCAATATGAAAACAAAGAAGACTGCAAAGAACAAAAACAATCGTGAGTTAAAGGAAACAAGAAAGGGCCAGCTCCTTAGATCTGATGTCAAGACATATTACTCAGCACCAGGAACTAGTAGAGATGGCGATGGCGTTAAAATATTCCTGTACACTAAGGAATAGCATAGAGATTCTGGCAGTAGCAGATACATTTCCAGCCAGTTCTCCACAAAGACACTGAAGACACACATTCAAATAGGACAGCCTCTTCAACGCACAGTTCTGGGAAAGTGAAGGGTCGTTCTTATCAGGTTGGGACTTGACACGGTCTCTGCATCTGTTTAGATGACAAAAATAAATCAAAGGCCTAAATGGAAGAAAGTCTTTTGAAATATGGGCAGACGCAATGATTACCAGAACAGTTCAACAAAAGCGGAGGACAGACAGATGCACACGATGGCAAACAAGATTGAATTTCATCTTCAACATAGCAAAAGGAAAAGTACAGTCTACAGGTGGAAGACGTTTGCCACCTCCTCAGCTGACACAGTTAGTAGTACAAGGTAAAAGGAACCTAACAATGTAACAAGAAAACACAGTCTAGTGTGTGAATGGGCAGCCGCTCCAAAGAGATATTTCTTGAAGAAAAATGAAAATGACTAAGAAAATGTATTAATAATGTTCAATATCATCAGTCGAAAAAGAAAAATATACTGATATTATATTTTATTTTTCTTCAGATAGTATGACTATCATATACCATGACATCATTTATAGGATAGTCATATATGTGATACTGCATATATAGACTCATGCATGTGTATAAACTATTATGCATATATATACATACACACATATATATATACATATATATATATATACATATATATTTTTTAAATGTTGGGAAGGGCCAGAGAATGGCCTAATGGGTAAAGCAAGCTATACAACCATGAGGACTGATGAAGTTCAGATTTCCATAACTCATATCAATGCCAAAGAGTGTGCGGGTCAGCTGTAATTCCATACTTAAAAAATAATTACAGATTCCCCAGGGCAAGGTGCCTAAATCTATTTGCTTTATGTGTAAGCAATTGGCAAATCAAACATTAATGAATACCTGAATAATATGAGTAAAGAAATTCAGGGAAACAAGCATCAGCTTCTAGTCTCCACATACATGCAGATACATTCAAACATGTAGCCACATGCATAGGAAGAAACATTTTTGCAATATACACATAACTGTGTAAAATATGTGTCTGTGAGCAAAGGAAGAATAAGAAAAGTCATGGGTGTGTAAATTAATTCAGCCATGATGAAAATAGACAGGTTCACCCAAACCAGAGCCCTCTGTGATCCTTCAACCTTCTTCCTGGTTTGTTCCAAAGGGTATTAAATGAGCATTCAAAAAGACATGCCTTTATCCATGAACATGTTTGTGCAGCACTATTCACAATATTTGAGTTATTTGATCTCCCTACGTGGCCATCAACAGTGGAATCCATTAACATGATTTATACATGTACAATGGGGTATTGTTTGTCCACAAAACAGGTTTTTGTAAACCCTTAATGATAAATGTTTGAAACTAGAGAACACTTTATACCTAACATAAGCTAGACACACTACCTGTTGGAGGCTGAGGACAGTCAACCTGGAAGGAGAACAGTGATTTGATGTCATGTCCAAAAAAGGTGAGATTCAGTCCACCTACATACACAGATTTATAAGAACAGGATACCAGGCCTCACTAAACTGTACAATTGACACATATTAATACAAACAATAGAAAATAAAATGGGTCACTTTACTATTTTTAATATCCAAAGGATCAGAACAAGTACTAATTTTCATTCTGTATTAGGCAATTAAAACTTAATTCATTTCTGATTTATAAAAAACAAAACAAAAACACAGAGTTGCGTTCATGGCTGCTTTGATACACACGGTGGCAACTGGAGGCTCCAAGTGGATGTGCAAAGCACGCTGCAGGGCCTCAGAAAGTGGAGTGGAAGAGAACTTTAACACTCATCTTGTCTAGACTTGACTCAGGACTACAAGTGTGACTACCACGATGGAGCGTGGGAGTTTAACGTCTTGGCTCAGAAAAGAATTCAATGAGCAGACAGACTCAGGGCGTTGCCTGCCACTAAATTGAAAATGTAAAAAAAAATTTTACATCGGAATATATTTTTCTTTATAGCCAGGTGTTAAGAACTTGGTTGCGAGTTTCTCCAAATCAGAAGATATAAGAATCTGAGAAAAACTAGTGAATACAGATGTGTATTCTTTGAAATACAAAGTAAGGAGTGCTGGTTCCCATTACAGCAAGCTCAGGCACTGACATGCAGGTGGTAATGAGACCTTCAGGAGAGCCACCCAATTAATGATGAAAATTATCAGATTGAATCAGTCATTATAGAAGAAGTGATTCTTCTGTGAGGGCAAGTATTGCAGGTTTGGGACATACGATGGGAAAGTAAAGCAACTCAAGGGGATTAGTGATGGCCCAGTGGAAAATACTGATGCTTACAGGAAAATATCAAAGGCTGCTAACTAGAACCAGCCAGCCACCCAGTTCCCTGCCAGGAAAGGAAAGAAACTGTGGAAAGACAGAGAATTCTTACAGTCCCACTTGGCACCCCAAAGACACTGTGTCCCTTCTTGTTATAATCCTTTTTTCTTCACTGCCTTGTTACTGGGCTTAGTGCAAAACCATTCACTATTCAACATAAAACAATCATTGAAAGGACTAATTACAATGTTCCTATGAAGTTACCCAGTTACAAAAGCATTTTCCTGCCAGTTTGGCATCATGGTACACACCCATAATCCCAACACTATCCAAGTGTAGCTTAAGGACAGCCTGGGCTACATAACGGCACCTTGGCCCCAGGTAGGAAAAATAAGAAAGATCTTTATCTTTCAACTAATTATAAATAAACAAATATCTACCCAAGCTCAGACATAGAACTGAGCAAAACATTAGCAGAAGGATCAGTCTTTGTACTGCATATTCTGTGCTAGGTCATAATTAACTTCCTGACAGATGATATCTTTGAAAACAAACCTCACCCATGCACTGCCCCAGAACATTCCCAGTGCTGTTCAGACACTGCCTAAAACTTTCCCATGCTTTACTCTGGGGCTTGAGCTCATTGTGGAAACTTCTGTCTTACCCGTTCTGGCCTCTATACACTTAATGTCAACTCCTAAATACCATTAAAGGGCAGTAGTTCCATCTGTCTCTATTTCCTGAAGAAGTCTCATTGGACAGGGAACAGAGGTCAAAATTAAATTTGCATGGGGTGAATATCGTGTCCAGATGTTAGCAAATAGATCTAAAGTGATCATCAAGAACTTTAAGTGAATGTATCAATCCATGAATGAGCCCATTCACATCAGATTGCATCCCTCCCTCTCCTGCATACCTGTTTTGTTAATTATTTCTCCCTGTTAGACGATAAATTCCATATAGCAAACCTGCAGGACCTCCTTTGTGAAGCAAATCATTATCCTTTGTCAGAGGAGTGCATAATTGCAACAAAATAACCGTTCAAAACTGCTTACAATTGGCTTTTTACATTTGACAAATAGGAAAGAGGATAATTGCCTCCAGACAACATATAACCTTGATTTAAAACTTATTATGCACACTTCGCACATATGCTGTAAAAGTAATCTCCCTCTCTCAAAGCGGTCCCCTTTGCTGACAAATGAATTTGTTAGATGGAAAAGAACCATATATATTTATAATTCCCTGGTCTGTTTTATAACTCATGTATCTTATCTCTGCCCCACTTTTACCTCATTACCCTACTTCGTAATCTGAGACATCATTTTCATCTGTGTTTTAAGTTCATAAAAGGAAACTCAGCACAGATCTAAAAGCTACAGAAGTATATTACACAATTAAGGCAGGGAAAATGAGGATAAGAATGGTGTTCGTACCCTTTGCACCTTCTAATGAATCTGCTGTTGATGCTCTAGTGATGTCTGAACTGAGGAGGAAGGTCTGGCATAGACTACAGACAGATAGACAACAGTGAGTTTAACCCTCTAATTCTATACTTCCCAAATAATCCAACTCCATATTGCTTCCTGTTTTCTTTCATGACAGGCAAATGATTATTCCATAAATATTTTGAATTTTTTCCCCAAACACTTTCATGATTTACAATGTAGAAGATTAGTTTTCTTACATATTTTCAAGGCTTCTGCTTTAAAAGGTAAGGTTTCGCTTGGACACTCTATGGGCTGCATTGAGAAGTCAGTCTAATTCCCCTTGGAAAAGAATATCATGAGGTAGGATGAAAGAAAAGGCTCACGGAAAAGAGGAACAGACATTCACTATTTGAGCAGGACTATCATACCAGCTAGTAATCTAACCCTGAGCAGGCAGAAGCAATAAGAGAATCAGCTCAGTGTTCCCACAACACTTGTGTATCCCATGAGAATATGAAGTTTATGGCGAGTGCAATCTGTAGAATTAAACCCGATGTGCGCATGCGGAGGAGCAACAATAGGTAAGGATTTGGGCAAAACTCTTGAGGAAGACGTGGGATTTAATAAGAAACACAGCTGATGAGAAGGGAAAAAATAAGAAGAAAACCAAGGGACTTGTCACCCCCTTCAGAGAGGGTTTAGATGCAAAGCCCATAAACAGGAAAGAGCTTTATGTGCTATGAGAGGAGAGAAGAGTGCATGGGATTTAGTGGGCATGCTCGAACAGGATAATGGGAACCAGGCAGTGTGGGCTAGCATGAAGAGCTTGGTGGTTGCTATAACTGTAATGGAAGGAATTCATACTTTAAAGTTTTAATAGTTCTGTGAAATATAACTGTGACTTCTATGTGGAAAATGGACTAGAGTCAAGGAAATCTAAGGCCGTATCAACAGACTTTTCAAAACCTACTAAGTTAAGTAAGTGTAGTTTATGGGCTATAACTTTTATTTTAGCTTTATTACTCATAAGAAAAATGTTCATAGTACAGAAGGAAATGATCGATTGATCTGGTGTGTGTGAAGATAGGAGAGGCTTAAAGAAAGCAGAGTAGAGGCTTCCTCTGTGAGCTCTTCCCATATGGAGACCTTGTGGCCTCCAACTTCTGGTTTATGTACACACGTGAGTTGATCGGTTTGGTGGGAAATACCATGCTAGGAATAATGAGTTTTGATTGACATGTGTATTTTTTAAGTCATTGGTGGTTTTAAATCACTATTCAACTTGTTAGACCCACTATGATGTTTTAGCAAAGTGTTGGTGTTTCTCCTTCCTCCCTGTCTCTCGCCTCCCTGGCATTCCTGTCCCTTCCTGTACTCCACCCTATCCCAGCAAAACTATCTCCTTAGCACCTCAGGGGCTCTCCTCCCCTACCCTACCCCTGCACTTCATCCTTCCTCCTCCCCTAATAAAACCCGCTGTGCTAGTCGCCATGTGGAGAAGTCAAAGAAGCAGGAAGAAACAGAACTGAAGTTTCAGGAAAAGATGAGAAAAAGAGGACACACCAAAAGTGATGCTTTAATACTCTAAATTGCTTGAATGATTGAGAGACTTGTCTCATGGAAGGGATGTCTCATTTGATGATCACATTGCTAAATTTCATTGGAGAGTGAAAGGTGAGCATCTTTATGAAATGATGAACTGATACAAAGTTCATTAGCATTTACAAGTGGAAAGCTTACAGTTACCTCAGATAACTTTTACCCAAACAAAAACATGTGTATCTTTCCACTTATAATCAAAATATCAAATATACTCATTTTTAAGACATTTTCCTTCCAGAAAGTTCCTAATGATATTTTTAAAACAATGTCTGAACTATTTTATTTCTATTGGTGTATATGGGTTCATGTATGGGGTGGGGGGTATGGTACATGTACAGGGGTGTGTGGAGGCCATAACTGGGCATGGCATCTCCTGAAGCTGGGCCCCCAGGCAGTTGTAAACCATCCAGCATGTACAAAACAAAGTATCCCCTACTTAAGCATTAAGCCCTTTGAACTACAGAACCATGTCTTCAACATTTAAAATAATGTCTGACTTTTAAATTCTTATTTATTTATTTTTAATAATTTTATTTTTCTTTACCTTTCAAATGTTATCTCCTTTCGCCTCTCTCCCATATCCCTTCCCTCCTCCCCCTGCTTCTGTGAGGATGTTCCCCCTCCCACCCACTCCAACCTCAATTTATCATTTAAATTCTACTTTCAAATTGCTTTGTATAATTAGGTCCCTCCTATACAACAATTGATTTACATATGCTTCTCTTGTACAATATTCAGTATCTAAATTTTACTCTTATGTAAGATGTATTAGATTTTTGTTTTGTTTTGTTTTTGTTTCTTTGGACTGGTAAATGGATGGTAGCTTTATTTGAATTTCTACCAAAGTGATTTTTTTTTATTAACTATCTTGTGTTCTAGAATTGTGACAATATAAAAGTATTATTCATTTTCCCCTTTCCACAAAAATTGTGATCACAAAATTTTCACCAAAAATTGTATAGTTCTTTGCATCTTATGAGTGAGCTGAATTTATAGTGCTGATTTTAGTTAACTAAATTCCTCATCCTCTTTCTTGTCCCTATATAATATGGTTTTATTTAGCTGCTTAGCTCTTTAAAATGTTTCAATGTAATTTTCTTTTAAGAGATGAATGCTTTGAACTAGTCACAATGCATTATATTTTTGTGCATAAAATGCATGAAAAGATAGAAAAGGGGAGGCTTTTTCTATTTTTAAAGTGTGATTTTTTTTCCCACTAAAACATATAGCTGAATCTGGAGAAATAAATGCTTTAAGATAAAAAGATGACATTCTTTATGGATTCCCGCGGTTGTTGGAAAATGATTTAATGATAGCTTCCAGTCGGAAAGAATCTCTTTTATTAAATTACATGTTTCTTTGATTAATACTTAGCAGTGGTTTTCTAACCAGCTTCTGATGGCAGTCGGCTTGCCTGGCTTTGCTAGGGTAGTGGAGAATGTTTATAAGTAGTTAGAGGACTCCGTCCTTACCATTTACCTATTATACCACATAGTCTCTCACAGAAGGCAAAAGGACTCCCTGCTGACGTTACTGTATGAGTGGTGGTGGTGGGGAAGGGAGGGGTACGTTGCTGTTGTTTTCTGGTGGGTTTTGTTTTGGTGTTTTGTTTTGTTTTGTTGCTTTGTTTTGTCTTTTTTCTGTAGTCAAGGGCTCAAGTACTCTATGTTGTCCAGTAAGTCCCTATGCAGATAAAACTGGCATTCATCTCTTGATCTTCTTGTCTCTACCTCTTCAGTGATGAGTTAATTGTTTGTACCGTCACACCTGACTCCACAATGATGACCCTATCACAGCTGCATTGCCCTGCTCGAATGCTTCCAGAGTTTTGCCATTACAGTTACTATCAAGCCCACCTCTTCACCAGAGCTATGAGGTGTGCAGGTGTTGTAATTTGCTCTTGCCCCATGTTTGTCTCCAACCAGATGTTCCCCAGCTGCCTGAGACTAGGCAAGCCGATTCTACTGCATGGTTTTCCCCATGGCTTGGATGGAGCACTGGATTCCCAGTGGGTTTTTTTTTTTTCCGTCTTTATTAAATTGGGTATTTCTTATTTACTTTTCAAATGTTTTTCCCTTTCCCAGTTTCCATGCCAACATCCCCTAGCCCCTCCCCTTCCCTTCTATATGGGTGTTCCCCTCCCCATCCTCCCCCCATTGCCACCCCACCCCCAAGAATCCCATTCACTGGGACTCCAGCCTTGGCAGGACCAAGGGCTTCCCCTTCCATTGGCCAGTGTTCTTTATACTGAGTTTCCTCCATCCCTGCTGAGATATTTGTCTAGTTTGAACTTGTCTGTTGCCACAGTGAGATCACATATACAATGGCCCTGTTGTGTATAGAGAACATTCTTGAGCTGCATTGTCTTATATCAACTTGACACAAGTTGAAGTCTTCTGAGAGGAGGGAATCTCCTTTAAGAAATTTCCTCCATAAGACAGGCTGTGGGCAAGCCTGCATGACATTTTGTTAATTAATGATTGGTGAGGGAAGGTTCAGCCTGTAGTGTTAGTGCTGTCCTTGGGCTGGTGGGCTTGGTGGTTTAAGAAAGCAGGCACTGAACAAACCACAGTGAGCGAGCCAGTGAGCAGTAGCCTCCATGGTCTCTGCATCAGCTCTTTCCTCAGGTTCTGGCCCTGTCTGAGTTCCTGCCCTGACTTCCTTCTGTGATGGACTAGGAGGTGCAGTGTATGTGCAAGTGTATGTCAAACAAACCCTTTCCTCCCCCCATTACTGATGGCCACAGTACTTCATCATGGCAACAGTAACCCTAACGAGGATGATTGTGAAGTGTATTTTTATGTATTTAGTATTTGCAACAGTGCTAGTCAGCAAATATTCATTAAATCAATAAGTATGTGATTGGAAAATGTAACTGAAATGCGGTTGCAAGGGCAAAAGTTAAAATAAGCATTACCTTCAAGAGCTTAGGAAAAATAATGGAATGCTCACAATGTGCACTTTCTTTGTAAAAATGAAAAACGTCCATTAAAAGCTTTCTTAAAAATCTGCTAATTTGCCTCATTCATATAAGTAGATAAGGAAAACTTTGTGTAGCCATGGGCCAAACCATTTCAACTGCAATGCTTTTCCTGCTATGATGGATGCCAAATTTTTGCTTCTTGGGGTGTTGTTGTTGTTGTTATTGTTGTTATTGTTGTTGTTGTTGTTGTTTTTATTGTTTGTTTTTCTTTTTGCCACATTCACCTCAACATTACACCTAAATGAGCTCTCTTTCCTAAGGTTGTTTCCTCTGGTATTTTATCACAGTGAAAAGAAAAATAACCAATTCCTTATCAATAAATTCATAAATAAATAAGTAAAATGATTGTGGTGGTGCTGACAAGAACAAGACAGTGGTTCTTCCTTGTTAGAAAAGTGAAATCTTTTCTTTATCCTCATTGCCTGGGAATTGGATACCTCCAACAAAGGAAATGTTTCTACCTTCAGATAGAATGCAGGCTGCACAGGGGTAGTGTGCTTGTGAGTGGAACTTGTTTCTGAGGGAGAGATCTTCCTTTCCTACAGATGTAGCAAGGCTCAGGATCTAATATCTGCTTTAAGCCCAAGGTAAGGAATGTAAGGACAAGAATTCTCTCTTTCATTATGGTCTCTGCATCTCTCCAGGCTTCACTATGTATTGGAACATTTTTACTAGGATGGTCTACAGACATGCTAAAAGTATCACAAACAGGCTAAAAATAACTTCCATCTCCTGTTCATCTCTGCTTTTGTCTATTTCAGAACATGAAGCTTCTGGGAGCTGCTTCTCCACGCTCCCTTGCCAGCATCTCAGCTTTGCTTATGGCCAGCCTTCCTTTGCTTGCTGCTCTCATGGTTCTGCTTTTGCCTTTGTGTCTGGACTCCAAGACAGAACGTTTGTGATTGGCTTTCTCACGCTTCTTCACCCCTCAAAGTCATACTCTCAAAACTGGCCCAGATGTTTAATGATAAGAGAAACATTACGTCTTTCTGTTTTCCTGCTTGAGATTCTGTGGTGGCTCCCCATAGCAATCAGGATGAAGTCCAAGACCTTAGACTGAATTTGTAAGGCTCTTCGTTTCTATGTGTTCAAACAGAATACTGTGCTGCCTTACGAGAAGTCACCTGCATACCCCATAGGTCCTAAGTATCCATGAGGTCACATCTGTTGCCTGTCAGTTTTGAGAGTCTGCTTCCCTGCTTAACTCTTCGTTCAGTTAGCAACCGAAGAGAATCACATCTTCTGTGATATTTCTAGTACTTCCATATTTGAATAGATATCTGTTTTCAATCCCCCATGGAGTTGACTATCAAAACATCAGCATTTGTTTATTATGTGGAACTCAATAATGAATAATGAACCTTGTCTTAGTTAGGATTCTATTGTTGTGACGAGACACCGTGACCATGACAACGCTTGTAAAGGAAAACATTTCTCTAGGACTGGCTTACAGTTTCAGAGATTCAGGTTATTATTGTCTTGGTGGGAAACAGGCACACATGGTGCTGGCGACAGGGCTGAGAGTTCTACATCTTGATCCACAGACAGCAGGAGACTGTGCCACACCGGATATGTGTGAGCATATATGCCATATATATATATATGTGTGTGTGTGTGTGTGTGTGTGTGTGTGTGTGTGTGTGTGTGTGTGCTTGAGCATATCCTATAGTAAATTGCATACATAACTTTGGTTCAAGACCTGAAAGTCTGCCCCTGCAGTGACACACTTACCCCAATAAGGTCATATTTACTCCAACAAAGCCATACTATTTAATAGTGCCACTTCCCAGGGCCAACCATGCAAACACATGAATCTATGGAGAGGAAACCTATTCAAATCACCCCCCCCCCATACCTCTTGAGATCAGAAACTACTTTTTCTTTTAATTGAGTGAACAAATATCCTAGATACTTAGCACAATAGCTATAATACAAAGGCTCTTTATACATAGTAATGTAAAGCATAAAACGAAAACATGTGAGAGGAATATCACTTTCTTTTTAGGTACAGTATGTAAAGTGTGATCAAATAGACTTTTCCCTAATTAACAGTTGTTACAGTCTTTTGAGACTTCCAAAGTAAACCAACGAAGAAGACATCCCTGATTTCTGGTCACCTCAGTGGTTGCCTTGAGTAAAATTTCATCTGGCTTTGGGTATTCTACCCACTTTTCGCTCACTTTTCCACTTGCAGCTTTCTTCAAATCCATGAAGCTCCTTACGTTTCACATCATCAAAGAATCTTGGGAAAGTTGGGGTTGAAGGGATAATGAGGTTAGCAAGTCCAATCTCCAAAGAAGCCCAAATCATCTATTTTGACAGGTGTAGCATTCAAGGGTAATTCATAGCCTATCTGCAAATGCACCGTGACAAATTTTATGGAAGTAATGAAATTTTAGTAATCCTAGACAGCCCTACCATGATCTCTGCCATTGAATATGTTTTCCCAGTGATAAGGGACCCAGAGAAAAGAGATTAAAGCTGCTCTTTAATGAGATTGAGGGAGGGTGGCACTGAGATTTATGATATGATAGTAAATTGACTGCGAGTGGAAAAAAAAAGCGTTTATGGAATTAGCTGTTATAGAGCATAACCACAGTGAAAGATTTGTTAATGGTTTTATGATTAAGCTTCTAGCTACCTAGCTTCCTTTTCAGGAAGTGTCTTATTCAAACCAAAATAATAAGAAGGACCACCTAAAATGTCGCTAGCTATTCAAGTTAGAAAAGGTGATTGGAACGTAAAAAGGATGCTGTTGAATAATTGAAACTTAGCAGGAAAGGTTAAGGAGTAGAAAGTTTGCCATCTTCCCTTAATGAATTTCATTCTTTAGTTCAAGACCCAGAGAGATGGATGTGATAATTCCAGCCAATTACATGAACATACCACAAACTTTCCTCACCTTTGCTGTACCTTTTGATATCCTTAACTCAACAGATTTTCCTTTTCTCTGAATTCTCCATGAAACCTATTAATGAGATTGTAATGCGTTTTTGCAATTTCTTTTAAATAACCGAATATACTATTAGGGATGAAAATCATTCCTCAATATGCTGAAAGGGGCATTAGGAATTCTATAATTAAGAAGCTGAAGAAAAATGGCAAAAATGTATTTATTTTGACACCAAACTAGCAGGCCCTTCTCCAGAGTTTGGTATAGTTATCCAGGGGTTTCATAACAGCCATGGGGTTTATTCTTAGGTCATCACGGTTGCCTCTAAAAGACACCACGCTCTCGCCGGTTGCCACTCCTCATTTCTCCTTACTGACACCATCCTCCCATGTGTAGCCCCATGCAGCTTACTTTCTGTCTCCAGGATGTACCAATCCTTTATATTGCAGGAAACTGGGGTGTGTAACATATGACCTCTTGTTAGTGACTTCTTTCCTTAACTCATTTTTAATGCCACCATAATTACAGCAGATGATGTCACTGAGAAGCATCCCATTGAATAGAATGGTCATATTTTATTTATCCATTTCAATACATATTTGAGACTTACTGCTTGATGTCTTATGAATAACATATGAATACTGTCTTAGTCAGGGTTCTCTAGAGTCACAGAACTTATGGGTAGTCTCTGTATAGTAAGAGAATTGGTTGATGACTTACAGTCTGTAGTCCAACTCCCCAACAATGGTCAGCAGCAGCTGTGAATGGAAGTCCCAGGATCTAGCAGTGGCTCAGTTCCACAAGGCAGGCAGGCAGGCAAACGAGACTCTTCCTTCTTCCAATGTCCTTATGTAAATCTCCAGCAGAAGGTGTGTCCCAGATTAAAGGTGTGTACCACCACGCCTGGGTCTGGGACTTGCTTTTTCCCAGGTGACCTTGAACTCAGAGTTCTCCCTGCTTTAAGATCAGGATCACAGGTGAGCCTTCCAATTCTGGATTGTAGTTCATTCCGGATATAGTCAAGTTGACAACCAGGAATTACCACGACAAATACATGTGTGCACAAGTCTTTTAAGATTTGTTTTTATTCTAGTGTTTCGTCTATACTATACAAGTGTACTACATGCTTACCTGATATCCACAGAGGCCAGAAAAGGGCACTGGGTCACCTAGAGATGGCTTTATGGATGGTTGTACACCAGCAAATGGAATGAGAACCGGGCAGAGGTCCTACATGAGACCAGGAACTGCTCCTAACTGCTAAGTCATCTCTCCAGCCCTGTGTGCACAAGGGTACTTTTGCGAGTTAATATTTCCATATTTTGAGTTTACAGCTCAGAATGGGCTTATTGGGTCATACAAAAATTCCTTGTTTAACATTTTGAGAAATTAGTAAACTGTTTTCCAAGGAAGGAGAAACATTTTAAGGTTTCTTGGGCAATATTTAAACATATTGCTTTCGTTTTTGCCAAAAATCTTTTTTAATATTAATCTTTAATCTGTTTTTATAGGCCAGTCATTATCCCCCTAATCTGACCTCTTGACAGTTCCTCATCCCATTCCTCCTCTGCCATCTCAAAGAGGATGCACCCCCATACCCGTCTCCAGCCCCACCAGACCTCCCCACTCCCTGGGGCCTCAAGTCTCTCGAGGGTTAGGTGCATCTTCTCTCACTGAGGCCAGACCATGCAGTCCTAAGCTGTATATGTGTCATACCAGCAAGTGCATGCTACCTGGCTGGTGGCTCCGTGTCTGAGAGATCTCAGGGTCCAGGTTAGTTGAGACTGCTGGTCTTCCTATGGGGTCACACTCCTCCTCAGTTCTATCCAGCCTTTCCTGATTCAACCACAGAATTCTTTGACTTCAGTCCATTTGGTTGAGCTCCATCTGTCTCATTCAGCTCCTTGTTGGGCCTCTCAGAAGACAGCCTAGAATGGCTGTAAGCACACCAAAGCATCGGTAATAGTGTTATGCCTTGGAGCCTCCCCTTGAGCTGATTCCCAGTTTGGGCCTGTCACTGGACCTCTTTACCCTCAATCACTTCTCCATTTTTGCCCTGTGTTTCCTTTAGACAGGAGCCATTCTGAGTCATAGTTTTTGACTGTGGAATGACAACACCATCCCTCCACTTGACTGAGATAACTAAAACCCAGAAGGGCATGCACAGTACATACTCACTAGTAGGTGGATATTAGCCAGAAGAGTACAGCATACCCAGGACACAAGCCACAGTACTTACTAGTAAGTGGATATTAGCCAGAAGAGTACAGCATACCCAGGACACAAGCCACAGTACTCACTAGTAAGTGGATATTAGCCAGAAGAGTACAGCATACCCAGGACACAAGCCACAGTACTCAAGGTTAACGAACTGAAGGGCACAAGTGAGGATGCTTCAATCCCACTTGGGAGGGAAAAGAAAGCAATCACAGAGACAGAGGGAGGGAGGGACCTGTGTAGGAGAGAGGAGGGGGAAGGGGGTACACGATAAGGTATTTGGGAGGGCACAGGAGAGAAGCCTTGTGGACAGCAGAACGAATGGTATGTAACCTGGGTGGGGGTGAGGGTGATCTAGAGTATGTCAGAAACCTGGAAGGTGAGAGACTGAGCACTCACATGGAGGGACCTTGTAGACAAAAAAGTCCACCAAAAACTTCTTAAAGGCTTTGCAAATAGCACTATCTTGTTTTTGTTTCTGTGAGACAGGTTCTATACACACAGCCCTGGCCGTCTCTGTGTAGCCATGGCTGGCATGGGACTCATCCAGTAGACAAGATTAGCCTCGAACTCAGATCTATCTGCCTTTGTCTTCAGAGTGCTGGGATGGGTGGGACGGACAAACAGGCCTGGGACACCTGTCGATTGTTGTGTCTATTTGCCATTTTCCTGATGACTAAGGCTATTAAGTATCTATTTTGTGTGCTATTGGGCATTCCTACATTCTTGGAGAGATGATCCAGATAATTTCCCCATCTGAAATGGTCTCTCTTTTTAACATCAAGTTAGGAGGGCTTTAATGCTTTATTTGAAAATTTCTAATGACAATTTGTAAAGGTTTGTAAAACCTTGTTTTGGACTTTTCTTCTTTTCTATTTTCACTTTCTTTCTTTCTTCCTTTCCTTCTTTCTTTTTTCCCCTTCTTTCTTAGACAGGGCCTCATTCTGTAGCTCTGTTTGGCATGGGACTCTGGAGAGCAGGCTGGCCTTGAACTTCTGATCCCTGCCTGCTTTTGCCTTCTGAGTGCTGGGATAAAGTCATAGAGAGGGTGACTTTTGTGTTCTTTATTTGCTTTATTTTGCTGTTATTTATTTATTTTACTTTTGAGATTACAATTTAATTAAAACCTTTCTCCCTCCCATTTCCTTCCCCTAAACCCTCTCCATATACTCCTCTCCACTCTCTTTTAAATTCATGACCAATTTATTTTTTACTGATTGCTACTACATACAGATAAGTATAAAGTAAATTTATACATATATGTTCTTAAATATAACCTAACATACCTGATTGAAGGGAAAATAGGATAAATTCTGAAGCTAATGTAAAAAGACAATTTCAGTGAAGCAAATTATCAAGGATTTTATTTTTTTAAATAATCTTCCAAGATTGTTGTCATTGTTAGAGTTCATACTCTCACCGTCACTTCTCTATACAGATACATGGTAACATGACATGTCCCTTACAAAGACAAATGTCTCATTTAAGCATCTTTTCATAGTAATATTTTTCCTACATATCTCATTAGCATAAGAGCTCCTACTGGATGACAGCTGGGAGCTCTACCTTTCTAGAGTGATCCAAAGAGCTTTAAAAAAGCTTGCCAATGCTTACAGCCCTCATTCTAGAATGGTGTGCCCGTTATCCTGCCTGATCTGTTCAGCCTATTGTTAGCTGTAGGCAACCTACCTAGTACAGAGACAAGTTAGACGGTTGCCTACTTTCAGTAGCGTGAAAGGAAGGGTAGCCCTGTAAAGTTCAGTTTCAGGCCATGATTTGGGTGTAAATTTTAAATTTAGGACCAGCAGTGGCGGGATGGCTCATTGGATAAAGTTACCATCTATGAAGCCACATGGCAATAGCTTGGTCGCAGGCCACCACATGATCAAAGGAAAGAACTGACTCTATCAAGGATGGTGTCCTCTCCCTCGACACTCTTGCTGTAATTTGTGTGAGTCACATCCACATACATAAACAGAGGATCAAATGTAAAGTGATATAAATCAACTGTTTTCACTTATGTGTACAAGTCCGGGGACAGGGGTGGGGGTGGGGGGGACAAAGCATATTCATTTAAAATTCCTGTTAAAATTAAGTACAAAATTGTGCCATATTTTCAACAGGGATGAGGAGGCTCCACATCAGAACTACAGGACTGAAATCTTCCCCATGCCATATCTCGCTTAAACAGATATTCTAAATATGTCTGCTTTTTTATGGATGAGGGAATGACTTTGCCCCTACAACTGACCTATTCTTCCAAAAAGACCAAGAGACCATTCTTAAACAAGATAGAAGAAAGGACAATTCTAAGCCTCTCTCTCTCTCTCTCTCTCTCTCTCTCTCTCTCTCTCTCTCTCTGTCTCTCTCTCTCTCTCTGCTCTTCATTCGCTCCCCGCACAAATGCAACACTTCTGACTTCTGTTACAACGTAATTTTAAAAGCAACAGCCCTGACACATACCCATCGCTGGTAAGGAAGATTCTAAAAATCCCTTGTCATACACAGAGACTGTTTGGCTGCACTTGGTTTACTTGTAGAAATGTTCAAGATGAGCAAGTGACTCTGCACTCTTTATAAAATCCTGCTGTTTGGAACAATTCTTTTTTTAAGATTTATTTATTGTATGTATATATGAGTACACTGTAGCTGTCTTCTGACACACCAGATCCCACACCAGATGGCTATGAGCCACCATTTGGTTGCAGGGAATCGAACTCAGGACTTCTGGAAGAATAGTCAGTGCTCTTAGCCACTGAGCCACCTCTCCAGCCCATAGTCAGCCCAGCGATAGAATCACGGTGGCCACACAGCTGGAACTTCTCTCTGTGAATCTAACGACTTTTTTTGTTGATACTTCACCTCCTTTGGTTCTGCCTTTCCAGACAGCACAGCACACTGAGTGTTGATTTATTTCACCATGCAGGCGGCCCCTGCCTTTTCTTTGTCCAGAATATCTGAAGGTCACAGTGGAAAAACAGCATTTCTCGTGTCCTTACACACTGTCACAGGAGCCAGCGCTTCTCCCAGCTTGAGGTTATTATTTGGTGATTTGAGTTCTGCTTGGTTTGAATGGTTTGATTTATATCCTGCCTTCCCTTAAATTAAAAATACTGCTGTTGTATACTTCAATGTGTGTTTTCATGGAGGTTTTAAGTTTTATTTGTTCTTTGACATTGCTTCTCCTATGACTTTGGAGCAATGTAATTTCAGCAAGTTTCTTGTTCATATTAAATAGATACCATCTCCATATTAAACACAACACCGGTCCTCCTTCAGCTGGCTTTCTTTTGTCCTTTCTTAAGAAACCTGAATGTGCAGGATCGAAGAATAAACTATTGTTAACCTCAGACCTCTTTTAATGCTCGAACATCTGTAGTCCCGCTGAAGCATGCCCCATAACCTAGAGTTCATTTTCTTGCTGAGAAGCACACTCCATTTCAAGGTCTTTTTCTGCTAAAATGTCTGTTTTTATCAAAACTAAATCAAAACGAATCTGTGCCTTCGGTGCCTTCCCATCAATATTAAATCTAAATGCTCTCCTTCAGGACCTGCTTTGAGAAGCTTTCATATTTTCTTACTTCCTCCAGCCCCAATGCTTAGTCACGTCAACTGTGGGGATAAAGAGGGCGACTGCTCAGGGGTGAACGTCTTCTCTCTCTGCTTTGTTGTACCTCAGCACTTGTTTGGGCAGCCCGAGAGAGAAAACCAGCATAGCACCCTCTTATGTGTCAAAGCACCAGCCATCGTCTCACTTCTAGCCTTTAAGTATTCTCTAGAAGTAATGTAATCTAACACTGGGAGCAAAACTATTGTGTCTGTAGAAAGTGCACTGTGTCGTGATTCTCGCAATTAAAGAAAAGAATTTCACAAGTCCGATTATATAACGAGAGTAGGGTTGTATATCGAAATTCCAGAAGTCGTGTGGATCTGACTTGATTTTTAGCCTCATTAGGCTTGACCTAATGTTTCACAGAGAACCCTGCTGAATATTGGTCTAGGCTAGTAATGGATGACTGAGAGAATTAAAAATAGTAGGCAGTGTGGAAAAACTTCTGCCTTCCCTGTACTTGTTGGCAGAAAAGATGATACAAAAATGAAGGGAATGAAAAGAGGAATATTCCCCAACTCAGACTAAATATAAGTATATATGTATGCATGTGGCAAAGCATAAGGGAATCAAGTGTGAGACAATATTCTAATTAAATGTGCATTAGTTATTGAGTAAATTTATTTATATACCTGGCCAAATAATAAACACTGGTGAATCAGAAGCATAGTTATTAAATATAGCATCATAATACTGAGTCACAGAGTTTGATATTTCTGTGTGTTGAGTATAAAGTACTGTAGGAAGCCAGGTTATATGTTTCACATGTCATTGGGTAAGAAAATGCAGAGCAAATGTCAGTCTTTGCTGCACTTACTCAGTAGCAAAACCTAAGATAGCCAGCAGAAGCATGCTGCAGTGCAGATTGTCTATTTGTGTTAGAAGTAGGACAGGTTGTAAGCTGGTACAATCTCTCTGGAAATCAGCCTGGCGATTCCTCAGAAAATTGGACATTGTGCTACCTGGGCATATACCCAAAAGATGCTCCAACATATAACAAGAACACATGCTCCACTATGTTCATAGCAGCCTTATTTATAATAGCCAGAAGCTGGAAAGAACCTAGATGTTCTTCAGCAAAGGAATGGATACCGAAAATGTGGAATATCTACTCAATGGAATATTACTCAGCTATCAAAAACAATGACTTCCTGAAACTCTTAGGATGGAACTAGAAAATATCGTCCTGAGTGAGCTAACCCCATTACACAAGAACACACATGGTATGCACTCACTGATAAGTGGATATTAAGCCAAAAGCTGGAAAGCTCCAAGATACGGTTCACAGACCATATGGAGCTCAAGAAGAAGAAAGACCAAAGTGTGGATGCTTCATTCCTTCTTAGAAGGGGGAACAAAATACTCACGGGAGGAAATACAGGCACAAAGAATAGAGCAGACATTGAAAGAACAACCATCCAGAGACTGCCCCACCTGAGGACCCATCCCATATGCAGCCACCAAACCCAGTCACTATTGCTGATGCCAAAAAGTTCTTGCTGACAAGAGCCTGATATGGATGTCTCCTGAGAGGCTCTTCCAGAGCCTTACTGATACAGATGAGGATGCTTGCAGCCAAGCATTGGACTGAGCACAGAGACCCCAAAGGAAAAGTTAGAGAAAGAACTAAAACTGCTGAAGGAGTTTGCAACCCCATAGGAAGAACAACAATATCAACCAACCAGAGCTCCCAGGGACTAAACCACCAACCAAAGAGTACACATGGGGAGACCCCTGGCTCCAGCTGCATATGTAGTAGAGGATGGCATTGTCTGGCATCAATAGGAGGAGAAGTCCTTAGTCCTGTGAAGGCTAGTTTTCTCACTGTAGTGGAATGCCAGGGTGTTGAGGTGGGGGTGGCTGGGAGGGAAGGGGAACATTCTCATAGAAGCAGGGGGAGGGGGTTGGAAGAGGAGGGAACTAGGAAATAAAGCAAATAACATTTGAAGTGTAAATACATAAAATATCCAATAAAAAATTTGCGAAAAGAAGTAGGACAAGGTAGGCCCAAGTTCAATTATTACTGGGAAAAACATGCACACTTTATTTTTAAAATATTCTTTAAAATACTTTAAATATTGCCACAGAATATTCCAATCACTGTTCCAGTCACTTGGCTAATGAAATAGTTACATCTGAGCTCATGGAGCAGAGAAACAAATGCAAAGATGAAAGGTCTAACTGATGCCAAATTGAGACAGTGGGAAATAGATGGTCATGGAAGTGAATGGATGGTCAATGGAAGGGTTAGTGAATCTGGTGCTCAGCTTTTAAACACCATATGCTGGAGTTTGGTGAAATACTTCTGTGAAGGAGGGTAGAACTGGTTAAGAAAGTAGTTAAGAGTATAGCATTTAAAACAGAAGGCTCACATCATGAAAAGGCAGAAATATTCACTCCTAGTAGCCAGGGGAACTGCAATTGTATATCCCACATGGCGAGCAAGAAACAAAACACCATGGCCATGGGGTCAGTGGTGATGTTGGCCTCGGCTCCAGGGTCTTGAATCTTTGCAATAACTGTGCCTGTTACCCTGAAAGAGGCAAAGAGCCTCAGAAACTAACACTGCAAGAAGATTTCTGGGTATTCTACGGAGCACAGGCTATAGGGGAGAGCACAGGAGTTGGATCAGGCAGAAAAATGAGAATGCAGTCAGAATGATAGTGTTACAAAATAGAATAGTAGGCATAAACTTGATGGCATGTTCTCAAAATTCTGAAAACATTTGGAAGGTTGAGCACAATATTAATGTTATATGGGAGAGCTGTTACAATATATATCCTTATACTTCAGACCCATCCATAGCGGAAATAAGTCAGTATCAGAAATAACAAAGATACAAAGCAAAACAAGCAGAGCTAAAATTCAAATTTACTTTTAGTAATATGATGGAAATCAAACTTAGATGAAGCTAAGCCCAACTGTCATTTCTCTAAGTTTGTTCTATGCATTATAGGTTATATGCCGCATATTATACCGAGGGCATGGTTATACGATGATCAAACCACAGCATTCTAGACATCACAGGAAACAAAAAAATGATAAATTATGTAATTTTTCAGCATCTTATTTCAGAATTTGTCTTCTTAGAAAAGTACAAAGTTAGGACTATAATATTTATCCCTTATTCTCCTTGGCTTTGAGGAACAGCTCTCCATCTTTAGCCCTTACTGTTCTATTCATTATGTACTATGTAGCCTCTACTGGCCTGTAACTTCCAGTTCTCTTCCCCACCCCGCCTCAGAGGGTTTTGGTTTACATACAGGCATATGCACCACCAGCACCTAAGTACTCAACCTCCTCTCCTCTCCATCCATTTTCTCTTACCATCAGTAAAATAACATAGGGTCAAGTTGCTTAAAGTGAGGGAACAGTCACACTCTCTTTTATCAGATTTGGTAAACTTCATTATAATTTAAGGTCAAAGAAAGAAGGGAGAGGTAAATCTCATACAATGAAGTCTGTTTATGTCTCGTGGAATCTACAAACAGATCCTGCATCCAGCAGCCTGGGCAGCTCACAAGGATTCTTACCACCTTGGTATATTCTCGCACGGTTCTGCAGTTCCAACCTATGAGGAGACTCAGCCAAGCAACCTACTTGTCAGAAAGTTTCATATGTCCAAAGTTAAGGATGCCATTTCTCCAATTAGGTGACAGAAGATTGGCCTCCGTCTTCCTGGCCTTCTCTTAACATGGTTCCACCATTTCCTTCACTCAAGTTTATTGGAGGTATATTGCAATCCATTGTATGAGACACACTACAGGACAAGGAGCCCAGCAAAGCTTCCTGCCAACAGCACATGAGGAATTGAGGCCTCTTTCCAGGAGTTCACAGGAGACTGAGTCTTGAATAGCATTATGATGACTCCGAACCCTCAACGGAAGAGAGGCACCACTCTTCCAGAGTTTCAGAAATAGGGCAAGTGATCCATGCCTGAGTCCACAACCTTGGGTAAATATATACATCTTCTTACACCTTCACTTTTTTTAAGATTTATTCATTTATTATATATAAACACACTGTAGCTGTCTTCAGACACACCAGAAGAGGGCATCAGATCTCTTTACAGATGGTTGTGAGCCATCATGTGGTTGCTGGGAATTGAACTCAGGACCTCTGGAAGAGTAGTCAGGTGCTCTTAACCGCTGAGCCATCTCTCCAGCCCCTCCTTACACCTTCTTAGCAGCTAATTCGGTGAAAACTTCTACTGTGACTGATAATAATACCTGAGTTGCTATAGGACAACTAGGAACAATGCAACAGTGGATAAACACTTGATAGATTCCTTTGTTTCCTGACTAAAGACATAAGTGACCCGCTTCTTCAAACTCCTGTCGCCATAACTTCTGGGCAAGGATGAACTGTAGCCTTGAACTATGAGCCAAGATAAACTCTGGCTTACTGAGGTTTCTTTTGTCGGGTATTTGTTGCATCAGCAAGAAAGTGTACTAAAACAATAGGCCTACTATTAGTATTGGTAACAATATTAGAGAGATGGATATCTCTTTAGAATTCTGTTCAATGGCTCAAGGAAATATATTTGCTCTGTGTGGAACTGCCTTCCATTCGGCGTTCTTGTGTGGTCTCAGAATGGAATAAATTTCTCATTGTAATTAGCTTTTATCTACTCACAGGGAAAAAAGGGAAGCAACTAGTTACTGCACGTGGATACTTTTCAAAGTCATAAAAAGATATTTTCTCAGTTCAACTTCATTCTCCCACATTGGCAATCTGGCTATTATTCTCAAATGTGAATATAAAAATCATGCTAAAACCCATAGTTAATTTAGAAATTGGATCATGCCTCCTTTTGGCATGGTGTTCTTATGTGAGTTATTGTCTACTCTTTAACATTTCTCTAAAATGGTGTGGATGGGTTACAGAAGAAATGGTTTATTTTTAATGGTCCTACAAAACAATAAAAATGAGGAGAATTAACTTGAAACTTTGACTTGAGAACATAAAAGGATTATGGGTATGCTAAGTAATATGTCACTACAGTGTGCTAAAAATAGGAGTATGAATATTAGCTATCTCATTTAAAAAAGATATTATTATGAAACTTTCTCTTACCCAACAGTATACCAACTGTTATCTCCTAAGATTTAATACAGAAATCAAATTACTTAAAGCAAAATAAAGCTAAAATAGGAAGGTTAGTGTCTCCTATAAGTAGATATTGAACAGTGATTCAAATATATTGAAATACAAAATAGCTTATGTTACTTTCAGTTGTGTCATTAAGTTTCACTTACTGAAGAAATTACTCAAGCCAGGAGAGGTGATATATGACTATGCTGTCAGTACTTGGAGGTAGAGCAGAAGGGTAGGAATTCAAGATGGTCTACTACACGGCAAGTTTGAGGCCATAATGGGCTACATAAGACCTAGTCTCACAATATAAAAATATGTAAAATTAGGGGAAAAGTTGTTTCATCAGAGATTAAAAAGAGCATTTAGCAATAGTCACCGTTGTTTTCTTAGAGAATAGGTAGAAGAGACCTGTGAGACCCTTTATTATCCTTCATAGATAACAGAAATAGTGGGTAAAGATGGAATTTTTTAAAAATAATAGTCAGAAAAAATAAACTAGTTCAAGAGGAGAAAAGCAGGGACCATTCACTCCCCAGCACTCGAGGCTCATATGGAATAGTAAAGCCTCTCCCCAATTACCGTACAACCATATACTTTCAGATGGCATGCTATATTTTTAAAATTTTAAGACTCAATAGCATTTTTCACAATATAAATAAGGGCTGGTAGGATAGTTCAGCGTATAGCAGCACTTGGTCCCAAGTATTACAACCTGAGGTCTACCCTGGAACCTACATGGTATAAAGAACCAACTCCAACAGAATAGCCTCTGACCTCTACCTGTGCCCTCGAGAATGTATGCACAATAAGTATATAGATGGATAATAAATAAATGCATCCTTTAAAATAATATTGGTCACAAAACAAAATGTGCTTTAATTAATATATTTGATATTTTTCTTCAAAATTTGTTTTGGAAATATATGTTTTAGAAACCTATGCCAGAAAATAGGCATTCCTTTATTACTCTCTTCCACAAAACTCATTAAAACTTACAGTGACTGAAGCCCAATGATATTTTTATCTCCCAGGAAAGCTTGAAAGACCAACTTAACTACGAACTTCAGCACAAAGCTGCCAAGAACTATCAGACTGGGAGCATTCTATGGCGTGGGGCCTACAGTGAGATATTTTGCTGGCTCCCTGGTGTTCTCTCTCTCTCTCTCTCTCTCTCTCTCTCTCTCTCTCTCTCTCTCTCCCCCTCTCCCTCTCTCCCACTGTTTGCGTATATCTACAACCACTTATACATTCCATATGTTAACATTCATAAAACAAGACAGTACAGATCTAAAAATTCCTGACCTTACACGTTCATGATTTGTTCACATTCCTGTGATGCCATGCTGCCTGGTATATTATAGAAAACAAATGTGAGCTTTACGCCATGCTGGAGAGAGGTAGAATGGTTCCCCCAAACTGACATATACTCCTAAATATACAGCTGTAGTTGTAAGGGAAAGAAGGAAACTATCAGTGTCACATGAGTGATCAGGCAACATAGAAGAAACATACAAGAGGGCAGCATTTTGGACAACAAAGATGTATGAGAATGACGCACACTGGTTCACATTATCCCCACTTCATCCAGAGTGTTCAGGTGACTGAGTGGATGATGGTGTGCACATTGGCTCGGGGCAGATGAGGCTAAAGTATATGTTAAGTGAGGATGTAGAGGCTGATAGACCACCTAATGTAGCCAGAAAGGACTTCCAGTGGAGGAGGGGGACACCAATCCGCCCACAGTACCAAGATTAGTCCTAACTACAATATGGGCAGGGATAAAGATGGAGCCGAGACTGAGGGGGTGGCCAACCAATGAGGTCTAACTTAAGACCCATCCCATGGAAGGAAGCCAACCCCTGACACTGTTAATGATTCACTGCTTTGCTTGCAGACAGGAGCCTAGCATCACTGTCCTCTGAGAGCCTTCATCCAGCAGTGAATGGAAACAGACACAGAGAACCACAGCCATACATTAGACAGAGATCTGAGAGTCTTGTGGAAGAGTGGAAGGAAGGATTGAAGGCACCAGAAGGGTTAAAGACACCGCAAGAATATCTACAGAGTCAACTAACCTGGGCTCATGAGGCTCACAGAGAAACACCAACTAAGAGCATGCATGGGCTGTATCTATGCCCTGTATGTATGTATGTATGTATGTATGTATGTATGTATGTATGTATGTATGTACAAATATATATACATATATATAATGCTTCCAGTGATTTTTTTATGCATAATATCTAACCATCTCCTCATAAATGTAAGTGGAACACTGACTACTTCTAGTCGAGAAGTGGTGGCAAATGTAATGTGGTATCACACCTGGTATATGGCAGTTTGTGAAGTGGTACAGCCACAGTTACATTATAATGCTTTATTTATTATAGTTATGACTAGATCATAGTTATGAGCCCAGAGTGAAGTTTTATTCAGTAATGAACATATTCATGCTTATGATGCTGGTCTCACAAGGCTATATTGCTTATGGATATGATAGTTTTTTAACTTATGTAACTATATATGTGGATAGTTATACACTTACCATACATTACACTTATTTTTCATAATTTGCTTCTTTGATAACTGACTTGTGCCTTGAAGATAATCTCTGCTTTACAATGTTTGTACTGGAAATATTTGGTCCTGATAAGGCTTGTTGGAGTAATAAAGGCCCTACAGTGGGGAGAGGGAACATGTAGAGTCCACCTCCAGCAGAAAGACAGAGCATCAAGTGAGGGATGGGGTTGCTATCCCACAGTCAAAAACTCTGACCTATAATTCTTCCTGTCTGAAAGAAATGCAGAGACAGAAATGGAGAAGAACCTGAGGAAAAGAAGGTCCAGGGACAGGTCCAAAGTGGAACCCAGCTCAAGGGGAGGCCCCAAGGCCTGACAATATTACTGGGGCTATAGAGCACTCACAAAAAGGACCTGTCATGACTGCTGTCCAAAGGACCCAGCAAACAGCTGAAAGAGTCAGAGGCAGATATGTGCACCCAACCAATGAACAGAAGATGCTGAACCCTCTGGTTGAATTAGGGAAAAGCTGGAGGAAGCCGAGAAGGGCGACCCTGTAAGAGGACCAGCAGTCTCAACCAACCTGGACCCCTGAGTTCTCTCAGGCACTGGATCACCAACCAGGCAGCATACACCAGCTGATAGGAGGCCCCCAACACAGAGGACTGCCGGTTCTTGACTCAATGAGAGACGATGCACATAACCCTCAAGAGACTGGAGGCCCCAGGAAGTTGGGAGGTCTGGTGGGGTGGGTAAGATGGGAACATCCTTGTGGAGACATGGGGAGGAGTTATGAGATGTGGAACAGTTGGAGGGCAAGCTGGGAAGGGAATAAAATCTGTAGTGTAAAAATAAATAAATAAATAAATAAATAAATAAATAAATAAATAAATAAATAAATAAATAATGTATAAAATACAATGGCATTTTTATGTCTATGGGTATTTTTGATTCATTGTATATGTGCAGTACAGGTGAAAAGGAGGTCAGAAGAGGCTGTCCTTGGATTATAGTTACAAATAGTCATGAGATACTGTGTGGGTACTGGGAATCGAACCTGGGTCTTTTGCAAGAGTAGACAGTACTCAACCTCCAATTCATCTCTGCACCCCAGTAAATGCATTTTTTCCAATGATATGTTGACTTGATTTTTTTGGACTGTGATGGGTTACTGTGACTTAACCTTCCATATGTCAAGGAGCATCTACATTTTACCATAGTATAGTGTTATGCCGAGTATCATTCATTATACTATATCATTATATACATTAACCATATCACATGTGTTCTGCTTCTTGTTTCATGATACCGAGTCTCTCCATAGATCCCAGGCCTGCAAGAAAATGAATCCTACGTTGTTTTGAGGGAACTTGGTGGTAGAGACCCCCAGTGGAAGCTTCTAGGTGATAAAGATGACAGGGTGACACCCTAGCTGCACTCTGTAAAATGCTGCTCACATGACACAGTTGATGTGTTCTTTGACTCTGAACTCATTGAGTCTATGAGATGACAAACATGGAGGTTAAAGGCAAGTAAATGTGCAATGTTTTCGTTCACGAGGAAACTTAGAATGTGGGTAATATCAGGGCTCTGTGGAGTGGTGAAGAGGATTGTATCTGAGAAGACCTAATGCAGTTTGGATGTACGCTCTGTGGAATTCTCAAGCACATACAAGTCTGTATATGGTACAGATCACCAAGGAGCATGACAACTATAAATCTAAATGTAACACTGTTATGGTGAAGGAAGGAGATTGGAACAGATTTCATTTAATCACTTGTCAGGATTATTTATAGATGTTAGTTATGAAGATTGTGACATGATCATGTTTTATAGCTATAACCTCCACTCATAGAAAGAAGCAGATGGGTTCCAAAGACTTGGGACCCCAGGAAACTGGAGGCTCTGAAAGAGAAATTGAAGGAGCTCACAAAATGTATAAGACTGGGTCTTAGCTATGATTTTACTCTGTGAACAGACACGATGACCAAGGCAAGTCATATAAAGAACAACATTTAATTGGGACTGGCTTACAGGTTCAGAGGTTTAGTCCATTATCATCAAGGTAGGAGCATGGCAGCATTTAGGGAGGCATGGTGCAGGCAGAGCTGAGAGCTCCCCATCTTCATCTAAAGGCTGCTAGTGGAAGACTGACTTCCAGGCAGCTAGAGTGAGGGTCTTAAGCCCATGCCCACAGTGATACACTGACTCCAACAAGGCCACATACTCTCAATAGTGCCACTCCCTGGGCCAAGCATATACAAACCATCCCATTTGGAAAGCTCCGAAATTTGTTAGACTCATGAAGATGCCCTCTGAGTGTATATAATCAGTAAATAATTGTGGGGGAAGATAGATTCTCTTTGGTGAAGCTCCTATAAGTTGGGTAGGTAGCTCCCGGACACAATGATGCATCGCCAATGATGGCCTCAACTTTTAGATGATGCAGCTCCTTTTGAATTACCCATGTTTGCTCAATGAATCTCTTATTTATAGAGCTAGATGTAAACTCAATACACTCATGGTTTTCTAAGACACATGTTAGTGCAATCATTTCTTCAGGCTCTTATCAGAGCTATCTATATTTCTGCTAAGTAGATATTTGCTCAATTTCCCACAGAAACACTCACAGAGTAGTGGTTCTCCATTTGTGATCCTAGCTGAGCCTATTCTACATACATTAGAGATTCCCCCAACCATCCAAATTAGTAAACATAAATAAGAATTCTGGCAATGACAGACTTGGCTTCTTACAGTCTAATTATAACATCTTTATATTCCCAATTTAAAAAATGATCTGCCAGAGCATGACAAATACAGAGGTGGATGATCGCAACCAATCGTTGAACTGACAACAAGGTCGCCATTGGAGGAGCTGAAGGGGGATCGGAGGAGCTGAAGGGTTTATAGCCCCATAAGAGCAACAATGCCAACCAACCAGAACTCCTAGGGACTAAACCACCATCCAAAGTGTACACATACATGGACAGACCTATGGCTCCAGCTGCATATGTAGAAGACGATGGCCTTGCTGGGCACCAATGAGAGGAGAAGCCCTTGGTCCTGCCAAGGCTGGACACCCCCAGTGTAGGGAATGTCAGGACGGGGAGTCAGGAAGGGGCGGGTGATTGAGTGGGGGAACACCCTCACAGAAACAGTGGGAGGGGGGATGGAATATGGGGTTTATGGACAGGAAACAGGGAAAGGGGATAACATTTGAAATATAAATTTAAAAATATCCAATTAAAAAATAATAAAAATTTTTAAAAAATAGTCCTCATGACCTCATGACTGAACTTTGATGGTGAGAAACGGGAATAAACAAAAGGAAAAATCATACTGGCTTAATATCAAAAGCCTGTCTACATGCTGAGCGTCATATTGCACATACGATCCCTATAACTCCCATCTCCACAGTATTAGGCCACAGTCATTTCATTGGGTTCAGTGACCCAAGTGAAGTCTTCGAATGTACATTGCATCCATGTAAACATATATTCTGATGAAGATCAAGTAGAAACGACTGAGGATCCTCAACATTAAAAATGAGACAAAGGCTTTCTCCCGGCTCCCCCAACCCCATACCAAGGGCAATGTGTGCTTTCCTCTTCCTTCTTTCCCTATTCAGGGTGGGATGTGAGGAGACGGTTTTTTCCAGCATGTTCTCTTTCAAGAGTCCTTCAACAGGCCAATCAAGCAATCAAGCATTGTGGTGGGTTTTTTTCATTGTTCAAGCTCCTTTGGTTTTATCCTCTAAAACACTCTGTACAGAATAGAGGTCAGAAAATATGTGACCTTCACTGTCTTCCTCCTCATGTATTCTGAGAGCTGAAGAGCTGGGCTTTCTATTATCACATGATGTAATGTGTTTTTCAGGCTTACAGTGAAGTTCTATGACCTTGTCTAATAGGATTAATTTTTAATACGCTGTATAGATTCTATGACTCTGAAGTCAATTATGAGACAAAAATTCAAAAAGATCCTCATTATTATAAGGATTCACAATTTCTGAGACTGTAGACCCCATGACTAAACATGGAAGGTTGGAATCTCAGAATCAAAGGATCTATAATGGAGAAATACACACTTTTATTTCATGCCTCCCAAATGAGAGCAGAATTAAACTAACATCACCTGGATATTTCCTGCTACTTTAATATAAATCTTTCTAAAATCTCAGCTGGGGGCTGAAAGCGGTGATCGTAGATGTGATCATTCTTAAGCCTCAGATGGCATTCCACTAAAGTGGCATCATTTTAAAAGCATTGAATGATAAATAACTTGAGGAAATTCTGTTAGACTGCCACAGAAGCAGTCACTCTGAGTGTGTATGTGCAAGGATCACACTAATAAGACATGTGTAGTCATTAAAATGATAAAAATCAAAGCTTCATCAAATGATCCAAAGAGCAATTGTAGTTAAGACCTAGCAGAGCCAGGAGATTTAACTGGAGGCAGGAGGTGAAGACAAAAGGAGGGTTTAAAGCTTTGTGGGTGTGTCTCTTCTCTGTCTCTGTATCTAACAGAAAGAGGGGAAAGGAAGAAACTGTGGTTCAAATTTGGGGCAGGGGGTAAGAATTAGTATTTAAAAATCATAAATTTATAATGTGTTTATATACATTGTCAGAGAACTAAAGACATGTCCAATGGTTAGATGAACCAGAACCATTAGAAATTCAATTCTGGAATGACCTGTGTTCCCTGACCAACCCTCCTCCTGATGGCTTTAGGAAAAGAGAATTGGACACATGGCTAATGCCTGAAAACTAGACTGACATTATACACCACTGTTTTGTAATATGTATTTTCAAAGAGGTCTCTAGTTGCTGTGGCCAAGTGACTGAGGGTGGAGGGAGGCCTGATTGACAGACAGTGAACATCCTTTTTGTCCTGCAGATGATGTAGGACACTGGTGAGCTACTGCAGTGGTCCAGGAGAGCATAGAACTATGCCAGGTCCTTATCGGGAAAGGTAGAGTAGGCGTAACGTAATGCCACACATGTCAATGAGATATACATAAATATCTGCATGAAATTATTCTAGAGAGAGGCAATTATTAGAAAATGATAAGCACTTCTAAGGAAGGAAACTGCAACAAAGCTTGGGACTGAAAACTTGTCAAATGTTTACCTTCTGAGAAAGTATGTCTTTCGACACTTCTTACCTATTACCACATAGAATACCTATTTTTTTAAAAACATAAAATTTAACCATAAACAAATATAAAAATACATGCCAGTGTGTTAGAAAATGTTTTCTAAGAGAAAATTATTTGTACTGGTTCAATAAATGAGGGAGTCACCGACTCTTATTTCATGTGCAGTAATGATGAAAATGCAAGGGAAACAAAGGATCGCTTCAGTAGATAAACCAGTCAGGTGGTACAAGCCAAGGACTCTTACAAGCTGCTATTTCTGTTGTTAGAGTTCTGGGATCACCATTTTAAAAGACTTAATTATGAAATGATCCTTTTAATGTTCTATTTCTATTTCATCCCGCCTGTCTGGAAATTCAGATGCATAAGGTGACCTTTTATACTTTGTGACACAGTGGCTTTACCATGTATTCTATGCAAATTCTTATACTGGATGTGTGCTTATGCAACTATTTTTAAATAATCTTTGGTGGTAGATATCGTCTAAATTTAATCAGAATGAAGAGGTCAAATAATGAAGAGGACAACCAATTCTAAGACAATGGTTTCTCTTTTTTCTTTTTCTGTTTTCCAACCTTTCTTTTATTTATTTATTTATTTTAATTTTTTATTAGATATATTTCTTTACTTACATTCCAAATGTTATTCCCTTTCCCGGTTTCCTGTTCATAAGCACCCACCCCGTCCCCTACTCTTCCCCCATACGGGTATTCCCCTATACATCCCTCTTACTGCCCCCCATATTTCCCTGTATTGGGGATCCAACCTTGGAAGGACCAAGGGCTTTCCCTTCCATTGGTGCCCCAACAAGGCCATTCTTGGCTACATATGCAGTTGGAGCCCTGGTTCAGTCCATGTATAGTCTTTGGGTAGTGGCTTAGTCCCTGGAAGCTCTGGTTGGTTGGCATTGTTCTTATGGGGTTGCAAGCTCCTTCAACTCTTTCAATACTTCCTCTAATTCCCCCCAAGGGGTTGGACATGCTCTGGATGTAAGACAATGGTTTCTAACACTCTTAGCTGCTTAACTTATCCAAGTTAAACTTTCGAGAATGTAGAGAATGATACACCTACATGTTTCTTTTAAAAGAAAATATGAGAAAATAAATCTGTCCTCCACAGAAGCCCATCCATCTGAAGTCACCGAAGAAGCAATGGGGTGTTGGTCAGTCCAAAGCAAATTAAACACTTTGGGTAGGATAAATAGTAGACACGTTTTGAAGATATATTAAGAGCTGACCTATTTTATAAACTTGTTTGTCTAGGAAGCTGGACAAGGTCAGATTAGCCTTCATGAATTCTTGAAACACAGAGAGCCAGACCCGAAATTCTAATAACATTGACAAATGAGAGAAGTCTGTGTCGGGCTTTGGAAATCTCCCCCGCCTGACCCTAAGTGATCACATGTGATTTTTCAACTGAGGGTAATTTTGCCCCCATAAAGGATATTTAATAATGTATGGACATAGTTGTTCATTTGCTTTCTTGCTTGAGGTTTTTTTTTTTTTTTTTTTTTGAGAGAATCCTTTTATAAAGCTTCATACAGCCTCCTTCCTCAATCTCCACAGAGCTGGGACTGCAAGTATCCTGCACCACACTTAGCTTTAGTTGTTTTGATTTTCACAACCAAGAAATGGAGTTATGCTTACTTTATCAATATTAGGTAGACTCTAAGACTATCGCCTAAAGGCCAATAGCATTCCTCTATTAAGCCATATTCCTATGACACATTCACAACAAAACATTTGTCCACACCTAAGTGCCCAACGATCCTTCCTAGATCTGTCCTTACCTTGGGCTTGTCTGCCTTGCTCCAGGCTACATGATAAGATAGACGTTTCTAAAAATCTTTTTTCATCTTAGTAGAAAAGTAACTGGAGGCCAAGGTTGGGAGCAGTCCTGTTGTTAGCCCTGAGTTTTTCTTTACAGTGCCAGGGTTGAAGCTTGGGTGTATTTTTCACACTCTGAGACTGTGTGATGGGAATGAAAGATATGGGTTTTATGCACTGTAGTTCACAACATTCTTCCTCTAAAATAAAATGCTTACAGCAGTCCACACTTTCGTGGCTGAGGAGACTGAAATACAAGGAGATATAGAACTGCATTCTTTGGGATACCAAATTATTACATCATCCATTCCTCCTGCATGATACAATTGCATCATGGATTCGTTGAGAGGAGTGAATGCCCTCTCAATTTACCTGAGACACTAACTGGTTGTGAAAATTCTAAATAAGAGAAGAGATGTAAGACAAAGGTATTACTTTGGTCAAGGTGATCATGGAGACAGTAGAGCTAGAACCAGCATGACTAAAACCATGAACCTTGCTTGCCATGTGCTCGCTGCTGTGCACAAAGTGCCAGTCAGAGGATGGCTTTGTAGTAGTCAATTCTCTTACCCTACCATGTGGGTCCCTGGAACAAACTGAGGCCCTCAGTGTTGGCAGCAAGCACTTTACTTACTGAACTATCTACCCCACTGGCCTGTGAATCTTTTTTCAAAGTTAGTATTGTATTTTACACATTATCTTGTTTTTAATTTTTTATGTATACATATTTCCCTTAAATTACTCACTTAAGGAAAAACAAACATGTGCTTTCCTAGAGGGGCTAACAAGTCTTAAACCATCTACGAAGTCACAAGAAAAAAAATAGGTCTATGAAATTGGCTAGCTGTCACATTTGGTAGAATGTTCTATAAATAATTGCACATTAGAAATACTCATCATCTGTTTCCAAAGAACAAGTAAAAATAGATACACAACAGAATGTAAGCAGATGTTGAAATTCTCAGATATTAGCAGAACACTTTGACTAGTCTACATGAGGGTTGTTTTTTAAAAACAGTATTTAATTTAAAATGGTTGGCAGGTATTTAATATTTACAGCAGATTAGCTTTTCATATAATGCAATATGGCTGTGCAAAAAGATATATGATGAATCTTTTAGTGCTATCTATTAGAAGATAGAAGACATCAATATGAAAAATTATGTACTGAGAACAGGAGCAGCCAGGAAAAGCAGTGTTTGAGTCTACCATTTTCTTCGTCTGATGAGGAATGACTGTGGTAAGAAAATATATTCCAAATATGAGTGTAGGCAGAGGTTGGTATGCGAAAAACAATGAAGAAATATTGAGGGAAAATTGTCCTCTTTCCAAGTTGAGAAATACTCTTTAGAGGATTTCTAAATTCTATTATGCCTTTGAGTTTTTCTGTCTTAGGTAGTTAAAACAAGAACTATGAGAAATATGTATATATACATTCTTTCTTTAATCCATATATACCAATATGTTAAGGAAATGCATTAAGGTATTGGATCTGAAGCCACTGGATTCCCAGAAACCTTGACCAATTAGAACCATTCATTTCAATTCTTCCTAAACAGTCACTTAAAAAATAAACAGACACACACACACACACACACACACACACACACACACACACACACGTCCATGCACACACAAATGCACATACACACATGCACTCCAAGTCAAAAAAATAAGAAAAGAAGACAGGTCCAATTTTTCTTTTAAAAGAGAGCTGTCTATACATGCATAGTTTTTTCGGTTTTTGTTTTTGTTTTTGTTGGTTTTTTTAGTAAAGTCTATCCTTTGTGCAATGTTTCCAAATACTCTGTACATTGCCTTGAGTCTGAAGATAAGAACTAGAAAGGCATAAGAGAAATAATGTTGTTTAGTAATGATTTCTCATTAGCCTATGAAAAGAGTTTTAAGGATATTTGAAATAGGACAAGGCAGAAAACTGCTAGATGATGTAGGTCCAATCTTCTAAAACTCTGTTTTCTTTCTGGAGGTTTTTCACTGTATTCTGGTGTCATATGTTCTCCTTCATTTCTAAATAGATCTTTTGAAATGGTTTTAAGAAGTTCCTTTTCCTCCTAGCTCTTAAATATTAGACTGTTTAGAACAACATCCTAGATTTTCATTCCTTTTTAGAAATGTACTTTCCCCAGGGGAAAAAAAAAGAATCACTGAAAAATATTTAAACTTCCAAATACATACAATTTCCAAATCAGATTTCAGGCTCAGACCTCAAAGTTCCCTTGAGCTCTTACATTTGTGGAGAACGGGGTTCTGACCCTTGTGCTTTCAATTCTTTAAGCAAGCAGCCGAAGATGGTGGCTCTGCGCATTGATTTTCGCAGTCTAAGGGGAAGCACATTGACCCTACGATGATTTAATGCCATTCAAGAAGTTCATTTGCATGCCTAAAAGTAATATTTTATTACAAGATTGGAGATATTATACCTCAAAATATGAAATCACATGATATATTTTCAAAGATGAAACAGGAAAGTTTTCCTGACAGAAAACTCTTCCAATTACTTTCCTCTGAAGGAGTTCATGAAATGTAAAATTTGTCCCTTCATTTTAAACACAACATGATGTTCTCACAGGAGCCAGATGACTGTCTGTACCCAGAGGACAGGACTCCACTCAGCCCCTTAAGACGTCTGTCCAGTGACTTTGAGAAAGAGAAACTGTCTGCACTGACTATACAGAAAGCTGTGGGAAGTGCAACGTCACCCTTGTCTCCTTAAAGTCCTCTGTCCTGCCAGCATAACTCAGGAAAACTGATGTCAGCCAAACACTGCTAGTCCGAGATTTTCTAGTTTACAGGAATCTGGGTTTGTTCCTGTTGTCATCTGCTGTATCAAAGCAAACAAAAACTGTCTTAATGCCTTTAAGTTATGTTCTATGGAGAAAATTGTTCCTTGAAAATGTTATTAAACGAAGGATCCTAACATTAGAAGATTGCTCTGGGCTATTGATTTTTAAATGCCATCATACTTTTCTTTAAAGTATGGGGGGAAAGGTAGATGTCACAGGCGCAGAGGATTACATGAAATCCAGAGAAGAAGAGTTGTTGCAGGGTCCTTGATTACACTGTGAATCCCCAGGATTTTGTTATTTACTGGAAAAACCTGTATCTAGTTGTGGTGTGGTTCAGCTCTATCACACACCTTTAATCCAAGAGCTTTCTGCTTCTTTTAAACGGGATTAAATAAAGTCAACCATAGGTCAAGAGGCAGAGCAAGCAACCAGTTAACAGAGAGTGAATATAAGGGAAAAAAACATAGATAGTAAGAGGGATTCTGGAGGATGGATGGAGATGCACAGGAAATAGAGGGGAAGGACATTCAGTTTGCGACACTTTATTTTTTATTTTTTTTCTTTCATTGGATATTTTTTTATTTACATTTCAAATGTTATTCTCTTTCCCAGTTTCCCAGACATAATCCCCCATCCCATCCCTCTCCCCTTCTTCTATAAGGGTGTTTCCATCCCCATTCACCCCCCTTCCTGCCCCCTTGACATCCCTCTACACCGTGGGTCCAGCCTTGGCAGGACCAAGGGCTTCTCCTTCCATTGGTGCTCAACAAGGCCATCCTCTGCTACATATGCACCTGGAGCCATGAGTCTGTCCATGTGTACTGATTGGATGGTGATTTAGTCCCTGGGAGCTCTGGTTGGTTGGTATTGTTGTTCTTATGGGGTTGCAAACCTCTTCAGCTCTTTCATTCCTTTCTCTAATTCTTAAGATGCTTTAAAGACAGTATGGTGAAAGAGAGCTAGCTTTTGGGATTTCAGCTGTAGAAGAATGACAGCTGGGTGCTTTCTCTGCATCTCTAAGCTAGTAAGATTTCATGCCAGCATCTGGCTCCCTAAATCCAATGTAGGGATTTGTTTGTTTGTTTGTTTGTTTGTTTCATTAAAAAAGAGACTAGTTCAAGTGCACGCATGCGGGGCCCACATGCTTATGAAAATAGGTGGCTCTTTTAAGTTGGAAGAGGGAAGGAACAGACTTTCTCCTGGTGCCTGAGGGATTGAAAAGAAGGGCAGCTATGCCATAATTGGTTTCTCTGCAAAATTCTAATGTAGAACTCAACTCATGGCCTTCAAACACGTGACAGGATAAGCAGGAATGATTTTGAGCATCCCAAAAACTGACAGTAGTATGATGCAGAAAATTTACAACTCAGATTGGTTTAGGATTTATACCATTTGGGTTTTATGCACAAAGAAAACAATATTCCTATACGTGCAAACAATGTTAACCCCTCAGAATTTTAATTAATGTTTTGGCATTTATACACATACTTATTTGAGGGGTTTGTTTTAATGCAACAATGTTTAACTTTGTCAAAATGAGTTCATTTAAAGTCTTGAAGTAGGATTTTCAGAATAGTAAAATTGTATTCTATTTGTGTTTACTTGGGTGTTTCTCAAATTTGGATAGTTTGAAACTTTATAACTGCTGTGGTGTATGGAGATAAAGCTATATTTAGTTAACTTTTTTTCTCTGTGCCACCATTGGTGTTGACCAATGCTGCGGGGTTGCTGACTTTCTGCTTTTAGAAATTAATGATTCTCTACTGCTTACTTGTTTTGCTTTTGTAGCAGTCACTAATTTACTTTTCTTCAAAATAAAATAAAAAAGAATCCTCCATGTGCAAGCATTGCTACATTACAATTAAAACAGAACCTTTGCAAACAGGAAGATTTATTGCTATTGGACCTGAAGTGCTGTGCACCGTAGGCATCAATGGACTCCTGAGCAGAGTGCATTCTTCCAGAGATGCAAACAAAGGAGAGTATTACATTAAAACGACAAAGTCTGGAGAAGGCAAAACAAAAGCTAACTATAATTTTCTTAGCCATTGACAACTGATTATCTTATTACTTGCTTATATACGTTAACATTAGTTATAAACTTTCAAACTATTTATATTTACTAATTTCTAACAGCGTGTGACGACATTCATCTCCTACACAAATTATTTCTCTTATATGTCTACTTGTGTATCATTTATTCCATCATGAAAGTATTTTATTTTTATAAAACAAAGCTTTCCTCATAAAAGCCTCAAAGTGCCTGTATATTCTAATGTACCTCCTCCGTTAATAATAAATTTATTATTAAATTTACAAGAGGTCTCATAAAGCAATGAAAAAATATATTAAGGGATCAGCTTAATGCTAGGGGCAGAGGACAAGAAAATATGGAATTTTTGGCTCTAAGTGGACATATGTATTATCTTCCCTTCCTCCAAGTGGTGGGGATCATCATGGAAGAGTGGGCAGAAAGACTGTAAGAGCCAAAGGTAGTAGATTTCTGCAACAAAACAATATTTGCTGGATATGACAGGGCCATCACACACCTGGGGCTGGGACTGCATGCAAAGACCTCTAAAAGTTCAAGCAAGACAAAAATCCCAGGATGGACCAAGAAGGTGCTCACAAAGTCCCACATCTCGCTGTGAAACTGCCTGCAATTGGTGGGTGCTAGGCTATGGGAAGTCAATTTCTTTCAGGGATGGAGCCCCTGAGCTAAAATATTTTATTTTGTACATAGAGGTAGCACTAAACAGACTTGGTGAGTTTTAAAAGAATATTATTCAGCTGCAAGGTGAAATTGTGAGATTTGCAGGTAAATACAGAACTAAAAGATTGTATTGAATGAGATAACAGAAAACCAGAAAGTCAAACATCACATGTCCTCTCTCACCTGTGCTTTGCCAGATGCCAGCCCCAGAAGGTCCAGGTATTGAGGCTGGACCTATTGGATCTCAGACCTTGTAATTCCCTCTTTCTGTTCTGAAGGCCAGAAGCTTCTGGCCTCTGGGAATTTAACTCTCTTGCTCTTCTGGAAAATAACTCCTGCTGTTAGCAGCAGTGAAATAGGAAGAGAAAGCTTAATTGATAGAGTTCTTTTCTCTCTAACTTGAGGGCCCCTGCTGTCCAGGCAAGAGGATTAGAGTTCATTCACTCTGTGAGTCAGAGAGAAATGAGGAGGAAAAAGGAGAAATCAAAGACACTCACAGACACACACACTTCGGCTGGCTCTGAACACCTGTCTCACAAACCTCACAGGTGTCCATGCATGCTTACATACACACACATATCCTTCACATGCATGTATGTACATCCACATAACAAATACACATACATACATATATACATTTGGTGAAGGGGCTGAGCCCCAAATACCACTCATATCTATTTGGTGGATGCCAAACTTCATTTCTTCTCTCTGGCCTTCTTATAACTTCTTAGACTAAAGTTCTTTATAAAATTACCTCTACATAAAATGTTACACAAAAGGGAGAAGGATGTCTGTAGTAAGTTGAAAGCAGTGTTTCATTCTATAAGTTCAAAACAATGGTTTCACGTGGCCTTGTTTTATCATAGTGGACACCTATGGCTTCCTGCTTATGTGTGTGTGAGAAAGAGAAAATGTGCAACAAGAAAAAGAGGCCATCAATTTGAAAGGGAGTAGGGGACATGGTAGGGTTAGGGGGAGAACATTGGATGGAAGGGCCATTATATAATTATATTTCAAGTTTTACAATTTTTAATAAAGAAACTATCAAAAGGAGTAAGTGAAAAGCAGGAGGCTAGGTGAATGAAAAGGAAGAATGAAAATGGAAGAGGGCATGGATGTGCCTAAGAGGTTGAGGTTTTTATAATAGATATAAGGGAGGAAACAGAGAGAGACAGAGACATCTGGAAAGGTACAGAGTGAATGAGCCATGTGAGAAAAGAAGGGATAGAAAAGCAAGAGATGAACTGATGACCATGAGGCATGGAGAGAGACTGGTGGAGCCAAAATGGCTGAGTTATATAGGGGCCAGAGAAGCTGGAGGAAGGGAAAGCCCAGCCCAGTCTCTGAGTTGGAGAAGGTTACAGTAGAAGACAGGGTATGACAGCAGAAGGATTCTGAGAAGGTAGAGACTGAGGGAGGGATACTGGGAGAAGCTGGTAGTGTTTGCTCTGATATGTTCATGGGCACTTCAGCTAACCCTATGTCCTGGGTTTGAGCCCGAATAGTGGGTAAGGAGGAAGTGTAAGAGAAGGGGCAGATTTTATCAAAATACATTATAAGCATGAAATTCTCAAGTGATTAAAAAATGATCACAGAAAACTTTAAGGAGATTTTTTTGTTGTTAGGCTCTAATTGGTATACTGCCATGCTTGTGGTGGTTTTTCTAATGGTCCAAGAACCTTTGGTGCAGGGAGATGTCAGAGTTCACCCTCCTATTTCTAGCTGCTCCCCAAACCAGTACCTCCAATCAGAAGCAATGTTCTTGTTTGTATTTGGATTACGGCTATCTTGTGCCTTCTGAACATCAGTCAGTGTTTATTTCTCTTCCCTTCCCCTCCACAGTCTCCACAGACAGCATAAGCCCCAGCTGATGTTTGTTTATTCCTGTGGAGATACATTTAACATTGGACTTCCTGGAAGCATTGAGCTTCACCCATTCCCCCTCTAATTGTAGCTCTATTTGTCTTTGTGTGGCCCCTCAGGGAGTCTCAGAGAGTTATAAAATATCCTCTGAAACAAACGGGGGGGGGGGCTTCCTTCTTTAATAGTAGTAATTACGTAGTATGGAAAGAGAGAGAGAGAAAGAAATAGAAAAGAAAAAAGAAAGGAAGGAAGGAAGGAGGGAAGGAAGGAAGGAAGGAAGAGAGAAAAGAAAGCAAATTCAGACTTTTCCTCTCTCAAAGGGCTATGAGAGCTGTTGCCTCTGTCTGACTACACTGCCACTTCTTTGTTTCTTTCAGAACCTGGATGCTGCCAGGTCCCCAAGCCTGTTTCTTGAATATTAAATGAATGAATAAATGAAACTGAACACAGGACTATCAACACGGAAACCCACAACACTAAAAGCTACATACAAAGGCATTCATCTTTTTCAGTTGCTTCAAAGCAGGCTGTTGGTTAAATAGGGAGGCATTTAGCAAGGAAACATGATTGCAGGTGGAAATAGCAAGTGAGCCTCAGAGGGCAATTGACTTTCCACAAAAAGAATTTATCCTATTTCCCCAAGTCTGGATTTCCCATGAGGCCAAGAGTCCTTATTTGGAGATGTACTTAAAGTCTTCTGGAGTCTTTAACATGCTATAAATTAGAGAATATACACCATAGGAAAAAACGCAGTAAGCCAAAATATGAGACATGGGGTGGAGCGATAAAATGCAAGCAAACAAGGCAGAGAAACTCCCATGCTGGAGACATGGACAGCAAGGCTGACAGCTGCTGCTTACAAAGGTCTTTTTCTGTATTTTTGTTGTTCCAGAAAACCAACACAGAGTGTATGTCTCTAAGGCAAGAATTAAGAAACAGATTCCAAACATCAAGACTATTTCAAAAATATTGAGAAAATGAAAGAGTCTACTAAATCGATGAGTCTCAAATAAAGCAACGAACAGAAGCAGAAACAAGGAAACAAACAGTACCTCTGTGCCCATCACTGGAGGGGTAAAGGCTGCATTGGTCAAATTGAACAGCTGACAGGAAAAAGAAGACATCATTTATGCCATCATTTCAAACATTTCTCAGTGCACACGCAGTAAAATTGGAACAATGTGGACAATCCAATATTGGCCATGTCACAATGTTAAACTGTCATAATCACAGATACCAAACATCAGAAAAATAAAATAAAAGTTATCAAATCTGCAAGGAATAAAGCAACAAAAACAAAAGGCAGCAGGGTAGAACCTGGAGGTAGTGGTTAGCATGTGGAATTCATGAAAACACTGGATCTAGCTTCCAGAGTTTTCCCCTTACAGGCCTCCGGCACGCTGAGTCAGGCTCTGATGAGAACAATGAAGGCTGCTGCAGAGGTCAATTCTTTTAATGGTTTAGGATAGAAAGTCTACACAGCTAGCCAAACTAGCAGATTCCCCAGAAGACCCAGAGAGCAGATAGCAAGGAAGATACTCAGCAGGAGCTGACATTTTTCTGGGTCACTAGAGCATCCGAAACAGACAAACTGAGGAGTCTAGGTGTATTTCATCCAGGACCTTGTATTTCAAGGAGAAATTTGCATGCTGAGGATTTACCACTTATCGAGACACTGGAATGGATGTCAACCTGGACCTCGCCCCTCAGTGGGGCATCTGCCTCCCACCACCAAGTGAAAAATGGAAGCCAGTACCAATGGAGGAGCAAGAGTTTGAATTTGTTAAGAAGAGTTTATTGTGAAGACATAAAGACAATGGGCTGGAGGCAGAGTCCCATTCTGGAATTCTCTAACTCTGAAAAGGCTGTGGTATTTAGATTGTGTTTTCTGCAAAGGAAACAACAATATTACTTGTTTCCCCAGGAAGGTCTACGGAAGCATATAGTGGACACATGAATAAAAAGAACTGGGAAGCACATCAACTCTTCCTACCTTTTTCCATCGTCACTTAGCAGCGTTTAAAGACCACCTGACAACAGTAAGAAGTTATGTCTCACAGCACTTGACCATGGGGTGACAACCCTGATAGCTCCTTAGTTGTGATGAAGCTGCCTCCCATTTTCCCAGGATATTCCCAATCATGTTATTTTAGGAATGTCCTTTCCAGAAAGGTTGTAATTGATGCTACTCTCCTGTATACATGTCCCTGTATCTCCTCCAGATGATGACCTTTAATCTTCAAAGGCATCTCTCAAGAGTTAATGGTCAAAATGTCTCGGGAACGTATCGAAACTCCAGATAGGAAAGGTGAGTTGACTGATAACACCTGTGGGCTGACAGGATTTCAGCAGCTCCGGACAGATTGAACATACCAACTTCTATTTGTATTTACCATTTTGAGACTGCAGGGGAACTGATCTGCAGATGGGAACATCGATCTCAAACACGCATTTTCCCAACCTATAAGAGGGCCAAGCCCCCTACATCAAATACACAGGTTCTATACTTGAGACACTGGTATCCTTCAATTGTTCTAATTCAAGAACAATTCAGCTCCTATGGGAGGCCAGACTCTTTCTTCTGCCTCTATGAGTGGCCCGTCTCTTTCTTTTATTTCCATATCACCTCTATCAGTCTTAATCTAACAATCCCTATGTCTGTTCTTTCTCAAGGAACTTCCACTGGAGTCCACAAAGCAGTCTTCACGCCTTTCCAGGGTTCTTCCTTCATAACTCTTTACTCTGGGGTAGAATATGTGGCAAACTGCAAAGCCATTTTCTATAATCTCTAATGATTCCATTGCACCTTATGCTTAAGACCTAGCAAGGTTGGCAGTTTTTCAAAGAAAAGAGACTGATGCTTCAGCTGGTAAAGACACTTGTTCCAAGCCTAACCTGAGTCTGATTCCTAAAACTCACATCTTGTGGAAGGAGAAAACCTAGTTGTACAAATTTGTTCTCTGACTTCCACATGTGTGTGCATATCATGGCATTGGTACGTCTCCTATCCAATACACGAAGTTCACACACACACACACACACACACACACACACACACACACACACAATGTTTTCTTACCTTTTCACTACTCCCTGCTCTCACTCTTACTTCCCTTAGAATTCACCAACTTTCCATGGTCTGTGTAGAATTTGTACCACTGAACATAAATTAGAGATACTTACATAAAAGTGATTTTCTCCCATACAGTATAAACTTCTTGAATGAAAATCTAGGAAAGATGAAGAGGTAAATGAAGGAATCGTTTCCTCCATTCTATGTTCAATCTCATTGTACAAGTGTTTTCACCCTCAGTACTAAGTGTATTCGCCTCACATGGGACTTGTCTTTTCAGTGGTTAACAAATGCTTCATGAATGGAAGGCCTCACTCTCTTTATATGCAAGCAGCTATTGGCACAGTCTACAAGTTCATCTCATTCACTCTCCTACATTCTGAATGCCTTCTTCCTCCTCTTCTCCTCTGAGAATTCTATACTCAGGAGCTTAAAAAAAAACCCTAAACACCAAGAGCTCCTCCAAAACCCATTCATTTTCTTAAAAAACAGTGTTTTTGATTCATTTTTTTTCTCTTAACTCTTATTTTTCCCTCACGTTTCCATTATTATAATCTCAGTGAAGTGCCCCCCTAGTCCCTAACCTCGGTTTCTTCTTAAATGTTCGGAGACATTTATAAAATTGAGTTTCATTCATTACAATAGTCAGTACCTTAATAATTCATTGAAAGACCCACGTACCACTTTATTCACTATAGAGCCCCCAGACAGCAAGGGCTTATGTTAAATAATTCTAACCATTGCACCTTGAAAAATAGCTTGAACACTTTGTACCATACAGTGAACTATACCTCCATGGAAAAACATTCCATTAGCATGGGTTGGGGTTCTATCCCTTAGTTATTCTTACTGTTCACAGCTGAGAAATAAGAATAAGACCATATAAGACCTAGCTTATATGATCGATAGATGCACAAGTGTTTCCAACGTTTTTATTAAACTTGTTAAGTTCACAAGAAAAACTGATTCCTATTCTGTACTAGGGAAGTCATGGATCTTGAAGGAGAACTGACTACTGCCACTTTACTAAACCGGCATAATCCCCAACAGCAATTGAGACATTTATTCTTATACCCACAGATAAGTCCTCACTGCGCTTCAACAAAACTCCGTGTAACAGGTGGAGATCATTACAGATAAGCACAACCTATCAAAATGCTGAGCTGTGGAGCCCAACCCCAAGGAATACATCTGCAAAATTCTTCCACACCCCAAGTTTATGGAACATTGCGGAAGAGGGACAGAAAGATTGTAGAAGTCAGAAAATGAGATTGTGCCTCCTAGAAATCTCAGAAGCTTTACCTGAAAAGTCTCATCAACATGACATCCTAAACAAGATCGAGCAAGGATGACACCAGTAGACAAACCAAACAGGATGGAGAAAAGCCCATGATGCCTCAGTCCTAAACGTAGAACTACAAGCAACTAAGGAATGCTGAGAGTAGGAGAAATAATCTTCTCCAAGGAAAAGCACACCAACTGTTCATCCCATTCCAAATGGTCACCCCTAAAATCATACATTCCAGTGACATTATACAGAATCAGCATGTTATATTTAGAAATATAACATGTATATACATGTAAATCTATGTAACAGCAATTAATTTAAACAGAGGCCAAGAATTAAAAAGAAGCAAGAAGGTGTATATGAAAGTCTAAGGAGGGAGGAAATAGGAAAGGAAAATTTTCATCTCAATGACATCATCATCATCAACAACAACAACAACAACCAGTGGATTTTTTCCATACCAAGTTTTATGGCTTGACTATAAATACAATCAGTCGCCATGGTTGGAAAAGAAGACTTTAAAAACATCCTAGTCAAAGGACTTTATCTTTGGGTAAACATCTGTCATCTCATTCTCATCACTGAAAAGACTAAGGCAAGGGAATCCTGAGCCCAAGGCCAGTCTGCGTTACACAAGGAGACCTTGGCCTCAAAACAAATAGACAAAAAAAACAGACTTTGTGTGTGTTTTCATTCAGTCAACAGAGAATAAGTGTGGTGAACATACCAGACTCTGTGGGTGTGCAAAAGGAATTTAGACTTTACTCTGAGACTAAAGGGAAGATATTGAAGAAACGCCAATGAAATCATAGATGAAAGGAAACTCTCCACCACTAGCTTTCAGTCTAGAAACTGGACAAAGCAATGATAGACATAGAAATTTTGTGACATTGGCTTAGGACAAGATAAAACACAATCTCATATGGATAATACAAGGAAACCCATCTTGGTTTAAATCTTAAAGGGAAACACACACACACACACACACACACACACACACACACACAGCTACTATGGCAATGATTGAAAAGCCAACCATAAAATTTCCCAAAAAATTCTTTCAACTGTTTGGGACCAAACTGAGACATCCACCCCACGCTAATGAATAATTCTACATTCCCTAAGTTGAATGGGACGACAAATTTCCATGAGCATCCCAGGAAAACCCTCTCCATTCTGTCTTCTCTCTTTCCTCTCTACTTGCAAATAATGGTTAACAGGCATGCAAAGTAGCAGACTGGGACTTTCACACTCTTCAATGCAAGAATAATAACTGTGCATCAAAGGCCTCTGTGCCTGGATTTGAAGGGTTTAATGAAAGCTAATTTCCTGAATAGTCTCTTCTTTGGGCCACATTGGCTAAAACATATCCTAAAAGTAATCCCATCCTTTAGGTACTAACTTTCCTTTCGTCCCAAAAGAAAATAATCAAGCAGTGCTAGAAGATACATTCTTTTGAACAAGTGTCCTGAAATGATGTATACAATAGCTATTTTAATTTGCATTTAAATTAATACTGTAGCCAATGTGATAGAAATACCTGTTGTACCATATATTAAAATTAAGGACATATGAAAATATATGTCAAAAGACATATATCAGAAGTAATTTCATATATTCATGGTAAGATAGTATGTGGCACCATGCTCATCCTGACTGATCCTCTCAAAAAGAGAAAAGGATTGAAATAAAGACGAGATAATACAGATGACAGAGTCAAATTAATTTTCTCATGTAATAGAAAGTTAAAGGGCAGTATACTTGTTTACATTACTCTAAAGAAACCTGATGTTCTAGACAATATATGTACATAGATATCATATACCTATATATCTACATATATATTTACCAAGGGCTAGTATTGATGCGCTCTATTCAGTAGTCCGGTTAAATGGGATGTTTAAGAGATTTATGTGCATTATTATTAGAAAATGAAAGAAAATATCATGAAATTATAAAGAAAGTATTTAGGGGTTGGGGATTTAGCTCAGTGGTAGAGCGCTTACCTAGGAAGCGCAAGGCCCTGGGTTCGGTCCCCAGCTCCGAAAAAAAGAACCAAAAAAAAAAAATAAAGAAAGTATTTTAAATATAAAAACTAAAAGACTAATTTCCCTACGATCATAATTTAGAAAGTATTATTTCACTCAAAGAGCTAGGATTTGTAGCTAGGTACTAGTAAATACAGGAGGTATACTCTATCTCTTGCAATCTTCCAACAAGAGACTTGCTGGTAGTTTTGACATCACTCCAACGGTATAATAAAGATGGAGAGGTAGCAATGCATTTCTAATAGTTATGTTAGAATGGACATAGATATTTTTATGGTACGGCATAAAATAAGAGAGAGCACTCCACATAATGTTATTTAATAACACATTCTTTTTCAGTGACTTCCTACCACTGACAGCCTGCTCCTGTTTCATTTTGCGTAATAAATTTCTCTTCTTTTCATAGAAAGGAAAGTGTGAAAATAAAACTTCAAAGTCTTCCTCAGTTATGGAAAGTATACATTTGGATTTTCCGAGAGCTAGAGACTTTATAAACCCAAATATTTTTTCACTTGACAGAACTGGGCAAGAATGGACAATGTTTCCTGACACTTTCCTGAAAACACAAAATTTTGTTTGTTTGCTGGAAGTAATAGGAAATTCTAAACTTTGAGTGTTCTCTAAACCCTTTCTTAATAGAGAGAAGACATACTTTCTGCTTACAGTTTTACAGTGGATCATGAAGGGAAGTCAGAGCAGTAGCTCGAGTAAGGCTGGAACCTGGGGGCAGAAAGTAAAGAAGATGTGGAGGAATGCTGTTTATCTGCTTCCTCCCTAGCTTTCTCAGCCTCTGCCTGTTTTAGTATACAACCTAGAACTTCCGGCCCTCTGGGCTGGGTTCTCTTGCTTCAGCCATTATCCTTGAAAATGCCCCAGAAGCTTGCCTATAGGCTGATCCGATGAAGGGATCTTAACTAGGTTCTTCCTGTATGATCCTAGCTTGGGCCAAATTGACAAAGAACTAACAAGTCTACCGCCATGACACCACTCACTGCCATCTTGGTTGAGATTTGAAAATATTGATTGAAAGAGGAAAATAAAATAGCCAATGTGACAAAGCGATACATATTACATGTTTTAGATTCTTTAAGCACATTTGAAGTCAGTTTAATTATCTTTCATTATGTAAAATCTAACCCACTTCATTTGGATTATGTTTACATAACAGTTTCGTGAGTTCTTAAAGCATAAGTTAACAGTCAAGCTATTCTCACACTGAAATAAAAATGAAGACAATGATTTGTAAGGCAAGTTGTTTTTTTTTAAGTCACTAAATATTCAATGCAGAGCTGTGTGCCAAAAAAAAAAAGGTTCAAGATAAAGATTTTCTCCAAGTATTTAAGTGTGAGCATCACAATAGCAGAACGAAAAGAAAGACAAGAATTTAACACAGAACATTATTTATCGTTAAAGAGACCAACATGGTGCCAGGACCTGAAGTGTGAATATGAATATGAAGAACTAGATTTTTTTCTAAAAATTTCGTTACAAAGTTTCCTCTAGTTCAAAGATAGGACAGAGAGTTTGCTTTGTAGGGGGGGAGGGGAGCCCTCAGAGACTTTGTGAGTATTCATTGATAGTCACTCAGTATTCTGCAAGCTGTTATTGTTCTGTGAGCTCCCAGGCTTCCTCCCTCTCTCTCTCACTCACTAGCTATTATCGGCAGCTCACAGGCCCTCCCAGTAGCCTTGAGAGCACATCCTGTTAAATATAACAGTCTTGTTACATTACTAGGATAACAGCTCACCCTCACTCACAGAAGAGGCAGAAGTGCTTGACCCTCCTATAACACCATAGTTCTGCAAAACTTAGTGAGTGGTGGGACTTCAAACTCCAAGTGTGAATTTTGTCAGTTCCGGATTGGTGCTAAGGCTCTGCTGTGTCAAAAATGCTGAGTCACATTTTCCTTTTCTCAGTCATGTTAATCACAGTTTCATTTGAATTATAATGAAATTCTTTGTAGAGATGATATTTTAGTGAAAACATTTGACGCTATAATTTAACCTCTTATTTTCTCAATAAAACAATAATAAGGGAATATGTGGAATAATGCAGCCTACTATATATCTTGTAATGATATGTTCATGAAGTCACTTCAGCCATCTGATATAGACTGAACTCTAGTAATGTGTGCAAGCTCTGTGTTTTGGCTGAGGCCATTTTGGGCATTCTGTTTACTTTTCTCACGGACTAAATGTTAACTGAAAAAAACCTTACTTGTCAATACCATGCGAAATCATGCTGCTTAGGAGAATAATGCCCATTTGGTTTAAAGCTTTTGAGATTTCTCCTCCAAACCACAACAGTGTCTGGTTCTTCCTAAATTAAATGAGTAAACAAGGAAATGTTGCCCGAAATAACTTATGAACAATTCTGACTAGACACCTACATGTCTGTAAAACAAACAGGACAAAATCAGATTCTACATACATCCTAAGTGGGACAGAAGAGGAAACCAAAGTTACAACCACTGCTTAGGTTAAGAAAATGCCTCTGTTACTCATACAAGTATTGTGCTCCCACCAGGAGCTCCACGTTTCAGTTCACCCAAAGACAGATTGAAACAGATAGCCCTAGACACGTTTTTGAACAAGAACTCTTAAAAAGGGAGCCAACGTATTTTCCTTTATAACATAACATTATGTATAACAGCATTAATTTTCCACTAAAGTTTATATATGTTGATGTAGACTTCAAAAAGGCCTATTCCAACACTTTTATTTTTCTTGAATAATAGCATAATATTTTTTCAATGATATATAATATTTGGACTTGACAACTGCTTTTTTTTTTTTTTTTTTTTTTTTTTTGTGTGTGTGTGTGTGTTTGTGCACATTCTTTTTTTTTTTTTTAATTTTTTTTTTTTTTTATTTTTTATTAACTTGAGTATTTCTTATATACATTTCGAGTGTTATTCCCTTTCCCGGTTTCCGGGCAAACATCCCCCTCCCCCCTCCCCTTCCTTATGGGTGTTCCCCTCCCAACCCTCCCACCATTGCCGCCCTCCCCCCATAGACTAGTTCACTGGGGGTTCAGTCTTAGCAGGACCCAGGGCTTCCCCTTCCACTGGTGCTCTTACTAGGATATTCATTGCTACCTATGGGGTCAGAGTCCAGGGTCAGTCCATGTATAGTCTTTAGGTAGTGGTTTATTCCCTGGAAGCTCTGGTTGCTTGGCATTGTTGTACTTTTGGGGTCTCGAGCCCCTTCAAGCTCTTCCAGTTCTTTCTCTGATTCCTTCAATAGGGGACCTATTCTCAGTTCAGTGGTTTGCTGCTGGCATTCGCCTCTGTATTTGCTGTATTCTGGCTGTGTCTCTCAGGAGCGATCTACATCCGGCTCCTGTCGGTCTGCACTTCTTTGCTTCATCCATCTAGTCCAATTGGGTGGCTGTATATGTATGGGCCAAATGTGGGGCAGGCTCTGAATGGGTGTTCCTTCAGTCTCTGTTTTAATCTTTGCCTCTCCCTTCCCTGCCAAGGGTAACTGGAAAATATCATCCTGAGTGAACTAACCCAATCACAGAAAGACATACATGGTATGCACTCATTGATAAGTGGCTATTAGCCCAAATGCTTGAATTACCCTAGATCCCTAGAACAAACGAAACTCAAGACGGATGATCAAAATGTGAATGCTTCACTCCTTCTTTAAATGAGGAAAAAGACAACTGCTTTTTAAGTATGTGTGCAGATCTAAAAATCCAGGTTTTGAGGTTTCCAATAGTAGGTCTGGACTGTTTTCAATAGAGTTGTTGGCCAAAGGGGTCTCGTGGAAATCCCCAAACAACCAGGGCTGTTGCTAAGACTACGTGGTTCTTTTCTCAAACTGACAGCTGGATCCTATTGCCTAGGAAAACACCCATACAAATATGGAGTCGTCAAGGTACTGCCTACATGAAACCTTCACCTCTATAATCCAGTGTCTTTGGTCTGAAAAGGCCTTCTTTAGAGGAAATAACAAAAGAAATAGGTAAATACCATCCCATACACAAAGCCTTTGACCTACAGTCTGTCTGCCTTCAACATATCCTGTGGCAATGATGGTACAGAACTTGTGGGAGTAGCCAACCAAAGTCTGATTTCATTTAAGGCACACTCTGTGAGATGGAACCCATAGTCAACACTGGGTAACAAAAACTCAGAGACTAGATAGTCCAGAGACCTAGGAGAAAACCAAACATTACTGACCTTAAAAAGACAAAAGTATCTTTGAAATGATTCATAATGATATTCTGCTATAGTCACAGATAAGTGCCTTACTTGGTCATGCTCAGAGAAGCTTCCATTCCACCAGGAGCAGATGGGAATAGATACAGTATCATTTTGAAGTAGGAGGGGCTTTCCGATCCCATCTCCATCAGCGATCATTCCTGTTCTGGAAGGGCTTACAAATGAATGGATTTAATTTAAAGATTCCAAACTTCTGTGGAAAGCCTATCGCCCCCAACCCCATTCAAAGTTCAAGTAATATTTCTTTGGAGTTCTGAAACAGTGGAGTATACCGTTTAATATTTCATGGAGGATATAATCTTTTTCAGACTCATAGGACTTAGCCACACAAGCAACAGACTGTGGCAGCCAGAAAATCATTTCTCACTGTCCTACCTAATTTGTCTTTCAATGATTAGATTTAGGAAGAGGACCCAAATCATTGAGCTACAGCTGTAAATAGATAAACTTAGTTTGATGTTTAAAAAGCCTTTTCTCAGGATAATAGCATATATCTCTTTTATTTACTTTGCTTTAAAACAACAAACCTTCTTGTCAACGACCATTTATTTTTCAAATCTTCATTCTGCAAACATTGGATTTATATGTCACATATGTTAAAGAACTTTTCAGCCCACACTGGATGTGTATACATGCCATCCTATTACCTTGGGACCGAGGCAGAAGGCGGGCAGACGTATTATAGTTCACCCTAAAGAAACAATTGTAGGCACATAATAAGCAATGTCATTTTGGGTAAAATACTGTATTAAGATTGCAATAAAGAGGAAGAGGAGCAACATGCTACACGTTCAAGAGAAAAGAAGTTTAGCAAACTCAGAGGTAATGCAGCGAAAGATATAAATGGCAAACTCTTCAAGGCAACCTGTGGTGAGGCTGTCCTATTCCAGGTGTACATGAAGCCCATACAGCTACTATAATCCAGAATTTGAGCTTGAAAAGGTAACAAAAGGAGTGGTTAGCCTACTGTCAAAATGGGACAGTCCTCAAGCCATGTGCCACACGATTTGGTGGATATGATCGTGTCTGAGTGCATTGGTTATTATTTGTAGAATTCGATACGTTTTAGAATCAAAGGGAACAACTTCTCCTAGTAGTAGTCGTCTGGAACCAAGGAATAAAATCAGGATGATCCCCTCAGAGTGAGGAGGTTTAGCTGAAAGCACTAAACTTGTGATTTTCATAGGGGTTATTAAAGAGAGAGAAATAGTTTTAACAATCACTATATTAACAGAAGACAATAATAAGTTTCATGTAGGGGGAGTAAATTTGAAACAACTCTTAGGATTTTTGACTTAAGCCACCATGGCAATGCCATCACCATTTGTTGACACGGAAATAAAGTAAAATGAGGATCTTCATTGTGAACATTCTAAATTTGAAATGCCAAATAGATTTTTTTTTATTAAAAATGTCAAGTAGGACAAGCAGAGCTCTGTGGAGAGGTAAGGGCAGCACACATATTTATCAACAATCAACAAGCAGATGTAAAGTGGTGAGAAGGAATTCATAGAAGAGTTTATGTAACAGGCACACTTCATTTGAGCAAGATGACTAGGAAGGGGGCAACCTAATCGATAACACAAGAGCAAATTGCAGAGAGTGAACAAATGTATCAAACGCTGTGGAAAATTTTGATGGAGGCAATGTGCGAAGGACATCGTTGACCTAGATGCTTCATTGGAGTTCTCAGGATGAAAGCTAGGTGTGAAGGATGTGGAAATAAATTATACATGAGGTGGGTCAATAAGAGGAAAATTGCCACGTAAAGAATTATGTCACGTTGGATTGCAAATTAGCAGCAGTCCCAGTCAGGTATGGATTAAAGAAGTCATCTGAGTACAGGGGAGATCAAAACACAATTAGAATGAGTGTGAGAAATCTCTCCTAATATCCCTTTACTGTATGAAATAAGGGACCATGGAAACTCAGCTGGGAAGGTTAACGGGAAAAAGCATGGACATTTCCAACTGCAGCTCTGAAGACTGGAAGGGGTCACTGTGTTACTGAGGTGTGAATCTGTGCAGTCCGACTCCCTAAGTTCCTATTAGAAGCTCAACAGTACTCTTATTGTGTGTTTGTGTGTGTGTGTGTGTGTGTGTGTGTGTGTATGCTCACTCATGTACATGTATGTGTGTATATGTGTGTATGGCATGTATGTATGTGTGTATATATGTGCATGCTTCTCTCTCTCTCTGTGTTGTGTGTGTATGCTTACTCATGTACATGTATGTTTGTACATGTGTGTATGGCATGTATGTATATGTGTATATATGTGCATGTTTCTCTCTGTGTGTGTGTGTGTGTGTGGATATGCTCACTCATGTACATGTATGTGTGTATGTGTGTATGGCATGTATGTATGTGTGTATATATGTGCATGTTTCTCTCTCTCTCTCTGTGTGTGTGTGTGTGTGTGTGTGTGTGTGTGTGTGTGTGTGTGTGTGTTTGTAGGCCAAAAGAGATGAAGATGGTTAAAAGCAAGATGGAGGTGCTAGAAATGGAATTGAATTCCTCTGAAAGAGCAGCAAACACTCTTAATCACTGACCCATCTTGCCAGTCTGCAACCCAGTTATTAATGGTTCATTTTTTTTTACTTTCCAACTTTGTGTTGTATGTTTCATTGGAAAGCTTGAATTACAGGAAGTTGAATTTCTAGAAAGTACCATAATCCATGATACCTCTGTAATTAAGAGGGAAATGTGTGCTCTTCTAATAAAGTTGACCATTGAAGGAATTTCCGAGGCTATTACAGAAAAATGGGAAATCCTGTAAAATCAGTTTGCTCCACCCTCTAGCCTTTGCTTCTGGTTTTAATTGCTTGAAGGCTTATATTTTGTTTTTTGATCTGCTTTATTCTCTTCAGGAGTCTTTACTGTCTAACTAATTTACCAAAGTTCCATCTAGCACAGACACCGTTTCCTCCAAATCAAAGACAACTTGTGGGGTTTTGGAGAGCTTTTCTGCAATGGCTCTGACACGTGCCTTTTGAGGTGAGAATTTCATCGTCTCCAGTAAGCTTCTTATTCACATTTGAAGAAATGTTCCCAAAATATCCAAGTCCTTTTTAAATGCACATAATAATATGTTTAAGTTTTTCAATATGTATTAACAGAAAGGACAATATGAACTGTATTAAACTTCTACATCGGTGTTACCCATTTCAGTTCTCTGAAAGCAGAGAGACTGTGCATTGTGCCTTATAGGAATCCCAAGTGCTCTGCTCCAAGTCTTCTAGCAGCTTCAAATTCTCATAAATACAACACATGCCAAACACTGATTTTTTTTTTAATTACAAGATGGAGTTCTGGCTTTCTACTGATGGGTAACATGCTTCCTTTTTAATAATGATTGAATTTAGCACAGGAACCAAGCTCCTTTTCAAAATCAGTACACTGAAATCCCACCTGCTCTCCCAGGTCTCTTCCTAAACTGTTAATGCTCACAGTGAAGGAAAACAATTAAGACCTCCCGCAAGTGCGTGCTTTCTGTACTTATAGTTGTAACAAGCACATGTTGCAATGACTGCTGTTTTGCATTTCAAACCAGAAACCCTGGCTTGCACACACTTCCATGCATTTACAACCTCAATCAAAGCAGAAACCATTTGCTATTTTCAAAGTAATTTAAGCATGGAAACCATTCCTGGATTTATTTTTTTTTTCTAAATAACACTTTGCATTGGGCTATAATTTACCACTTGAGTTTTGGGGGGCTGATTTTTTTTGGTTTGTTTGTTTTTGTTTGTTGTTTGTTTGTTTGAAGTAATTATTATTTCAACTCCAAGCTCTTAATCTTATTGTGGAAAAGGAAACGAGGATCAACTTTGCAGCAGAGCAAAAATCAAATCCCTAAGCACATGGAGGGAAGGAAATGGAAAACAACTGTTTACTTCTGGGAGTAGCCAAACTCAGAGCAACCATGGAAGCTTTCTGAGACACTGGGCTACCTAGAAGTCTTCTCACTGGGTGTCACAGAAGAGGAATTATATTATATATAATACAACATTTGTATAGTTTGTAGTATATTATACATTAACATTCTTATATAGCATTACATGTACAGTTTAGATCTGCAATAAGAACCATGTAAAAGATTATGGAAAGGAAGAATTACCTTAAAATGAATAAAGAGGTAAGAAGAAGAAATGGATGGAAGAGAATCCTAAGATCTCTTAGTCAAGCCTCATCATGGGGCCATGGGAAAAACAAAGCGTTGCTGGCAACCATTTCAATGGCTACTTTGGATTTTTCATGGGTAATGTAACGGCAGTGTGTGCAGACGTGGTTAACAGTGTAGATGAGACAGACTCAGGTTGAAGATAATAGATGCCGATCATCCACTTAGCCTTTATTTTCTGTTAAACTTATGAGTCACCTATTTAGGAACAATAAATATTTCACTTGCTTCACGTAGCTGTATTTAAATATATTAATAGATATAATTTTATAATGAAACTCACCTGTATATGCACAGCGCTTTTGAGGGCACACATAGAAGTCTCTGAAAGATTAGCATCAAACGCATACCCATATTCTTTCCCTGAGAAAAGCCATAGCTGTATAAAATCATATTTTCAAACCTTCTGACACCCAGGCTTTTATGGATGCAGTTCTTGTTCAAAATTGTCAAAGTTAATATTTGCTCTTTATTTATCTAACAACAATTCTGCTTTAAAATGGTGTTGCCAGTCCTCAACATTCAATTCAGTAAGAAAAATTATTGCTTTAATTTATATGAAACAATTTTAAGAGATATTAAAAGTTTCTAAATGAAAACCATTTGTCAATTTGAAAACTATGTTTTGTGGGGGAACTAAAGGATTTGAGTAAAAAACAAGAATGACTTTGATGTTTGAATCCAAACAGTATGTTTGGGGCATGAAGCTCATAAGAAAATGCATCCGACACCTTCTTATGATTTCACGGCATCTAATTAAACTCCCCTTTGATAGCTTTGCTGGTTTCCATTAGAGGCATAAATCAAATGTTTAGGCATTAGTTGGTTATGGTGAATATCCATGATTTATATGTTGAGGTTTGGGCTAGTTAAGTAATGTATATCAGAAAATATGATTAATCCAAAATACGAAAATGAAGTGTTTTTACTATGCATGTTTATACTATTTGTATAATGTACCCTTTATATGCACTCACAATATAATCACATTCCTGGCACATTCTTTTCTCCAAATAAAAAGATGCATGCAGCATTTACCTATATCTTAATCTAATTCACCATCAATGTAACCAGGATAGATAGCTGCAAACACAGTGAAAATAGTTTGAGCAAAAGGGGGAAATTAATTTCATGCACTTGGGAGATTAGAATTAAAGTTGGTATTGAAAATATTTGGGGCTATATTGGATTTGGTAAACAGAAGGAGTTAGCTTACCTGTCTACCTACCTATCTATCTATCTATCTATCTATCTATCTATCTATCTATCTATCTATTGACCTATCTATATCTATATCTATATCTATATCTATATCTATATCTAATTATCTATATCTATCTATTGACCTATCTATATCAATGTATTTACCTACCTGCCTATGTATCCATCCATATGCTTCTAAGCCTCTGCCTCATACATTCATTCATTTTCAAATGCTAGACATCTTTTGTGTATACCTCCACTCTCTCTTGCCGCTGTTGTGAATCCCAATGTCATCTGAGAGTGGCTGTCACTGGCTGGAAATCTGAACATTATTAGAAGGGTTCTCCCTCTCCCTACTAAGCATGTTGATTGGAATATATAGTTCACTATGACCATGAGTACAAGGTCTACTGAAACATGCTTTAGATTAATCATCTTTCTTCAGGCACTTGGTCCTGTATTCAGATTTTGGCCTTACCTGTGGATGAATGAGAAGTAAATAATGTACTGAGATATGTCTTCACTAGCGCTATTATCACTCTTCTAAAAATAACATGACTCCTAATAGTTACAATCGCCCTAAGATTAATTTCACTTTCTTCTGTGCTGTATCACTGTTGTAATTTCTCGAGCATGACAGTTAACTGCCTTGGCCCTGTTCCTTTATTGGGGGAGAAAACTGTCACCTGTTCAGTTAAACATGATTGCTTTTTTGGTGTGTGATTTACGAGAGTAGCACAGTGCATCATATTTTACAATTTAGGCAAATTATGGACTGAATTTAGAACTTGAGCAAATTTGTACAGGAGTGCCACTCTGACCAAATGTTAAACCTCAGAACCCAACAGCCATGTTATGAGACAAAAAGCCTAATAGGAGGGTCCAGATTCAGATGTTTGAACCTTCCAGCTAAATGCAAACATAAACAATCAGATGAGTGGATTCTGTTCTCTCTCTCTCTCTCTCTCTCTCTCTCTCTCTCTCTCTCTCTCTCTCTCTCACTTTCTCTCTCTCTCTCTCTCTCTCTCTCTCTCTCTCTCTCTCTCTCTCTCTCTCTCTCCCCCCCCACTACCCCTGCCCCTTGCCTGGCATCAAACCCAGAATTTCATCCATGCTATGCAAGCAGTTCATCACTGAGTGAGAGCTTTCTTATCACCAATTCCAGTCTTGGGCATGCTCTTATCTTAGTTGATATTTACTGGAAAAAAAGCAAAGCAGTTTTCTCATTGAGCCAAAGCATGGATTAGTAAGGGAAGTATAATTGTCTTTGTTCTAAAGTGCTAAGTTTGGAGCTAGTCAGTGATGCAACATCCAAGGACTGGTTTACACTCATGGCTCAGAAATAGACACTAAGTATAAAAAGAGAAGTATAAAATGTTGCTGGAAATATAATGCTGTGCTGGAGGTCTGGGTGGTATATATGACACTCTAGTTCTACATCTGGGGCTCTACAAAGGCACTATGTGGAGTGAACCTTGTTGTCTCATTTTAATGGTAAAAGGACACAGGAAAAGTTTACCACAACCATATGATCATTTAGGATATCATATCTGAGATACTTAATCTTGACTCTTATATTTATTTCCTGAAAAACTGCCCAGGAGATCAGTAAGACAGCACTCTCTATGTGTGTGAAGGATGTTGAGAGACTTCAATGTAGAATCATCATTCAATAGGCCTGGAGCAAAGGAAAACTCAAAGGATAATATTCTGTAGTTCATGCATTTTCAATATGCTTCCTGTCCATTGAGGAGGTGAGTGTCTCCATGCCAGCTACCATGCTCCAAAAGCAATGGAGGCCACAGATCAAGGAAAGAACCATCTGAAACTGGGAGCCAAAATGAATCCTTCCTCCCTTAAGTTGGCATGTCAGCTGTTTTTTCTCAGTGTTTAATAGTGGCTACCATAGTAACCATATGCTTCCCATGACTGTTTTTCCCCCACCATTTTTCATATGAAGTATTGTGTTATTTTTTTCAAATCAGGTTTTGTATTATGTACTAGATAAGAACTGTATCTCTGTGACCCAGGACTTGTATAATAGGATCCCGTTCATCCACTGGGATGATTAAATTTTCTCTTCCACACAGAAGGTTTTAACAGTTACAACAAACAGGTTTGATCAAGTGTATTTTCTCCTTGTGCTTCCACAGAAAAAAGTATTCTAACCCCTGAGATACTAAGGTTAATAGTATCTAAGATACTATTTACATTCAAGGAATTATAAATTTTCCATATAATTTAAATAAAAAAGAAATTCCAATCTAATTATTGGTTTGACATAGAAAGGGCTGTCCATATTAAGCACTTTGGCCTATGTTTGTGTTAAAAAGAGTTAAGTATGAGTGTTTAGGCAGAAGTTGACATGGTCAGATTCCCTCAAAATTAACTGATACATTATGAGATGTTTCAGAAAGTTAATATAGAATAGAGAAGCTCAACCAAGAAGCAACATTTTGAGGATCTGGTGTAGGGATCAAAAACAAAACAGAACAGAACAAAGCAAAACGAAACCAGACAAAACAAAAACAGAAGTCTTAAGGAACTCCCTGGGTGAAAACAAACAAGATTGACAGAATCTTCACTTAAAAATGAATCTACAGATTTTAACACACAACTCTTTCAAAAGTGAACTGTAATCACCATTTATCTGAATGTGGCCTTCTTTCCAATTAAGATTAACCCAGAAGATTAGCTTAAAGATGTAGCTTTAAACGATATGTCCTAAACATGGTTTCTGCTTCTTCCTTATCTCCTTGATTCTGTTATTTTTCCCCTCATAAAGGGCAATTAACATGGCCTCATAAGAATCAGAGTGCACCCATTAGTCAGTCATATGTATGGAGAAATTGAGGTTTTCCCAATTTTCTGTGGCACAGTAGACCATGCCAGGAAACTAATTGAGTGGATTCAGAAATCCTGGCACCTTATACATGAGGATAGTAGGCATTTCATTTACCCCCAACCAGACTCTTGACTTGGACCATATGACCATAGCTCCCCACATAAAGAACATGACTAGTGATCACATAGCATAAAGTACATTGTTCTCCATGCTAATGAGGTATCTATATGGACCATGACGGTTTAGCCAATAAGCTTTCCTTCTTGGACATTCCTTCCTGCGAAAGGTATTTTATCTCTGGTCCACCCTGAGGAAGTGGTATGTACCCATTTTCCACGATGAACAATCAATGAACAATATGGACAAGCAAGGACAGACTCTTTCGTCAAGAACTACTGCTAAGCTAAGCTCATCATCCTCAGCCCATAGACACCCTCTGTTCTGGATGCTACATGGTTTCCGGCACCAACTGGACACCTGGGAGTTAGGAAACCCCTGTGGCTTTGGCCCCAGTCTGTGCCATTTCTCACTTGAGCTGGACCCCCCTCCTAGGCTGTGTATATTTTTTACCCCTTACGTAGTTTACTGGCACTTCCTGCAAGCCCTGCACCCGATGGCTGCATAAGGTGAGATGCTGCCTAATGTCCAGCTCTTCTTCTGCTGGAGCGGAGTTCCCATACACTGGTGGCAGGACAGAAAGCAGAGCCACAATTACATTACGCTGATTTTCCAGCAAATAAAATGAGCCCCATGAATCCTAGATCTAAGGACACCATGTGAGCCTTCATCTGACCTGTTGATAGGCCAGGGCAACATCTTGACCACAACCTCAGGAAAGCCTCTGACCTGAAGCCCAGCTAAGCTTCTTCCAGTTTTGGCCTCAAAATCTATGATGAGAATAGGTGTTTGTTGTCTTCAAGTGCTGATTACAGGGAGCATGGGCCATGAAGCAGTAGACAGCACAGCAACACTATCAACCGGGAAACAGAGAGGAGAAAGGAGTCGGGGGTGGGGAAGCACTTGTGATGAGCACTGACGGACACAGAATTTCGAAGGTGACTAAAGAGAACCAAATGAACATGTGACATAGAGTGTAAGTATTCCACATACATCTGTCACTCCAACAGTGGCTAAAGACCCATTCAACCCTCAAGGTATCTGTTCACACAACTTCAAACTTTTCTGAGTCTCTATTTGAGGGAGAACACTTTCATTTATAGCAATTTGTTCTTATTCCTTCCTGGGATGTGTGCTGATTTGGTGTACTATATCTCCCAAGTTAGCAAATAGTTGTTACAAAAATGAAACGTCCCTGAAAGAGGAGAACCATCAAGATAAGAACCCTACCCCTCTGGCTTATTTTTGTAAAGAAACCAGGCTCTTTGTCAACATCCAGTGCACCTGGAACCTAGAAAAACCATCAAAACCCAACTTCAGATACTATCTGTGAGTCACAAGTATTCAAACCCCAGGGGCTGGCCATATTTTCTTTAGATGCTTTAAACACATTCAAATATAGTGTCTTTAACCTGGAATTTGCTTGGATATGTACAACAGATAAGGCCCAAGTTGTTGAGGAAGTGTCCAAATGTATGCATACCGAAGGAAGGAAATGATTCTGTGTTCTTGCCTTCCTAAGCTCAGTTTCTAGCTCCTAGCACAAACACGCTCCAGTATCATGGTTTGGATGCCAGCAGGATTGCTTTCCTGGCATGCTCGACTGCATTAGAATCAAAATTATATAGTTCTGTATCAAGAAAGACCATCTATGCAAAGTTTACTCGCTCTACTTTATAAAAGGTTGAATTTGGAAATCATAAGCAAAGAAGAACCACAGATTCAGGAGAATATAAATATCAATACAAATTCAAATACCCAGAGTTACTACTTAAACTTTCCATAAATTAGATATTCGCCACATGGTTCATTTATGGTATATATTCAACATACAGTAGATGACTAGTTTTTATGAAGTAGCATAGCAGGCAATGAGGACACCAGTAGAAAACCTGGGTCAGTTCCATTGAGTGGGTTATGGCATCAACAAATGTGACACCTTGTCCATTACTATTACATGTTTTTACATGCATTACATTACTATTGTATTACATGTTTTATGTGCATGAAATCCTTCACACATACACCCTCATACACACACACACGCACACACACACACACACACACACACACACACACACACACACATTCTAAGAGATGATGAATTACCCCTTCCTGTGTCAGACATAATGAGTTCTCTTGCTGCTCTTAACACCCACAGGCTGTCCCGCCAAGTTCAGAACAATAACCATATGCAGCCCCACATGTCGTCAAGCATTTTTATTTGTCCTTCTCTCCCTGAAATAGTGTAATTCCCCCTCTGCTTCAGGACGCTTTTTCTTTCATACGAAAAACAAAATCTAAGAAAAGCCTTAACAAATTACTGAGAAATCCTTTCATCCTGGATAGAAGTTTTAGCTTACTCTGTGGTTTTGGGTATGTGGGTGGTGAGTGAAATTCAACTTAGCAGACCAGAACGGTGTGTACTTCTGACTAATACCGAGTACAAAATAGAAATCCATTTCTCACCATAGTAGGGGACCCATGTGGTCAATGATGGGAATGTCAGCCTGACTTCAATTATTTGTGGTCACAGAAGAACACAGAAATCCTAAATATTCAAAATTAAATGAACATACTCTATCCCAAGATCTGTCATTATATTAGAATAGGATTATTCTGTAGGAATTTAATTTTTCAATGAAAACAATAGCAACATGTTCCTAGATCTGTGTGCCCAAGTCTGTACCCCAAAAGCTAAGCTGAGGTGGGGTGCCTGTAGGACAACTGGGGGTAGCTCCCCTTAGTTTGCTTAGAAAGAACTCCCATTAGGGGAAAAAAATCACAGGAAGGATACAATAATACTTGTACCACATGACCATCTGTCTTTGCTTCCTTATAAACTGCTCTCCTTTCCCCCAACAACAGTGCAGAAAAAAAAATCACCAAACAGAGAATCTTGGTTCAACTGCAAGACAGTTTAAGGTCTGAGTCCACAGACAGAGAGGCAATCATCCCTAAATCGCCCTCAACATGCCGAATGGAAGGTTTTTTCAAAAGACCTCCACCGGAATGATTCTCGCCTGCGAATGTGTTCTGACAGAATTGTTTCTGTGATTGTGCGCCCAATTTCCTTTGAAAGACTCTCCTGAAGTCCTCTCTGAACACAAGAGGAAAATGAGCAAAGGGTTCTTGTGCTTTATTGGGCGGGGGCCGGGGGGAGGCTTTTTAAAAAGATCTCCTGGAAAGGACAGTCAAGAGGATGGAAATACCCTCACAAACATATGGCTTGTCCAAAAGGGTTTGTGTTATTCCCAGAAAAAAGGAATAACCAAGGCTACACAATCAAGATTTTCTTAGGCATAATAAATAACAAGGCTTACTATAATTTATACTTGCTTTTGCCTTCTGTGTCTGTATAATAAATATGCACCTTAGAAAGTCATCTATTCTGAGAAAACAGAAGCTACATTTGGTTATTTATATAGGCACGTTATGTTCTGAAAAGGTGCTGCGACTTGTTCTCCGTCTGTGTGAAGAAAAAAAAAAAACCAAAAGACAAAAAAACAAACCTGTTTGCTCTCCATCCTGAAATAAGTTGCTAGGAACTCACTGAGTGTTTGAAACTTCTGACAGGGACAGAGGACAAAGGGAAGCTTGAAAGACTATAATTCACGTAGGTGCCATTGCACTACCCGGTGAGGGCAGGCGACCACAGCACGGTTCCATGAGCAACCATGATTGCTCTGATTCCGTTGTTCATAAATCAATGAACAATAGCTCTTAGTGTTTGTTGAGTCTGGCTTTTTGTTATTTTATTTTTATGTATTCGTTTTCGTGTCTGGTTTTTGCACAGACGTTCCGTTGTTGAAGGATTTTTGAGACACAGAACAAACACCACACCCTCATTAGGTCAGAACTGCTCCCTCTCTCTGCATCCCTGGAGCCTGATTTCTGTGAGTAGATTTTCTTTTATAAGCCCCCTTAGCAATGAAGTAATCATATTTATTATGTAAAGTTAAATACGTGTACATTTGACTTTTTGTCCGTGTTAGATGAGATAAAAAAATAATCCTGGCATACCGCTGAAATATTCTGTATGACATAAGACACTTTATTTTTCTATTTCACTAGGTTATTCCAACACACATAATAAATAGACTCTTCTAACAAAGAACGTATAGAAACTGAAAGTGGCATGGAATATGGCATTGTTCAATATGATAGCAGAAAATGGGCTCACGGAATTGATGCCCTGATTCAATATTCTAACTCTGCTCTGGTAAATCATTGGAATAGTAATTCATCTGCACATTTCATAAATCCGTTAAAGAGGAAGTTAGCAGGCAATGACCCGGCATCCTAATCCATTATTGTTGTTGTTGCTGTTGCTGATAATACCGAAGACCGTGTGTGTTATAAAGAAAAAAGGTTTAGCTTGTTTCAGAGTTATGGCCTGAGGTCAAGGGATTCCATCTGAAAATGGTCTTCTTGCTGATAGAATCCAAAATAAAAATAAGAAATAAAACCATGGGTTAATACATCAAGGGACAGGGAGTGCTGAGAGACGGCTGAAGAGTAGACATTCTTAAAATGAAACCCCTTATCCCAGAAATCCATTAATGACATGAACAAACTTGTCCATTTAGAGGACAAGCTCTAAACTCCTCTTTAAAGTGACAAATGCTCCTTTCTCCTCATATCCACAGAAGGGATTCAGTTTCAACGTGGATCTCAGAGAGTACGAACTTTAGTAAAAACATAATACATCATACTACCAACTAAGTAATGAACTAAATGTGACTGAGAAAGTCAGTTGTCAATTTAACAGGATTTGGAGTCACCCAGGAGACAGGTCTCCAGGCATACCTCGTACTTTCCATAGATTCAGAGAAATTAGGTCAGCTACTTTCTCAGTTTAATCTCTACACAATCAATACATTTTGCACATATGACTTAACTAATTTATCACCCTAAAATCACAGCTCTATCAAGTAGAATGAGGCAGATTCTCAAGTAGTTTAAAACATTAATCTGTATATGAATGATTATATAATGGTATCATGGCTGTGTTTTCTGACACAAACAAAATGGGTGCATTCAAAGACAAATACTTTGTAAAATATGACTACATTCTTTCTTTAATATAAGTATTAATTTTATCATGATACAAGTTTCATGGTGAAAGTAAGAGTACAAACTTACCACAATAATTTTTTCTCTATAAGGACTTAGTACTTAATTTGATACTCCATTTTGTTTAATACATTGTTTAATACATGGCCAGGAAAATTTACAAACATCTAAAAATACCCAAAGCATATCAGCAATAAATATTAATCTTCCTTTTTAAAGTTTTTATCTTTATTCATTCGTTTGTGTATATGTGGTTGCATGCAGGGTTACATGTGTGCCTGAAAAGCTACAGCCGAGTGTGAGGAGTTGGCATTCTCCTTCTATGTGGGTTCCAGAGATCTAACTCAGACCCCATGGTACCCTTATCTACTGGGCCATCTTGCCAGGCATGAGAATTAATCTTGTAATATTTTCTGGGCTGATCTTAAACTATATGTTTTCACTAGGAATACTAAAGATTATTCACCAATACTGGGCCATAGGTAATGGAGGGACAGTTGACTACCCTTAATTCTGAATTATCTCTCTTTAATGTGCCTCATAGTGACCTCTGTCCTGTATTTAGCTCATACTATTGAGAATTCGGTAATGTAGTTATTCTAGGTGGCAGGTAACTGGTTGTGAGCCATGTCTGGATTAGAGCCACACTTGGACAGTATCATCTAAGGGTGCCCTTCTGTACTATGGGACGTTCAGTAGGATTGTCATTTACCCCTTGTTCTTAGTATTTATGAAGCCCATTCCATTCAGTAGTGATTCAATGGGAAAACATACAGGCTTTCCAAAGACAGTCACTTCCTAAGTCTCCACTTTAAAACTGAAACTTAAACAATAGTGGCCTTTAACCCCAGCATTCATGAGGCAAAGGCAGGTAGATCTCTGAGAGTTCGAGACCAGCCTGGTCAGACAGGATTATATAGTGTATGTCTCAATACAAAAACAAAAACATAAACAAAACAAAAAGTCAAAAGCCAAAAGAAAATGAGTCATGGATTTTTAAAACCTTTGATTTCCAAATTTTATCGCCCCCTCAGACTTACCCTACAAATGAATATGGTTGATAGGAAAAAGGACTGCATGACCACAGCTATACATTGTCCTTCCCTCCTTCCCTGAAGTGAAAGTGTTTTATATCATGTGAAAGAAAGCCGGACATGTTGATCTTTGTGGACTTGGGTCATTGGCACTAAGATAGTAACAATGTGACCATCATGGGAACCTGTATCTCGACAACTCCATCTCAGGACAATGAAGACTGTGAGACACAGAGAGGCAGCATACACAAGATAAAGCAGTTGGATAACAGAATGAGGTGCTTGAAATAAGATTATGTTTCCATCACTTCTTGTCCTTAGAAACCCAGTGCTTATGACTCAGTAAGGAAGATGGTAATGAGGTTTGAATCCCACTCATTTTAAACTCACACGCTCTAAGTATCTGGGTAGAAAGATAAAAATTTAATCCATCATGGGGATATTTTCAGACATGTAGTGTCATGTATACAGTCTGAATGGACATGAGCCTTCATTCTGGAGAATGTTTAGAGACTATACGTGCCAATTATATGAAATACATCTTTTGAAATTGTGAAGCCACCATAATGTGAGCAATGTCTGTAATAAAAATAAGAATATGCTGGTTGCTGCCGCCGCAGAGAGCCCTTGGGCAGCACCCCGCGAGCAAACTTGAGCCTCGGGACCACAGGTAAGACCAACTTGTCTGATGCAAGAGAGCTGCCTGGTGAGATCGGGACACACAGAGGCAGAGTTCATCGAGGACCGGGCACGTCCTGTGTTTGCCAGAGGTCCCACGCCCGCGGATACCGGCACACAGCAGCTCTCTGCTCCCAGACCCTCTGGGAAAGAGACCTCACCGCCTGATCAGGTGGGCACTCCTGAGGCTGCAGAGCAGAAGAGACCACCAACACTGCCCACCCCTGCCCACATGCCTGGCCCAAGAGGAAACTGTATAAGGCCTCTGGGCTTCCGTGGGGGAGGGCCCAGGAGCGGCAGGACCCCTGCCTGAGACACCACCGGAACCTGAGGGAAACAGACCGGATAAACAGTTCTCTGCACCCAAATCCCGTGGGAGGGAGAGCTGAACCTTCAGAGAGGCAGACAAGCCTGGGAAACCAGAAGAGACTGCTCTCTGTACATACATCTCGGACGCCAGAGGAAAACACCAAAGGCCATCTGGAACCCTGGTGCACTGAAGCTCCCGGAAGGGGCGGCACAGGTCTTCCTGGTTGCTGCCGCCGCAGAGAGCCCTTGGGCAGCACCCCGCGAGCAAACATGAGCCTCGGGACCACAGGTAAGACCAACTTGTCTGCTGCAAGAGAGCTGCCTGGTGAACTCAAGACACAGGCCCACAGGAACAGCTGAAGACCTGTAGAGAGGAAAAACTACACGCCCGAAAGCAGAACACTCTGTCCCCATAACTGACTGAAAGAGAGGAAAACAGGTCTACAGCACTCCTGACACACAGGCTTATAGGACAGTCTAGCCACTGTCAGAAATAGCAGAACAAAGTAACACTAGAGATAATCTGATGGCGAGAGGCAAGCACAGGAACCCAAGCAACAGAAACCAAGACTACATGCCATCATCGGAGCCCAATACTCCCACCAAAACAAACATGGAATATACAAACACACCAGAAAAGCAAGATCTAGTTTCAAAATCATATTTGATCATGATGCTGGAGGACTTCAAGAAAGACATGAACACACTTAGGGAAACACAGGAAAACATTAATAAACAAGTAGAAGCCTACAGAGAGGAATCGCAAAAATCCCTGAAAGAATTCCAGGAAAACACAATCAAACAGTTGAAGGAATTAAAAATGGAAATAGAAGCAATCAAGAAAGAACACATGGAAACAACTCTGGATATAGAAAACCAAAAGAAGAGACAAGGAGCTGTAGATACAAGCCTCACCAACAGAATTCAAGAGATGGAAGAGAGAATCTCAGGAGCAGAAGATTCCATAGAAATCATTGACTCAACTGTCAAAGATAATGTAAAGCGGAAAAAGCTACTGGTCCAAAACATACAGGAAATCCAGGACTCAATGAGAAGATCAAACCTAAGGATAATAGGTATAGAAGAGAGTGAAGACTCCCAGCTCAAAGGACCAGTAAATATCTTCAACAAAATCATAGAAGAAAACTTCCCTAACCTAAAAAAAGAGATACCCATAGGCATACAAGAAGCCTACAGAACTCCAAATAGATTGGACCAGAAAAGAAACACCTCCCGTCACATAATAGTCAAAACACCAAATGCACAAAATAAAGAAAGAATATTAAAAGGAGTAAGGGAAAAAGGTCAAGTAACATATAAAGGCAGACCTATCAGAATCACACCAGACTTCTCGCCAGAAACTATGAAGGCCAGAAGATCCTGGACTGATGTTATACAGACCCTAAGAGAACACAAATGCCAGCCCAGGTTACTGTATCCTGCAAAACTCTCAATTAACATAGATGGAGAAACCAAGATATTCCATGACAAAATCAAATTTACACAATATCTTTCTACAAATCCAGCACTACAAAGGATAATAAACAGTAAAGCCCAACATAAGGAGGCAAGCTATACCCTAGAAGAAGCAAGAAACTAATCGTCTTGGCAACAAAACAAAGAGAATGAAAGCACACAAACATAACCTCACATCCAAATATGAATATAACGGGAAGCAATAACCACTATTCCTTAATATCTCTCAACATCAATGGCCTCAACTCCCCAATAAAAAGAAATAGATTAACAAACTGGATACGCAACGAGGACCCTGCATTCTGCTGCCTACAGGAAACACACCTCAGAGACAAAGACAGACACTACCTCAGAGTGAAAGGCTGGAAAACAACTTTCCAAGCAAATGGTCAGAAGAAGCAAGCTGGAGTAGCCATTCTAATATCAAATAAAATCAATTTTCAACTAAAAGTCATCAAAAAAGATAAGGAAGGACACTTCATATTCATCAAAGGAAAAATCCACCAAGATGAACTCTCAATCCTAAATATCTATGCCCCAAATACAAGGGCACCTACATATGTAAAAGAAACCTTACTAAAGCTCAAAACACACATTGGACCTCACACAATAATAGTGGGAGATTTCAACACCCCACTCTCATCAATGGACAGATCATGGAAACAGAAATTAAACAGTGATGACGACAGACTAAGAGAAGTCATGAGCCAAATGGACTTAACGGATATTTATAGAACATTCTATCCTAAAGCAAAAGGATATACCTTCTTCTCAGCTCCTCATGGTACATTCTCCAAAATTGACCATATAATTGGTCAAAAAACGGGCCTCAACAGGTAGAGAAAGATAGAAATAATCCCATGCGTGCTATTGGACCACCACGGCCTAAAACTGGTCTTCAATAACAATCAAGGAAGAATGTCAACATATACGTGGAAATTGAACAATGCTCTACTCAATGATAACCTGGTCAAGGAAGAAATAAAGAAAGAAATTAAAAACTTTTTAGAATTTAATGAAAATGAAGGTACAACATACCCAAACTTATGGGACACAATGAAAGCTGTGCTAAGAGGAAAACTCATAGCGCTGAGTGCCTGCAGAAAGAAACAGGAAAGAGCATATGTCAGCAGCTTCACAGCACACCTAAAAGCTCTAGAACAAAAAGAAGCAAATACACCCAGGAGGAGTAGAAGGCAGGAAATAATCAAACTCAGAGCTGAAATCAACCAAGTAGAAACAAAAAGGACCATAGAAAGAATCAACAGAACCAAAAGTTGGTTCTTTGAGAAAATCAACAAGATAGATAAACCCTTAGCCAGACTAACGAGAGGACACAGAGAGTGCGTCCAAATTAACAAAATTAGAAATGAAAAGGGAGACATAACTACAGATTCAGAGGAAATTCAAAAAATCATCAGATCTTACTATAAAAACCTATATTCAACAAAATTTGAAAATCTTCAGGAAATGGACAATTTCCTAGACAGATACCAGGTATCGAAGTTAAATCAGGAACAGATAAACCAGTTAAACAACCCCATAACTGCTAAGGAAATAGAAGCAGTCATTAAAGGTCTTCCAACCAAAAAGAGCCCAGGTCCAGACGGGTTTAGTGCAGAATTCTATCAAACCTTCATAGAAGACCTCATACCAATATTATCCAAACTATTCCACAAAATTGAAACAGATGGAGCACTACCGAATTCCTTCTACGAAGCCACAATTACTCTTATACCTAAACCACACAAAGACACAACAAAGAAAGAGAACTTCAGACCAATTTCCCTTATGAATATCGACGCAAAAATACTCAATAAAATTCTGGCAAACCGAATTCAAGAGCACATCAAAACAATCATCCACCATGATCAAGTAGGCTTCATCCCAGGCATGCAGGGATGGTTTAATATACGGAAAACCATCAACGTGATCCATCATATAAACAAACTGAAAGAACAAAACCACATGATCATTTCATTAGATGCTGAGAAAGCATTTGACAAAATTCAACACCCCTTCATGATAAAAGTCCTGGAAAGAATAGGAATTCAAGGCCCATACCTGAACATGGTAAAAGCCATATACAGCAAACCAGTTGCTAACATTAAACTAAATGGAGAGAAACTTGAAGCAATCCCACTAAAATCAGGGACTAGACAAGGCTGCCCACTCTCTCCCTACTTATTCAATATAGTTCTTGAAGTTCTAGCCAGAGCAATCAGACAACAAAAGGATGTCAAGGGGATACAGATCGGAAAAGAAGAAGTCAAAATATCACTATTTGCAGATGATATGATAGTATATTTAAGTGATCCCAAAAGTTCCACCAGAGAACTACTAAAGCTGATAAACAACTTCAGCAAAGTGGCTGGGTATAAAATTAACTCAAATAAATCAGTTGCCTTCCTCTATACAAAAGAGAAACAAGCCGAGAAAGAAATTAGGGAAATGACACCCTTCATAATAGACCCAAATAATATAAAGTACCTCGGTGTGACTTTAACAAAGCAAGTAAAAGATCTGTACAATAAGAACTTCAAGACACTGAAGAAGGAAATTGAAGAAGACCTCAGAAGATGGAAAGATCTCCCATGCTCATGATTGGCCAGATTAATATAGTAAAAATGGCCATCTTACCAAAAGCAATCTACAGATTCAATGCAATCCCCATCAAAATACCAATCCAATTCTTCAAAGAGTTAGACAGAACAATTTGCAAATTCATCTGGAATAACAAAAAACCCAGGATAGCTAAAGCTATCCTCAACAATAAAAGGACTTCAGGGGGAATCACTATCCCTGAACTCAAGCAGTATTACAGAGCAATAGTGATAAAAACTGCATGGTATTGGTACAGAGACAGACAGATAGACCAATGGAATAGAATTGAAGACCCAGAAATGAACCCACACACATATGGTCATTTGATTTTTGACAAAGGAGCCAAAACCATCCAATGGAAAAAAGATAGCATTTTCAGCAAATGGTGCTGGTTCAACTGGAGGTCAACATGTAGAAGAATGCAGATCGATCCATGCTTATCACCCTGTACAAAGCTTAAGTCCAAGTGGATCAAGGACCTCCACATCAAAGCAGACACACTCAAACTAATAGAAGAAAAACTAGAGAAGCATCTGGAACACATGGGCACTGGAAAAAATTTCCTGAACAAAACACCAATGGCTTACGCTCTAAGATCAAGAATTGACAAATGGGATCTCATAAAACTGCAAAGCTTCTGTAAGGCAAAGGACACTGTGGTTAGGACAAAACGGCCACCAACAGATTGGGAAAAGATCTTTACCAATCCTACAACAGATAGAGGCCTTATATCCAAAATATACAAAGAACTCAAGAAGTTAGACCACAGGGAAACAAATAACCCTATTAAAAAATGGGGCTCAGAACTAAACAAAGAATTCACAGCTGAGGAATGCCGAATGGCGGAGAAACACCTAAAGAAATGTTCAACATCTTTAGTCATAAGGGAAATGCAAATCAAAACAACCCTGAGATTTCACCTCACACCAGTGAGAATGGCTAAGGTCAAAAACTCAGGGGACAACAGATGCTGGCGAGGATGTGGAGAAAGAGGAACACTCCTCCATTGTTGGTGGGATTGCAAACTGGTACAACCATTCTGGAAATCAGTCTGGAGGATCCTCAGAAAATTGGACATTGAACTGCCTGAGGATCCAGCTATACCTCTCTTGGGCATATACCCAAAAGATGCCCCAACATATAAAAGAGACACGTGCTCCACTATGTTCATCGCAGCCTTATTTATAATAGCCAGAAGCTGGAAAGAACCCAGATGCCCTTCAACAGAGGAGTGGATACAGAAAATGTGGTACATCTACACAATGGAATATTACTCAGCTATCAAAAACAACGACTTTATGAAATTCGTAGGCAAATGGCTGGAACTGGAAAATATCATCCTGAGTGAGCTAACCCAAACACAGAAAGACATACATGGTATGCACTCACTGATAAGTGGCTATTAGGCCAAATGCTTGAATTACCCTAAATGCCTAGAACAAATGAAACTCAAGACAGATGATCAAAATGTGAATGGTTCACTCCTTCTTTAAAAGGGGAACAGGAATACCCTTGGCAGGGAAGAGAGAGGCAAAGAATAAAACAGAGACTGAAGGAACACCCATTCAGAGTCTGCCCCACATGTGGCCCATGCATATACAGCCATCCAATTAGACAAGATGGATGAAGCAAAGAAGTGCAGACCGACAGGAGCCGGATGTAGATCGCTCCTGAGAGACACAGCCAGAATACAGCAAATACAGAGGCGAATACCAGCAGCAAACCACTGAACTGAGAATAGGTCCCCTATTGAAGGAATCAGAGAAAGAACTGGAAGAGCTTGAAGGGGCTCGAGACCCCATATGTACAACAATGCCAAGCAACCAGAGCTTCCAGGGACTAAGCCACTACCTAAAGACTATACATGGACTGACCCTGGACTCTGACCTCATAGGTAGCAATGAATATCCTAGTAAGAGCACCAGTGGAAGGGGAAGCCCTGGGTCCTGCTAAGACTGAACCCCCAGTGAACTAGACTGTTGGTGGGAGGGGGACAATGGGGGGAGGGTGGGGAGGGGAACACCGATAAGAAAGGGGAGGGGGGAGGGGGATGTTTGCCCGGAAACTGGGAAAGGGAATAACACTTGAAATGTATATAAGAAATACTCAAGTTAATAATAAAAAAAATAAGAATATATATATATGCGTATGAGAATTATGTATGTGTGTTTGTGAGTCTGCACATGTAGGTGGGGTGCGCATATACTTGTGTGAGCATGTATGTGAAGACAAGAGGGAAACCTGATGTATCATTCATCAGATCCTATCCTCCCTACTTTTTCAGAAAGAAAGAGTCAATCTCTCATCCACTTGGTCCTAGCAGACACCCTAATGAAAAAGACCCAGAGATAACCCATCTGTACTTAACAAGACTGGATGCTAACCACGTTTTCTTCTGAATTTGAGTTCTTAAAGCGCTCCACCAACCTAGCTACCTCCTCAAGAGCTACCAGCTCAATAATTTTTTTCTTAAAATGAAAATTGTCATTTTTGTCTTTTGTCAGTCACTTACTTGATGATTGGTTACATATGAAATGTGGCTCTCGGCTTCACTACGTTCATCTTAAATCGTCAAAGCTATGATTTCGTGTCATTGGCCATGACGAGGTAGTTTTCATACCTATGTTTTGATCATTTATTGTAGGTAGAAAAATAAGAAGTTAAATTCTAAGACATATACACTGTGTGGCTGCTTATTTTATCTGTATTAAATTGAATTATTCTAAAATTTCTGATGCAACAGATACTCCCCCAGAGCAGGGCAATAGGGTCATAGGTCAGAAGGTCGATGAAACCTGGATGATTTAGTTGTTTCCATCTAACACATTCCTTGAGAACTGTGAGTTGGAAACATCTTGAAAGCGATGTATTGTTATTATTTGGGCGGGGGGCTTTATGAGAACTGCAATTATTTTAGAGGACTTAGAGTAGCTTCCAAAGGGAAAGAGTGATTTATACCATAATCAATTACTCACCTACAGCTTTAAGATGGTTATTTATAAACTGCTTAATCTATTACTTTATTTAATGGTTACTTTTATTATGTATTCAATTAATGTTGTAATCAAAATATTGATTCTAAGGATGGTGGTTTTTTTATAAAATATGTCTGATCATAAAAGTGAGCATCAAAATTAGAAATATAAAAATGAATCTGAGACTTGTTTCACTTGTAACACTTGTGTGTGTAAGCCTCTCTGCTTCTGAGTTATGGACACAGGAGACAAATCAAATATCAGAAGCACATATCTCAGAACACTGTCACTTTTAGTGGCAATTACCATATCAAACATCCTTCCTTTCTGTACTCTTCAGGAAAATATTTTCTTTGAGAAGATTCTGGCAACCAAAGGAGTTGTGTAGGAAATTCAAACTTCAAACATCATTTTGTAAGGGTTTAAGCTTGGGAAAACTGAGACTCAGAGATGTAGCAAAGGGTCTCCAGGATCATTTGAAATGAATTTAGTCATGGTCCACACACATCCCATCAGGCTTGCATATACGCACACAGCCTAAGGGAACCTTTGGAGTGGGAGATCTAATGGCGGCTTATCATCCTGCTCGCTCGCTTACCTCAGAATGCAGTTTCATTCCTCACACACCAAGTTCCACCACATTCAAGTCTGTGATTTATAATTGTTTGGCTTACAAGGAACCTTGAGGGTTTGCATTGTCCCCACAACGTCTCCTGCATAGAATCATTTCGATTTCCTATTTCCACTGCTCAGTATTGACCCCTTAACTCTGCTCCTATGTATTCTGATGGCCATCTATTGATCTCTCTTACCAATCAATAATTGGTAGACTCATTGCCAATCCTCTGCTGTAAAACTCTCCCTTCCTATTGTTTGGCACAAATACCAAATGCTTGGCATCAAATTGAGAGCTCATTAACTAAGTTCTCAGCCTTCTCACTATACCTTTTACCTCATCTGCCCTGAATTCGGGCCACATTTATTTACCTATTTGCCACTCTTCATGTCTGCCTGATGTTTTTCCTAATATTGGGAACAGTTTTCTGCTTTATCTAAAATTTCATAAAGGAGCCATTCGGAATTTTTAAAAAGTTTATAAATGTCACTATTTGGAGTGAGATTGTTACACTGGTAATCATAACACATTTCACATATAATCCTTTACTAGTTAAGTTTATGTATACCTAACTCCATTTCTGTAATAGCAACACCTGAAAACAAGAGCAAGATGCTCATTCGCTTCTGTTTGAGCTGCAGTGTCTTCATTAACATGTGTGTCATTAGAAATACTTTGGTGAAGTTTTAAATAATTTATATTATTGATATGTTTACCCTGCTAGAATGCTGTATATTATATTTTCAATTAATGATTCAAGACACTGTTTGTTGATATTATAATGCTGACTTAAAAGTTCTTAAAGTCATTAAAGATTACCAAGTTATTTGTCCCCAAGGCAAGGAGATATAAAGTGTAAAGATCTGAACAAAAGAGTTCTGTATCCTAGAGATGGTTCATGCCTAAAGCTTCATTTTAATCGCTTGCCTGGGGGAGGCCTGAAGATGTTGCTGTCCTTCTACAGAATGAGCAAGTTTCAAGGTCCAGGAATTTCAGCTCTAACACTTCCTTGCTGGATGTCCCATGTACTAAGGCATTGCCTGGAAAGAATTAGATTGTTTCTCTCAAAGAAATAGAAAACAACTTTAAGTTCAGACAAGAAAATTTTGGAATTATGTCTATGATAACCTCCTATGTCATGGAGATGCATGTTGTATTTCCAGAGAGGGAAAAATATGAAACTAAAGGCTAGTGTTCTCAAGAGTAAGAGACAATCAAGCCATTGTGAGGCCCATGCCCTTGTGTCGCCTTCCTGGACACAGAGCTGAGTGGAACTTCCTTCAAACACCCTGCACCACACTCCTCCTATTATTGCTTTCTCCTTAATGCCAAAGGAAATTGTTTCACTTCTGTTTGTTAGATGGAAGGTCAGAGGGCATTAGGCCAAGAGCGCCCTCAAGGAATGCAAAATATATCAAGGGTAAAAGTCTCATGCCAGCTAGGAGAACAGGGATTTGATTTCCTGTGGGGACTTCTGGTTACATTCCCTGCCCTCTCCGAAGTTATGATTTTTCCTGGTTTCAGTATTAGCTCTTGTTCATTTTCTTTTCACTTTTCTTTCCTGTCCTCTTTCCAAGTACCCTTGTTTTTTTGTTTTCTGAGTGAGTGTCTCTTTCACCCTTCAGACTTAATTGATGTATTGATTTCATCTATGCTATCAAAGCAAATAAGTGTATATATATATATATATATATATATATATATGAAGGAAGGAAATAAAGGAAGAAAGAAAGAGAGAGCAAGAATAAATAAAACCAATAATGCCTTTGCATTTAAGATCTCCTTTTAGATATTTTTTCATGAACAAAAATATCATTCCAGGCAATATTTGAGGTTTACTTGGGACTTATTCACAGAGCACAGAATGGGAGTCCACCTGCCTCTTCCTCTACTTCCTGTTCACCTCATGCTTGGCTGACACGGGAAAAGTTACCTCAGAACAACACGTTGTGAGGTTGAGCTCAAGCATGGCTTCTCTGCTTCCTCAAAAATAATAATAAAATAATAAAAATAGTAAAATGTGTCCTGTTTGAAGGATGACAAGTTCAGAAGTCTAGAACTTCTTTTTTCTTTTACTTGTTCTACCAATGCTCAGTGACTTGAGTTAATACACTGATGTCTAAACCTCAGTTACTTTGTTTGTCAAAGGCAGATAATTTCTGACCTTTTGTCCCTTAGGATTAATGGAACGATCAATTGAGAATGTCAAAGAAATACATGGAAAAATCCATGAAACATTAAGTATATGATAAAGGGATTTTTTTTATGAGACATAACTAGTGAATTATAAGATTACATACTACTCTTTGAGTCCTGGAGTCATTTCTTATGAGTTGGGATAAAGGTAGCGATACTGAATGTGTATCCCTATCTCCACAATACCTCATTTAGCTTCAGAAAGCCCTTCTAGAAGGTTGTCAAGGCCATTTTGTTTGGGTTTGTTGTCGTTGCTTTGTAGTTGTTGTTTTTAATCAAGTTGAACATAGGTGAGGGTTATCAGGAAAGAGACAACTTGAATTTATAAAATGCCTCCATCAAATTGGCCTTTAGGTAAGACTGGGAGCCTTTTCATGATGGACGATGAATAGGGGAGGTCAAATCTACCCACGACCCTAGGAGGGATAAGAATGCAGGCTGAGAAAGCCATTAGACCCAGCCAGTAAGCATCATTCTTTCATGGCCTCATCTTCTCTCCCTGCCTAGCTTTGGCTCTACCTTCCATTCATAATAGACTATCAGCTGTGAAATGAAATTAACCCTTCTGTACCCACATTGTTCTTCTTATGGTATTTTCCACGGTCATAGAAACTTAACTAGGACAACAAGTTCTACAAATGCCTGACTGCAGCCATAAAACTGGACTTATTTTGAATTGTTAATGTTTTCATTTAATTTTAGACTCAGCAATATTCTGGAAAATTCATCCATCATCACATTGCTGCCTCTGTCTTCTAGGACCCAGCAGCACTCATGATATTTTAGGTCTATGTCCTAGGGACACCTTGATTCTTTGAAGCTCATAGAGCATACAGATCAGCAGCATGATTAATAGTTCCTTGAGTTAGCCCATTTTCACTTAGGAAAATATAAGGAAACACTTGAAGATTCAAAGTTTGCCTTACACTTGTGGCATAAAGAAGCTGCATATCTGTAGGAAGACTGATGTTCAGTAGGCTAATTTTGGTGTCAAGAATTCCCTGCCATGTGCTCAGTAAATGTTAGCAAAGGAAACCTTTGAAGTGACGTCAGATTTCTGAGTTGAACTAAAGGATAGGTCATACCACAGCCACCAACACCAGCATCATCATCACCCTGAAGCCGAGAACTTAAGAAGATGGCGCGCTCACTCCCAGACCTTCGTAGCATTCAACAGTAAAATGAAGGCTTCGAGCTTTTGTTTGTTTGGGCTTTGTGTTGCTTTGTGTGTTTGGCAGTAATTTTGATGAACCAGGGTTTTAAGTGTTAAAGCTGGAATTTAGAGCTCATACTCTTCCCATACTATGAGTTTCACTCTTGAGTGATCAATGAACGAGGCTGACAAAGTCTATGCTGTGTGCTCCAACTGTTTGCCCTCGGTCTACAGTGGAATTTCTGCCTCGCTGGTTGGTTCAGAGATATTCTGGAACCCTATTGCCTTTCCACTTAACATCATATTTCATGTTGAATGTAGCTATTTTGAAATGTTTCCTAACATGTAGCTTTCAATTATTTCTCAACTTCATGGCTATCTCCAGGTAATTCTGGGCTTTAAATAAATAAAATTTTGGTTTATTTTCTTGTTATTGCTTGTTTGTCTCTATTACGGCCAGAACAGTAAATCTTCTCAATTCTAATTCAGCAATATTGTCTTTTCTCTATGTCACAATGACTGACTACTCTATTTCAGAAGAATTCCTCTCTGGGGTCTTTGCCCACAAGCTGAATCCCCTCTAATCTGACCTTCACAATGATTTGAGGGAGTTTCTTGAAAACACAAATTGGATCATATCTTTTCCTTCTTCAGCACCAACCCCACCCATACCATCCCCCACATCCTCTTGCTCTCTTTTGAAAGAGATCTCTGAATGGCTTTTAAATACTGTGCTCAGAATACCTGCCTCAACCCCAGCCTCACTTTCCCTACTTAATCTTACCTCATACACGACCCAGAAAACCTCTCTCACACAGACTGCCTAATCACTTTGGCACTTGAGCCAGGAAAACAACAGTAGCTCTTCTTGTACTGTGAAACTTGAGGTCCAAACCTCACAGTCTCTGAAGCGTCTTCCGTTTTTTTTATTTATTTATTTATTTATTTATTTATTTATTTATTTATTATTTACTTTTGTGATAAGCATTCTTCGTCTCCTACAAACACCTGTCATTTCTTTGACTACAACCTCTGCTAAAATTTGGGGTGCACACATTACTCTTTGCTCATGTGTAAGAAGTTGACTGACAAGACTGAATATCAGCCATAGACTCTATCATCTAATGCTGGTTCCAAGCTAATCACTCTGAGTTGGAACCTAACTGTGTGATTCACCCTTTCTTTTCCTATAAGTAAATTGATTTGCCTTTCCAGCTCTATAAATATGAAATATTGTTTTCCCTTTGGGGGATAAAGGATTATCTGCATAATTTTATCTGCATGTTAGGCTTCTTGCAATAGAATTAAAGAACACCTGAACCCTGGTTCCTAATCCAAACATTGACTTGCAAGTAAGTGTTAGCTGTTACAAGAAAGAGGAACACTTTCAGCAAAATAACCAAAAAGGTCCCAGGACCTCTAAGGAGACTTTTGTGACAGAACAGGGTGTGCCTCTGAATCATAAAGAATAAACAGATTTAGTTTGCATGAGGTCATACTGTGGACTTAGGAAGAATAGAGATTTAGGATGTGAGCAGGAGTGCTCAGATGTAAATTAGCAGAATGGAGCAGGAGGGGCAGAGTCTGATGTCAGAAAATGACAGCATCTCGATGTATGTGTCACCTGCCCTATTCACTTCGGATTCCAGTGTTACTGCCTTGGCTTCAAGGGGTGTCTATCCGTTATGCTTGCTAACCTACACTAGCTAGACCCATTTGTATTTGAACAATATCTTTTTAAAGAGTATGAATGTTTTTATTCTTTTAAACCCCCGTTTTTGTCTAATTTGTGATGTTAATTAGAAAAGGGTACTAATTAATTTTTTGTTGTTTCATCTGTTTACATTTCAAATGTTGTCCCCTTCCTTTTTTCCCTATAGAGTTGAATATGTAGAGCTGAGTCTTTCTTCTGCCAGTCGAGACTATTCTAGTTTAGGAAATGTAGTGGTTTAAACAAGAAATGTTTGCTTAGGGCTAACCTATTCCAACCCTGTTTACCAACTTGGCAGTGCTATTTGGTGGGTTATAGAACTTTGATGAGGAGACTTGCTGGACAAAATGTGCCACTGGAAGTGGGCTTTGAGGGTTTGTAAACTCATCCTACTTCCTGATCTCTCTATCTCTGTCTCTCTGTCTCTCCATCTCTCTCTCTCTCTGGTACCTATCTGTTTCTCTTAATCTCTGTCTCTCTCACTTTGTCTTTGTTTCTCTGTCTCTCTTTATGTTTCTCTTTCTGTTCTCTTTGAATTCTCTCTCTCTCTCTCTCTCTCTCTCTCTCTCTCTCTCTCTCTCTGGTACCTATCTGTTTCTCTTTGTCTCTGTCTCTCTCACTTTGTCTCTGTTTCTTTGTCTCTCTTTCTGTCTCTCTTTCTATCCCTCTCTGGATTGTCTCTCTGTCTCTAGATATGTCTCTCTTTATCTGTCTCTGTCTCTCTGTCCTTCTGTCCTTTTGTCTCTGCCCCCTTCTTCCCCAACCATGCTTCCTCTGTGAATAAATTATAATAATCAGTCCTCCTTCTTTTACCCCAATTCCTGTCTGCTGCTGATATGTCTTCCTCGTGTAGACAAATTGTGTTCCTCTGTAGTCTTAAGCTAAATTATAGCCCAGATTTTATAACCCTTTCTTCCATAAGTACTGTTCGATCATGGGTTTTTATCAGAGCCATTAAAAAGTAACTAATACTGGTGATCAGAATCATGTATGTGCTAATGTCTCTATTGTTCTTTCAGTTGTGTCTATGATTACATACTTTACATATAATATAAAAGATAAATAAACACACACACACACACACACGGAGGGGAGCATATCAGGTCTCCTTCATTTCTGGAGTATGTTGAGCTTACTTATGTTGAGTAAAGTATTGAACATTCCAATGCTTCAGAATTCTCATCACTAAAATAAAGAATGACATATGGAAAGCACAAGAAGCTACAATATGATCAAATAATGAAAGTAACCTAAACTCTTTTGTGCACTGTCCATCACAGACTCAGTGTCTGAAAGTGCTTTGTTAATAATATTTCAGGTTTTGACACCAATTTAGTTGAAGATGCCTAGCATTAAGCACTTAAGCAGGAAACCCTGTCATCTAAGTTACTATGGATGGGCCTGGAATGCATTAGTTTAAGTGAAATAAGCCAGTCTCAGCAGGTCAAGTAATACAGGATTCTATATATGTTCACAGACACAGAGTAGTGTGAGACATTTGGGGAGTTTCAAGATGGTTTGGGAAGAGTTGAAAGTTGGTTTCAAAGGATTTAAGTTCCAATTGTTAAAGCTAATGAAATTCTAAGAGATCGTTGCAAAGTATTATGGCTACCACCATGAACTCTTCAAAATAATTAGGATAGTAGCCTTCATGTTACATTGTTTTCTACTAAAGAATAATAGAGAAGAATAAAGAGAAATTTGAATGCAAAGAACCTTGAGAGTATATGCTCAGCGCCCTGAGAGTACGCGCTCAGCGCCCTGAGAGTATATGCTCAGCGCCTGAGAGTACGCGCTCAGCGCCCTGAGAGTACGCGCTCAGCGCCCTGCGAGTACGCGCTCAGCGCCCTGAGAGTACGCGCTCAGCGCCCTGAGAGTACGCGCTCAGCGCCCTGCGAGTACGCGCTCAGCGCCCTGAGAGTACGCGCTCAGCGCCCTGAGAGTACGCGCTCAGCGCCCTGAGAGTACATGCTCAGCGCCTGAGAGTACGCGCTCAGCGCCCTGAGAGTACGCGCTCAGCGCCCTGAGAGTATATGCTCAGCGCCTGAGAGTACGCGCTCAGCGCCCTGAGAGTATATGCTCAGCGCCTGAGAGTACGCGCTCAGCGCCCTGAGAGTATATGCTCAGCGCCTGAGAGTACGCGCTCAGCGCCCTGAGAGTACGCGCTCAGCGCCCTGAGAGTATATGCTCAGCGCCTGAGAGTACGCGCTCAGCGCCCTGAGAGTACGCGCTCAGCGCCCTGAGAGTATATGCTCAGCGCCTGAGAGTACGCGCTCAGTGCCCTGAGAGTACGCGCTCAGCGCCCTGAGAGTACATGCTAAGTATCTTGATTGCGCTGATGGTGTCTAGTTATATGCACATTTTGACAATTATCAGAGTGAATGAATTAAGTGTAAACAGTATATCAATTTACACCCAATTAAGCTGGATTTCACAGGACACAGAGATTCTAGCCATTACGGTCAAAGTGAGAAACTCCAATAGATATTATAATCCAGACTTTATAAAATTTATATGTGAGCAGAGGAAACACCTCTTCAAATTCCATGAAGCACTCTAGATTTTGAATTATGATCGGGTCCATTTTTGTATACAATTTATTATTTGTATTACTGACAGTGTCCAAGATATAACACAGGTAAAAGAAATAGAAGGAAAAACAACTGAAACCCATTTTTTTATGCTGTAAGCTGCAAATCACAGGTAATTATAATGCACTAAAAGAATATTAATCAACAGAGCAAACAATGGATAAACTTCACATGAATCAAACAGTACAGAGATAATAAAACCACTTGACTTTGCTAGCTATTAAAAAAATAGGGAGTGGAAACGCAGAAGTCTCCCCTCAGGAATGGTTAAGATTTAAAGGTTTTCCCTGTGTGCAATGTAACGTTAGTCTGGTAGTTCTTCTAGCTGCTGTCCAATGGCCTCGTCTCTCAGGGCACAAATGCATGATGGATTTTCGTTCATGACAAAAGAAGAAATCAGTATGAATACTTAGGTCAGTTCTGTGAGCCCAAGTTCAAGCAACAAGTTCACTGAAGTTCAGACTACAGCTGCAAGTGCTGTTCACAGGATCTCTTGGGGCTCAACGAAACAAGATGCCAGCACAAGCAAGAGGTGGAACTTAGAGAAACAGGAAGCCAGCACGAGCAAGAGGTGGAGATACAGAAATGGGAAGTCACCGGGAGCAAGAGGTGGAGCTTAGAGAAACAGGAAGTCAGCGGGAGCAAGAGGTGGAGCTTAGAGAAACAGGAAGCCAGCATAAGCAAGAGGTTGAGCATTTCCTTTTCTCTTCAGGAAGATTTTCTTTCTTCCAAAGGTCCAAGCAAACCTTTCCTTTTTCCCAGAGGAAGCACGACCTTCCTTTTCAAAGTTGTTAGTTGATGATAGCCACGCTGATCCAAGGTTTTCTCAGAGGCCCAGATGGAAGGCAAAGGGAACCCAGTTCTGTGACCTTGACCAGGGGCAGACTTGGCAGAGCTCTGTGTGGGACTGGTGCCAAGGCCTTGAACGAGTTAAGGTTTCAGTTCCTGGGAACTCGGCTTTTCCTCCTGAAAAGAATAGAGATATCAGTCTTAAGGCCTTTATGTGTTCCTTCACTGATACTCTTGAGATATTCAATGTTTTCCTTATGCTACACTGTTTAATTAGCTTCCTGCTGACTTCCTTCAATTTCTCCTCGAAAAACCTGTACATAAAATACTGTATTTCCATTTCCCCTTATTCTTGTCCCTGTCATTGAAAATAAGTTTTCTTTTTTAAAACACACAATACATGCCAATGGCCTTCCCCTCTCCCTCTAATCCTCCAAGTTCCTCCCTAGCCTCCTGCATCCAGATCCACAAGCTTTCTGCTTCTCATTAGAAAATAAGCAAGCTACTAAGGCATAAGAATCAAATAAAATACAAGAAGATAAAGCAAAAACTAGCGCATTATAATAGGACAAAACAAACAAATAGGAAAGGAGCCCAAGAAAAGGCAGCAGAAACTCTAAGCTGGAAGCCATAATACATATACATAGGACCTATAGGGCAATATGAGAGGAAAATAATATAAATAAAAACAGTATAAGATAAAAAACTTAACAATAAGATTTTTTAATAACAGTGTTGATATATATATATATATATATATATATATATATATATATATATATATGGACAGTATCCTTTCTGCATTTCCCTTTTATTTCTAAATAGTTCAACTTTTGTAGTTGATTATTTTTTTAATCGGATACTTTAAAAATGGCCCTAGCATGATGTTATGAGACAAGGAACCACTGAGATGGCTCTGGGTTAGTGTTCTGGCTTTTGTTGGTCAGCTGGACCTGCAGTGTACCAGTAAGAGTAGCTGTTTCCCCAGTGAGGCTCCATCGAGAACACTGAATTTTCTTTCACAGGTGGTTTTTCATTGGAAATAGTTTCTGGGTTAGAGATGAGAGTCTATGCCTACTCCTTTCAGTTTGAAGACCCCATCTAGTGCACACCCTGTGCATGCTACCTCAGTCTCTGTGTGTTCAGATGTACATCAGTCATGGAGATTTACAGATTTGTAGGTCATATATGTATGACCTACAAATCTGTAAATATATATATATATATATATATATATATATATATATATATATATATTGATGTCCTCTATTCCCTCTTGATTTTAAAATCCACCTCTTCTGCAGAATTCCCTGAGCCCTACGGGGATTTTTATGGAGACATTACATTTGGGAACGAGGGTCCCAGAGTCTCTCTCTGTCTGCATATTGTCCAGCTGTGGGTCTCTATTTGTTCCCATCTGCTAGAAGAGAAGGCACCTCTAATGATAGCCAAGCAAGGGTGACCTGTGGACATAGCAGAATGTCCTTAGGAGTATTTATTGAGAGATTTTCTGATGAGTAGTATTGTTTACCCCAGATCTCTGGGCTATCTAGTCTCTAGTTCTTGGTCACCCAAGCAGTAAGGGGTATGTGTTGTATCTCATGGAGAAAAGAAAACCTTGGACTATGAAATACTCTTCCGAGGAAGAACACAATCATTAAAATATAAAAATAATATTTTCTTCTTTGTAACATTAGTTGGAACCAAGTGTCTAATGATGATGATAAATAGAACTGATTTAAAATGGTTACGTTTCTTCGGAAAGACACACTGTCACATACAAGCCAATATAAACCCTATTTGTCTTTCTGGGTCTGGGTACCTCACTCTGAATGATTTTTTTTCTAGTGTCATTAATTTACCTGAAAATTTCATAATTTCATTTAGAAAACAGCTGAGTAATACTCCATGTTTAAATGTGCCACATTTTCTTTATCTTGTATCCCATTATTTTTGTCCTTAGCTGTTACTCCATTTGTTCTATTTGCCCACATTTCCTCCCTCCTTCTGTTAAGGGACAGCTAGGTTGATTCTAATCTCTGGCTACTATGAATAGAGCATCAATGATCACAGCATCTTCCATGGCAGGAAGGAAGTATCCCGTGAGTATGGCTACAAGACTGGGATAGTCGGATCTTGAGGTAGATAGATTCACATCTTCCTGGTTGACTGTGAGTTTGCACTGCCTCCAGGCACGAATGAGTGGTCCCCTTACTCCACCTTCTCAGCTGTATGAGCTTTGTTTTATTGATTTTAGCCATTCTGACAGGTGTAAGTGAAATCTCAAAGTAGTTTTGATTTGCATTTCCCGGATGACTAAGAACGTTGAACATTTCCATGAGTATTTCTCAGCCATTTGAGTTTACTATTCTGAGAATTTTCACTAAGGGTTATAAGACTTAAGAACTTTGAGGTGGGTGGGTGGCCCGATCACTCAACCAGGGACCATACCTATCTACTGGTGATGGTCTCAACAGGTTCTTTCTCGTCCTTCTATGCACATTTCAGTTAAAGTCATCCCCATTGGTTCCTGGGAGCCTCATGTTTCACTAGTTCTGGGATCCTCCTATGGCCATCCCCAGTTCTTCATCCCATCTGCTACATATTTTTCTTGATTTTTTGATCCCCTGTACCTTTCTAACATCTCCTCCAGTTTCTGATATTGCCACCCTTATTTCCTCCCCATCTTTTCTCCTTCCCTGGTGGTCCTCCTGTCCCTCTACCTCCCACAATTGTCCTGTTCCCCCTCATTGCAGGACTGAAGCATACACACCCTGGTCTTCCTTCCTTCTGTGCTCTATATGGTCTGTGGGTATATTGTGGGCATTGTGAGCTTTTGGGCTGGTATCCACTTATCAGTGTGTGCATACCATCTGTGTTCTTTTGTGTCTGGGTATCCTCACTCAGAATGATATTTTCTAGTTCCATCCATTTGCCTGTGAATTTCATGGAGTCATTGTTTTTGATAGCTGAGTAGTATTCCATTGTGTAGATGTACCACATTTTCTGTATCCATTCTTCTCTTGAGAGACATCTGGGTTGTTTCCAGCTTCAGGCTATTATAAATAAGGCTACTGTGAACATAGTGGAACATGTGTCTTTGTTGTATGTTGGAGCATCTTTTGGGTATATGCCTAGGAGTGGTATAGGTGGGTCCTAGGTAGTACTATTTCCAGTTTTCTCAGGAACCACCAGACTGATTTCCAGAGTGATTGTACCAGCTTGCAGTCCCACCAGCAATGGAGGAGTGTTCCTCTTTCTCTACATCCTTGTCAGCATATGCTATCACCTGAATTTTTGATCTTAGCCATTCTGACTGATGTGAGTTGGTATCTCAGGGTTGTTTTGATTTCCACTTTCCTGATGACTAAGGATGTTGAACATTTCTTTAAGTGCTTCTCAGCGATTTGAGATTCCTCAGTTGAGAATTCTCTATTTAGTTCTGTACTCCACTTTTTAATAGAGTGATTTGGTTCTCTGGAGTCTACCTTCTTGAGTTCTCTGTATATTTTGGATATTACCCTTCTATCAGATGTAGGGTTGGTAAATATCTTTTTCCAATCTGTTGGTTGCCATCTTGTCCTATTGACAGTGTCCTTCACCTTACAGAAGCTTTTCAATTTTATGAGTTCCCATTTGTCAATTCTTGATCTTAGAGCATAAGCCATTAGTGTCCTATTCAGGAAATTTTCCTTGTGCCAATGTGTCCCAGGTTCTTTTCCACTTTCTTTTCTAATAGATTCATTCTATCTGGTTTTATGTGGAGGTCCTTGATCCACTTGGACTTGAGCTTTCTACAAGGAGTTAAGCATGGATCAATTTGCATTCTTCTACATTCAGACTCCCAGCTGAACCAGCATCATTTGTTGAAAATGCTGTCTTTTTCCACTGGATGGTTTTAGCATCTTTGTCAAAGATCAAGTGACCATAGATGTATGGGTTCATTTCTGGGTCTTCTCTTCTAGTCCATTGAGTCCTAGGAGACTTGATAACCCGGAGAAGGGGGATACTGGAGCAGTTGGGCGAGGAGAGTGTGGGTAGGTGAGGGAGCACTCTCATGCAGGCAAAGGAAAGGGGGAAGGCAGATATGGGATAGGGAGTTGGTGGAAGGATAACTGGGAAGTGGGATATCATGGGATGGGAGGGTTGGAGGAGGGGGTAGCCTAGCTGCAAAGTGGGATATCATTTGAGATGTAAATGAATAGAATGATTAACAATGAAAAGTGTGGAAAAGACTATTTAAACCAATTGTTTGATCTTGATTTAACCGTGGTAAGTGGTATATATCAAGAAAAGTTTCTAATTCTTTTTGTTTGTTACAGTTTGGTGGAGTACAGGTTTTTAAAATATATCCTTATAATTTCCTCATTGTCTGTTGTTATTTCTCTCTTCTCATTTCTAATTTTGGTAATTTGGATATTCTGTCTTTGCCCTTAAGTTAATTTGGCTAAGGATTTGTCAATCTTATAGATTTGTTTTTAAAAAATCAGCTCCTTCATTTACTGATTTTTTGTTCTGCTTTTTCATTTGTTCCTTTCTATCTTAGTGTTTGTAGCCCTGAGTTTGATTGTTGCTAGCTGGTCTAGTCCTTTTGTGTGTGGTTTTGTCTTTTTGTCTCAGGTGTGATATTAAATATGGGTTTCGTCATTTCTAAGTTTCTGTATTCATATATGCTTTTCTCACTAAGAAACATACTTAATTTTTATACAAAATACTTACACTAAATTTTATCCTATGGCTTAAACCTCAGTTTCTAAAGTTAGAGCTGCCAACATTGACCAGCAAGTACACACTCTCACTTAAGATGGGTATGAGGAACATATAAATTACGCAGATCAATTCCTAACTAGCTTACTGGATCCACTGACACTCCTTCTTTTCTGCATGAGGTCGAAGTGGAGTTTTTTTCTAAGACACAAATCTAACCAGCTACTTACACTGCTTCAGTGAGCTCACTGTTCTTTACACTGCCCTTCCTTTCTGCTAACACTATGGCTGCTACAGTCACTTTGTCCATTCTGTGGGTCAACAACCATCACTACATAGCAGCTTAGGGATGCACTCTGCTTTCTGGAAACCCCTCTCACAACTCTGTCTATGTAATGCTTTTTTAGCCTTTGAATTCAATCTCAAGTGTCTCTGTTGTCCCTTTCTCCTGAGCTCTAGTCAGACATGGCTCTCAGCTCAGCATCCCATGGCACCATTAACAGTCGCTGTCGATAGGCTTGAGAGCATGGTCCTCCAAAGAATACACACCTCAGCACGCTGAATACATAAGCTGAAGGAATTTGAGAAATGGAAGGAGAGATTCTTAATATGCCGCCCTCCCCCTGTAGCAGGCAGAAGATTCTCAATTGAGAAGTGGTTTTTTTCCCCCTTTCCCTTATAACCTGTACCAAACAGCTTCCTCTTCTCTAAAGAAATAGAAGACACTGGCAGGAAGCTGCATACCAAGACTGCTTTACTGAGAACAGGACCCCTGTTGAAGGAATCAGAGAAAGAACTGGAAGAGCTTGAAGGGGCTCGAGACCCCATATGAACAACAATGCCAAGCAACCAGAGCTTCCAGGGACTAAGCCACTACCTAAAGACTATACATGGACTGACCCTGGACTCTGACCTCATAGGTAGCAAGAATATCCTAGTAAGAGCACCAGTGGAAGGGGAAGCCCTGGGTCCTGCTAAGACTGAACCCCCAGTGAACTATCACCTGTCTATCACTCTCTGCAGACCTCACACTGTCCTTCATGGTTTCCTGTGATGCCTCTCTTTCCATTGAATACAGAATGAAAATGTTTCCTTAAGCTGTGTGCTTACTGAGACTGCCCTGCAATGTAAAGCACCCAGCATTTGTCTTTTGTTGTAGTGGTCTAGTCTGAGAAATTAGAAGGGTAGAAAAATGGTCTTTTCCTTTCTTCCATACATACATTCATTACTCACATTGTTTTATACTCATTCATGCTGGTATTTCAATATCCATCCATTTTAGAATCACATGACTCTTCTTTCCCTTTTCAGACATTTTAGGTCAATGGCTAACAATCAAGACTATCAGCTAAGCACAAATATGGTTAAAATTAGATATTCTATTCAGAAGCAAAATGCAGCTTATTTATTCATCAGTACTATTTCAGGTTCTTCCGGTTACTCTGATGAAAATAATCTTTCACTTCCCTAATTAACATAATACTGATTTCACAATAAGTTATTTAAATATTTACTAGTACTAACATTTATATAATGTATGTACAAAGTCCATACAATTTCTATATGACTTCTGTATATTACATGTATTTGTCCTTATTTATATGTGTATATATGTATTATATATATATTTATATGTATTATATATAAGTAGATTTTAAAATGTTTGTCTATTCCTAAATAATACTTAATCATTTCCACATTTTTTAAGAATATGATTACCATAACATATAAGACAACTTGCAATTTTATTATCTTCAGATGACTATGATTTTTTGTGAATTGAGGCAGAGAATTATTTTCTCAATTCCTAGTTCTAGACGTCCAAAATCAAGGTGTCTGCATGTTTGGCTTCTCCTGAGCCTATGTTCTCTATAACCTGACCATGGAGTGAAAATTTCCAACTTCCATTTTCAGGGTAGCTAATTGATAATCTCTGTCTCTCTGTATCTGTCTCGTTCTCTCTGTCTCTCTCTGTCTCGTTCTCTCTGTCTCTCTCTCGCTCTGTGTCTCTTGCTGTCTCTCTCTGTGTCTGTGTCTCTCTGTGTCTCTCTTTGCCTCTCTCTGTTTCTCTCTGTCTCTGTCTCTCTCTTTCCCTCCCTTCTTCCCTGGCTTGTGGATCACTACCTTCTTCCTGTGTCCCCACCTACCCTCTTGTTTGTGCACTTCTCTTCACATAAGGCCAATGGTCATGACAGATGAGTTACGAGCCCTAATAAATGCACTATACAGCAAGATATGCTTTAAAGTATTGGTGTTTTAACATGGGAAACTACAGGTGACTAAAGTTCAAATATTAATAAAATACAAAATGTTCTCATAGAATGCCACTACAAACTTGGGAAGAAAACCTACTGTCACGAGTCTGTTGTCAGTCACAGTGAGTTTATGTGATTGTGCCCTTCAGTGTTTCGAAGGCACACCAGGATTGTGTGTGTGTGTGTGTGTGTGTGTGTGTGTGTGTGTGTGTGCGCGTGTGTAATCATAATGACAAACTTCCTTCATTATTATTATACCCGACTTTCTGTTTATTTATTTAGGAAACCCCAAAGATCGATGTTGTAAATAATTATTACTGTTCCTGTGTGCCTATGAACCCCTAGGGCCACACAAACAGCATGTGTGTCATTTTTCCTCCTGCTTCTGTCACCCTCATCTGACCCTCGGAGCTCTGCCATCCTCCTGGGTATGTGGTCTAGAGGCTGACAAGGTAACAGATGCCAGGGTTGAGTTTCATGTTGTGCTAGCCATTCGTCTTCTGGGGAAAAATGTTTTTTATTTGAAATTAAAGGCCCATTTTTATGTGAAGATATCATAGTGTTTTTGTATTTTAAAAAATTAAGCGTATTTCCTTATTAACTGCCATTTTTAAATCTCTTGATAGCAAGACTGAACATCACATCAAAATTTAATGGTGATTTATTTACTTAATGGAATATTACTGTTTAGAATAACAGATTTCTATCCCTGCACTCATATTTTATATTCTCTTAGTGTTTTCCCAGTTGAATTTCCAATCCTTACACCTAGACACTGTAACCTTAATCATGTTCATTTTGTTCTGTGCTCTGAATACAAATGGCTTATTTTGCAACGCATGCTTATAAATAATCTTATCTCTTTCCTCTTTCCAAGCAACTCTCTCATTTTTGTAAATCCACCATCCACTTGTAACACTAATTCAGATTCTATTTGTCTATTAACATCTATGCACATATTCCTTCTGTTTTGCCTCTGTAACATTCACTTCTACACCTTTGAGCAAGGAAGGGTCCCAAAAGCTAGAGACTATAATTTCCATATAGTAAATTGACAGTCGTGTATCTCTATTCCAGTCCCTTAAAATGGCACTCCCCTTTGCGCAGGAAAAAATACTAGTCCATTTCTCTAAATAGCATAACTCAAATGTACACTGAAAATCCAGCAGGGATGGCCTTACCTCTTACTCCTGGTCCCTGTGGTCTACAGCATCAGCTTTCAGAAATGGAAATGATTTTCATTCCTGTTTCCGCTCTTATTCTTGGGGCAGAGCTTCCCTGGAAGTTGTAGACACTGCATCATTTCCTAACTGCCTCCTATCACATTGTTTATGCTGAGAAATGTTGAGTGAAATCCAAAGGCAACATCAATTTTGAGATGCACTCCTAGTGAGAGAATTTTGGGGGGATGTTGTGGATATCTATCAGTATTTGAGAACTTCTTGTTTAGCGCCAAGTTTAGTGTTGGGGTTCCCAAGCGTTCAATACACCAAGAAATTTAGGATAAATAAAAAGCCAGTGTGCTTCAACGTGAGAACTGTAAATTTTAAAATGTGTTTAAGATGTGAAAAAAGACATGAGTCTAATGACTGGTCACACCCCGTCATCTACAACACATGGTTTTCCATCAAACCATAGCATGCTGTCCACAGTCTTGAGAATCAATTTTCATGTCAGAAGAGTACACCTCCATGGTGCCTTCAGCCTACAGCTTAACCTTTCTCTTCAGAATCTTGTGGTTTCTGCATAAAGTGATGTAAGCTTCTCCCCTAATGCATGCCCTCAGATTTAAAGGTGAAAACTTAGACCTGATGGCTGTGTGATTTGAAGTAAATTATTCAACCTTTGGGTCCTTGAGTTTTGTGAGGCTTGTATGATCATATAAAAGGACAAGGGATTTGGTATAGATGAGAAATGCATGTGACATTGTCAAGAAAATTGTCCAGCTCTGACAGCTCTTTGGGATACATTATTCAGGAAGGATTTTATGGATGGCAAAACAGGATTCCTAGATTGCCTTTCTGGTTTAAATTCACTGAGGTGTCTACAATTCTCTTCCTATTGTAATTGTGGTGGGTGCAGCTATAGCAGGGTGAACTGTGATCTTCAATTCATCTATGCAAATGTTGATCAAGTAATAAATTCAGCTGCAGGGACTTACTCCAGGTCTTCCAGCCTGTGTCTACAGTATCCATTATTTTAGGGCATCACAGTAGCCATTGTTACTTAACATTCACAGTGCTTTGCTGCATGGTATAGGCACTGGCCACGTTTAAAGGTGGTCAACAAAGGAACACAGTAAATCAGCTATGATGGTGGGTTATTCTGAATAGTTAACTTGACTGGATATAGAATTGTGTAGGATATGGATCCTGAGGCAGAATTATAAAGATTATCTTAATGATTTGGTTCATTAAATTTAGGAAGAACCACCCATTTATGAACCCATTATCAGGGTTGGGATCCTGGACTGTGTAAGGAGGGGAAAGTAAGCTGAAGGCATCCACTAGTCTCTCTGCTTCCTGATGGTAGGTGCCATGTGACCACCTGGGTCACTCTCCAGTCACCTTGACTGTCCCAAAGGGACTGTCACCTTGAACTATGAGCTAAAATCAAGTCTTATTCCCTTCTATTTCTTTCAACTGGAAATGAAATAAGACATTGGCCGCTGGGAGTAGACAACTCAGTGGTAACACTGTTATATGAATGGATATAAGAAATTTCATTTGGATTTCCCACAGAAACTCAGTCAAAAGAGTCTCTAGATCCTAAGAAATGGGATTAATAGTGGAGGGGAAGTTACAAGTGGCTGTGGTCTGTCTCTCATGGGTACAGTAAGCGCTTTTACTACTGAGCCACCTCTCTAGCCCAACATTATCTAATTCCTATTGGAAAAAAATAAATTGGAACATCAAGGGGCACATATACACTAATATCTCTTCAAGACCAGTGGGAATTTAATAGATGGTAACACACTGCATACTATTAGCCCAATGTCATGAATGTAAGGCATCTCAAAACTGTGGAAAGAGATTGTTTAGAGAAAGAGTGAAAATTTGTGCCAAGATCATAGAAGGCCCTGTTTTTAAATGCATGGCTGTAGTTGGTGTCACTCATGTTGACATTCCTAAGCCTTATGTAAGAATTCTTGAAGACACTCTCTACCTCATCTCAAAGCTATCATATTTGCAGTAAAGGAGACAGTAAACAATCTGGGCTTGACTGTCACTCATTAACATTGATTTAAAGCACTAACTGAGACTTGTGTAAGGTACACTATAAGGCTTTACTATTATTAATCTTATCTCAGACAACAAAGATATTTTGTAAAAATTTAAATTCACTTGTGGTAATTCTCTACTTCCTGGCCCCAAAGTTTATACTCTCATTATGAGTTATGGTAACCCTATTTTTGGAATGAGGTTAATGCAAAAAATTTACCCTCTTTAACTAGTAGGACAAGATATTGTGGCAAAGACCCAATGAAATGTGTATACAAAAAGATAATGGCTATATACTTTTAAAAGCATAGAATGTACTGTATGCTTTGTCATATTGTTTTAAGAAGGAATGAAGGGATTTTTTTTCAGCCATGAAAAAATGAAGCAATGGCCCTTCTCAGGTTATCATGGGCTGCTCTACAGTGTCGTCGTTTAATAATGTGCCACTTTAACACTAGGAATAATTCTTACTCTGTTTTCCAATAAAATTCCCTTTACCTACAATGCAGCACAATGCATATAATATCAGTATCATATACATTTTCCATGGAATAGCAAGGAGAGAAAATTTTTAAATGTTTAGAATTATTGTATTTCTGTTTCTTTCTCCAGCTATTTGGAATAAGAATGAAATACAAAAACAAAAACAAAAACAAAAAAGCAAAAAAAAACAAAAACAAAACCATAGTTTTCCAACAAGACCCTGACACACATTGTCATACTTTTATAAATTAAAATAAACACTTCCATATCAAAAAAGTAGATGCCCGAAGCATATCAAAGTATCTCATGAGTATAGAAAGTCTGACTTCAGTTGTATCGCCTCATGGGTCTGTACTCACTAGAGTATAAAATATCTGAATGAAGAAATTCTGATTATGCGATAATACATTTGTGTATAGATGATGGTATATGGTTTTTTCTTCAGTAAATTTTGAGCAAATTTAATGTCAATTTATTTAATTACTTAGTATCAATGTGATCAAGGGTGTGTTATGCTTGCCGTGACATGATTTGTCACTGGGGTCCTTGACTACTGGCAGAGTGTAAGCCAGTGTGATGGCTCATTTATGGAAAACATTATGAAACCACTCACTGGTAATGATTTTCAATCATGGCTGATCCAGGCCAGATTTGAACCCCTGACCTACAGGTGCAAGATCCTATATCCGGTCTCTCAGTGTGTGCGGTTAACATTGTTCCATTCTAAGAGGTCTTGATAAAGAAACTATTTAGGAATGGGGGAAATTGTTCAATGTGTTCAAAAAGACTTCTGTAAGAAACTCTTTCAAAATGAGAGTGTTTCTGAATTTGCTTCAGTGATTTACTACCACCATTAATTTTCAGAATTCTAAACTTGGGTATGCTATAGTATATGTTAAGAGGGGACTGACCATTGAATCAACCAATCCTGCTGTGAAATATGATCCCAGTTTCTCTATGATTAAAATACTCCTAAAAATGATAGAAGAGAGTAATTTCAGAAAATAGACATTCCAAGTAGTAAGTCTTAATTTATAATCTATTAAAGTCTATCTTTTTTTCTAAACTTAGCCACTAGAAATGAAACAAACAATGGGAAAGGGGCACTGATTTCATGATAATGGCAAGCATAACTATTAAATATCTCATTGAAATATTCGTAAACAAAAGGTCTGGATAAATACATATTAACGACATTATGTATAGCTTTCCCCATTTTGGCTGTGCCTCTGCCACTGCGCTCCTTACAACTTGGAAAAAGCATTCATTACCCAGGAGCCATGATTAATTACTGTAAGTTCCATAGCAGGCTGGGTAGCTGAATACCCCTGAGGAAGGGATTATACACATACAGAGTTACTATCATCAATCTAACACAGAAGATGTTTCCCAATATGGAAAAATTACTTTTCTCACATTATTTTGGACTGCTCTTTACAGCTGTTTTTACTTTTTTATGGTTTGACTTTTTGGTAAGCTCTGCAGATCCTAATCCTTAAGTTCCTTCAGTACAAACAGGGCTCCTTTAAGTCTTCAGTTGGAGATGGTAGATTCCTGTAAAACTGTGCCCCACGTTGTCTAGTGTAATCGGACTATCACATTTAAGTGGGTCAGTTTAAAAGAACTTCTTTGTGAATGTGTCTATGGAATTTTCAAGAAGTCTATACACATAGTAAATAGAAAAACCATCAAAACATTACTTTTCTGATTGCACAGCACCTAAACTCCAGAAGTTTTTCACTATGTTCTAAAACCTTTGTGTGTTTGTGTGCTCGTATGTGTGTGTGTGTGTCTGTCTGTCTGTCTGTCTGTCTGTCTGTCTGTCTATGACAGAGTATAGTGGCCAGAGAACTTCAGATGTGCTTCATCAAGAGCCAAGAGTCATCTGCCTTTAAACAAAAATAACAAAGTAACAACAACAAAAACAAAATGCATAAGCAAACACACCCCTCCAAAAATAAGCAAGCCAACAAACAAACAGACAGACAGACAGACAGACAGCCCCTTTCACAGATCTGGAGGTTAGCAAGCCAGCTATGCTACACTAGCTTGCAGTGAGCCCCAGGAATCTACATATCTCTGCCTCCCGTCATCAAGATTACAGTCCTAAGCTAGGATGCCCAGCCTTTTGCAAACAAATAAACAAATAGTGGCTTCTGGGAAATGAACTCAGGTCCTTCAGCCTGAAAAGTAAGGTATTATTCATTGAGATATCTCCCCGACTTTTAAAAACCCTTCTTTAAAAAAGAGTAATTTTGACACATCTCAAAATGTACCTTAAGATATGGCTTTTTTTTGTCTATATTTTGTCCTTGCAAAAGTGAGAATGGGACAATTCATATGTTGTTCCCCTCTGTGCCCTTTCACCGAAACCTGCCATCTGCTTCCATTTAAGATAGAAAGGGGGAGAGAAAGAGGAAAAGGGAGAAGGCAAGGAGAGGGAGAAGGGAGAAGGGGAGAGGTAGTTTTCTTTGCCTCTTTTGAGAAGGTAAGAATGTATAAGTTGAAGAATGAGAGTATTTGCAAGGGCTGGGCTGTGTTGAGGCTCCATCCTCAACCTCATCCTTAATGTATGTAAATAGACCCTCTGCTCTGCATCCTACTGACCAACGTTTTCAAAAGAATAGTGTTTTTACCAAAAGCGATCGACAGATTCAATGCAATCCCCATCAAAATACCAATCCAATTCTTCAAAGAGTTAGACAGAACAATTTGCAAATTCATCTGGAATAACAAAAAACCCAGGATAGCTGAAACTATCCTCAACAATAAAAGGACTTCAGGGGGAATCACTATCCCTGAACTCAAGCAGTATTACAGAGCAATAGTGATAAAAACTGCATGGTATTGGTACAGAGACAGACAGATAGACCAATGGAATAGAATTGAAGACCCAAAAATGAACCCACACATATGGTCACGTGATTTTTGACAAAGGAGCCAAAACCATCCAATGGAAAAAAGATAGCATTTTCAGCAAATGGTGCTGGTTCAACTGGAGGGCAACATGTAGAAGAATGCAGATCGATCCATGCTTATCACCCTGTACAAAGCTTAAGTCCAAGTGGATCAAGGGCCTCCACATCAAACCTGATACACTCAAACTAATAGAAGAAAAACTAGGGAAGCATCTGGAACACATGGGCACTGGAAAAAATTTCCTGAACAAAACACCAATGGCTTATGCTCTAAGATTAAGAATCGACAAATGGGATCTCATAAAACTGCAAAGCTTCTGTAAGGCAAAGGACACTGTGGTTAGGACAAATCGGCAACCAACAGATTGGGAAAAGATCTTTACCAATCCTACAACAGATAGAGGCCTTATATCCAAAATATACAAAGAACTCAAGAAGTTAGACCGCAGGGAGACAAATAACCCTATTAAAAAATGGGGTTCAGAGCTAAACAAAGAATTCACAGCTGAGGAATGCCGGATGGCTGAGAAACACCTAAAGAAATGTTCAACATCTTTAGTCATAAGGGAAATGCAAATCAAAACAACCCTGAGATTTCACCTCACACCAGTGAGAATGGCTAAGAACAAAAACTCAGGTGACAGCAGATGCTGGCGAGGATGCAGAGAAAGAGGAACACTCCTCCATTGTTGGTGGGATTGCAGACTGGTACAACCATTCTGGAAATCAGTCTGGAGGTTCCTCAGAAAATTGGACATTGAACTGCCTGAGGATCCAGCTATACCTCTCTTGGGCATATACCCAAAAGATGCCCCAACATATAAAAAAGACACGTGCTTCACTATGTTCATAGCAGCCTTATTTATAATAGCCAGAAGCTGGAAAGAACCCAGATGCCTGCCCTTCAACAGAGGAATGGATACAGAAAATGTGGTACATCTATACAATGGAATATTACTCAGCTATCAAAAACAATGACTTTATGAAATTCGTAGGCAAATGGTTGGAACTGGAAAATATCATCCTGAGTGAGGTAACCCAATCACAGAAAAACACCCATGGTATGCACTCATTGATAAGTGGCTATTAGCCCAAATGCTTGAATTACCCTAGATGCCTAGAACAAATGAAACTCAAGACGGATGATCAAAATGTGAATGCTTCACTCCTTCTCTAAAAGGGGAACAAGAATACCCTTGGCAGGGAAGAGAGAGGCAAAGATTAAAACAGAGACTGAAGGAACTCCCATTCAGAGCCTGCCCCACATGTGGCCCATACATATACAGCCACTCAATTAGACAAGATGGATGAAGCAAAGAAGTGCAGACCGACAGGAGCCGGATGTAGATCGCTCCTGAGAGACACAGCCAGAATACAGCAAAGACAGAGGCGAATGCCAGCAGCAAACCACTGAACTGAGAATAGGACCCCCGTTGAAGGAATCAGAGAAAGAACTGGAAGAGCTTGAAGGGGCTCAAGACCCCATATGTACAACAATACTAAGCAACCAGAGCTTCCAGGGACTAAGCCACTACCTAAAGACTATACATGGACTGACCCTGGACTCTGACCTCATAGGTAGCAATGAATATCCTAGTAAGAGCACCAGTGGAAGGGGAAGCCCTGGGTCCTGCTAAGACTGAACCCTCAGTGAACTAGACTGTTGGGGGGAGGGCGGCAATGGGGAGAGGATTGGGAGGGGAACACCCATAAGGAAGGGGAGGGGGGAGGGGGATGTTTGCCCGGAAACCAAAGAATTATTATTAAGTATTAAATAAATTAAAAACAGTAAATAAGAAATACTCAAATTAATAAAGATTGAAAAAAATAAAGATGGAAAAAAAACAAAAAAAAAGAATAGTCTTTTCTCATTGTGCAATGCTACAGACACAGTATGTGCTCATACGCCCTATATACGTTATTACAAGGGGGTCTAAAGAAACAGGATCTGTGTGTCCAACAGCAAGTCTAAGAAATGTATATATTGCTCGTAGGTCTGCAAGCAAAACGGTATTTCATATGTCTGGATGTCTATTCTTTACAGCTGTTTTGTCCTTACAGTAAAAGCTTCAGTGACATTCAAATGATACTGAATTAATCAAAATCCCTTAAACTAAACAATTATCAAATATACCAACACTTTAACAGGTGAGGCTCACTTTATCTACAATGCATTCCTATCAAGTGAATAACACAGTATTTCAAACTGTAGATTCCAAAACTATAACTTAGTACCTTGTTCATATTATCTGGGATGCCAAACACTGGATTCAGGAGATTTTTTGTAGAGCATACAAAAACTACGTTCTTGATTTCTCCAGAAAGGATGCAATTCTGTCTTCTGATATGAAACATGCCTTCTGGATATTTGTGACATCGACTCAGTTTAAGGTGTCAGCATGAACCCCTCTGCTCCTCTCAATCCTCAACCTCATCCTTAATTTATGTAAATAGACCCACTGCTCTGCATCCTACTGACCAACATTTTCAAAAGAATAGTATTTTCTCACTGTGAAATGCTGAGAACTGGGTCCCACAATGAATGCAGTCTGAACATGTTCCAGCACATCAAACCAGACACACTCAAACTAACAGAAGAAAAACTAGGGAAGCATCTGGAACACATGGGCACTGGAAAAAATTTCCTGAACAAAACACCAATGGCTTATGCTCTAAGATCAAGAATCGACAAATGGGATCTCATAAAACTGCAAAGCTTCTGTAAGGCAAAGGACACTGTGGAGGACAAAACCTCAAGCATCAGATTGTGGAAAGATCTTTACCAATCCTACAACTGATAGAGGCCTTATATCCAAAATATACAAAGAACTCAAGAAGTTAGACCGCAGGGAGACAAATAACCCTATTAAAAAATGGGGTTCAGAGCTAAACAAAGAATTCACAGCTGAGGAATGCCGGATGGCTGAGAAACACCTAAAGAAATGTTCAACATCTTTAGTCATAAGGGAAATGCAAATCAAAACAACCCTGAGATTTCACCTCACACCAGTGAGAATGGCTAAGAACAAAAACTCAGGTGACAGCAGATGCTGGCGAGGATGTGGAGAAAGAGGAACACTCCTCCATTGTTGGTGGGATTGCAGACTGGTACAACCATTCTGGAAATCAGTCTGGAGGTTCCTCAGAAAATTGGACATTGAACTGCCTGAGGATCCAGCTATACCTCTCTTGGGCATATACCCAAAAGATGCCCCAACATATAAAAAAGACACATGCTTCACTATGTCCATAGCAGCCTTATTTATAATAGCCAGAAGCTGGAAATAACCCAGATGCCTGCCCTTCAACAGAGGAATGGATACAGAAAATGTGGTACATCTACACAATGGAATATTACTCAGCTATCAAAAACAATGACTTTATGAAATTCGTAGGCAAATGGTTGGAACTGGAAAATATCATCCTGAGTGAGGTAACCCAATCACAGAAAAACACCCATGATATGCACTCATTGATAAGTGGCTATTAGCCCAAATGCTTGAATTACCCTAGATGCCTAGAACAAATGAAACTCAAGACGGATGATCAAAATGTGAATGCTTCACTCCTTCTTTAAAAGGGGAACAAGAATACCCTTGGCAGGGAAGAGAGAGGCAAAGATTAAAACAGAGACTGAAGGAACACCTTCAGAGCCTGCCCCACATGTGGCCCATACATATACAGCCACCCAATTAGACAAGATGGATGAAGCAAAGAAGTGCAGGCAGACAGGAACCTCATGTAGATCTCTCCTGAGAGACACAGCAAGAATACAACAAATACAGAGGAGAATGCCAGCAGCAAACCACTGAACTGAGAATAGGCCCCCGTTGAAGGAATCAGAGAAAGAACTGGAAGAGCTTGAAGGGGCTCGAGACCCCAAAAGTACAACAATGCCAAGCAACCAGAGCTTCCAGGGACTAAGCCACTACCTAAAGACTATACATGGACTGACCCTGGACTCTGACCTCATAGGTAGCAATGAATATCCTAGTAAGAGCACCAGTGTAAGGGGAAGCCCTGGGTCCTGCTAAGACTGAACGTGATTGTTGGGGGGAGGGCGGCAATGGGGGGAGGATGGGGAGGGGAACACTCATAAAGAAGGGGAGGGGGAGGGGGGAGGGGGATGTTTGCCTGCCGGGAAAGGGAATAATACTCGAAATGTAAATAAGAAATACTCAAGTTAAAAAAAACAAAAGAAAAAAGAAAAAAGAAAAAAGAAACTGAGAAGAAGCAGAACGGATGCACAAAGTCAGAGTCGCTCTAAGCTGATAGAAAGGGGAAGTGATGGTTCAGCTGGCATCATTAATAAGGAAGAGGTGAGGACTGGGTCAGAGTGTCAAAGTGTAATACTTGGTAGGCAGGAAAAATTTTAGGGATATCAACAGAACTCTTAGCATCAAGCTATGGCGTCTGCCAAAGTCCATCTAACTTGGACGTAAGCAATAGCAAAGGACATAGTAATGCTACTGCCATAAGGCAAAATGACTTCATGTTCCATGAATTTATTTAAAACATCAGGTCAGGATGAGTTCTGAAATGGTGGTAAAGCTGAGCAAATCTTGAACTGCTTTGCTGAAATGACAGTGACTGTTGAGAAGAAGAAAACAGTATGATAGAAGGCAGGATGATCCTTTCCAAAAGGGTCATAGTCTGCATCAATAATTGTATTTGAAGAAAGCAGTTTACTGACGAAACAAGAACAGAAAAGAAAGGCTGTCAGTCTACTGAGCTACGCACAGTAGCTGGAAATGAATTAGTGAAACTTGGCTCACTTCCACGAGAACTATAAGGAATCCTAAAACTGAGTCCATCCCCAGTATGCATTCAGTGTGTGCTCTAAACACTTAACTTTCTAGTCTCCTACATCTCCTTCCCAATGTGTGAGGCCTTATTTATGTATGCTAGACTGACTAGCTGATGTGTTTTAGAAATCCACAGGTCTCTGCTTGCTTCCCAAGTGCTTAAATTCTAGGATTATGACTGCACACCACCACACCAGCTTGGTGGCAGCAACGACAGAGGTGGTGGCAGTAGCAGATAAGGACTTCACTAAGCTTTCTTTCTATCCCACCTTACCTAATATCTTTTAACGCATAATCTGATGCTAGGAATAATTATAACTTTCCTTTCTAGTTTCTATCCCCCCCCTGGAAGAAGAAGGACTCTCAATTCTTTCTATAAATGTGTAAATGAGGATCGAAGGAGAACAAGGAGTCTGAGCCTCCTTACAGTTGGATGCTCTGACCAGGGCCATGAATGCTAGTTCACTCCCATTCTCCTTTCCTTTGATATTCAGCAAGGCAGCACACTGTCCTCAGGCAATGGAAAGTTGGAAACCACTTTAAGGATAAAACAGAGGAAAGAGACAGGCTGCTCTTGTCAGTGTCCGTAGGTAAATAGCACAGATCTGTCTTCATTACTGCCCTCTGCTCTAATGTCAGCGGGGGAGGATGTGGAATATCTCTTACCATTATCCAGAGGCTGAACACCATGCTCAAACATACAGCAGAATTATCTTTGTTCAACAAAACTGGGGCCACACTTCAATCTGAAAGTTGCTTTCAGAACGTTTTGACATCTCTCTCGTGAATATGCCAAGACCTACAGTTGGCAAGAAAGCCAAGGAAGTCCAGCACAGTTAGCAAACTCCAGGTTTAGTAAGAGACCTTGTCTCCAAAATTGTGGTGTAGAGGGATTAGAGATGACACAGGACATCAATCTCTGTCCACTACATAAGTGTGAACATATGCCCACAGGTACTCCTGCACGCGCGCACACACACACACACACATACACACACACACACGCACACACACACACACATACACACACACACACACACACATACACACGCACAGAGAGAGAGAGAGAGATCAAAATCATTCCTCTTACTTTACTCTATTGCTATTATAGTCTAATAAAGATTTAATAAAGATTGGTAGGTGTAAATATTCAGTGAAAATAATAAACTGTATTGCTCAGTACTTTTCTCCCTTTCTAATTTCTTTAAGGGGATAAGCATAAAATTAATTTTGAAACACAGTCCCTAGACATGATACAATTATTATATTTATTAACTCATATAAACTCTCTGGACACACATAAGAGCAGCACTTGGAAAAGTCATGGAAGAGGAAGGGGTTTGTGGTGGCCTACCCTTCATGGGGCCTATTGAAAGATTCTGGGAGAATAGGAGCCACCATCCTTTGTTGTTACATACACACATCAGAAGGCTCTGACAGAAAGCTCCAAACCCAGCCCTTCATGGTCCTTGTTAATCTTCTTACTATACAAACCCAACTTCTGCTTCTCACACTTGCTATTCTTCCTGTGTTCCTACAAAGTCTAGTGGACTCACCAGTCATTATTAATAAAGAACCAATCAATCCTTATGCCATATTGATTCTACCTTCTAAGTGTTTCTGAAATTTGACTCTTACACCATTTCTATGTACACTTTCCTAACTAAGATCTTTTTCTAATGATTTCATGTGATGGAAGGGAGGATCATTACTCTAAAACATCACATTTTGTCATGTTGGATAATTCATCTGAAGGAATTAAAATGAAACATGACAAACAAAACAAAATACACCTTCAGAAGCAGGAAGGACACTCTTCAAATTCTTTCCTAAAGCAGATTAGTAAAACATATTCGGAATTTTCTGACAGTTGTGTGTAGTTATAAATCTAAGGAAAGGCTTTTCCTAAGGTTGATCTGTGGGAGGTAATCTCCCCAATCCTACTTATCACAGAAGAAATGAACAACTTTCTCTCTTTAAATGAAGGATCACAGAGAAAAGTACAGACAAGCAGGCCTGGCTGAGTGTCTCCCTGTTCATTACTACTCACACCATGTTTGCTCATGTTTCTCCACAACCAGCAGCTCTCCAGTGCTTGCTTAAACAATCCACAGATTTAACTATCTCTTCGGATCTTCATTTTCTTATGATAACACCTTGGCTACATACAGCCTAAAGGCATTTACTCTCCGTTTTTCCATCTGTGTTTTGATGGTTGTTTTTTGTTTCCAGTTTTGGTTGTTGGTGTTCCTGACAGGGGTCTTAACTGTGAACCCTGGGTGAACATATGGGGTCTTTTCTCTTCATACACTCGTACCCTCAAGTTATTCTCAACCAGACAATAATGCTGATCCGGTTAAAAGAATCCAAGGTATCCCATCCTCTTGGTATTTCCTTCAGTATTATACAATAACAATTGTGTCTTCTTATGTTGCCTATAAGGCTCCTGTGACCTAGACCTTAAGTCTTCAGGTCCTACCCTTTCAGCTCTGTGTTCCTCCTCAGACGTTTGCAAATCTTATAAGTTATAAGCGGTGCAGTAAGTTTCTTAGTCAAAGTGATACTGGTATTTAGTATATGAAATGGAGCCAGTAAAATTGTACTGGTAAATGAATAGTAATTCCTCTGAAGGAGAAATGACACACTAAAAAATTAGTTTTAATTATGAGAAAAAATGAAGATTATGTGATTTCACACAGGCTTGGACTGTCTGGACTGTGCTCTCTTAACTGATTGTGTGGGAGTGAGAACAAAGTCCCAGGAGTTGTTTGATTCTCATGTTTTGCAAATTCCTTCAGCTTACAGCGTTGAGGAGAGGTGAGATCAGTGTCATCCTTTTAGATGTTAGGCCTAAAGCAAAAGGTAAAATTAATCGAGTGGAGAGTACAAGATGAAGCCGAACAAGTAGTTAGGAAACAAAGTAAATTAGAAGCAAAGTAATGGGACTTCCTGTGTGGCAATGGCTGTGAGCATAGGGAGAAAGAGACCCACACGAGGACTCCTAGGTACTAAGACTGATTATTCTTATGTCTTAGCTGAGAGAGGCAGAGGAAGGAGGAGGGTTGAGTATGCCTTGACATTCTTTCTAGTCAAAGAACAGTACCAGTGTCAGATGAGTCATGGTGTCGTTTGCCCAGCGGAAGACCTGATGCCCACAGGGTGATATCCTATTTGGCTGAATGATATTGCCTTAGGATTGTATTTTTCGAGTGTGTGTGTGTGTGTGTGTGTGTGTGTGTGTGTGTGTGTGTGTGTGTGGTGGGGTAATGTGCATGGGTGTGACTTGAGTATTCGCAAGTCTGGTAGAAAGTATCGGATCCCTTGGAGCTGAAGTCATAAGCATTTCTGAACCACTTGACTTGGGTGCTCTGGTGAAAGTGTTCTTAGGCACTGAGTCCTTGTTTGCATTCCCTCGAGGCTCCGCCCAACGGTTACCTAGCAACAGCCAGGTACGTTCTAAAAAGACTGTTTCACTCCTGGACTGGAGCGCTCTCTCTCTCTCTCTCTCTCTCTCTCTCTCTCTCTCTCTCTCTCTCTGGTCCCCTCCCCACCTCCTCCTGTCTCCTCCCCTCCTCTCCTGTCCTCCTGTCCTCCCTCTCCTCTCTCCCCTCTCCTCTCTCCTCTCTCTCCTTTCTTCTCTTTCCCCCTCTCCTCCTCCTCCTCTTCTTCTTTCTCTCTTTCCCAGTCCCCACCCTGCCTCTTCCCCTCTTCCTCTCTTCCTCTCTCCTCTCTCTTTCTGTCCTTCTCTTTCCCCCTTCCTCTTCCTCTCTCTTTACCTCCTTCCCTAGGTCCCAAATAAACTCCCTTTTATATTAGGCCTGTTTCATGGCTTCATTGTTTAAGGGGACAATTTGGCAAGGCCTGTCAAGGCACCCCTCATGCTGCCATTTTATAAAACGTGGCAGTCATCTCTCCAGACCACATTTATAATCCTTAAAAGGAATATTATTCAAGTCAGAGCTGGTGAACCGCAGGGCAGGTTTAGCAACATAGTTTTCAGGGCCTATGCAAAGTCAAAGTGATTTTTCCTTGGATCACTCATTATTAGGGCTCACGACAACAACGCCAGGACACCTAAGCAAACCTAGAGATTTTCAGGACTTTCCTCTCCTGGACCCATGGTGTAGTTGAAGGTTTCTTTCCATTGTTTTCATGATTACCACCAGAGGGGACCTTAAAGGTCTATTAATGTGTCTCTGAGATGTACTTATAATTTTTAATGGGCAGGATGAGATGTTGAGATGTGTTGGATTTCTATGCAGTTGAAAGAATCAGAATTAGAACCAAACCTCTGATAGGATTTCTAACACATCGACTGTTAGCAAACATAAGGAAGTTGAGATAGAAGAGAAAATTTAGAAAAATTAATTTCTACTTAAAATACTAGACTTTGGCCTTCTGTATTACCAATATAATGAGAATATAATATAAATAAAAATATTGTAGAATATATATATGGTAATAGAGAGACTGATACTTTAGCAGAACATAGATAAAAATGGGATATATATTAGTGAGGTTAGCTATGCATATAAATACCTTCCTACTGGTAGACAAGTTCATTTAAAAATGTAAGATTGAAGTCTGTCCAGAGATACAGAAATATGACCAATAATGTTGGATTGTCTCTGGATTTGAACACAAAATCCTGTCTGGATTTATGAATTAAGTTCTGTTTATAATTTTTTTGACTGAAGACCATTGGGTAAATTTTTATTTTCCTTGCACAAAGGATAAACGCTGAGATCTCGGACTCAGCATTATTCTTTCTGAGTGCCCACAGCACAACTCTGTCAAGTCAAGCACGGTAGGACACAACTGAATAGCCCACAATTTTCTCTTCTGTCAATCACTTTCCAGACGTGACAACTTGAGGCAACACCCTAGTCACCTTGATCAGACAGAGGAATTTCCCCGGCTTCTGCTCTAGGCCCATTAATAAATCATTTCTTAAGGTATGGGTTGCAAGCTTGAGCTCCCCCACCCCTTTAATGAGTTGCCTGATTTTTTTTCGTTGAGTTCCACAGCAAGCAACTTACTCTTCTGTTCTAAAATGTCCCTATAACTTCTGTGTCCCAAGTACAGTTTGTGGGAAACCTTACCTCAATATTTAAAAGCATTTTGTCTTTCAATAACTCACGTATTCATAGGGAGAAACTAATTTTACTAAGCTTCTGACTATGTTCTATGCCCTTGATGCTAATTATTACAAAGAACACCAGAGAGTTGTATCAGATTTAATAAAAGGACCAAGCAGAGTAGCACAACAATGTATACTTAATTCTCTTGCCTAAGAAGATAGATGATCTTTCATCTTCTAAATTTTTTGTGCACTTTTGATTAAATGAGAAGAAAGGGACATTGCATAAATATCAGCTTTAGATATCTCTCTTTCATATTACCTTGTAAGCTGCCACAACAAGCACACACCTAAGTTAGTGTTTGGTTTCTTTCTTTCTCTATGGTTTGCTGTGCTCAACCGTACAGGTCCTTCCTTGGCGTGGTGCAAATCTACTTTCACATCACGTGTCTACCTCCAGCTGGGCATCATGCTGTTTACCAAGGGCTGGGTGACCAGGCAACCCCTATTCCCATGTCTGAAAGGTGGTGCTGGCTGTCCCCTGGGCATTTGGATATCCTCCTTGTGGCTTCTTTCTTTGCACTGGTTAAGTTTCGCTTCCTCACTGCAAGGAAGCTGGCTTTCAGCAGAACAAACCTGAAGTTAACAAACCCCTGATCTCTGGTCTCTATAGCACTTTTACCTCTTCCTATGTTTCTAAGCAAGTTGGAACCAAACTTCAGGGGAGGAAATACTCCGTACTATAAAGTGTGAAAACAGGCGTTCTACTGTAGAAATGGATTTATCATTTGATGTCTGTTTTAAAGAACAGCCTTCTACCTCATGTGGGGCCTTCTTATGACAGAGCTCCTGGAAAGACAACTATGTATATTAAACTAAAGAAGTATATTGGGGCTAGAGAGATGCTCAGTGGGTAAGAGCACTTCCTGAATTGCCAAAGAATCTGAATTTGGTTCCCAGCACTTTCGTGGTAGCTTTCAAACCTCTATACTCCAGTCTTGGGTATGCAAACTCCTCTTTTGGCCTCCATGAGCACCAGGCATAAATGAGGTACACATATATGCAAGCACACAAATACTTACACACATAAAATAAAAATAAAATATTTTTTTTTATAAAAAGATTTATTTATTTTATGTACGTGAGCACACTGTCTTCACACACACACCAGAGGAGGGCATCGGATACCATTACTGTTGGTGGTGAGACATCATGTGGTTGCTGGGATTTGAACTCAGAACCTCTGGGAGAACAGTCAATATTCTTAACCTCTGAGCCATCTCTCTAGTCCCCTGGGGATAAATGGTTTAAGGACTATTTCCTACTTTCTTTTTTTTTTTTTTTTTTATTAACTTGAGTATTTCTTATATACATTTCAAGTGTTATTCCCTTTCCCGGTTTCCGGACAAACATCACCCTCCCCCCTCCCCTTCCTTATGTGTGTTCCCCTCCCAAACCTCCCCCCATTGCCACCCTCCCCGCATAGTCTAGTTCACTGGGGGTTCAGTCTTAGCAGGACCCAGGGCTTCCCCTTCCACTGGTGCTCTTACTAGGATATTCATTGCTACCTATGGGGACAGAGTCCAGGGTCAGTCCATGTATAGTCTTTAGGTAGTGGCTTAGTCCCTGGAAGCTCTGGTTGTTTGACATTGTTGTACTTTTGGGGTCTCGAGCACCTTCAAGCTCTTCCAGTTCTTTCTCTGATTCCTTCAACGGGGGACCTTTTCTCAGTTCAGTGGTTTGCTGCTGGCATTCGCCTCTTTATTTGCTGTATTCTGGCTGTGTCTCTCAGGAGCGATCTACATCCGGCTCCTGTCGGTCTGCACTTCTTTGCTTCATCCATCTTGTCTAATTGGGTGGCTGTATATGTATGGGCCACCTGTGGGGCAGGCTCTGAATGGGTGTTCCTTCAGTCTCTGTTTTAATCTTTGCCTCTCCCTTCCCTGCCAAGGGTATTCTTTTTCCTCATTTAAAGAAGGAGTGAAGCATTCACATTTTGATCATCCGTCTTGAGTTTCCTTTGTTCTAGGGATCTAGGGTAATTCAAGCATTTGGGCTAATAGCCACTTATCAATGAGTGCATACCATGTATGTCTTTCTGTGATTGGGTTAGCTCACTCAGGATGATATTTTCCAGTTCCAACCATTTGCCTACGAATTTCATAAACTCGTTGTTTTTGATAGCTGAGTAATATTCCATTGTGTAGATGTACCACATTTTCTGTATCCATTCCTCTGTTGAAGGGCATCTGGGTTCTTTCCAGTTTCTGGCTATTATAAATAAGGCTGCGATGAACATAGTGGAGCACGTGTCTCTTTTATATGTTGAGGCATCTTTTGGGTATATGCCCAAGAGAGGTATGGCTGGATCCTCAGGCAGTTCAATGTCCAATTTTCTGAGGAACCTCCAGACTGATTTCCAGAATGGTTTTACCAGTCTGCAATCCCAAGAACAATGGAGGAGTGTTCCTCTTTCTCGACATCCTCGCCAGCATCTGCTGTCACCTGAGTTTTTGATCTTAGCCATTCTCGCTGGTGTGAGGTGAAATCTCAGGGTTGTTTTGATTTGCATTTCCCTTATGACTAAAGATGTTGAACATTTCTTTAGGTGTTTCTCAGCCATTCGGCATTCCTCAGCTGTGAATTCTTTGTTTAGCTCTGAACCCCATTTTTTAATAGGGTTATTTGTTTCCCTGCGGTCTAACTTCTTGAGTTCTTTGTATATTTTGGATATAAGGCCTCTATCTGTTATAGGATTGGTAAAGATCTTTTCCCAATCTGTTGGTTGCCGTTTTGTCCTAACCACAGTGTCCTTTGCCTTACAGAAGCTTTGCAGTTTTATGAGATCCCATTTGTCGATTCTTGATCTTAGAGCATAAGCCATTGGTGTTTTGTTCAGGAAATTTTTTCCAGTGCCCATGTGTTCCAGATGCTTCCCTAGTTTTTCTTCTATTAGTTTGAGTGTGTCTGGTTTGATGTGGAGGTCCTTGATCCACTTGGACTTAAGCTTTGTACAGGGTGATAAGCATGGATCGATCTGCATTCTTCTACATGTTGACCTCCAGTTGAACCAGCACCATTTGCTGAAAATGCTATCTTTTTTCCATTGGATGGTTTTGGCTCCTTTGTCAAAAATCAAGTGACCATAGGTGTGTGGGTTCATTTCTGGGTCTTCAATTCTATTCCATTGGTCTATCTGTCTGTCTCTGTACCAATACCATGCAGTTTTTATCACTATTGCTCTGTAATACTGCTTGAGTTCAGGGATAGTGATTCCCCCTGAAGTCCTCTTATTGTTGAGGATAGCTTTAGCTATCCTGGGTTTTTTGTTATTCCAGATGAATTTGCAAATTGTTCTGTCTAACTCTTTGAAGAATTGGATTGGTATTTTGATGGGGATTGCATTGAATCTGTAGATTGCTTTTGGTAAAATGGCCATTTTTACTATATTAATCCTGCCAATCCATGAGCATGGGAGATCTTTCCATCTTCTGAGGTCTTCTTCAATTTCTTTCCTCAGTGTCTTGAAGTTCTTATTGTACAGATCTTTTACTTGCTTGGTTAAAGTCACACCGAGGTACTTTATATTATTTGGGTCTATTATGAAGGGTGTCGTTTCCCTAATTTCTTTCTCGGCTTGTTTCTCTTTTGTATAGAGGAAGGCAACTGATTTATTTGAGTTAATTTTATACCCAGCCACTTTGCTGAAGTTGTTTATCAGCTTTAGTAGTTCTCTGGTGGAACTTTTGGGATCACTTAAATATACTATCATGTCGTCTGCAAATAGTGATATTTTGACCTCTTCTTTTCCGATCTTTATCCCCTTGATCTCCTTTTGTTGTCTGATTGCTCTGGCTAGAACTTCAAGAACTATATTGAATAAGTAGGGAGAGAGTGGGCAGCCTTGTCTAGTCCCTGATTTTAGTGGGATTGCTTCAAGTTTCTCTCCATTTAGTTTAATGTTAGCAACTGGTTTGCTGTATATGGCTTTTACTATGTTTAGGTATGGGCCTTGAATACCTATTCTTTCCAGGACTTTTATCATGAAGGGGTGTTGAATTTTGTCAAATGCTTTCTCAGCATCTAATGAAATGATCATGTGGTTCTGTTCTTTCAGTTTGTTTATATGATGGATCACGTTGATGGTTTTCCTTATATTAAACCATCCCTGCATGCCTGGGATGAAGCCTACTTGATCATGGTGGATGATTGTTTTGATGTGCTCTTGAATTCGGTTTGCCAGAATTTTATTGAGTATTTTTGCGTCGATATTCATAAGGGAAATTGGTCTGAAGTTCTCTTTCTTTTTTGGGTCTTTGTGTGGTTTAGGTATAAGAGTAATTGTGGCTTCATAGAAGGAATTCGGTAGGGCTCCATCTGTTTCAATTTTGTGGAATAGTTTGGATAATATTGGTATAAGGTCTTCTATGAAGGTTTGATAGAATTCTGCACTAAACCCGTCTGGACCTGGGCTCTTTTTGGTTGGGAGACCTTTAATGACTGCTTCTATTTCCTTAGGAGTTATGGGGTTGTTTAACTGGTTTATCTGTTCCTGATTTAACTTCGATACCTGGTATCTGTCTAGGAAATTGTCCATTTCCTGAAGATTTTCAAGTAAAATAAAATATTTTTTAAATGGAGCATAAAGTGTATGTAAGTAACAAAGTTTCTTAGAAGCCCCAAAAATTATTGACTAAATTTACCTGCAAATTGTTTTCTTTTAGAGATTCAGCAATTTCATAATTGAGTCACTAAATGACTAAAAGCTCTAGTCTAGGTAATATTATATCACCTTATCCCACTCACTGGAGGGAGAATGAAGAAATTTAGGTATCAGGAATATGTATTCAAATATACCAGTTCAAATACTGAATTAGATCTACAAGGAACTATCTCTCACAATCGAAACTACACAGAACTCAATATCATCAAAAACAAATGTAAGTTGCTGTCACTCGACTTTCCCATGAAAAGTTCATCATGTAAGTCTTAGTTCTTAAAGATCCTTAAAGGAAAATTTGCTAGAAAATAAAGCTTATAGGGGTGTTTGTTTTCTCCTGTGTTATAGGTTTGTTTGCTTATTTGTTTTTTTTTAAACAGAATGTTGTCTTTTCCTAAGAAGGCTAAGAAGGTTGTGACCAACCAGGGCAATAAGTTCCCAGGATCAACTATCAAAATACAGAAGTGAGGGAGTCCCTGTGTCTCCAGATGACCAAATAAACAAACTCACGCAATGGGGCAGGAAATGTTATCACAAAGTCCCAAGTGCTGGTGATTAATGCTCTGTTTGGCCACATCCCTGGTTACTTTCCCACAATACTCCTGTCTCAGCAGGTAGCAGTGAGATTTAAGTTTCATTATATAACACACACTTAGAAGATGTGAGATTGACAGATTTTTGAATGCAGATCATACCACTTTATGCCCTTCGATTTAATGTGTGCAATTGGTAGGGGCTATATGTCTATTGGAGATATGTCTGTCCATGTAATGTATAAATGCATAATCCATCAATATAGTACAGAGGGAAATCTTTCCCTTAAACCTAGGTGAATCTCATGAGAGGACTCAAAATCGATTGTAGAATTTCTCAGAAAGATAATAAACCACATGTATTAAGTTCATCTCAGAATACAAGTGAATATATTTTAATTGAATTAGACAATATGTTAAATTGGTGGTCATAATACTGCCTCCCATCCCGGATAGAGACATGCCTTAATGCCTAGAAGCAGAGCACTTCTAGAATGGGGTTCTCCTTCCAGGAACGATGGGTCAGAACACACTTTCAGCTTTTTATATCTTGACTTGACTGTGAAGTGTTCTAGTTTCTGTTGTCTGCGTTAGGGAAAAATCGGAGCTCCCAAGAGTGAGTAGAAAAAGGAATTGAGGAAGTGGGCGGGGAGGGGAGAGAGGGTTTCAAAGAATGTCTTGCTTCTCAGCCTCTTCGAGTCTCCTTTTGTTCATAGCACATTCTGTTTCAGAGCACTATAACCTGTGTGTCCTTCTGAGCCCCAACATGCACACAGTACCACCATGCTGGAATTAACAAACCCTTCCATACCATCCTGCCCCCACTACCATGGTGTCTCTTCCTCAATCCTTTTCACAAACTCCCTTCCATCAAATTCTTTCATAATGAACCGGAAAAAAAATCTTTGTTTTGTTGCATGGGCTCTTTACAAAGCACGCATGTATTTAAAAAACTTGGCATACAAGATGAATATCAGGAAAAATTCAGTGTCCTATGAGATCCTTAAGCAAATTATAAAATGGGTTGTCTCTTTTGGGTGCCTCTGCCCAGCCTTCCTCCCAGGTCAGGAGGCAGTGCTTTTTGAAGCTATAAACTCTTTAGTGCCCCCCCCCCAACTTTGGCCATTATTTTCCCTGAAGAGCCAACATTTGTCTCTCGAAAACAAAAGTGCTTATCAGTCCCCTTCTTTCTACAATTGATATCATGTAAGAAGAAAATAATTTAAATTCATTCACATTAAAGAATGACTGGCTGATAGGCTCAAATACCCCTATAATTATTTTTATTTTAAAACAAGGAGGTTATTAACCTAAATTGCACCCATTAGAGGAGCAGCTGGTATATAGGATGATGCTTCCTACGTTATAGCTGTGTATGAGAAACAAACCCTGTCACCCACTCTAATTCTAACTCATTTTTAGGTTATTAAAAAAAGACTAGTTGGAATTAGAAAGGTTAAGTTACGAGTTCTAAAAACACTTTAATCCATGATTGCTCCTTCCGTAGGACATGAACGACTTTGAGTTAGGATACCTTCTCATTATGCCTTGTTGGGAACCCTTGCACACATAGTAAGGCAAGCTGATCCTGAAAATTTCCTTTGAACAAAATGATGGCAACACTAAAAGCAAAAATTTAATCACAGGGTTTTTTCTTTTTTTTTTCTTTCTTTTTTTTTAAATAATACTTCCTGCATCCTACCTTTTAACAGCCCCCACCTCCTTGGTAATTGACTTTCCCAAAGAATTTTTCCGATTTGCTGTGCTGAGAATGAACAGAGAGATTTATGAGAAGGGCGACATTTGATCACTGTGTTCATTTACTTTGTAGGGACAAATTCTAGCAAAGTCAGAACCAACTGATGGGTACCCAAGACCAGGCAGCTGCAGAAACACCCGCTACAGGGAGTCAGTCTCGCACCGCAAGTAAAGGACATTGGTCCTCACAGGAAGCTCAAGTCTGTCGCCTAATCTGTGGTTTGCCTTTGAAATTGCACGTGCTACTATGTCCTAAGTAAACTCAGACAGTAATTAAGGCAAGTATTCTGCCTACAAGAAAAGTAAGCTCCAGTTACAAACGGCAAGAACAATTTCTCCATTTTAATTGGTTGTATTAGCTATCCATCTACCATACGTGATGAAAGGGTACCAAATGAGGAAACCCGCTGTGGCAACTTCTGGTTACGGCTCCGGAAATTGCTGCCGCACTTACTTAAAATACAATTCCAGGCAGAGGCAATTAATAAAAAGGATTGTGGCAGGAATGCTTATTTTAGAATGGTACGGTGAAATGTGGGGTGGTGCTGGAATTTCTGAGTGAGATGTTCGACTGCAGATCTGGAAATGACCAGCATCAAAGGAAACTTGACCAAAATTCAACTCAGATAACGAGTGGGTAGAACCAGGAATCCAGCAATTTTACCATACGTTATATGACCATCAAGATTTGATGAGAGAAGGGGTAGAGTAGGAGAGAGAGAGAGAGCTAAGGAGAGAAAGAAGGAGGACTTTGATAATTCATTGTATAAAGGTATGAAATTCTCAGTAATTTGTTTTAAAAGATGCTTACTACTGAATAGGTAGAAGGAAGGCTTTAAGATATGATTTGCATTATGATAGGCACCCTAAAGGTGCATGAAATTTAAATTTAATCTGAAAACTGCATGGCAGAATCTTCCCATAGGGTTGATTAAATGATTACAAAACAGTTCCACACTTGGTACCTACACTGCTCCTACCTAAAATAAGAGAACTGACCCTTGACTGCTGCAAAGGTTTCTAGAATGGGTCAACTAACCTTGGGACATACCCACTTCATAACTCCAGGCCTTATGTTTTAATGTTACAACTTAAAAGCAATTTCCTAAGTTGTCATTTACACGGAGGAGACATTAACATAGTCCAAAACTTAGTCCAACTCTTAACACAGTCTGCATCCAGATCCAGTTCTCTGTGGGGTAAGATTTAAGATGTCCCATTCATGTCAACATGCAAGATGAGAAAATACTGATATTTGATGCATCCATGTGGAAATAAATGAAAAATTAGAAGAGAAAATAGAACCACTCTACTTTGGTCCTATAACTTTCTTTGTGGCAGGATGCTTTTGTCACGTCATAGCCTGCTGCAAAGGAAATTACATGGGTTAAGGTGGAAAGAGCCTTCTAGTTTGCCCTTAATAGAACGCAGCATGTACACTACAAATTTGCAATGAATATATTGGTCGCTCTGGGTATGCAGGTAGACACTGCCTTTCCCAGTGGCAGGAAGATTCTATTTCCATTTTCTACCTAGGACACTCATTTGCATGCTCCCATAGCATTGATCATGCTGCCGTTTCTCTCCTGGGCGTCAGCATGCCTTCTGTCACTCTGTCCCTCTGCTGACTCTCGAGACTCTGAGCATACTCGGTGGATCGAATCCAGAGATTGGTTTTCTTTCCTTTTGCAGCCATGATCTGCTTGTTTTGGTGTTTCAGGTGTAACTTAGGTGGCAAGAAGATGACATTTGAAGAAAATAAAAAAAATTTGCTTATGAGACCACCAAGCCACTACTCTTCTGGGTGTAGACTGCTCACGCAGGCCATTATTGTAAATCTATTGTTGGCCCAGTGAAGAGTCTGCCCTCGATGAGCCTTGCTGTGGGTAGATGTGCTAACAGTTTGAACTTCCTTTGTTAACCCAGCAAGTCACAGAGAGATTTTGGTTTAAAGAGCCGGATTCCATAGGAGGTTTCATCTCTACTTTACTAATTACCTCAAAGACATGTAAGCTTTCCTGCCAAATGTGGGAACAGTTTATAGTAAGTCATTCTTTCAAAGTTTTTCAAAAGCATGTTCAATACTCCCAAGTCATTTGATCTTCAAAGCAACTCTGTTCTATTCCCACTTCACATGTGAAGAGTGAAATCCAGTGAAGAAATAAGACTTGCCCACAGTTGCAAAGTTAGGGAGAGCCAGCCTGTAGGAGAGCACAGGCCTCTGACACAGTACAAAGCTTTTCTCCTTCCTCACCCCACCTCCCACCCCCACCCCCCACCCCCGTGACTCTTTTTCTTAAACATGTGAGGATTCCCATCTTCAGAGAATGTCAAATTCATATGACCCTGCACATTAGCTTTTAATTTTATGCATATCTTTCTCAGTACCCGTTAGGGTTCCTGGCCAGCTTGTAGTGGTTGATTGCAGACAGGCTTCTGAGCACAATTACTGCCTAGTCACTGAGGAGTCTCCAGGAGCTAGGATTCCTTCCTAAAGTGAGTTCCCCAGATGCCTTCCATACAGGGCTGAATTGAGTGAAGTGGAAATAGACCTGCATTCTTCTTTTTTAGGGTCAGATTTAGATCTATCAGTAACTTCTGGGGGCCTAACATGCGCCACACGTTCCATTGTATGCTGATGATGTTACCAATGAAATGTTTAACCCAAAGCAGCTTTGGTGGGATTCACTTCCTCAATTCCTGACACAGCCCCAGAGTTTTGCTCAGTTTTTCAGGAAGGGAAGCGCGCTTTGAAACAAATTTCCTGAAAGCTCAAGTTTACTGATTTATAAATCCAATAAATACAGTTCAAATGTTCTGGTGTTGATCTCTTTACTCCTGTCTTATCTGTAAGCTGCAGGGATCAGGAGCACCATCGCAGAAGGGTGGAGAGGCACACGGCTTGCCGGGGCAGCGTGCTTGATGATGCAGCCCACGGCCGGAAGAAAAAGCCTCTATTCCCACACAGATAAAAAAAAAAATCTCAAGAAGTATGTCTCATCCTTTTTACCTCTTCGTCTTGAAAACACTGATCAAATAAATGAGTGCATATCGCAGTGGTAAAGAAGAAAATGCAGAATCTCGCGAGTAATTTAAGAATTATTATGTTATATTTGTTATTTTTTTCATATGTGTGTAAACTGCTTATTGCAAAGGTCCACAGACTCGTTTCTTCTTGGCTATACCCACAGTATATTTCTGGCAGCCAGTAGTCCTGATGTGCTCATCTTGCACAGGAAGACCTCAAAAGTAGCACAGCCCCCTATGGGCTTAATCTTCTTCAGTCAATTCGGGTCCACGCCCAGATTGCTGCCGGGACCACTGGGCAGTATCTAGCTGTGCCCTCAGTCCTTTACATCCTTCTATCTGCTCAAGAACTAGTCTGGGATCTTTGAGATTAAAGCCGTTTAAGTGTTTATGTTATGAACTTGGGTGCCCTTGTGTTTGGTGTATAGATGTCAAGAATTACAGTGCCCTCTTGGTAGATTTTTCCTTTGACTTATATAGTCTTTCATTATCTCTTTGGGTTAGTTTTGCCTTCAAGTCTGTTTTTTCAGATATTAAAATGGCTACACCAGCTTGCTTCTTAAGGCCGTTTGCTGGGAATGCCTTTTGTAGTCCTTTTACCCTGGTGTGGTAGTCATCCTTGCTGTTACATGGCATTACAAAGCCAAGTCTCTTTCTAGTTCAATTTCTGTCAGGTTTGTCTTCTACCTAGACTACACAGAAGCCATAAAATGTTAGCATTCCAGAAAACCTCTTGCTAATACAGGAAACAAAACAATAAAAATTAGAAGAACCAGAAAGAACTTTGAGAGTTAGGAAAATAGCCATATCTTTGAGAATAAAATGGTTGTAAAACATTGGGGGCCTAAATATTTAGAAGGCTATCGACTGCTCCAAGCAGTGACCTTTCTCCATGACCATTTCTGCAAATCTTTAAGATCAACAGCTTTACTGTTGCTTGAATGTGGGATATGCTCTTCTAGCTGGGCTGCCTTGTCTGGCCTCAGTGGGAGAGGAAGCGCTTAGCCTCACAGAGCCTAGATGTGTCAGGGTCGGGAGACACCAGGAGCATCACACACTCAGAGGAAAAGGGAACAGGGGAGGGGAGAAGTACTGTTTGGGCGGTGACCAGGGTCGGGCATTGAGCAGGATGTAAAATGAATAAATAAATAAATAAATAAATAAATTAATTAATAATAATAATTTTAAAAATTAAAAAAGATCGGCTTTCATTGCTCAGCTCTGCATATGATAGTTGGATGGGAATTTTTCATGGGTGTGTGGGGGGATATTTGAGTCATGCTGTCAAGAAATTGTGCCTTAATTACTTTCCAATAGCCTTGTAGCTCTTGGTCTTGTATTATAGATAATACTAATAAGTATGTAGAGCCATGGTTTCAGTGCAAGCTTCCTTTCACAGTATAAATCCCATGCTCATCCTTCTGTGCAATAGGTCTGGATTCACAGTGCTTTATTCTACACTTGCATCCCCTTCTCCCCCTTGGGACCTTAATTCCCTAGTGGTCACCATCAGGATGCTGACCGCCATTCTTCCCATTGGCTGTAAACGGACTGCCCACTGCTTGTACTTCGTGCACTGATTGCTCTATTCCTCCAACTCCTCTGATACCTGGCATTGAGGACACGGATTCTTTGGTGTTAATTTCTTCAAAGTATGCATGTAAATGTAAAAGCAAGCCCTGTCTGAAGCACTCTGTTAAGTGTTCTCTTCCCTCAAATAGCATAATGCGCATCAAGCAGCTTCCAAAGTCTTCCCTGAGAACTCAGTTGGTGGCCCTGACTATTCCTTTCAGTGTTTTCAGTCTCAAATGCTATAAAAAAGTAGTTTTTCCCTGGGAGTCCTCACAGCCTGTGTTAGTTACTTCTCTAATGTGGTGAAAATAGATAGACTATGGCCAAAGCAACTTGTAAAGAAGAGTTTAGTGGGGACTGGCTTACTATTTCAGAGGTCAGAGCTCATGACCATTGTGGTTGGAGATCACAGCAGCGGAAAGGCAGGCCTGAAACTGAAGTAAAAACTGAGAGCTTACATGGTAAGACAGCAACCATGAGACAGAGAGAGAGAGAGAGAGAGAGAGAGAGAGAGAGAGAGAGAGAGAGAGCGCGCCAGAGAGAGAAAGAGCCAATTGGAGTGGCATGGGGTTTTGAAACCTCAAAGCCCACCCCCAATGACACACCTCCTACAGTAAAGTCATAAGCAGCTCCTCCAGCAAGACCATATCTTCTCCAACAAGGCCATTCCTCCTAATCCTTTCCCAACAGCTCCACTGGGGATGAAGCATTCAAATATATGAATCAGGGGGGGCCATGTTCTTCCAAACCATCACATTCCCCATCCTTACTTTAGACTTACAATGACATAGATAGATGACAGCTAGAGAGATATATAAATGATAAATATAGGTATTGAGAGATATCAAATGTGAGAGAAGGCAAAGTTAGTTGGTAATAAGAGTAAGTTGTGTGTGTGTCTGTGTGTACGTGCAAAAGTATTCATATGTGATTTTGTATGGACCTGCAGATGCCAGATGTCAACTTGAGAATGCTGTTTATCTAGACTGTCTTTTGACAGAAGATTTCTCACTTGTCTAGGACTTGCTAATTATGGAAGACTAGCTGGCCAGCAATCTCCACAAATCCATCTGTCTTTACCTCTGCAGCACTAGAATTACAAGAGTATGTCCTGGGTCCTGGGGAATGAAATTGAATTTCCATATTTTTAAAGTAAGCAGTATACTGACTGAATTGTCTGTCACCCAAGCCCAGTATCAGAAACTGTTAAAAGTAGTTTTTTTTTCATATTTATAGTCTGCCATTTCAAAACTCCAATATCTTTCTGTTACATTTAAGAATAAGGAAGCGTTAAAGGTAAAAAAAAATATTAATGCTTATAGATGAAAGTGAACGAAAAGAGAACTCTTGCAGTCACCTACAGGAAATTGAAGGAGATCCACCAGTCCTCGAATCTGGATAGAAAATGATGCACACTAAAATGAGTTCTGAACAGAAAAGCACTTCAAAGAAAATGTTGCTTCTCAAGTCCCCTGGCCTTTGTTCTCAAATACAGAGTGATTTGCATGACAACATTTATCATCCAGGGTCTGCCCTATCCTTGTCTCAGCTCTGGTTCTAGAACTGAGGTGGGTCATAAGAGACTTGAAGATAAGCTCACAGAGGCTCAGCAGAACAGAATAAGATATGGTTCCACACAATTGCAGTTGATTGTTTTCTTTCCTCTTATACTGATTAACTTTATGTAATTATAATATCCTAAAGCATATGATATTTTACTTTAGGAAACTGACTTAAATTAGGCCCTGCAAACCAATACTTTCCTCCTATACTTGATTCTCACAAAGTCCCCAGACAGAATATCTCCAGAACAAACGACATCCTGTTTATTTCCCTAGAAAGGAAACATTAAAAATTTTAACCAACGTCTCATAATATTTTAATGAATACTTGAAAAACAAGGAGTGTTCTCCCTAAGAGAGTCACTGCGTATGTTTCTCCACTTGCCTGGTAAAGCAAGCTACAATTTCATTCTGCCCATAGGCTATGGTGGAAAGTGGAGAAGAGAAAGGATGAAAAATGAAAATGCCCTAACAATGAAGATGCTGTGTTTGCAGAGGCCTCTAAAGCAATTTGGAAGGGAGGCAGACATGAGCGTCAAATGCTAAGCGGCTCAGAATTTCCACTACTTCCTTTAGGAAAGGCAATGGGAAAAGCAGCTGCCTTTCACTGCAATACTTACTATGAGCCAAGCTCCGGGTCCCAGTTTTATAAGTTGTCCATTTTCAACTTTACTGCAATGCAAAATTTTCCTGTGCCTGTCCCTATCCCTATTTTAAATCTGGTGGCAAGGATATGCAGACATTCATGATTAGCCCAGAGTATAGCCATTTAAGAACGACAGAGGTGAAATTTAGCCTTATTTCCAAACACAATACTGTTACCAAGCAAACTGTCACTTAAGGTTAGTCCAGGAAGATCATTGAGATTTTTTCTATAAACACATCCATTAATATTTATGTATTTATTTGTATTTGCTGTGCATGCTTTGTTTTCTTATTTCCAAACTATTTAAAAAAAAAAAAAAGCTGCACACTTGCTTAAGTTAAGCCTAGGGGATGGGGCTTATTTAGTTAGCTAGCTAGATAACTAAATAATTATTTGAGACAATGTCTCATTATATAGCATTTGCTGGCTTGCAACTCTCTATGTTATACCAGGATGGCCTCTAACTCATAGCCATTAGCCTGCCTCTGCCTCCTCTGCCTCTCTGCCTCTCTGCCTCTCTGCCTCTCTGCCTCTCTGCCTCTCTGCCTCTCTGCCTCACTGCCTCTCTGCCTCTCTGCCTCTCTGCCTCTCTGCCTCTCTGCCTCTCCTCTGCCTCTCTGCCTCTCTGCCTCTCTGCCTCTCTGCCTCTCTGCCTCTGCCTCTGCCTCTGCCTCTGCCTCTGCCTCTGTCCATGTCCCTGCCCCTGCCCCTGCCTCTGTCTCTGCCTCTGCCTCTGCCTCTGCCTCTGCCTCTGCCTCTGCCTCTGCCTCTGCCTCTGCCTCTGTCCATGTCCCTGCCCCTGCCTCTGCCCCTGCCCCTGCCCCTGCCCCTGCCTCTGCCCCTGCCTCTGCCCCTGCCTCTGCCTCTGCCTCTGCCTCTGCCTCTGCCTCTGCCTCTGCCTCCTCTCTGTCCCTGCCTCCTCTCTGCCTCTGCCTCTGCCTCTGCCTCTGCCTCTGCCTCTGCCTCTGCCTCTGCCTCTGCCTCTGCCTCTGCCTCTGCCTCTGCCTCTGCCTCTGCCTCTGCCTCTGCCTCTGCCTCTGCCTCTGCCTCTGCCTCTGCCTCTGCCCCTGTCCGGTCCCTGCCTACTAAATTAATGATGTGAATCATTATACTCACTGACATTGCACATAAAGTTCTAGTCCATAGTGCCTGTTATAACTGCATAGAAATTCATTGAGTTACATGTATTTTAGTTCTGGTTAATTTTGAGGTGTGAAATTTTTAATATATGGAAGGTATTTTTTTTAAAAACTAAAAAGTTTATGAAAAAAATTAATGGAGGATTTTTTAAATCCTTTTTAAAGGCTGTGTAGTATCATTATGACTAAGAAGGTCTCTGAAACTGATGTGTCATGTGACTTGTGCAAAAAGTTGTGCTCAGAGTAACCCAGATGTTTCACTCTGTGATCTGAAGTGGTAGCCCAGGGATCAAATAAGTTTATGTTGCTTCTTTTTCTGGTAACCTTGAGAAAACTCTGTCACAGAACCCTGAGAAGGCAAAGAAATGAAAACTTTAAAGCGGTGAAAATACACTTAGAGAAGACTATGGAGAGTCATAAATTTGATGTCCTCACCCCTCTGCCTAACTGCAGTGTTCTCTCACAGTTGGTATTCATTTGATTCCAGCCTTCAGATCCCAATGTGGGGAGTGTTACAAAAACAGTATCAGTGGCCACTGTGGCCTACACCGCACAAAGAGGAGGGGACATGGCTGCATAAGTAAACACTGTAACGGTGGACACGAACATTTTTCTGGTCTTGTGGGTATCCAGAGAAAACTGGTTTGGACCACACAGGACTCCCAGCATTGTAAAACAGCAAACCACAGCATGGTGTCCATTGGAAACTTCTCACCATGGTGCAGTTGACTGACTAACCAAAATACTCAGTCCACTACGAAAAAAAATCGCTAGAAACAATCCTGACTTCCTACTATGGAAATGGATCCCAGAACACTGAAAGCCCAGCCTAAGAGTCTACCAGTGTCCAAGTGTTTACAACTTAGCTGTGAAATAGAAACATATACCAAGAAATCCACTAATGTGGGCTTTTTTCATTAAAAGGAATCAATAGAATGTATGTATTCTGCTTATTTTGTCTTTTTCCTAATTTTAAAAATAAAATCTGCTTTTTTCCCCCCTGAAATCATAGTGGGAATAATTCTATTTGAAAACTGAATGTATGTTTCTGGATTGCTTTGCTTCACAAACCTGCAAAAAAAATTCATAAACTTTTCTGAGCTGTGAGGTTGAATGCTGTGGAAACGTTTGTTTTCTTTTTCTAAGATATGCAGGAGAAACCGAGCTTTCCCTGTCCTCTGCCATGGAAACACAGAAGCCAATCTTCATCACTCGCCATTAGGCTTAAAGACATGGATCACCTATGCTTGGTCTATGCAATTTTTGGATTTTTTCCTCACACTGACTGTTCTACTTCGATTTCCCAGACTTAGAGGAAAATGCAATTCATTAATATGAGCAGGAATTTTTAAATACCCAAGTTTTTTAAAGCAGCTGTATTTAAGCTCTAAGCAACTATAATATAGAACACTATTGTTATATTTAGACTTTTTCATATATATATATATATATATATATATGTCCCAATTTTGCTGAATTCTAATCCTTCTATAGCTACAGTAGAGTGTCAAAGAGGTTTCATAGATTTCTCCTTGATGTGACAACTATTTCAATTTCAAAAGTGACAGAATTAATATCTTCAAATGGCCTTAACATACAGCAAAACTTGACTATGCATCCTATCGTGTGGCCTTCAAAATATAACTAAATTAATTTCCTTGCTTATAAACCCAAAAGTAATAATTCGTGTATTGACGGAAGCACACATTATGAGAGGTGTGAGCGATCCCGGTTACTGCCTGGTACTCAGGCAGTCTTCAGTTCCTTGCTAAACAACTTGACGGAGTTTATGGTTCATAGATGTAGCAGTGCTGAGAGCTATAGGCTCTGCTTAACTAACATCTGTGATCCTTGTCATAGAGCAAGGCTAAATGGTTCATTGAGCAGTCTCAACTCACTGAGGCATAAACGTGACACCGGTGCGTTTTTCCCATTTATGGCCTTTAAATATTATGTCAAATCCTTTTCCTCACTGCCTTCAAGTTATTCAAGGCAGATCCATAGCATTAGATCCAAAGACATAAAAATATATGGGCAAATTTGGAGTGGCCTGTTTGAGTTACCAATATATTTCTTTCAACTCTGACCTTGCTGTCTCTCTATGACCACATTAGTATTTATGAGGCCCACTTTTACAGCCACACTGTGAAAACTCTCTGTGGTCTGAGAAGCGTGTTGTCCAGCAGTAAAGACATTTGGGCGATGCTCTGAAAATGAAGAGTAATTTGAATAGTTGTGCTACATTCCTGCCATGCTGGCACAGATCCTATTTTTTCCTTCTCAACAAAGGCAAAGAAGAGGCCTATGCTAGTTGTCGAAGGCTATATAACCAATTATGACAGATGTGGAGATTCATGCAAAGCCTGCTTTTATCTGTGGCATGAATCAAGTGTCTGGGACCTAGACTTATCTTCTGCTGAGGTCAAAGCCCCATTCAGAAGTCAGTGAGTGTTTTGGTACTCCCTGAGACTAAGCTGAAGTTGAGAAGTATCCCTTCATTCCCATAGTCTAGATTATCATAGCTCCATGACAGCAGCTTCCAGCCATTTGTTATCAGCTTTCATGGGGCTTCTTACAGCTCACACACATTCTCTCTTTGGAAGCCAGAAACTGAGCAATTTCAGCATCCTAAGTATTAAGGATCAAGTGCCGGGGCTGGAGAGATGGCTCAGGGGTTAAGAGCACTGACTGCTCTTCCAGAGGTCCTGAGTTCAAATCCCAGCAACCACATGGTGACTCACAACCATCTGTAATGAGATCTGATGCTCTTCTTGTGTGTCTGAAGACAGCTACAGTGTACTTATATATAATAAATAAATAAATGAATAAATAAATAAATAAATAAATAAATAAATAAATAAATAAAAGATCAAGTGCCATGAATTCCATCCGTGGAATCATTAAGCATCCACTAGCTTTCCTGTCATCCATTGTTCATAAGCAAATCACAGAATGGACATGAGTCACACTCAATGAATAAACTCTGCAAAAACATAGAACATCAGGATCAGTGCACATGGTTAATACTCTTGAGTCTATTGATCCATTCCTACATTTCTGTATTAGTTATAATCATAATGATTACATGTTAATTTCTAAAGAACGTTGGGAGTCAAAGTGATAAGCCAGAGTTTAACAATATCTCAATTAAACTATATTTTACAAAGGCTTGGGCGGATTGGGAACCAAGGAAGGGCAAGGACTAGGGACATGATTACTAAGTTTACAACCTTACTAATATTTGCCTCTGTTCCTGTTATAGCTTGGATATAGGATGTTCTCCAGAGGTTCATGTGACAATGCTTAGTACCTAACTTGTGTTACCACTAATACATAGATCTTAGTTGGGACAACTAGACTATGGAGGATAGATATTTCAAGGTAACTTGATTCTAACCCCACCCCTCTCTGTTTCTCATAAGCCATGTGGTAAAGAGCTTTCTTCTCCCGTGTCTTCTTGTTTTGCTCAAAAGCTTGGGGCCAAGCATCTGCGGCTGAACTATATTCTCTTCTAGAAGATAAAATCTGTAATAAAAGCGTTTTGAAACCTATAAGTCCATAGACTAGAAGTGTTTGCGATTTAGCAGAATTAGCAATGCGTGTCTGAGAGAGCCAGTGTAGAGCTGGACCCATGACTGGCTGTGAGCTACATCCTTTGCCTTGATCGAGATACAGTAAGGGATTGAGCCAGCATCAAATGGAACTATTGATTAAACCGAAAGCAAAGTACCAAATATAGGCACGCTCAGCGTTTTTGAATCTATCTATATGTAATTTTCTATATCACTAACATCTCTCTTTTGATATCTATATGCAAAATACTCTTGTTTTCCATAAGACTTCTCTTATGTACCCCATGTCTTCACACCTCCACATTCGCCATTCTGACACAATCCTTTGGTGACCTGGTGGTCCTTGGGACCCCCTGTGGTACTAAGAGAGCACTCATGATCCAAGCATATTTGAAAACCCACAGCTCATCCAGTTGTAGGGATGGATGCATATTTCTGCCGATAGAGCATTTTGACGTATCCTTTAGACTGCTGCATTTTGTCAGTTACCGTAACTATTTAAATGAAAATGGGAAGCTGGTTTCTGCTTGCTTGAAGCCCTTTGTCAATAAGTAAAACCACAAATCAGAATTACTGATAGACCAGTGTACTAACTTTTGTTTCAAAAAAAAACAAGTGCTCTATATTTTGTGAGGTAATTCCTTGCCTAATTTCAAATAAATTTAATTAATTTTCTTGCCTTGTTTTTTAAATTTTTGATGACCAGTCATTCTGACATTTTTTTAAATAGGCTTTTAGGATTAGGTGCAAATTTTCTATCTTATCCATTAACTTTGTATAAAGTTGTTATATAGATATTACACTAATATTGTTATTTTAACTTTTTCAGAATGAAGACATTCCATGAAACATATTAGACTTTAAAAAATTATATTTGAAAACCATAAAAAATGCAGCATATGAAGATGAAAAGATTGGAATTTCTTTCCATTTTTAGTAGTTCAGTTTGCTTGAAGCAAAACATCTCATATACTGTGTTTTTAATTTGTGTCGCTTTAAATTCTATTTTTAGTATTTCAGTTCTGACTTTTATGTTAACTCTGAATAACTCATTTTCTGTCAAAAAAGACTGTTGAAGGGAGGCAGAAGACCCTGGCTGACTGGCTCTCTTCTCCACCTCCTGCTTCTTACCTTGCACCAAGTCTGCAGACTGTGTGTGGAGAAGGCTTCTGCGGAAGACACAGATTCTAGATTCCAGCACTCTGAAATTATGAATTAAAATGTCTTACATACTCTCTGCATAGGTATCTCATATAATGGAGGAGACTTCCACAAAGCCACGTCCATGAGTAACAAACTCTCTTTGAAATCAGCTCACTCTGGAACCTGACTAGCGCACTGTACACAACCAGGAGCCTGGAAAGCATTAACATTCCTACCAGGCTTGGTTTTCGTCCAAATGCATTTTACTCTGAGTTACATGTCGACAACTTAAGATTAAAGCAGGAAGTCAATCACAAGACACCATGCTCTGGTAACTGTTTCAGAGAACAGTGTGGGGTGGGGGTGGGAGGCGAGAAATGATACATAACCTAAATTCCTAGCTACCTCCAAAGAGAAGATGGTAAAATGCCATTATGTGGGGATGCAAAAAACTGCCTCTTCCAGATATTCAGGAAGCCGTGTCCGGGTCTAGAAAGATCTGTTACATAAAGATTCCAATGGTAAAGATCCACATGTACATATATGTATAACTATATACATAGATGCATTGTTAGCTGACTGACATGAAAGATAAAAAATTGTACATGCATATTAATATATATGTACATGCGGGAAGTGTGTGTATGTGTGTGTGTCAGGCCATGTGTGTGTGTGTGTGTGTGTGTGTGTGTATGTGTGTGTCAGGCCGTGTGTGTGTGTGTGTGTGTGTGTGTGTGGCCGTCTGTGTGTGTGTGTATATGTGTGTGTGTATATGTGTGTGTCAGGCTGTGTGTGTGTGTGTGTATGTGTGTGTGTATATGTGTGTGTCAGGCCGTGTATGTGTGTGTGTGTGTGTGTGTGTGTGTGTGTGTCAGGCCGTGTGTGTGTGTGTGTGTGTGTGTGTGTGTGGCCGTGTGTGTGTGTGTGTGTGTTTGTGTATCAGTTTTCCTGTTGAAGAATGGTAGACTGTAAAACCATCTTGAATTTGCTTTTTTAAAAGAACAAAGTAAATAAACTAAATACCCCAAATCCCTTTGTAATTTTAGTGTTTATTTTGAATGAATTTTTCCTAAATAAGTTTAACAGATGCTAATGTTTATATCCATACCCTTTGCATCTTAATATTTCTATTTCCTTGTAAGTGCATGTATCTGTACATAAAATAACTAGGTTATTCTGAATAAATTAAGTAAATTTTACATATCGAAAGGGGGAATCCTATTCTGTTTAATTGTTCTTATTAGTACTTGGAAAAAATACCTCATATAATTACAGTTAGATCTGCAATATTTTCAGGGAACTGTGTACATGAAATGTAAATCATAAACATCTGTGATCTTGCCACCCCGAGACTCATTCCCCAAGGAACCGCAACTCCTCTCAACTAACCACCTCATGATTACTACATGAGTTTCAAAATCCTCACACGATCCCAACACTAGGGCCACGGTTTATCCATTTAGGGATGAGAGCCAGCCACAGGTTGAATCTATTAGTCTATCCCCAGATTTTTAGAACTTTAAACTCATAGCCAAAGTCAAGTGGGCTTTTTACTGCCATAGGAAATAAAAGTCAGTTTGCACTGGATGAGACTAAATCCAACATGTGTCATAAAGAAAAAGGCTAAAAGCTGGTTCTTGGCTCCCACTCTTCCAGCCTTGGCTGTGTCCCTACACCTTCTAATGCATAGGTTTAACCCTTCCTTAGATCCTATCAGGAAATAAATTTCTCCTTTACGAAATGTGGACAAGATGCTTTTCCTTCACAGCCTTTCCAGGACACTAAGAGAGTGCTAGTTTCCACTTGGAACCACTTTTCCTAACGTTCTGTCACTTTAGCTTCTGAAGTGAAGCCCCAGTGACTATTGAGCTGGGAAGTCTCCCCAGCTGCAAAGCATGAGTTAATTTGATTCCTCCGTGGACCAACTTTGAGCTGTCACTGTCCTTCCTACTGCCACTCAGTATTGTAATTGCCTTTGTTTTACCCAAGCTTGTCTAGATTCATTAGGACAGGGAACATATCCTGTACCCACCATTTGTTTCTCTAATACACACATAGCTTGCTCCCAGGAATACAAAGGACAATAACATATCATGGAATACAAGAAACAATTGGGGAAGAATAATGGGCATTTGACTCATATTTATTTCTCTCACAACATGATTAAGACTTTTAACTGAGGATTTATAAAAAAAATTATTAGGGTATGTATGCATATGTGTGCATATGTGTAGATGTCTGTGGGTGTGTGTGCTGCAGAATTATGCCATTATGCCAAATATGTGGAAGTCAGAGCACAAGTCTCAGGGGTCAGTGTCCCTCCTACCACATGATCCAGGGATAGAGCTTTGCTGGGGAGGCTTGTGTAGCAAATGCCTTTAGGATATTACTGAGCCATTTAGAGAGCCTTCATTCTTAAAACTTAGCAATCATCTTAATTTAAATAAAAGCTGTCGAGATGGTGTGTTATATTGTCAGGACACTAATTTCATCAATGTTAAATCATATTTGTAACAAGTCTATAGCATTTTCATATATATGTATATAATATATATGTAATGTATATGTGTATGTAATGTATATATAATGTGTGTGTAATGTATATATAATGTGCATGTAATGTATATGTAATGTGTATGTAATGTATATGTAATGTGTATGTAATATATATGTGTATATAATGTATGTGTAATATATATGTACTATATATGTAATGTATAAGTATATAATGTATATTTAATGTATATGTGTGTAATGTATATATAATGTATATGTAATATATGTGTTTATATAATGTATGTGTAATGTATATGTGATATACATGTAATATATGTGTATGTAATATTATATATGTATATAACGTATATGTAATGTATATGTGTATGTGTATACAATGTATGTACATGTGCATGTGTTTATATATGCCACAGCACTTTGTTCATATTCCATCTCATCATTCTCCCTATCTGTGTTCTTCCCTCTGCACTCCTTTTGGTCCTAATGTCTCCTTCCTCCCACTAAGTATCCTCCTCAGCTTATATAATATATAGCATATACACATATAGTCATTTTGTACACTAATATTTTTAAGTACAGATTCTACTTAAATTACTATCATTTCAATAAAACATACTACTGAACAGGATGACAACGGAATTGAATAGTAAAATAGTCTTAACTTCTAGTCTTGAAATCTTCAAAGTAAAGTGAACAAGAAGACCTGAGTGGCAAGAATTCAGATTTTCTCTGACTGAAAAGCAAAACATAGAATGTGGCTATAAGCTGTCAGAAGCTAACTCGAAAAGGAAAGCTGGATGATTTATTCTCCAACAAAAACAATAATTTTTTTAAAAAATAAACCAAACAAAGTATATTCTGCCATGTGAGAGTAAAATTTGTTCTTAGCACTCGGAAGAAATGGTCCTTTCCAGTGAACTGTTTGTCTTGATCAAGAGCCAAGGAAAACATTTGTACTTAAAATACTTACCTCCAATATTTTACCTTTTAGGATCTTCAGGTTCTAGATGAATGATGTTATGTTTTGTTTTGTTGTTTGGTTGGTTGGTTTGGGGTTCTACTGTTATATTGGTGTGTGTGTGTGTGTGTGTGTGTGTGTGTGTGTGTGTGTGTGTGATATTCATGGAAGATATCTTTCAAATAAAGGGTTGTAAAGGGATGCCTCCAGTTGCAGAACCTTATAGAAAGCCTGATTTGTGTTAACTAGTATACACGTACTTATAAACAAAAGAATTTTATTTTACTGTTCATTGATTAGTTATTAATTACTCCCAAAATGTAGTTGGATATCACAGGGTTTGGTGATGAGTATCATTTGCTCTCATGCTTTGAATGCCACACACTGCATTAGAGAACTCATCGAGTGGGTTAAACACAGACTGTCAATATTTACTCGCACTAATCTTAAACAGTAAGCCTTTCACTTCAGTGGCCCTGACACCAGGACTTATATATACATTGCCTGCCTCCTGCCAATGTCCATAGGGACACTATAAAAATGTTAATTCTGTCTATAAATCACATTAATATATTTAGAAAATCAAATTGTATATGTCACTGTAATGTAGGTCTATGTGGCCAATTTGCACGGGAAGGATTTTAAATCTAATGCTAAAGCAGTGATGAAGAGGTCTTTTCTGTTTATTTCTGTTTATTTGTTTAACTTTTCTTGGGAAGAAAGAAAGGAAGGAAGGAAGGAAGGAAGGAAGGAAGGAAAGAAGAAAGAAAGAAAGGAAGGAAGAAAGAAAGAAAGAAAGGAAGGAAGGAAGGAAGGAAGGAAGGAAGGAAGAAAGCAAGCTAGGAAGGAAGGAAGAAAATACGAAACTGGTTTTGCTGGGCAGCTCTGAACAAATGGCAGAGGGCTCTTCGGGAATTAGTAACTTCTTTTTTCATTTCATAGAGTAAGACTTGTTCTTGGCAAAAGTCCATGTTTCTATCAGCAGCAGGTGAGTAGGGATTTCTGGATCATTATTGCTTATGAGAGATTACTAAACCCTTCCATCCCTGCTTTCCCTCCTTGTCCATCATTCCTTGTCAGGGACCATTTGAATTCATCTCACCGAGTATTCATCTCTTTCTAGAATAGCCAGTAATAGGAAGTCCAAACCTCCTAGGTCATGGTCACCTTTAATCACATGGATTCTAATCAAAGTTGAGCTCTGTTTCCTTGTCTGAGTCATCTTCAAAGTTTCCTCAGCTACTGAGAAATTCTATGATATGCTCCTGGCACTCAGGCCCCAATATTATCAAAAAACTTTTAAAACTTAAATTCCCTAGAACATCTTTCCTTCCTTCCTCCTTCCTTCCTTCCTTCCTTCCTTCCTTCCTTTTTTCTTTCTTTCTGTGAGGAAAGAATAGTTCCCGACTGGATGTAGGGGGTGGTATTATTTACCCAACATATAAAAGATGATTTTTGCTATTGTCATTGTTTTGATTGTTGGGTTTTTTTTCCCCTGATGCCATCCGTAGAGGACACAATGGCTGCTGTTTGGGACTACCTCAAGTGTGAAGGTCCTTCACTGTGGTGCAAGACCTGCCTTGACAACCACAGTGCATCCACACAATTCTCCTTGAGAGCTGTAGGTCTTTTGTTCATTGTGTGTGAGTACACTGTAGCTGTCTTCAGACACACCAGAAGAGGGCATCGGATCCCATTGCAGATGGCTGTGAGCCACCATGTGGTTGCTGGGAATTGAACTCAGGACCTTTGGAAGCGCAGTCAACGTCTTAACCACTGAGCCATCTCTCCAGCCCTCTTTTGCTCATTGTCAAGCATTTCCTTGTTACTACTCTCCTACAAAGTCCTGAACCATGACTTATTTCATCTTTTCCTAGTGGTTCTTTATCTTGTCTTAGGCAATAAACATCATCACTTTTTCTGAACTTTTCATTACTGATAATAAAACTGATCTGTAAGTTTAATCTTGAATTGAAAACTATAACAATCTTCTGTGCATTTACATGACATACTCCAACTGTAACATTCCTTTACTACCAATCTTCAGTACAACTTCTCGTCACTTCCATCCATATTGGTCATCTTTTCACATGTTAATTAGGTCAATCAGAATCCTCTCCTGGATATTTCTCAATAGTCTCTCCTTTCTTCTCTTTAACAAACTATTTTTATTTCTTAACCCTGCGTAAAGCCAGCCTTATACAATAATACTGAAGCTATGCTGGTAGGCATATTAAGGCAAAACCAAACCATTCCACCCAATTAAAACACTGCACTAAGTTAAATCAGAGTACCCATGTTGTGGGAAAGTGTGCTCTTTTAAATACGGTCACTCATCTTTAGTACTTTCAGAAATGTCACAGGACACTTATTCTTAGCCTATCCTATCTCTCATTTTTTCTGCCTTCATGAAATCTACATTTCTTGAATCTGACATTTACTGAATAATCTTGTATTCTAATTTAGGTTCCTCAGAGGAGTGTGAGTGTGTGCGAGCATGCGTGCGTGTCTGTCTGTCCATAAGAATTTATTCATGTGATTATAAAGTTTAAGAAGTCCAAACTCTATAGTCTTCAAGCTGAAGACCTACATAGGAGGCTCAAGGTTATATTTCTAATACTAGAATGAAGGTCTGACAGTAAGAAAACTTAAAAGTGTACATTTTATATCTAGCATTTAATTCTCAGCTTCTCGTGTCTTATTTCTGCTTCTCTACTTAAATCTTCTCTGAAGCGTCCACTGTCTCTCATGTGTCGTTGTCTTATATTTCTTAACCATCGTTTGTATATACCAGCCATAGCTTAAGTATATGTGCTATAACATGACGTCAGGATGGCTACAAAGTTAAAGCATATTGAAATGTTTTAGCTGCATTTCAACCTAACGGGACCCCTCTGATATCCTTAGCCTTCGTTAACCCAACTTTCATGACATAGTACAGTATCATAAATGAATGTGCTTAGTTGGTCTGCTTAATATCTTTCTGTCTTACCTAAACTTTAGGCTGTAGAAGGTCATGTAGTCCAGGCCCTAATTTGCTATATTATTCCTATATTATTCTCTAAATACAATGCAGCCATTCAGTAGCCACTCGACAAACACCTATTGGGTGAATAGTCAATATTAGGACAGTCCCTGATGTTTGTGACAGCATCCACTGAAATGCAAGAGGCACATGTTAGTCTAATTAGTTTCCCACGTGTAAGCGTATGACTCAAGTAGTTGAGGAAGCACATGCACCCCCAAATGTACAGGTTTAAGGTTTTCAAATATTTGTGAGTCCAAAGTCCATTAGCCATAAAAAAAAATTAGAATTTTCTTCAACTTTCTCAAAGATATGGACTCAGTAAAGTTGTAAACACGTATTGCTCTTTTCTCTTTTTACAGATTCTTTCTTTCCGAAGCTACCATAGGTCAAGAAGTGATTCAAACTGAGTGACTGCTATGCATGACAAGGGGAAAAGCTCCGTTATAGCTACCATGCTGTGCTAATGTAAATGACTCTAGTTTTAATGTACGGTATGGGTTCATTTCAACAAGAGTTTAAACTAAAACAGCAACTTGCAGAAGAAGAAGACTTCAAAACTGTAGGTGGTGTTTATCTTCATGTGATGTGAAGACATGGCCCTTTGAAGTGAGAGCCATCTTTATAGCCAAATATTCAAAGAACAGCAAACGTTTCTTTAAAATAACTAAGTAAGAGTACCACAGAAAATACACAAGAAGAGTTTATTCTAGTCTGACACGTAGCATTTCATTTCCACAGGATAATGTCCTTCTTCAAGATCAATCAAGAATTGAGCATATGATCTACTTCAGAATAATTGTGACATGTGTCTTTTCACAATGCTACCTGATCTTCCATAGACTTTTTGCCTTTAGCAAAGATATGTTGTTGTGTGATTCATTCCGAGTTAATTACCTAACTCCAATAGATGGCATGGTAATAGATGTTGTCTCATCAGTATGCAGAACTGTTCCCTAGCTTGAAGAGAGAGTAAAGAAAAGACTTCTTAATTATACCCCACGTTCCCACTCATTAATTGACCTTCTTTCAAATAACCATAAGTCACCCAGTGCTGTGTAGATTTTAGACATGTTAACAAATGTCTACCTAATGCAGTGTGTCTTTCACAAGAAATGTACCCATTTTTAATCAGTTCTGTTTATCATCATTATTAGACAATTAGTTCCAACTAACATTAAAAAAATAACAGTGAGCATTGCTTTATCCTTTTTTTTCTTTATGATTATGTTATTCCCAGTGAGAGTTTCTCATTGTCCAAGCACCAAAGGTTCTCCCAAGGTTCCTTTCCTTAGTCAAGATTATTAAAATGAAGTAACAGAGATTAACATAGACAGGAACTCGTGTGTGCATTGTTGTTTGTATGGGTAAAGCAGGTCTGGCGATCTGGGATAGCCAGTTTCAAAAAGATGACAGCGGAGACAGAATGTAGAACGTCAGTAGCTTTTGCATTTCCTTTTATTGCGGTCAGGCCTTTTGGAACTCAATACTAGAAGGAAAAGTCTTGAAGCTAAGCGTTTAAGTTCAAAATAGCAATGATGAGAAGCTTATGATCTACAGGGAATTAAAAATTTAGCCTATTAATTGAAACTAAATTGATCTTACGACAGGAGGAAAAGATTTTTCTCTCTCTGACTTACTAACACCTTCACAACATAAAGAGAGAGAGAGGAAGAGAGTCAGTAGGCTGAGTAACTGGCACTGCTGAGAATGTCCTTGTGGGTTCTTGCCTTCTGCACCTGTCTAGCCTTAGGAAAAGGAGACGAGTAGGAGCTCAGGGAGGCTGTGAGGAAGCAGGAGACCATAGTCACCTATTCCACTTCAATCAATCCAACAAATCAAGACTTTTTATATAAATGTGTAATGTTCAATATGGAATTACTCATCCTAAAAGAGAAAATGATGTCAACATCCTTTTTTAAAGAAAATCTGTACTGTGGTTAATCTAAGTATTATGATGCTCATAATAGTCTCTTCCTTGCTTTGTGTGGAAAGCTCTCTCAAAAGCATGGAAGAGAACATTAGCTAAGCCAGCAATACTTGGACCATGATCAGCACTTCTGAATAAAAGGATTTTACTCCTTATAAGCACTCCTGGGGGATCTTGGCACTCTGCACTTGTATTTACTTTGCGAAGATAGTTTATCGCCTTGAATACATTGAGATGAGTCAAAGGTTTTGTTTCCAAGCAATGATCTTCTTTATAGCCCAATTCTTAGTCATGCCATGGGTTTTCTTTCCTGAGTATATTGGAAGATCAATTTTTTAAACCAGAAATGATAAAATACTTCACATTGTGTCTTCACACATTTCCATTTTTTGATGAACCAAGCTCATTACAACAAAAAAAATCTAATTTATTCAACTAATTTCTATAAGTTCTTGGATGCAAATGTGAATGGAAGTAAAAAGTCCTATTGAGAATTTGTTTAAACTATATTGGGTGCCTATAGATCTATATTAAATTCACATTACCTGCTAGTGAGTGAGTGAGTGTGTGTGTGTGTGTGTGTGAGAGAGAGAGAGAGAGAGATCAGTTTTTACTGTTCTTAAAAAGCCCACACTATCCATACCCAAGTCTCTAATAAGCCCACATTATATAACATAGTTTTCATTATTTAAACAACTATTTCAATAAATTCCAGGATTGAAAAATGCAAGTAGGAAAAAAAAACAGTAGATCATATTCATTACAAAAACAAATCCAAAAATTTCTTTGATCTCGCTGCACATATTTATATTTGTAACACAAGCATTGCTCCTGTTGATTATGTGTTACCAAATATTGCTGGCTTAGCTAATGGTCTTTTTGTGCTTTTAAGTGATAGCTTTTTTTATAAATAAAGGAAGCAATTGAATATAATGACCCCATTTTATATAGATTAACAATGGTACATGTTGACGTTTCATCTAGGCTCTGCCCCACAGTTACCTGACTCTCTGTAAAAGGGGCTGCTGGCCCCTCCTCACTCTTTTTCTCTTGTTCTTGCTCCCTTACCCCTCCCTTCTCCCCATTGCCCTCCCCCTCTCTCTCCATGTGCTCATGGCTGGCCTCTATTCCTCTTTACTCTGTCTCTGTCTCTGTCTCTGTCTCTGTCTCTGTCTCTGTCTCTCTCTCTCTCTCTCTCTCTCTCTCTCTCTCTCTCTCTCTCTCTCTCTGTCTTTCTCTGTCTCTACTATCACCTCAGCTCCCCTCCCCATGACCTAAATAAACTCGATTCTATACTGTACCAGTTCATGATGCTGGTACCTCACGGGGGAGGGTTGCCTCAGCATAGGCCTGCAGAGGTACCCCCTTCCCCCATAACATACCGCTACTCAACCAAACACATCCCTGGCTTCTTTTTCTTTTCTATAAAACAGAATCATATACATTGTATCATGTTTTGTTTCAATATTTTTATAATGGTTACTTTTATAAGGATACCTCCTCAATATAACTTAGAGTGCAAGCTATATTTATCTTTCTTAATAGAACCTTACTATCACATATATTTTAAAGACAGAACACCTTATAGAGAAGACCCCTGAAGAAGTGAGCCAAAAGATTATAAGAGCTAGAAAACCAGTGTGCGCCAGGTGCTTGATAATATCCCCATAGTCATAACATGAAATATATACCCATGAACTCTCAACAATAATTACACAACTAAAATAGTCATAATAGTGACACTAGTAGACAATTCAACATTGAAAGGGGAAATTTTACCAAGTTCTACTCCGAGATGAAGAGAAGTGGCTAATGGCTGCTGAGTCTGTTTCCTTAAGGGACAGGTTCATACGTAGGTTGTCCCATCCTGTGCAGTCAGTGCTGGACAGAAGTCCATATATGTTAACAATGATAAGTAAGCAGTCATTCAATAGGCAGGGAGAAGGAGTATCCAGGAGAATTGGAAGGGAAAGAGATGTGAAGCAGTTATATAGATGTAATCTTTGCATATAATATTCTCAGAACACATTAGGTATGGTATTTACCAAATAAATCCTCTAGTATTAGGGATGTGTTACTCTTTTAAAAATCATGAGTCTCTAGTATCCCATAGACCTCTCAAACATTTTGGCTATTGTAAATGCCTGTATCCTATATTGGGTATCCTTTAAGCCTCTATACTGAAGACATCGTATACTTGAGACACAAAACATGGAGAAATCTATCTAGTATGCAGTTGGAAGCTTCATCCCTACTGACTAGCATCCTCTGAAAGATGATACTCATATAACCCAAGGAGAAAATAACTCATCTCACTCAGCCATCAACTCTAAGAGCCACAATGATGACGGATGTCAAGATGCACCCATCAGGGCAATAGTGGCAGGAATATTGTGGGTATAACCAACACATTTAACTGAATTTAAAGTCTGGTACACACGATAGAAATCACACCAAAGACTGTCAATAGCTAGTTGTGTCAGGAGCCTATTACTATTCTGTACAATAACCATAGCAATAAACAACTCCTAATGACTTTGTTATATCTATACATCAGTAAATCTATCAACCCTCATAAACAGAATTTCTTGTAGTAAAGGGCAAGTAACACGAAGATCCACAACTTCTCCACATGCATAGAATAAGACTTTAGCATGCTCAGCCTAAATGGGATGCTTATCACATTCCCCCCCAAGGCTTAGGAATTTATGCAGAAGAGGGCATAGATAGACTTTAAGAGTTAGAGGTGGTAGATAACTGTAAGGGGAGGTTCTGATACTAAGGCATAGTTCCCCAAATGGTTTTTGATTTGTCAATTGCTGGGCAGAAGGTAGAGATGGGATTTCCAGGTCCCAAAAGGAAGGGAAGATACAGAGAAGGAGAGGGGCTTTTTCTACCATGCTTTGGAGGAAGGAGGGTACAGCAAGCATGTAAGGCCTCAGGGAGAGGTGGGACCACTAAGTTTAGGGTGGAAGGAGAGACAAGAGATAATAAACAGGAAAGGGCACGTGTTTCCAGCCAGGAGAAATTTGCGTCCAGCAATTGTGCCTAGCAGGCAAGTTAACGTAACAAAGCTGTCTGTGTGTGTCTTTTATCTGCAGATTCAAAAGGAAGCCAGGTTAGGGCTGGTGGCATTCCATCCTGGAGCTAAGCCAGGTGGAACAAAAATAGAGCCGGGAGGGGCTGGCAGTGCAGCAGCTCCCGGATTAAGGTGGTAGCACGTTTTTAAAACTACACGCAACTGATGATTTTAAGAAAACTGTTTCCAAGGCACGACAGGTCAGATCCCTCTATGAATTCATAGTATATGTGATAACACACACAAGACCTGCATAAGTTGAAGCCAAACAAATAGAGGAGGGGAGGTGGGTATATTCTCATCTGAGGATCTATCGCCATTAAATTGCTGCTGGGTAAGGAAAAGTCAGTTTTATTCCACTGGTTGATATGTAGTATGTTGACTATATGCCAAGGCACACTGCGTGCCCACGAGTACTTGGCCAAGAAAAATTGGTCCTAATGGATTGAAGAAGAAGAAAGGGGAGAAAGGGAAGGTGAGGGTGGATGGAGAAGCTGAGGGAATAGAGAATATTAAATTGGAGAAGTAGAGGGATGGAAATTAATCTGGGGAAAGAGATGATAGAGTCAAAATATAGTGTATGAAACTCTCAAAAATAAATACGGACATTGTTTTTTTAAGAATTTAAGAAATGCATTCAATAGATGCTTTCAGATTGGAGCACTCCTCAGAGATCCACAGAGATTGAAAAACTGTTGTTCAATAGTGCATGTTTCAGAGTTTGGACGAGGACCAGTGACAGTTTGCCTGGTCAAGACGAGGCACCATTAGTCTCCAAGATGGTTCACAATGACACAAACCACTTGCCTGTGAATTGATTAGCTCTTCTGTTTAAGCACATTAAAGATAGACTCAAAGGCACCAAGATTTACTCATGTCACATTAAGCAAAGAAAATTAAGCACTTCCGATTCGATTAATATGACCAAGAACAAGCCTTATTTTGGATTCTCCATTTCTCTCCAAGTGTCCCCCACTTCTCCATAGCTGTGGTTTCTGGACTTTCTGTAGTCTTTACGTGTCTGCCTGTGCCTGTGCTAACTGACTCTCGCTCTTCCTGTGAGCCTAATGAAGAGCTTTGCTGTGCTTAATGCGCAGCACAAAAAGCAACATGGGAAGGAAGAATTAGAGATACTTTACAGAAACATTTCTGAGAATTTTACAAGGGATTAAGTTATTTATTTCAACTAACGCAAAACATCCTTGTACTGAGCAATATCCTTACACTGTTTCCAACATCTACGATGATATTTATTGTATGAGGCTGCCTTCAACCTGTTTGTAGATTTTAACAAATGATTATCGTAACACACATGTATTACTCCCGTGGTAACTGGCATGGCACAATACATAATATAAAATTTTAGCTGTTCATTAACTTAGCTTATAAAAGATAACTACATAGGAATTCGAAGGCAAGTAAGGTTGGCTATTACAATGTTCTTTTAAAAATCTGCTAAATAAACAGGATGAATATACACAGTAGACTCTCCAGCTTAGTCTTCAGTGTCCTTTTTTTTTTCTTCATCTTTATTAAATTGGGTATTTCTTCTTTACATTTCAATTGTTCTCTTTCCCGGTTTCCAGGCCAACATCCCACTAACCCCTCCCCTCCCCTTCTCTATGGATGTTCCCCTACCCATCCTCCCCCCATTACTGCCCTCCCCCCAACAATCACGTTCTCTGGGGCTTCAGTCTTGGCAGGACCAAGGGCTTCCCCTTCCACTGGTGCTCTTACTAGGATATTCATTGCTACCTATGAGGTCAGAGTCCAGGGTCAGTCCATATATAGTCTTTAGGTAGTGGCTTAATCCCTGGAAGCTCTGGTTGGTTGGCATTGTTGTACATATGGGGTCTCGAGCCCCTTCAAGCTCTTTTAGTTCTTTCTCTGATTCCTTCAACGGGGACCCCATTCAGTTGTTTGCTGCTGGAACTTGCCCTATGTATTTGCCGTATTCTGGCTGTGTCTCTCTGAACCAGAATACCCTTGGGAGGGAATAGGGAGGTAAAGTTTAGAACAGAGGCAGAAGGAACACCCATTCAGAGCCTGCCCCACATGTGGCCCATACATATACAGCCACCTAACTAGATAAGATGGATGAAGCAAAGAAGTGCAGGCTGACAGGAACCGGATGTAGATCTCTCCTGAGCGTCTTCAGTGTTCTTAAACTGTATCAGTAGCTTGGTTGTGAGACTCAGTCAAAATCCCAGTCACTTTCAATGTAAGAGAAGCTTTCATAACATTGTATCATCACATTCATGATTGAATACCAGGAAAGTTGTCAACTAAATTCTCCATGGACTTTCCCCAAAATGTCCTTACAATTGTGAAACAAGAACTTTCCTTTAGAGAGAAGAAAAAAATGCTTGTTACTATGACTGGAAAAGCTTCCAATGCTCCTACATCCAGTTCTCTGAGGGGAAAAAGCTCCCCTGTCCCCTCAAAAGAAAGAGTTGACTGTACTACAATTACTCATTTGGGAAAAAGTTTCCCTGAAATAAAAGAAGAAGTGCCTTTTATCCCAAATGGGTATCAGTGTATAAGCTTACTATTAAATCATTATCTTAAATGATCTTAAGGGACATGATTGACACTTACCTGGTAGAGAAAACAGGATCAGCAGGTGGCTATCCCAAGGCAAGGGTTACCCATTGCACTGTGGAAACGCTGGCCCCTGTAATTTTCTCAAAAGCCGGAAGGCATCTTGATACTCTGTGTGGTAGTGTGAGGACTGCATTTGTGCTCTGCCCTGTGAAAGTTTTAAATTAAAAAAAAGTTAGTAATTGTTACTTGCCTGCTCGTATCCAGAAAGTACATGCTGTCCAACAGAATTTAGTGGGATTTAATCCCACTTTTTTTTTAACCTTTGTAAATAGTGAAAGTTGAATTGGGGAAATGAAATGTGCAAATCTTTACTCCAAATGCATGTTATTAAATATTTCTGTTACGTTTCCTGCATTTTGTTTTCATTATTATTGTGCTGGTCACAGATGAGCCAAGGAAACTATATCCATGTTACCAGCAGCTTTCCAACAGCTACCAGCACAGACTTGATGTTGACCTAAATGTTGAAGATGTGAGCCTTAGAGAAACAGCTTTTGTGGAAAACAGATTGGGAACTGTTTTCCTTAGAACGTTATAGTCTTGTACGAAAATATGGTAGAATAAAGCATTTTGTCATAATGATAGGAAATTTTAAAGCAAAATCAGATTGTGACAGTATTTCACCATAAAATGGTACAAACGAAAAGGTTAATTTCTTTTTACAAGCTCAGCAGATTCTGCCACTTTGGAGCAATGCGTGAATGTATATGAGATTTAAAAGTGTAGTACATATAAATCCTTTTGATACCTTCAGGTAAATGATATGTAAACTTACCAAAAATACCTTCTTATTGATTCCATATTGGGACCATGTAGCTATGTGTGCACTAACAAACATTAATACCCAGTATCTGGTATATTTCTAACATAAGTGATCAAAGTTTCATAACACACAATTATTTAAAAAAAATTGGCAAATCGATATTCACACTAAGCCATGTACATTATTCAGACAATGCTTATTAAACATATATGTTTAATATATATAATATATGTATATGTGTGTGTAGTTTACTATCACAATTTTTTTACATAATAATACTTTTGAAGTTCTAATGTTTTGAAATTTCTTACAAGATTTTAGAAGTTTTAATTTAGTATAATATATACGTTGAGATATATAACCAGACCTGTTACATAACCGAGCTTTGTGATTTAAGGTGACAGTCATCTAAAGCTGAGGCTACAGTGTTGCAGAGAGAGAAGGTTAATGACAAAAGTGGTCATTAGACTTGAAATTTTCCCTAGCTTGAACATTTGTGAAACTCTGTGTGGCGATCAAACAGCTTTAGAGCGTGGTGCATTTACTCCAGTGGATCACACAAATGTCTAAATAGATCTGGAAAATAACCCTGTATGGGTTTTTTTAAAGGTATTTTATATTAAAATGATATCTTCAATCTTATTCTGTAGTCTTCTGTTTGCTAGTACTTGCTCTCTGCAATTTATCTATAGAGAACGATATCCACATGCCAGTTTGAGCTGCCAATTGATTTTGTATGTAATTGCTGAGCGAATTAAAATGGGTATGGTGAGCATGGGAGATTTAACAGATGTATAGTTATAATCTCATAAATACTAGTAATTTATTGAAGTGTTCATGGTTGATGGTCTAGAAATTCAATTCTGTTATTTCACTCAATTCCACCAGATGATGAGACCTGAAAAAAAAATTAAGCCAAGTGAAAAGAAACTGGCGGACAAAATCAAGAATAGCTATTGCATTGATCACATGATGTGGTGTTAGACTGTATGGTCATTTATTTAAAACAGTATATAAATCAATTCTTAAGTTATAGCAAAACACACAGAGTGAGGATAACCATCTAAACACCCGCAAGTACATGGCTCAGCAAATTAGTGTGTGCGTGCGTGTGTATGTGTATGTGTGTGTGTATGTGTATGTGTATGTGTGTGTGTATGTATGTGTGTGTGTGTGTGTGTGTGTGTGTGTGTGTTACTATGCTTGTTACTATGACTGGAAAAGCTTCCAATGTTCCTACATCCAGTACCCTGAGGGGCAAAAGCTCCCCTGTCCCCTCAAAAGAAAGAGTTGATTGTACTACAATTACTCATTTAGGGAAAAGTGTGTGTATGTGTGTGTGTATGTATGTGTGTGCATGTGTGTGTATATGTGTGTATGTGTGTGTATGTGTATGTGTGTGTATGTGTGTATGTGTGTATGTGTGTGTGTCTATGTGTGTATGTCTATGTGTGTGTATATGTGTGTATGTGTATGTGTGTGTATGTGTATGTGTGTGTATGTGTATGTGTGTGTATGTGTGTGTATGTGTGTGTATGTGTATGTGTGTGTACGTGTATGTGTGTGTATATGTATGTGTGTGTATGTGTATGTGTGTGTATGTGTATGTGTGTGTATGTGTGTGTATGTGTGTGTGAATGTGTGTGTGTGTGTGTGTGTGTGTGTGTGTGTGTGTGTGTGTATTACAAAGAAGGATATTTTCAATCTGCAAAGTTCAAGTCCTCTTCCCATTAAGCATCTCCCAGCTTTTCCCACCCCCATAAGTTTGGTTGTTATTGGTAGCCCATGTTAATAGAACCCAATATCCTTTCTATGTGTGATTAAGTACTCTGCGGTTTTCATCTACATTGTTTTATACACCAGATTTTTCTTGCCTTTGTTTTAATGGTTTGCTATTGTCTAGCCATATGCTATAGTTTAACCCATTCGTCCACCAATCAACATTTGTATTTCTTCTACCTTCTGTTATTTTTAATGTTATTAAGGACACATATGTACCAAGAGTGGTAGCACATGCCTTTACCCCTAGCACTTAAGACTAAAGCAGAGGCAAGTGGATCTCTGAATTCAAGTCAAGCCTGATCTAAGGGAGAGTTTTATGACAGTTTCTAGGACAGTTGGAGTTACACAGAGAAACTTAGGAAGAAAAATAAATAAAGAAAAGAAAAAAATCACACGCATAAATACCTTCCAAATGTTACTTTCTACAAATGCTGCCTTTGAATCTTTGTGGGCTCTTCTTAGAGGTAGAACTGCAGAGTTGTGCTTTTTCCTTAGCTTTTAGGCAATCCTAAAAGTCTGTTTCTTTCTATTACAAATGAGAATGTAGAGATGAGGTCTTGCAAGATTAGTAAGAGGATTATGTGACAATGAGAACTTCAAAGCTGGTACACACCTGAGTTTAAATTCCAGCTTACTCTCTGAGCTCACAGAGCCCTGTGGCTACATTAGAGCAATGCCCCTAGTCTCAAATGCCTCAGCTTTAAATGCCAATGAATATCTACCAGGATAATTGGGACTAGATTGAGCAAGGTAATCTTTGAAAATTCTTTATGCTTGCCATAGAAGGCATTCAACATTTAATTCCTGATCAGACACATTAGGCTGCTTAAACATATTTTATTATTTTATGAGTGTGTGTTTGTGCATTTGTTATTCTGAAAACAGAGAACAGAGGGTAACCTCGTGGGGTCAGTTCTCTGATTAGGTCTTTATGTAGGTTCTCAGGGTGAAACTCAGGTTGCTAGACTTGCAGGGCAAATGTTTTCCTTACCCACTGAGCCATCTCTCCACCCCCGCATCTACCTTCTTGAATGATTTAAGTAAACATAAGTGTGTGTTCCTCTGGTTTCTGTAACTGAGTAATTTCAATTTTCTTGTCTTAACTCTAGTGGCACTGTTTAAAGTTAATATTGTCTTTAAGCAGTTACTTTAGATCCACAGAGGGCTTCTTGAATGCTTGTCTATATGATTTCTCCATAATAATCAAAAAAATAATATTTTGTTTCATACTCTTCTTGGATTTATCTTCTATAGACATACAATTGGTGGATACCTTGTTATATTATACCTTGTTATATTCCTGGGAGTGACCATTTTATCCCTAAAGTGTAAGGTGCTACTACATGAATTTACTCGGGATTTTACATTGCACTTTGTACCTGGGAGCTATGCCAGTGACCTTCAGGCTGACATAATCGTTGCTTGAAGCAAGGGTGCAAGAAAAACAAACTGTTCCTATGGCTCCCGCTCTGGCCTAAAATCTTTTGCAACACAACTTGAATCGGAAACAGTACTGCATTGTTGTGGCAATGAGAAAAACATTCTGGAGTGTTGCTAAGTTTATTTCTTCAAGATAGAAATGATGCGTGGACATGTTAACCCACATTAATAGAAAAACAATGACCATATTAAATTGTGGGTTTTCAACAAACAGCACCATGTACTAACCTTCAGACCTTATTAAACACATTCACATAAATCACTAAAGCTCTTTAGTGATATCAGTTAATTGGTATAAATAAATAAAAATTCATTTTATCAATATTTGCCGGATAATATATAATAATTACTATATTTGAAGATTATTGTAAAATGAATGTAAAATATATAAATATCAAGAGTTTCACCTTAAAAAAAGGAGTGTTCAAAAGTGAACTTCAGACAGCTGCATCAAGACAAATATCTATTTTTAATCTGGGGAGAGCAGCTCAGATTGAGATCAACCGAGAAACTGCCACACAGTAGAAGGTGGCATCATGGGTTGTGACCCCTGCCATGTCTCTCAAGTGCAAACCATCAAGAGAACACAGGAATCAGGAATGCAATTGAATTTAGTAGAACGAGACAGACAGTCTGAGAGGGAAGGAAGCAACTTCACTTTGGCACAAAATAAATATTTGAATGGTACTCCTTAATGTAAATTGAACACTAAAACTTTGCTGGCAAAGTGTAGCCTGTATCATCTCTAAATTATACACAAACTTAAACAAGTCACAGTAAGCTTTCTATAATTAGAAAACTTCAATAAACATCACGTAATGTAAATAAAAATAGGCAAAATATTTAAGCAAGTAATTTATAAAGGAAGATATCTCAGTGGCCAGTGAAAACATGGGAAAATGTTCATTTTCTTTAGGTGGTGAAAAATTAGCATTACAGTTAACCTGAGTTCTCACTAGACATGGATATAAATTCAATAACTTCTTAGAAAGGGGGAGAAATATAGCCCTGAGGACACGGTGAGAAGAAACACTGTTGGAGCTTCCATGAGTTACTGCCGGAGACACAAATGACATAATCGTTGTTTATTTTATACCTTGTATAAAAATAATGTTTTTCCCAACAAAAGAGTTTGGGAAGAGCCGATAATCAGTGTCCAATAGAAGCATGTATCAAAATAACGTAAGTTAGCATAAAGAAATCTAACAAATGACACGCCATTAATGTTACTTTATAAAGCTAGTTCAGTATTAGCCTCGAAATGCCTCCTAATTCTGAATGAAGGATTTTACTCACAACAGGCGCCAATTCAATATGAGCCTAATTCCTCTGATAAAGCAAAATGTATGCCGTGTAGTATGACTTGACTCCATTCATCTCCCCAGAATGATTCATCGTTTCAAATATTCCCCTTTACTTATCTTGTGAGGAGCAGTTGATTACTTATTCATTAGTCATTGTGAAGGAGGGCTTTCTGAATATTCTCTCAAGTAGTTAGCACTAGAAAGGCCTGAGAAAGTATGAAAAGACGGTAGTATCGATTCCTGCTATTAGCTTACGAACTAGGTAAAAGAGCAATTGCCCGAGATGACCACGATAGAGTTAATTTCTCATGTTAAAGTTGATATTCTTCAAAATTATCTTTTAGAGAAGCCATTGAAATCTTTTTAAAAACTCCACCTTTCAAGATATGAAAAAATACTTGAAATAACATAATACCTCCTTGTGGTTGATAAGACACAAGCCAAGATAAGCAGTCACTGCCTAAAATCTGAGAGGAATGGAATCATTTATATATTTTATTTTTTCCCTAAGCATTCATGCTTATGCTAAAGTTTAATTTATTTATTAGACAAAGCAGCAGGAGGTTAATGACAATGATAAAAGAACAGTTATAATTATGTACTCCATAAAACATTTGAATGCCATCTCTTCTTGAAAAGTCAAGACAAGCTACAATGATCCTTTTTATCTCTGCCTCCCAGAATATATTTGGACTTTGGCTTACTTTCATTAATTGAAATCATGGAAAGTGAAACCATGGATAGGAAAGAAATACAGTGACTTGAAGATAAAAAGAATATATGGGGGATGGAAAGACGGCTTAGCGGTTAAGAACATTGACTTCTCTTCCAGAGGTCCTGAGTTCAAACCCCAGCAACCACATGGTGGCTCACAATCATCTGTAATGGTATCTGAAGCCCTCTTCTGGTGTCTGAAGACAGCTACAGTGTGCTCATATGCACAATATAAATAGATGACTCTTTATAAACAGAGAAAGGAAGGAAGGAAGGAAGGAAGGAAGGAAGGAAGGAAGGAAAGAAAGAAAGAAAGAAAGAAAGAAAGAAAGAAAGAAAGAAAAGAATCTATATAAATAGCCCATAAAACTAATTCTTCAATATTCCTAAGGAAATACTTAATCTTTATTCCTGACCGCCCCCTCCCAAAAGCTTGCCTTGGACATCACACTTCAGAGGAAAACATTTTGAGATATAGGAAAGTAATTGGACATTTGTAGATTTCATGTAGCTTCTAAGCCAAGAAGTGGTTGGTTTGGGGGTTTTGTTCTTCATAGAAAGTTTCGCCAGGAATATCTGTGCAAAACTCAAATCTTAATGTTGCCAGCAAGAAAATGATTTGCTGTTTCTGAAAGAACAATCATTTTTCAAATGTAATCTAAGATAGCTTAGATGCATCCTTTTCTTTAGTTCTTGCTGTTATAACAAATACCTGGACAAGCGCAGTATAAGGGAGGAAGAGATTATTTGGTTTATAAATCCAGTTCAACGGCTACCACTGAGAAGTCAAGGCCCTAGAAATTCGAAGCAAGGAGTCACACATAACCTGACAGTCAAGAGCAAAAGCAGTGAACTAACAGATGTTGCTAATATTTGTCTCACTTCATTCTTATATGGAATACACTGCTGAAGGAAGGAGTGGTTCCACCCACAGAGCCAGAATAGGAGGGGTTTTGTTATTGGTTTTTTTGTTGTTGTTGTTGTTGTTTTGTTTTTGCTTGTTTGGGGTTTCTTTGAACCAGTAAGAAGTTTTTGTACCTCTATTACACCAATAAATAAATTTCCTCAACAGATATTCCCAGAGACCCATCTTCCATCTTCCAAGTGCTTTTAGATTTTGTAAGGTTGATAATTAACCCTAACCTTCATATCAGATTTCTTGTACACACACACACACACACACACACACACACACACACACACATGATGAATCAACTGAACAAAGAACAGAAACTCATATATTTTGTTTGCCCATTGTAGAATCACAAGATTATATTCTTTTATAAAACTTTCTAGACAAGCTAATTATATGAAATGTATGTAAATAAAATACAATTCATTTGTTAATAGTTTAGAAGTCATTTCCTAAAGGATAATAGAATTAGGCCAGACATGGTGATACACATTTGTAATAGCAGCATTCGGAGACAGAGACAGATAGCCTTTTCTAGCCCAGCAGGGATGATACAGCAAGCCACTTTCTAAAAACGAAAAGCTAGAATCACGGTCTCATGGATTAGGCTTGAGTGGCTGTAAGACTCTACAGTACTAGCGAGTAGCAAAAGTACAGAAATGTAGACAAAGTCTCCCAAAAGCCTCAAAAGATATTAATGTATTCTAGAAAAGACAAAACATAACATTTAAGGATACATAATGTCACCAGGAGGAAGCACACATTCTTTTAGAAACTTGTGGTCTAATTCTATTCAGACTAGTTCTCCATCGATACAGGTAAGGCTATGTAACAATGAGCTTTCATAGAAAGTGCTCACACCTTTAAAGCTTCACAGGGGAGTGAATAATGCTACCTTCAGAACTGAGTGGCAGTTCACTCTTTCGTTTTCTTTTCTCATTTTACAACTTTATTTATGTACACCTTGCATACTGATGGCTCTCACCTCACCTTACCATCACCCCTGTCCACCTTCCCCACGAATCTCTTTCATATTCATGTTTTCTTTTCAAATTATAACAAGTGGCTTAGAGATTTCCTTCCTGAATCGCAGGAGAAGCTCAGCTGCTACGGCTACGAATTGATATTCAGAAAACAATGGTGAGGACCGAGCTGGAATAATGAACAATGAACTGAGATACAACATCAGAGGTTGCTCCTTTCTGAAGAGAGAAAAGCATGGAACAGGCATAACAGGCTGAGTCTTTCTGCTCTTGTTGTCCAGTAAGTCTAATGCAAAGCTTCCTCCCTATAATCTTTCTCAACATCTCAGTACAAAAGAACAGGACAGCTCACAACAAAAGCCATCCATAACTACAGTTATAGACTCATGCCAAGAAGTCTTTTGGGTTACAGACAACACAAAGGAGTGAGATAGTACATTTGTACAATATCCACCCATTACACATACTTTCTCTGAATATTGGTCATGTGTCACTCTCTGCAAGAGTAATAAGGGCTAGCACAAAAGATATACTGGGCGAACATGGCACACAAAGAGTCCAAAGCAAATGGCATGTAAAAAAGTCTTTGTGAACAAGGCATGGAGAATAAATAGCTATAATGGGAGCGGAGAGAAGTTTCATGAAAAAAGAATTCATTCAGCCTGATGTTGAATTGCAAGTAGAAGTTTAATAAATGGAGAAGAACCAGGGCAGAGATCATCAAAAACCAGTCAGTTTGAAGAGCATTAAGAAAGTCAAGGGCTTCTGAGAAAAAGACCTTGTGTAGTTAAAACACAGGCACCCAGAGAAACACAGATGTACAGTCAATGCATTCACTGAACTCACCGCTGGAGAACAGAATCGGAAGTTGAAAACCATTCTAAAGCATGATCTGTTGATTGTACTTTCAGTTAGGATAAGTTTAGAGGTTAAAACAAATGAACAAACAAACATCAACAAAACAAAAAAACTCCATATAAGTTGAACTCCATATAAGAATTTTGTCTATTTGGTCTTTGCTGAATTCTCTGGAACTTAGAAAAGAACCTAGTGTAGAAGGATTTTAACTCAGCAATATGGCTACTCTGGCTGGAATACAGACAGGCCCTTAGCATGCACCTTTCTTATTGGCTGGAATGCAGATACACCCTTTATATACACCTTGGATTCCAAACAATGAAGGTAAAGTTAGTTTGTAGAAGGAAGCACCGTGTTTGAAAGTGACATCTAATTGAGTGGCAAGCAAAGTGATAAATCAGAGAAAGATTTGATAGACTAGGATATGCCTAACTCTCAGGTAATGAGAAAGGAATGATAAGTTATTTGAAAGAGCAGTGCAGAGAGAGAGAGGAGGCAGCTGGACAGTTATAAAGATACAGGTTGCACAGAGAAGGTTGCAGGTTAAGACAGAATGAGCCAGGAAAAATGACGGAGGCAGAAGGTTAGAACATATCGCTAAAGTTAGTATGAGGCCAAGCAGAGCAATTCAGTCGTAGGCAGAGAGAGAAGTCAGCCTGGAGAGGAGTTTGAGCAAGAAGAGCTGAATTGAGTCAGCCAGAGATCAGAAAAGAAAGAAGAAGAAGAAGAAGAAGAAGAAGAAGAAGAAGAAGAAGAAGAAGAAGAAGAAGAAGAAGAAGAAGAAGAAGAAGAAGAAGAAGAAGAAAAGAAAGAAAGAAGGAAAGAAAGAAGGAAAGAAAGAAAGAAGGAAAGAAAGAAAGAAAGAAAGAAAGAAAGAAAGAAAGAAAGAAAGAAAGAAAGAAAGAAAGGGTAAGCTTGTTCAGCAGAAAATCTCCAAGGCTGGAAACATAGCATGCCTAGATTAGATTGTTTGGAAGCTAAAAGTTTCCAGAACTTCCTAGGTTTGCAGATGGAGACAGTAAGCCTCAGAGACCACAATTACATCAGTAGAATAAAAGTTATTGTAGCAACCTAGCACTAAGTATCTCTGAGCCGGATGGGTATATGTTCACATAAGTCAGAATGAAACCATTTCTGAAACATTGTTTTTGCAAATTTACCTGGTATTCTGACTATAAATTATACTAGCATATTAACACTTTGCCCAAGTTCAAGTTAAAGAAAAATTACAACAGTGTCTCAAATGTCTGTGAAATCTAGAATCATACCCTTCAGGAACCACATCTGGCCTTTGACCTACTGAGCTATGTATAGCTGAACTTGAGATATGCTTTAGGATAAAATAACTGAAGCTTTGACACAAGCAAAATGGATGTAAAGTGGATCTCCTTAAAAAATGCATGTACTGTTTATATTGCAATGATGTTTCAAATATATTGTCTTAAAATTATTGTACTGAATTAATTAAATTTTATGGTGTATATTGTTTCTTTTAAAAAATAAAGAAATTATGGGGTTCATTGCATGCATCTACTAGAGTGTCTTGATAAATAACGTGCTGTGATCTGATGGAAGTCGGATAGTAGAGTACAGATCCCAGCAGGAAAGTCAAGACAGTGTTGATCTGGGGAAGAAAAAAAAGCTTATTTAGGAAAATTAGCTGAAGTTTTGTGGACCAGTAGACAGCAGACATTAGCAAGCATTAAAAATGAACAAACTGAAACTGGGGTAAGAGCACTTCATTTCTCTTTCTCTCACAGTGCAATAGTGGGTTCACACATGGTCACTGTTTCATAAGAATTTCGCTTAGTGACCATAGCTGTGCCCCAGTCACTGATGCTCTTGACTGGTATTCTTTGTCCTCTCTGCTTCCTGGCAGAAGATAGCAGTCTGCTTCCTGGCAGTCTGGGGATTCGATGGCAACATGTGATTAATTGTATCCAATGATTTCTGTTAGTAAGTCCCCTCTGAGCCAGAGTGGTTTATTATCAATTCCAGTCTGTCAATGCTACATGTACTTTCAAATCGCCAACAGAGTGAGCCTCATTGATTTTACTCCTGTTAACACAATAAGTAGAAACTGACCAGGATAAGGTTTCCCAAATAACTTATTATTACTGGGCCATTTGACATAATAAAAAGCTATTCAGTGTATACGGCTGTCTATTTAACCAAATGAAAATTATTCAGTGCGTACACGCACGCACTCATGCACACACACACACACACACACACACACACACACACACACTCATATCCCTTAAAACTAAAGCAAAGAGAGAACAGTAGCTTATACTCTTAGCTTTGACACCGTCACGCCGAGCACCATCCGTAGCTTTCAGGTAAGTAGAGATGCTCTCTCTTTCTTTGGCAGCTGCCTGAAGTAAAACTGAAGATTTATCTCACTGTGAGAATTTCCATCAGAATGACAGCTAGAGTTTCAGAGTCTTTGAAGCGCTGAGTGGCTGGGAAAGAAATAATCACACCTGCTTTATAAGCTACAGGCTGGAAGCTTATGTATTTACAAGGGGAACTTTCATTTCTGTGGCTGACTCCTCTAGACTTATTTCTTTGCTTACAGAAACAATTAGGCTGGGAAAAAATAATCCTGGTTTTCCACAAAGGAACGTACAGGAAAAGCAAAGGTAATTCAGCAAATTCTCAAAAAATGATGCCCCAGAACACAAACGGTGCTCAGCAAGCAGCCATGGCTAAGATGGCCGCTGTCTTTTACCCCTGACACAGATGGTTCCTGATTGGTGGGACGGTCAACCCATTGGTGGGTACTGATTTCACAATTGGATGAAACAGGCTAATCGACACAAAGAAAAAGGGGGTCAGCAAATAAAGGAGCGGTAAAAGTAGTTGATGGCATGTTCTAATACTAGCTAGAATTCACATATTCATTGCCTGTGCCACTCAACCACTGGCATACATTTACAGTCAGCTCAATCAGGTCCCATGCTTTGGTAAGGTACCTGAGACAAAATGTCTTATTGCACTATTTGTTAACTTATATAATTTATATAAGTGTGTATGTATACATATGAGAGAGAGAGAGAGAGAGAGAGAGAGAGAGAGAGAGAGAGAGAGTTTGTGTATGAGCTTTCTTACCTTCTAGAACAGTGGTTCTCAACCTTGCTAATGCTACAATCCTTTAATACTGTTTCTCACCGTGTGGTAATCTCCAACCATGAAATTGTTTTCATTGCTACTTCATAATTGTAAATTTGCTACTGTTGTGATTGTAATGTGTTTTCTGGTGGTCTTAAGTGACCCCTGTGAAAGGGTTATCTGACCCCTTAAAGGGGTGATGACTCACAGGTTGAGAACCACTGCTCTAGAAGGATGATGTTCAAAGTTTATCATTTTTGTTATTCCAACAAGTCTGGAACAAAACATTTCTTTACAGCAACAAAATATTTCTTTCATTAATAGTAAGGCATAGATATGATAAAACTATCTTGTGTACTTGGTCTAATTTATAATTTTGATTATGCTACATGCTAGCTATACCATCCTAAGAAAACAAATTGCTCTGAGTAATGATTTCCTGACGTGTGAATAAGGTAAGTAGTGCCAATTAACTGATGGTTATGAAGAGAACAACTAAAAATAGCAATCTGAAGACACAACAGTATTTTAATGATAGTTGACATACCAGGTTTACCAATTTCAATAGAAAATTCTCCAATTTATGTTTTAAAGTGAGATCCATATATGATTAGCATTTTCTGTTTACACAAGGCAGAGTCAAAGATGACTTCTTAAGTTCTTGCAGTAGACAGTGATGTCAACAGTAGTAGCTAAGCTGTGGAATGAGGAGGTTTGAGCCCTCTTGTCTCAGGAAATACAGTCATTTGCATTGCATACTGAGAGAAATTTGCCGCTCCTTCCTCCCAACAGCTAAGAATGTGATTTCCTGTTTATAACTTAACCATTGAGCTTCGTTCTCTTTCCTACATCAATAGCAAATGCCACTGTATCCTCTCGGGCATTCATCGATGTGCCGTGCTCTCTGTCAGCTGAAATGCTCTTCTCACAAAATTTATTAAAATGAAAGAGAAAGGCTATGTGTACAAGGATGTATGAGCAGTACAAACTGGAACTAATGGACTCTTTATGTATTTGTGACTTTAGAAGAAGATCACATCTTGAGAGAAATCAGTTTGTTTTTAGGTACACAGTTTGACAAAAAAAATGTCCACGGCTGATCTGTTTCACCTCTCACTACATGAGGGCTCCAGTGTCTTATTCCTGTCGTTCTTGCCTACTTCAACATGAAGCAAAGTGTAGATTATATTCTAGCGACAGTTTGACTTTGCATCTGTGTAAGAGAACATTTTAATTAGCATTTAACATGATAGCTGTGTTTGGTCAGTAGTGGGTAAGGTGTTAGGCTTATTTTTCCAGATCATTCATTCATTCATCTATTCATTATATCTGTTCAATTCCTACAGAAAAGAACACATTGAGGGATAATTAAAATATATAAAATTATCCTTTGATTACTTTGCAAAGCAGCAAGTCAATCTGAAAATATAAGATGTAAGTGATGAGTCTTTGACTTGAACTTTTCAAAGAAAAGCCCTAATGATTTTATCTTTATTTGATTTTGTTTGGGGTAATGACCTAGTTTAAAACGCCAATCTCATTTGTAGTCGACTAAAAACTTATTCATCTGACTTATTAAATTCAAGATTCTCCTTGGTTTTCAAAGAAATGAGGGAAATCACAAAGAATTCAAAGAAAAATAATCAGAATTGTTAATTATATCTTTAGCCACAAGTTACTTCAATTCTCAACTTAATCACACATCTCACATAGAGAAATACTTCATTTTTTTATATTCATAAAATACACATATCTCACGTATAGTCACACATTTTAATTTAGTCCAATAGAATACTACATTGACTAAGGGCCTGATTGGATTACCAAAAGCTTGACAAACCTCCTCAGATCACTTCCCCGAAGCCCTGGTTTCTGTGTGCTCCTGCAGAAAGCCTCTCTGCGGTTTGAAATATCTCCCTGTGTCTATTTTAATGACTAATTTTTCATCCTATTAATACATAGCACAATACTTTCCTGTGCTGTGCAGTTTTAGATAAGATTCCATGGGGGTCTGGCCTCTCTCAGCTATATAAATACATGTTCAACACATAAAGGAAGAGGGCAAAATGCATGCCCCATTGACCATTTGTACCAGCAAAGATTAGAACACCTAGTGAAAACCTATTCAGTGAATGAATTTTCTGAAGACAGGACCCTGGCAGTGGGCGCTGATAAATTCCAAGCCCTTCAAGATGAAAAATGGGTAGAAAATATCTCAGAAATGTTAAGACAAGAAAACACACCCAACAACTTGCACACTATGATACATGAAAGGTTGGGTTTGATATAGAGTATTGGTTATAACTGATGTAAAGAAATTTAGAAAACAATGATCATCTCAAGAGAAGAATGTAAAGTATAAATGATATCATATCAACTTTGATCTCTTGGGCTTGCTCACCCATGACTTCTGTTTATGGAGTTCTAACACCAAGATAAAAGGGAACACCGTTAGCTTCAGAGTAGACACAAAACATAAGAACAGTGGTTTCATTCATCCTAAGTACTCAGAGCTAAAACCTACCAATTATAGCATATTTTGTTCAAATATGATCCCTATAGGGGAAAATGTGATTAGTAAGTCTGGTGACATAAAGAGATTTCATAATATTACAATATTTGAGGAGATATCTTAATGTGTTCAGAATATTTGAACATTTTAAAAGATATTTTAATTTTTATTTTTGTGTATTATATGTGTGTGCACTTAAGTGTGCATGTGTGTGTGCACATGCGCACGCACATGCACACGTGTGCACACCAGTCTGCAGCACTGACAAAAAAAATCCCCTGAAGTTTATGTTACAGGGGATTTGAGACAAGGGCTAGGGGTTGAGGGAACAAACCAGGTCACTAAGCACCAGAACAACACACTACAGAGAGCTTCACCCTTTCTTTAGTCCCAGATTTGGACAGATTTTAATCCTTAATCTTGAGTCACTTTTGCAGGTCATAGTGTAAGCTATTTAAAATTTGTTTGCTTGTTCTTTTTTTTTCAGATTTGTTAGCAAATGATAGCCTAACATTTAATATTTTTTAGTTAATAGTTCATTGTAGTGTAGCAATATCTTAGCAACTGAGCAGGAAACTATTGCAATCTTAACCACATTTGATGTAATACAAAATACACTTGAAATGATTTAGACTGAGGCATCTATGGGGCTCTGGGTTTCTATGTTAACAAACCAAATACAACTTTGGGAAAACAGTGCCAGGCTAGCAAAGTCAGTAATTGTCGGCTAATGGGGGCTTTCCCTACACTTACACTGAACCAGTCACAACCACCAACTATCCTCTAACTAGTGACTTTCCAACAGAGTTATCCAAATCAGAATGGAGCTTTGTTTTAACCAATCAATCCTTCACTTTCCTTCCACAGCCTTCCTTCCTACTTCACTGTTGGAGCCTCAAACCACTCTGTGGTCTGGACCTGGTTGATTGAAGAGTCACTATGCCTTGCATTACCTTTTGAGAGTGCTACATTATATCCGTGTCCCAGAACAGTGAAGCAAATCATTTCTCAAACCCCGTTTTGATGGCATTGTATATTATTTGAGGTGAAAAGAAAATGGCCTCAAATTCAGTTTGAAGAAGTGATATCAACAAAATACAACCAATGAAGAGCATCGCACGTTTAAATTTCATTTACCGTATTTCTCTGCTTTCCCCTTCACTCATGACACAGTTTTGAAGCTACTGAACCTTTCCCAACTCTCTGCGGACTGGAGAGGTGTTTATATGTTATGTATCTTATACTTCCTGGCACTGTATACGTACACCAGAGACTTGGTGACACAGTGGGCCACAGAGGCACATTCAAGATGGAACAAGTTTCGGGCTTTATGTATGACGTCATGTTCCTCTTCAATCAATTTGAACTAAAAGCTGGTGTATAAGCTATTTCCCAGTAAAGTTGTTCTTTCTTTCAATTATATTTAGACTAAAGTGTCAAGAGATTGGCCTCATCACAATGCAAGGACTTAAGACATGGGTAAATTGGCATGAAAAGAACTAATGCAATCTCAAGTGCATTTGAAATTGTTACCTCTTTCTGTTCAATTCTTTAATAGACCTCACAGTGAAGAAATTAATAGTTCTGTGCAGTTATTTGAAATATTAATGCCAATGATTTTGAAATAGCTAAACTATTTTTTCAGCCAGAAATTCTTCTGTAAACCACAAACATAGTCACTGGTCTAATGATGAAATCCTAAACAGTTTGGAGTTCAAAAACTGTGATATTTTTCACTTTAGGAGATGTACTCTTTCCAATCATGTATCACCCTCCATCATGGGAAACAATTGAGGAAAATGACAGAAATGAAAATTTAACCCACTTTTCTGCTACTGCTTACCAATGTAGTGTGACTGAATAACAGCCAAGTGATTGTGGAGAAATGTCATATTCTGATGGGGCAGTATTGAACTATTAGTGAGTTTATTTTAAAATTAGATTCAATACTGCAAAAATCTAACAAACTTTCATCTGGTGTGTGTGTGTGTGTGTGTGTGTGTGTGTGTGTGTGTGTGTGTGTACAGAGATAGACAAAACAAAAACAAAAGGGAATGACAATTACCATCAGTCATTAGACTACACCTGAAAAACAACTTCTTGGAAAAACTTAGGAAGAAATATATAAAACAATTGCAACAAATTCCATCGAGCTTTAGGGCTTTAAGTCTGTGTAGAAACAGTTAAATATTAATAAATGGGGCAGAGAGGAGGGGGAGAGGGGAAAAGGGGGGGCAGGACCAGGTATGGGAAGAGACTGGGATGATACACAGAAGGTCAGGAATTTCAACAGAGGTGTGTGGCAATGGGGAATGGGGAACTGGAGGTAGCCACTAGCAAGTCCAGATGCCAGGAAAGCAAGATGCTACCAAGATCCAACAAGGATGAGATTAGCTGAAATGCCCAACAAAGGGGAGGGAGAACCTGTAGAGACCATATCTAGAGGTTAGACAAGGTCCCTGGTTGGGGGATGGGGCCACCCACTCATCTCCAAATTTTCAACCCAGAATAGTTCCTGTCTAAAGGAAATACAAGGACAAAGAGTAGAGTAGAGACTGAACGAAAGGCCATCCCAGACACTGCCCCACCTGGGGACCCATCCCATATACAGTCACCAAACTCAATCACTGTTGCACATGCTAATTAGTGCTTGCTGACAGGAGTCTGTTATGGATGTCTCCTGAGAGGCTCCACCAGAGCCTGACAAATACACAGACAGATCCTTGCTGCCGAGCACTGGACTAAGCACAGAGATCCCCAGTGGAGAAGTTAGAGAAAGGACTAAAGAAGCTGAAGGAGTTTGCAACCCCATAGGAAGAAAAACAATATCAATTAACCAGACACCCGCAAGCTACCAGGGACTAAACCACCAACTGAAGAATACACATGGAGGGACCCATGGCTCCAGCAGAATATGTAGCAGAGAATGGCATCATCTGGCATCAATAGGATGAGAAGCCCTTGGTCCTATGAAGGCTCATTTCCCCAGTGTAGGGGAACACCAGGACAGTGAGGTGGAAGTGGGTGGGTAGGTGAGGGAGCACCCTCATAGAAGTAGGGGGAGGGGGATAGGATAGGGGGTTCCAGACGGGAAACCAGGAAAAGGGATAACATTTGAAATATAAATACATAAAATATCCAATAAAAAATAGGTATGGGACCTCGCTGATCCTGGCCCACAGCTCCCTGCTCCCAAACCCTGTGGGAAAGAGAACAGATCGTCCAGAAGTGTGTGCAATCCTGAGACTACAGGGCAGGAGAGACCGCCACTTCTGCCCACCTTTGCCCACATCCTTGGCCCAAGAGGAAACTGTATAGTGCCTCTGGGCACAGGAAGATTGCAGCAGTCAAGCTGCAGGAGCCCTGTGGTACAAACTGGGCCCGGATCTGAATGGACCTGATCAAATAGCTCTCTGCACCCAAATCCTGTGGGAGGGAGAACTAGACCTTCAGAGGGGCAGACACAACTGGGAAACCAGAGGAGACTATTCTCTGCCCACATTTCTGACTCTAGAGAAAAAAAACTAGTGCCATCTGGGCCCACTGCACACAGGGACGCAGTAGAAGTAGGGGCAGGCCCTTCTGGTTCCCACCCACAGGGACAGCTGAAAGCCAGTGGACAGGAATGACTACACGTCTAAGAGCAGAACACTCTGTTCCCATACCAGGCTGAAATAAAACAGGAAAACAGGTCTACAACACTCCTGACACACAGGCCTATAGGAAGGTCAAGGCACTGTCAGAAATAGCAAAACAAGGTAACACCAGAGACAACGTGATGGCGAGAGGCAAGCACAGGAAACCAAGCAACAGAAACCAGGGTACATGGCATCATCAGAACCCAATTCTCCCACCAAAGCAAATACTGAATATCCAAACACACCAGAAAAGTAAGATATAGATTTAAAATCACATTTGATCATGATGGTGAAGGACATTAAGAAAGACATAAAGAATTCCCTTAGAGAAATGCAGAAAAATACATGTAAACAAGTAGAAGCACTTTGAGAGAAAATACAAAAATCCCTGAAAGAATTACAGGAAAACATAATCAAACAGGTGAAAGAATTGAAAAGGGAAATAGAAACAATAAAGAAAGCACAAAGGGAGACAACTCTGGATATAGAAAACCAAAGGAAGAGAAAAGGAGTTGTAGATATAAGCATCACCAACAGAATACAAGAGATAGAAGTGAGAATCTCAGAAGCAGAAGATTCCATAGAAATCATTGACACCACTGTCAAAGATAATGTAAAATGAAAAAGCTACTGGCCCAAAACATAAAGGAAATCCAGGACACAATGAGAAGTTCAAACCTAAGGATAATACGTATAGAAGAGAGCAAAGACTCCCAAATCAAAGAACCAGTAAATATCTTCAACAAAAATCATAGAAGAAAACATCCCTAACCTAAAGAAAGAGATGCCCATAAACATACAAGAAGCTTGCAGAACTCCAAATAGATTGGATCAGAAAAGAAACTCCTCCTGTCACATAATAGTCAAAACACCAAATGCACAAAACAAAGACAGAATATTAAAAGCAGTAAGGGAAAAAGGTCAAGTAACATATAAAGGCAGACCTATCAGAATCACACCAGACTTCTCACCAGAGATTATGAAAGCCAAAAGATCATGGACAGATGTCATAGAGCCCCTAAGAGAACACAAAGGCCAGCTCATGATACTGTATCCAGCAAAACTCTCAATTAACATAGATGGAGAAACCAAGATATTCCATGACAAAACCAAATTTACACACTATCTTTCTACAAATCCAGCCCTACAAAGGATAATAAATGGTAAAGTCCAATACAAGGAGGCTAGCTACACCCTAGAAAAAGCAAGAAACTAATCATCTTGGCAACAAAATAAAGAGAAGACAAGCACACAAACATAATCTCACATCCAAATGTGAAGTTAACAGGGAGCAACAATCATTATTCCTTAGTATCTCTCAACATCAATGGACTCAATTCCCCAATAAAAGACATAGATTAAAAAACTGGATACATAATAAGGACCGTGCATTTTGCTGCCTACAGGAAACACACCTCAGAGACAAAGACAGACACTATCTCACAGTAAAAGCATGGAAAAAAACTTTCCAAGCAAATGGTAAGAAGAAGCAACCTGGAGTAGCCATTCTAATATCGAATAAAATTGATTTTCAAGCAAAAGTCATCAAAAAAGATAAGAAAGGACACTTCATATTCATCAAAGGAAAAATCCACCAAGATGAACTCTCAATCCTAAATATCTATGTTCCAAATACAAGGGCACCTACATACATAAAAGAAACCTTACTAAAGCTCAAAACACACATTGCAACTCATACAATAATAGTAGGAAATTTCAACACCCCACTCTCATCAATGGACAGATCATGGAAACAGAAATTAAACAGAGACATACACAGACTAACAGAAGTTATAAACCACATGGCCTTAACAGATATTTATAGAACATTCTATCCTAAAACAAAAGGATATACCTTCTCACCACCTCATGCTACTTTCTCCAAAATTGACCATATAATCAGTCATAAAACAGGCCTCAACAGATACAGAAAGATAGACGATAAATACAGAAAGATCCCATGCATCCTATCAGACCACCACGGGCTAAAGCTGGTCTTCAATAACAATAAGGGAAGAACACCAACATCTACATGGAAATTGAACAATGCTCTCCTCAATGTTAACCTGGTCAAGGAAGAAATAAAGAAAGAAATTAAAGACTTCTTAGAATTTAATGAAAATGAAGGAACAACATACCCAAACTTATGGGACAAAATGAAAGCTGTGCTAAGAGGAAAACTCATAGCGCTGAGTGCCTGCAAAAAGAAACAGGAGAGAGCATATATCAGCAGCTTGACAGCACACCTAAAAGCTCTAGAACAAAAAGAGGCAAATACACCCAGGAGGAGTAGAAGGCAGGAAATAATCAAACTCAGAGCTGAAATCAACCAAGTAGAAACAAAAAGGACCATACAAAGAAACAACAGAACCAAAAGTTGGTTCTTTGAGAAAATCAACAAGATAAATAAAACATTAGCTAGACTAACCAGAAGACACAGAGAGTGTGTCCAAATTAACAAAATCAGAAATGAAAAGGCAGACATAAGTACAGAATCAGAGGAAATTCAAAAAATCATCAGATCCTACTACAAAAGACTATATTCAACAAAACTTGAAAGTCTGGAGGAACTGAACAATTTCTTAGACAGATGCTAGGCACCAAAGTTATATAAAGAACAGATAAACCATTTAAACAATGCCATAACTCCTAACAAAATAGAAGCAGTCATTAAAGGTCTCCCAAAAAGAGACCAGGTCCAGATGGGTTCAGTACAGAATTCTATCAGACCTTCATAGAAGACCTCATACAAATACTATGCAAATTATTCCACAAAATTAAAACAGACAAAGCACTACCGAATTCCTTCTATGGAACCACAATTACTCTTATACCTAAACCACAAGACCCAACAAAAAGGAGAACTTCAGACCAATTTCCCTTATGAATACTGATGCGAAAATACTCAATAAAATTCTTGCAAAGCGAATCCAAGAACACATCAAAACAATCATCCATCATGATCAAGTAGGCTTCATCCCAGGTATGCAGAGGTGGTTTAATATATCGAAAACCATCAATGTAATCCACTATATAAGCAAATTCAGAGATAAAAAAACTACATGATCATTTCATTAGATGCTGAGAAAGCATTTGACAAAATTCCATACCCTTTCATGATAAATGTCCTAGAAAGAACAGGAATTCAAGGCCCATATCTAAACATAGTAAAAGCCATATACAGCAAACCAGAAGCTAACATTAAACTAAATGGAGAGAAACTTGAAGCAATCCCACTAAAATCAGGGACTAGACAAGGCTGCTCACTCTCTCCCTACTTATTCAATATAGTTCTTGAAGTTCTAGCCAGAGCAATCAGACAACAAAAGGAGATCAAGGGGATACAGATCGGAAAGGAAGAATTCAAAATATCTCTATTTGCAGATGATATGATAGTATATTTAACTGACCCCAAAAGTTCCACCAGAGAACTGCTAAACCTGATAAACATCTTCAGCAAAGTGGCTGGGTATAAAATCAACTCAAATAAATCAGTAGCCTTCCTCTACACAAAAGAGAAATAAGCTGAGAAAGAAATTAGGGAAATGTCACCCTTCATAGTAGTCCAAAATAATATAAAATTCCTCGGTGTGATTTTAACCAAGCAAGTGAAAGGTCTGTATGATAAGAACTTCAAGTCTCTGACGAAAGAAATTGAAGAAGACCTCAGAAGATGGAACGATCTCCCATGCTCATGGATTGGCAGGATTAATATAGTAAAAATGGCCATTTTACCAAAAGCAATCTACAGATTCAATGCAATCCCCATCAAAATACCAATCCAATTCTTCAAAGAGTTAGACAGAACAATTTGCAAATTCATCTGGAATAACAAAAAACCCAGGATAGCCAAAACTATCCTCAACAATAAAAGGACTTCAGGGGAATCACTATCCCTGAACTCAAGCAGTATTACAGAGCAATAGTGATAAAGACTGCATGGTATTGGTACAGAGACAGAGAGATAGACCAATGGAACAGAATTGAAGACCCAGAAATGAACCCACACACCTATGGTCACTTGATTTTTGACAAAGGAGCCAAAACCATCAAATGGAAAAAAGATAGCATTTTCAGCATATGTTGCTGGTTCAACTGTAGGTCAGCAAGTAGAAGAATGCAGATTGATCCATTCTTATCATCCTGTACAAAGCTCAAGTTCAAGTGGATCAAGGACCTCCACATCAAACCAGATACACTCAAACTAATAAAAGAAAAAGTGGGGAAGCATCTCGAACATGTGGGCACTGGAGAAAATTTCCTGAACAAAACACCAATGGCTTATGTCCTAAGTTCAAGAATCGACAAATGGGACCACATAAAACTGCGAAGCTTCTCTAAGGGAAAGGACACTGTTGTTAGGACAATATGCCAACCAACATATTGGGAAAAGATCTTTACCAATCCTACAACTGATAGAGGGCTTATATCCAAAATATACAAAGAACTCACAAAGTTAGATGGCAAGAAGACAAATAACCCATTAAAAAAATGGGATTCTGCGCTAAACAAAGAATTCACAGCTGAGGAATATCGAATGGCTGAGAAGCCCCTAAAGAAATGTTCAACATCTTTAGTCATAAGGGAAATGCAAATCAAAACAACCCTGAGATTCCACCTCACACCAGTCAGAATGGCTAAGCTCAAAAACTCCAGCGACAGCAGATGTTGGCAAGGATGTGGAGAAAGAGGAACACTCCTCCATTGTTGGTGGGATTGCAGACTGGTACAACCATTCTGGAAATCAGTCTAGAGGTTCCTCAGAAAATTTGACATTGAACTACCTGAGGACCCAGCTATACCTCTCTTGGGCATATACCCAAAAGATGTCCCAACATATAACAAAAAGACATGCTCCACTATGTTCATAGCAGCCTTATTTATAATAGCCAGTATCTGGAAAGAACCCAGATGCCCTTCAACAGAGGAATGGATATAGGAAATGTGGTACATCTACACAATGGAATACTACTCAGCTATCAAAAACAATGACTTTATGAAATTCAATCGCAAATGTTGGGACCTAGAAAATATCCTGAGTGAGGTAACCCAATCACAGAAAACACACATGGTGTGCACTCATTGGTAAGTGGATATTAGCCCAAATGCTTGAATTACCCTAGATGCCTAGAACACATGAAACTCAAGACGGATGATCAAAATGTAAATGCTTCACTCCTTCTTTAAAAGGGGAACAAGAATACCCTTGGCAGGGAATAGACACATGAAACTCAAGAAGAAATGAAAATGTGGATGCTTCTCTCCTTTAAAAGAGGAACAAGAATACCATTAAGAGGGATAGGGAGGCAAAGTTTAGAACAGAGACTGAAGGAATGCCCATTCAGAGCCTGTTCCACATTAGGCCCAGACATATATAGCCACCAAAGTAGATAAGATGGATGAAGCAAAGAGGTACAGGCTGACAGGAACCGGATATAAATCTCTCCTGAGAGACACAGCCAGAATACAGCAAATACATAGGCAAATGCCAGCAGCAAACCACTGAACTGAGAATGGGATCCCCGTTGAAGGTTCAGCGAAAGGACTAAAAGAGATGAAGGGGCTTGAGACCCTATATGCAGAACAATGCCAACCAACCAGAGCTTCCAGGGACTAAGCCCCTACCCATAGACTATACATGGACTGACCTTGGGCTCCAAATTCATGTGTAGCAGTGAATAGCCTAATAGGGGCACTATTGGAAGTGGTAGCCCTTGGACCTGCCAAGGCTGAACCCCCAGTGAACGGGATTGTTGGGTGGATGACGGTAATGAGAGGGAGGATGGGCAGGGGAACACCCATATAGAAGGGGAAGGGGAGGGCTTAGGGGGATGTTGGCCTGGAAACCTGGAAATGGAATAACATTTGAAATGTAAATAAGAAATACCCAATTTAATAAAGATGGAAAAAATAGGTATTGAAATAAACTTCCTTTTCATTTTCAAAAAGAATAAAGGACTTGAGTGAATTATAACAATAATATTATGTTTTAAAATTTTAGAATCAGGCAATCTTGACAAGCACCTCATTTGAACTACAGAGTTCAGTTGCAAATATTCCCAAAATAAGAATTATCATTCTGTGAAGCGAACACAGGACAGTAGCCCTTTGAATCTCCTGAAGGGTTCAAAGCGGGTGTAGACCTTCTGTTCTCTGATTATATCTACCAAGCAAAGCGAGGTGAGGAAGCAAAGCAATTACCTTAACTGATCAAGCAAAAATTAATTCCCTGCAAGTCAGAAAGAGACAACTGTTGAGGCGTAAATTGTCCAGACTGACTAAGCTGTCAATATCAGGTAAGCACATCAGATAGTGCTATTCAAACTTATCAAGTTTATATAAAAAATAAAAAGATAGTACATCGGGAAAGTCTTCTAACCTCGAGCCCTAACTACTCCTGTATTTCATTGTAGATGATTATGCTAGAGGAAAGATTTATTTCTAAGAGAGCTAGCACGTATAGAGGACAGGATAGGGACAAAGGAACACAAAAAAGGGTTCTGAACTGGAAATGAGTATGCAACCCCCACTTGCATTCTGGGCTAGAAAGAAACAAAGAGTAGGGAGTACAGAAGAACCAGCAGTGCGTATCTCATCTCAGTACTAGAAAGCTCACAGATGTATGGGTCAGCCTGCTTGGTGTAGAAATGTTGTCTGAATATCAGCTGCAGGCCAAAATACAGGGAGATCCACTTCATTATAGTCAGTGAATTTCACCTAAAGATATTTTCATATATCTATTGTCATGTAACAAATTACAATAAAGTCCTCGTTGTGCAGGCATGAGGACCTGAGCCCAGATGCTGAAACAGCCGACACGATGTATACATGCCTATAATCCCAGAGCTGGAGAAGCAGAGATAGGAACCCCCCAGATGTTTGCTGGATGGTTAGTCTAGTAAAATCAATAGGCTACAGCTTCAGTGAAAGACACTGTCTCAAAAACAAGTGAGGAAAATGAATATGGAAGGAATCTGATGTTAAGGTCTGCTCTCCACTAACATTCGTATGCATATGCACTCACACCTGCATGCACATACGTATATAGACATGTACACACATACATATTCATACAAGCAGGTCTTGGAAAATCTTGAATGTGGCAGATCAGGAAAAGAAATTATTTACTGACTACAAAGTTTCTGGACTCAAAGCATGACTTCATCGTTACCTGAGAAAGGAATGGAATCTAGAGAGAGATAAGAAATACTCTCTCCATGGGTAAAGTTTTGAGTCTTTACTTGAAATATACTGTTCATGTTATTTTAAACGAGTATTTTCAAATAGTGAATAATTTCAAATATTAAAAATTAGTATCCAGTTTAATAGCTAATCAATGTCCTGTAGATGAAAGGTATGCATTTTCAAATAATTTAGTATTTTATAGAAAGAAATCAGTACTGAAAAAATATAGTTTATAATTGTTTTATCATATAATTGGCAAAATATAAATCCAACGGTAGCTGTATGGAACCACATATTTTCAAGATGCTCTTACCATATCTTCATGACTACAATAATACACATTCAAAATACATGTTAATAAGTTTCCAAAACAAGGTCAGTGAGAAGAAACCATCCCTTCTTTATGTGGCATAAAGACCAAAAGAATCCCATCCGTTTAAACAAAAACGCACTGACCTAAATTACTCAAATTGGCTATTGTTTTTCTTTAACGTTTACTTTTGTTGCTTTCTTTAGCAAACTCGGTCTTGATTGGCCCTATTATGATTATGGAATTAATGTGCCTTTTACCAAAATTAACCTTATTGAAAAATAGACAATCACCTTAACAATATTTGCATATCTGTTTATTGTGAGGCATTGTGAGTGGAAATGCTCATGACTTTTTAAAAAGCAACAAATTCATTATCCAAGCATTATAATTCATAGTTTAATATGTAAACATCAGTAGCAGCTTTAGCTATTAAGCAAATACTCTGACTTAAATTTAATTTTTCTTTGTTTCTTTCATTGCAACGGTTCATTTTCCATGGTGGTTCTTATATATGTGGATTTTTTCATTGGCAATTAAAATATGGTTATTTTTAGGGGGTTGTTATTAAATCTCTACACTGGAATCCCATTCTTGTTCTTCCTACTAACTACTAAAGCCAATTTTCGCTTGTGCTTTCAGGAAAACGTAAGATCAACTCGAAAAACCAATCTGGTTGCCTTTGCTCTCCCCTCTGCCTCAAGCTTGTCATATATGTTTGCTGAGATGCTGAAGATAAGACAAAAATAAAGTTAAGGTAAAAATAAGCCTTACATAAACACATTGGAAAGGTCTCTCAAGGTGGCAAACGCAATCTCCACATGGAGGAAGTGGGACCAGGAGGATTACTAGTTCAAAGACATCCTCCACTACTGACATAGTGAGTCCCAGGCCAGCCTGGGCTACAGGAGACCCTGCCACAAGTAACAGAGCAAAACAAATCAATAAGCAAACAAAATGGACACCGACACCGGCAAGACACATTAAGTCACACCGGTTGCCATGCATGTAGTCTCGGGCATGCTCTGTTGGTTTTCCTCAATTCTACAAACATAAACCATGTCAAGAAAACCAATATTCTCTTACATTTTTTTAATTTTCATTAATCTGGTAAAAATGTAGACGGTTTTAGAAGAAGGAGCTAAACATTATTCAATTTTCTACTTAATACGATTCAACTCTCTCACATGGTCGTGTTTGTTTCTCCACCTTAAAGGTTAAAATAGTAGCCAAAAAAAGCACATGACGATTGACAGAGAGGTATCTAAACTTTCTTAACTCTATTTCAATTTTGTAACAACTGGCAAAAACTTCCTTTTCCGTGTGAGTTTTCCTTTGAAGATCACTAAAATACAGTCTTCTGAATCGTGGTAGATTCCTGGGGAAAGAGCGTGTGCTATTCCTGCAGTGAGCCTCTTACCTCAGGTGTTTCTACAATTCGGTTCAGATTTTCATCTTGCCCTGACTTGGTCATTCAATTCAGCCACACAATTCACTTTCTTTCCTTCCTATATTAGAGCTATCCATCAGCAAAGTGAATTCTACTGTTTCAATCTTTTCATTAGGGACCGAAGATGAACAGCTCACAGCATCACAGCATCTTCCACACGTTGCTGTTGATTGTTCCCTGACTGTTATCCCAGTTACAACCACTCCTCCTCTGCCCAGGTGCAGTTATCATTTCACTCTGCCATTCATCTGAGTTTCTTCTCAATTGGAATAGTGGTACCCACTCGGGTTTCCAATGACATCTTGAGCTCAGGCTTTTTTACACTCAAAATAGTTATACTTTGGTCAAGAGAGAAAGAGAGGGAGAGAGGGAGGGAGGAGAGAGGGAGTTCCTGAGTTCAATTCCCAATACCTACACTGTGACTCTCAGCCATCTATAGTGGAGTCTGATGCTCTCTTCTTCTATCTGATACCCTCCTTGGTCATGCAGGCATACATGTAAATAGAGTGCTTCTATTCATAAAATAAATAAAGTCTAAATGAGTAAAGAATGTGGGAGATATATTAATAAGTCAATCTACACGGCTGTTACAAATTCCTTTTAGTTTTATGTACCCTATACTTATAAACATATTTAAAATATTTACCTCCAGTTCTCTTTGAGTTTTGACTACCTTACCTTTACTTTGCACGTGCTATGTATTAACTCTCATGTTGTTCTCTGTGACAGCTTTTATACTCTTTCAATCATAGGCATAGACTAACCCCAAACACAAGTTCTAAATTTCATCATGACATTAATCAGTATTTGAAATGGTTTATATCATACAAGAATGTTCATAACTCATCCATGCAATATATTGTATTTTATTTTCCTAACCAACATTTTCTCTTCTCAAAGATTAATTGTTTGTTTAAATAGCTGCATTGTTTGGAGGTTAAACTCAAGCACCAGCCAAGTTGATAGAGTTCCGCTCAGTTTCTTTATGCATTTGTTGAACTATTAAAGTTAATTCTTTGTGAATTTCTCCAGAGAGTTAAACATTCTCCCAGCTTATATGATTAGAATGGGACTTTTGCTTTGGGACTTCCCACTGGCATCAGTGTGGCATTCCCTCGGCTTCTTTCCTCTGTAATTTCCTTTTCTCTCTCATGTGCCTCAACACATACATAAAGATGTGAAGACAATTCAGGAGGATTCAGTTTCTTCACTCCACCATTTTACTAAGTGATCAACATGTGCAACTGGGAGTCTGGGAATGAAACTGGGAACTTCTCAAATGGTTTCTTTCAAAGTCTCTTCCTGTTCTCTCCTGGGTCTGACCTCTTAGAATTCATATTCTTCAGATTGAGGTGTCATATCCCAGCTCTATAACTTACTGTTTAATAGCTGTGTTAGTCAGGGTTACTACGGCTGTGATGGAAAGACATCAAGGCCAACACAATTTGGGGAGAAAAAGGTTAATTGTATGACACTTCCTCATGACTCTTTATCACTGGAGGAAGTCAGGACAGGAAGTCAAGCAGGGCAGAATCTTGGAGGCAGGAGCTGATGCAGAGGTCATAGAGGGTTACTGCTTGCTGGCTTGCTCCTCATACGTTGCTCGGCCAGTTTTCTTCTAGACCCCAGGACCACCAGCCCAGAAGTGACCCCACATACCACTTCCCCCAACATCACCAATTAAGGAAACAACCTAGAACACATGAGCTGACGGAGGCATTTTTCTCAATCGAGGCTCCCTCCTCTCTGATGATTTAGCTTGTATCAAGTTGACATAAAACCAGCCAACACAATTCCTGTGTCCATTGTTTTTCACTATTTTCTAGAACTTTCTCTCCCATCTGTGACACTGTTTATTCTTTCTTTGCTAAAGGCCATTGTATCTTCTGATAATTCATTTGCATAATTTTGCTTTTTGAGAGAATTACTTTTCTCTCCAAATTTATAGCTGAATATTTTCACTGTTCCAGAATATTCCTAGGCATTTGATCTCTTCTGAAAGTTATTTTTTAACCGACTTGAATACTTCATGGCATGCTTTCATGTCAGGTTCACCTCTGAGTTGTTTCATCTTCTGTGCTCACACTTGTGAATCCTACTCCAAAATGATGGACTGGCTGTGGTGGGTAGACTGGCTTACTGGGATTATTCCTGTGCAGAAGATTTTATTTAATCTGTAGATTATATCACTTAATTCTTCCCTAAAGAAACATTAAAAATATGTCCCTTGTATTTCGGTCTGGCTTTCTCTAAGAAAGGAAGGAAGTCCCCATAGAACAAAACTCAGTAAAAGTGGGAATAAAGAAACAACTCAGGAATGCCATGTCCTTAATCTCATAGAGTTCTACTGATTCTAGCAGAAATGGGCTCTACCCTGGAAGATGGGAAGGGAAGGATTTGGAGACTGTGCTTGGTCCCCCAGTGCTACCAATGGGCTCCAGTGGAGTCAGTAATAAACAACTGTGTAAAGAGATCTTTACTAATCAATTAATGCTCTTATTTCTTGATACTTCTCTTTCACCTCTACATCACAAATATCTCCAGTTTCAGTGGCCTCTGTCCTTTTTGTTGCCTTGAGTGTAGATTTGGTCTTAGTTATAGCTCATTAGCAATATTTTCACATTTTGGGGAATGAACAAAACTAAATGAAAAAAAAAAAAAAACCCGGGTCTTTATCTTTGTCAGAAATCCAAACTCTTATGTTAATGATAAAATGTATCCTCTTGAGACCCGGTGAGAGAGAGACCCAACCGCCTGGTCAGGTGGGCACTCCTGAGGCTGCAGAGCGGAAGAGACCACCAACTCTGCTCACCCCTGCCCACATCCCTGGCCCAAGAGGAAACTGTATAAGGCCTCTGGGCTCCCATGGGGAAGGGCCCAGGAGCGGCAGGACCCCTGTGCCTGAGACACCGCCGGAACCTGAAAGAAACAGACCGGATAAACAGTTCTCTGCACCCAAATCCTGTGGGAGGGAGAGCTAAACCTTCAGAGAGGCAGACAAGCCTGGGAAACCAGAAGTGACTGCTCTCTGTACATACATCTCGGACGCCAGAGGAAAAAGCCAAAGACCATCTGGAACCCTGGTGCACTGAAGTTCCTGGAAGGGGCGGCACAGGTCTTCCTGGTTGCTGCCGCTGCAGAGAGCCCGTGGGCAGCACCCCACGAGCGAACCTGAGCCTCGGGACCACAGGTAAGACCAAATTTTCTGCTGCAAGAAAGCTGCCTGGTGAACTCAAGACACAGGCCCACAGGAACAGCTGAAGACCTGTAGAGAGGAAAAACTACACGCCAGAAAGCAGAACAATCTGTCCCCATAACTGACTGAAAGAGAGGAAAACAGGTCTACAGCACTCCTGTCACACAGGCTTATAGGACAGTCTAGCCACTGTCAGAAATAGCAGAACAAAGTAACACTAGAGATAATCTGATGGCGAGAGGCAAGCGCAGGAACCCAAGCAACAGAAACCAAGACTACATGCCATCATCGGAGCCCAATTCTCCCACCAAAACAAACATGGAATATCCAAACACACCAGAAAAGCAAGATCTAGTTTCAAAATCATATTTGATCATGATGCTGGAGGACTTCAAGAAAGACATGAACACACTTAGGGAAGCACAGGAAAACATTAATAAACAAGTAAAAGCCTACAGAGAGGAATCGCAAAAATCCCTGAAAGAATTCCAGGAAAACACAATCAAACAGTTGAAGGAATTAAAAATGGAAATAGAAGCAATCAAGAAAGAACACATGGAAACAACCCTGGATATAGAAAACCAAAAGAAGAGACAAGGAGCTGTAGATACAAGCCTCACCAACAGAATTCAAGAGATGGAAGAGAGAATCTCAGGAGCAGAAGATTCCATAGAAATCATTGACTCAACTGTCAAAGATAATGTAAAGCGGAAAAAGCTACTAGTCCAAAACATACAGGAAATCCAGGACTCAATGAGAAGATCAAACCTAAGGATAATAGGTATAGAAGAGAGTGAAGACTCCCAGCTCAAAGGACCAGTAAATATCTTCAACAAAATCATAGAAGAAAACTTCCCTAACCTAAAAAAAGAGATACCCATAGACATACAAGAAGCCTACAGAACTCCAAATAGATTGGACCAGAAAAGAAACACCTCCCGTCACATAATTGTCAAAACACCAAACGCACAAAATAAAGAAAGAATATTAAAAGTAGTAAGGGAAAAAGGTCAAGTAACATATAAAGGGAGACCTATCAGAATCACACCAGACTTCTCGCCAGAAACTATGAAGGCCAGAAGATCCTGGACTGAGGTCATACAGACCCTAAGAGAACACAAATGCCAGCCCAGGTTACTGTATCCAGCAAAACTCTCAATTAACATTGATGGAGAAACCAAGATATTCCATGACAAAACCAAATTTACACAATATCTTTCTACAAATCCAGCACTACAAAGGATAATAAATGGTAAAGCCCAACATAAGGAGGCAAACTATACCCTAGAAGAAGCAAGAAACTAATCGTCTTGGCAACAAAACAAAGAGAATGAAAGCACACAAACATAACCTCACATCCAAATATGAATATAAAGGGAAGCAATAATCACTATTCCTTAATATCTCTCAATATCAATGGCCTCAACTCCCCAATAAAAAGACATAGATTAACAAACTGGATACGCAATGAGGACCCTGCATTCTGCTGCCTACAGGAAACACACCTCAGAGACAAAGACAGACACTACCTCAGAGTGAAAGGCTGGAAAACAACTTTCCAAGCAAATGGTCAGAAGAAGCAAGCTGGAGTAGCCATTCTAATATCAAATAAAATCAATTTCCAACTAAAAGTCATCAAAAAAGATAAGGAAGGACACTTCATATTCGTCAAAGGAAAAATCCACCAAGATGAACTCTCAATCCTAAATATCTATGCCCCAAATACAAGGGCACCTACATACGTAAAAGAAACCTTACTAAAGCTCAAAACACACATTGCACCTCACACAATAATAGTGGGAGACTTCAACACCCCACTCTCATCAATGGACAGATCATGGAAACAGAAATTAAACAGTGATGTCGACAGACTAAGAGAAGTCATGAGCCAAATGGACTTAACGGATATTTATAGAACATTCTATCCTAAAGCAAAAGGATATACCTTCTTCTCAGCTCCTCATGGTACTTTCTCCAAAATTGACCATATAATTGGTCAAAAAATGGGCCTCAACAGGTACAGAAAGATAGAGATAATCCCATGCGTGCTATCGGACCACCACGGCCTAAAACTGGTCTTCAATAACAATAAGGGAAGAATGCCCACATATACGTGGAAATTGAACAATGCTCTACTCAATGATAACCTGGTCAAGGAAGAAATAAAGAAAGAAATTAAAAACTTTTTAGAATTTAATGAAAATGAAGATACAACATACCCAAACTTATGGGACACAATGAAAGCTGTGCTAAGAGGAAAACTCATAGCGCTGAGTGCCTGCAGAAAGAAACAAGAAAGAGCATATGTCAGCAGCTTGACAGCACACCTAAAAGCTCTAGAACAAAAAGAAGCAAATATACCCAGGAGGAGTAGAAGGCAGGAAATAATCAAACTCAGAGCTGAAATCAACCAAGTAGAAACAAAAAGGACCATAGAAAGAATCAACAGAACCAAAAGTTGGTTCTTTGAGAAAATCAACAAGATAGATAAACCCTTAGCCAGACTAACGAGAGGACACAGAGAGTGCGTCCAAATTAACAAAATTAGAAATGAAAAGGGAGACATAACTACAGATTCAGAGGAAATTCAAAAAATCATCAGATCTTACTATAAAAACCTATATTCAACAAAATTTGAAAATCTTCAGGAAATGGACAATTTCCTAGACAGATACCAGGTATCGAAGTTAAATCAGGAACAGATAAACCAGTTAAACAACCCCATAACTGCTAAGGAAATAGAAGCAGTCATTAAAGGTCTTCCAACCAAAAAGAGCCCAGGTCCAGACGGGTTTAGTGCAGAATTCCATCAAACCTTCATAGAAGACCTCATACCAATATTATCCAAACTATTCCACAAAATTGAAACAGATGGAGCACTACCGAATTCCTTCTACGAAGCCACAATTACTCTTATACCTAAACCACACAAAGACACAACAAAGAAAGAGAACTTCAGACCAGTTTCCCTTATGAATATCGACGCAAAAATACTCAATAAAATTCTGGCAAACCGAATTCAAGAGCACATCAAAACAATCATCCACCATGATCAAGTAGGCTTCATCCCAGGCATGCAGGGATGGTTTAATATACGGAAAACCATCAACGTGATCCATCATATAAACAAACTGAAAGAACAAAACCACATGATCATTTCATTAGATGCTGAGAAAGCATTTGACAAAATTCAACACCCCTTCATGATAAAAGTCCTGGAAAAAATAGGAATTCAAGGCCCATACCTAAACATAGTAAAAGCCATATACAGCAAACCAGTTGCTAACATTAAACTAAATGGAGAGAAACTTGAAGCAATCCCACTAAAATCAGGGACTAGACAAGGCTGCCCACTCTCTCCCTACTTATTCAATATAGTTCTTGAAGTTCTAGCCAGAGCAATCAGACAACAAAAGGAGATCAAGGGGATACAGATCGGAAAAGAAGAAGTCAAAATATCACTATTTGCAGATGACATGATAGTATATTTAAGTGATCCCAAAAGTTCCACCAGAGAACTACTAAAGCTGATAAACAACTTCACCAAAGTGCCTGGGTATAAAATTAACTCAAATAAATCAGTTGCCTTCTTCTATACAAAAGAGAAACAAGCCGAGAAAGAAAGTAGGGAAACGACACCCTTCATAATAGACCCAAATAATATAAAGTACCTTGGTGTGACTTTAACCAAGCAAGTAAAAGATCTGTACAATAAGAACTTCAAGACACTGAGGAAAGAAATTGAAGAAGACCTCAGAAGATGGAAAGATCTCCCATGCTCATGGATTGGCAGGATTAATATAGTAAAAATGGCCATTTTACCAAAAGCAATCTACAGATTCAATGCAATCCCCATCAAAATACCAATCCAATTCTTCAAAGAGTTAGACAGAACAATTTGCAAATTCATCTGGAATAACAAAAAACCCAGGATAGCTAAAGCTATCCTCAACAATAAAAGGACTTCAGGGGGAATCACTATCCCTGAACTCAAGCAGTATTACAGAGCAATAGTGATAAAAACTGCATGGTATTGGTACAGAGACAGACAGATAGACCAATGGAATAGAATTGAAGACCCAGAAATGAACCCACACACCTATGGTCACTTGATTTTTGACAAAGGAGCCAAAACCATCCAATGGAAAAAAGATAGCATTTTCAGCAAATGGTGCTGGTTCAACTGGAGGGCAACATGTAGAAGAATGCAGATCGATCCATGCTTATCACCCTGTACAAAGCTTAAGTCCAAGTGGATCAAGGACCTCCACATCAAACCAGACACACTCAAACTAATAGAAGAAAAACTAGGGAAGCATCTGGAACACATGGGCACTGGAAAAAATTTCCTGAACAAAACACCAATGGCTTACGCTCTAAGATCAAGAATCGACAAATGGGACCTCATAAAACTGCAAAGCTTCTGTAAGGCAAAGGACACGGTGGTTAGGACAAAACGGCAACCAACAGATTGGGAAAAGATCTTTACCAATCCTACAACAGATAGAGGCCTTATATCCAAAATATACAAAGAACTCAAGAAGTTAGACCGCAGGGAAACAAATAACCTTATTAAAAAATGGGGTTCAGAGCTAAACAAAGAATTCACAGCTGAGGAATGCCGGATGGCTGAGAAACACCTAAAGAAATGTTCAACATCTTTAGTCATAAGGGAAATGCAAATCAAAACAACCCTGAGATTTCACCTCACACCAGTCAGAATGGCTAAGATCAAAAACTCAGGTGACAGCAGATGCTGGCGAGGATGTGGAGAAAGAGGAACACTCCTCCATTGTTGGTGGGATTGCAGACTGGTAAAACCATTCTGGAAATCAGTCTGGAGGTTCCTCAGAAAATTGGACATTGAACTGCCTGAGGATCCAGCTATACCTCTCTTGGGCATATACCCAAAAGATGCCTCAACATATAAAAGAGACACGTGCTCCACTATGTTCATCGCAGCCTTATTTATAATAGCCAGAAAATGGAAAGAACCCAGATGCCCTTCAACAGAGGAATGGATACAGAAAATGTGGTACATCTACACAATGGAATATTACTCAGCTATCAAAAACAACGAGTCTATGAAATTCGTAGGCAAATGGTTGGAACTGGAAAATATCATCCTGAGTGAGCTAACCCAATCACAGAAAGACATACATGGTATGCACTCATTGATAAGTGGCTATTAGCCCAAATGCTTGAATTACCCTAGATCCCTAGAACAAACGAAACTCAAGACGGATGATCAAAATGTGAATGCTTCACTCCTTCTTTAAATGAGGAAAAAGAATACCCTTGGCTGGGAAGGGAGAGGCAAAGATTAAAACAGAGACTGAAGGAACACCCATTCAGAGCCTGCCCCACAGGTGGCCCATACATATACAGCCACCCAATTGGACAAGATGGATGAAGCAAAGAAGTGCAGACCGACAGGAGCCGGATGTAGATCGCTCCTGAGAGACACAGCCAGAATACAGCAAATACAGAGGCGAATGCCAGCAGCAAACCACTGAACTGAGAATAGGTCCCCCGTTGAAGGAATCAGAGAAAGAACTGGAAGAGCTTGAAGGGGCTCGAGACCCCAAAAGTACAACAATGTCAAGCAACCAGAGCTTCCAGGGACTAAGCCACTACCTAAAGACTATATATGGACTGACCCTGGACTCTGACCCCATAGGTAGCAATGAATATCCTAGTAAGAGCACCAGTGGATGGGGAAGCCCTGGGTCCTGCTAAGACTGAACCCCCAGTGAACTAGACTATGGGGGGAGGGCGGCAATGGGGGGAGGGTTGGGAGGGGAACACCCATAAGGAAGGGGAGGGGGAGGGGGATTTTGCCCGGAAACCGGGAAAGGGTATAACACTTGAAATGTATATAAGAAATACTCAAGTTAATAAAAAAAAATGTTTTAATAATGTAAAAAAAAAATGTATCCTCTTGACCTTAGTTAAAGATCCAAATCACAAATGATTTGACCAGGATTCCTAAATCTCATGTCATGACCAGTAATTTTTCTGAGACTAAGTCTGGTCATTTAAGTATCCCACAGCATTAATTTTCAACCACTAGCATGCTGGCAGTGCCATTATATAGATTGCTTAAAGGCCCGTTCCCTCTGGCTTCCATAGTTACCTCTTTTCACTCGTGAAGGTTTTGTTCTGGAAAATGTCATGAAGCCCTATAGATTATTTTCCCCAAAATTACCATTGCAAATGGATTTCTCCATGTTTTATGCATTCTCATTTTGTATATAACATCAGTGTACTGAGGCAGTAGCTAAGTACTTCTAACCTTCTAGCTCTTCCAAAGTTATGGGACCATATTTAAGCCTAAATGGGAGAAGAACTCACAAAGCCTGTCCTCAGCTGAGGAGCTATTAGTAGATGATTGCTTCTAAAACAAAGAGATTTGGTTTCATATGTGGGTGGGGAGGGGTGGCCCTGGCAGGTTGACAGAACTGTGGCATTGATTTTTAAACTAAGTGGGTCATAATAAAATGAGAGGGCATGAGGTTAGGACGAAGACATGGAACAGGGCTTGGGGAGAAATTTGGGGCAGTAATATGAACCAAAAACATTGTATACATGCAGAGAACTCTCAAAGAATAATAATCTAAAATAAGTACTGTGACCATCACCTCATCATTTCCTCCAACAAATTCTACCAAACAAGATGCTTCCCATGGTCCTCCGCTCTCCTGTACTCTTGACCTGCCGCCGTGTTTGCCCTGTGTCCGTCAATGTTTATCCTTTTCTCCATATTCATCTTAACCCACCTTTTCCAATAGAGTCCTTTTGTCACCATCTCCTCTTCCTGTTATGTGACACTTCCCTTTTCCAGACATTCCTGAGTTTATTTTATACTAAAGAACTTATTCAACACTAAAAATGATAAAATTAAGAACATTTTAATATTTGCTTCTTAATCTGTTTAAGATACATACTTCTTAGACTTTCATCTCCTGGTTTTACGTTGTTCCATGTATTGAATGGCAACTTAAGTAAATCACATTAGAAATTCCATTTTCACAGCCAGTCTCTCTCCTGAGCTACATTACTACATGTATGTCTTCTCAATAGATGATTTGAATGAATTCTAGTCTCCATAACATCTTATGTCCAAAACCAAATTTGTCCCCTTTCCCTACTTCACCTACCTGGACTTTTCCTTAGGAAAAAATCCAATTCAAGCCTGTCTTCCTAGCCACAGATACCACAACAGAAATAGTTTATCAAAATGCTGGGATGGAATAGAGTACCCAGCCAGCCAAGTAAATACCCTGACTCTTTATTTACCAATCTCACTTTAAGAAGTGCTTCTGTAATTATTTTTTACCATTAAATACAAAGATATTACCCTCAACTTAGTACCTTTTCATATTTGACCATTACTATGTTATTATTTTACAGATTTAGTACTGTTTCAACCTCCTCTCCCAAATTCACCCAGGACTCGTGGAGTAACTTTATATGTAAAACATCTACGAAGTAGACTTATTGATGGAAGTGCAATACAATTCATGGCTCTACCACTTAAGAAGGATGCATTTAGATATATTTTAAATGTATCAATATTTTTTCTTTGAGCATAACCAAATGAAAGTCCTTCTGTGCATTATGCCAGATTGTACAGTTGTTCAGTTCACCCATCAAACAGCAAATTCCCAAATATCAGAAAACATAAATTAAATGTTTATGCTACATACACACAAAAGAACCAAATTTTGGAAATCTTTTTTAAACTCATTTTTTGTACCTCAAACTTGGCTGATAATATTCAGAAACTTGTAATGACATTTGTTAATAAAAATCTGTATGAATAACAGCCAACAGGGGTTAAAAGTCGCATATTTTTCTACTTCTTTAATTGCTTTGTTTCATATTGTATAGTAAATAAAAAGTAAAAAGAATGAAAAACTTTTTTTCTTTTTATTTTTATTGAGTATTTCTTATTTACATTTCGAAGGTTATTCCCTTTCCCTGGTTTCTGGGCCACCAGCCCCAAAAACCTCTCCCCCTTCCCTTCTTTATGAGTCTTCCCCTCCTCATCCTCCCCCCATTGCCGCCCTCCTTCAACGATCACATTCATTGGGGATTCAGTCTTAGCAGGACCCTTCCACTGGTGATCTTACTAGGCTATTCATTGCTACCTACGAGGTTAGAGTCCAGGGTCAGTCCATGTATAATCTTTGAGTAGTGGCTTAATCCCTGCAAGCTCTGGTTGCTTGGCATTGTTGTTCATATGGGGTCTCGAGCCCCTTCAAGCTCTTCCAGTCCTTTTTTTGATTTCTTCAACGGGGGTCCTGTTCTCAGTTCAGTGGTTTGCTGTTGGCATTCGCCTATGTATTTGGTGTATTCTGGCTGTGACTCTCAGGAGAGATCTACATCCAGTTCCTGTCTGCCTGCACTTCTTTGCTTCATCCATCTTGTCTAATTGGGTGCAGTATATGTATGGGCCACATGTGGGGCAGGCTCTGAATGGGTGATCCTTCCGTCTCTGTTTTAATCTTTGCCTATTCCCTGCCAAGGGTATTCTTGTTCCCCTTTTAAAGAATGAGTGAAGCATTCACATTTTGATCATCCGTCTTGAGTTTCATGAGTTCTGTGCATCAAGGGTAATTCAAGCATTTGGGCTAATAGCCACTTATCAATGAGTGCATACCATGTGTGTTTTTCTGTGATTGGGTAACCTCACTCAGGATGATATTTTCCAGTTCCAACCATTGGCCTATGAATTTCATAAAGTCACTCTTTTGATAGCTGAGTAATATTCCATTGTGTAGATGTACCACATTTTCTGTATCCATTCCTCTGTTGAAGGGGATCTGGGTTCTTTCCAGCTTCTGGCTATTATAAATAAGGCTTCTATGAACATAGTGAAGCACGTGTCTTTTTATATATTGGGGCATCTTTTGCATACATGCCCAAGAGAGGTATAGCTGGGTTCTCATGTAGTTCAATGTCAAGTTTTCTGAGGAACCTCCAGTCTGATTTCCAGAATGGTTGTACCAGTCTGCAATTCCACCAACAATGGAGGAGTGTTCCTCTTTCTCCACATCCTTGCCAGCATCTGCTGTCACCTGAGTTTTTGATCTTAGCCATTCTGACTGGTGTGAGGTGAAATCTCAGGGTTGTTTTGATTTGCATTTCCCTTATGACTAAAGATGTTGAACATTTCTTTAAGTGTTTTTCAGCCATTTGACATTCCTCAGCTGTGAATTCTTTGTTTACCTCTGAACCTCATTTTTAATAGGGTTATTTGCCTTCTTTCCGTCTAACTTTGTGAGTTCTTTGCATATTTTGGATATAAGGCCTCTATCTGTTGTAGGATTGGTAAAGATCTTTTCCCAATCTGTTGGTTGCTGTTTTGTCCTAACCACAGTGTCCTTTGCATTACAGAAGCTTTGCAGTTTTATGTGATCCCATTTGTTGATTCTTGATCTTAGAACATAAGCCATTGGTGTTTTGTTCAGGAAATTTTTTCCAGTGCCCATGTGTTCGAGATGCTTCCCCACTTTTTCTTCTATTAGTTTGAGTGAATCTGGTTTGATGTGGAGGTCCTTGATCCACTTGGACCTAAGCTTTGTACAGGGTGATAAGCATGGATCGATCTGCATTCTTCTACATGCTGACCTCCAGTTCAACCAGTAACATATGCTGAAAATGCTATCTTTTTTCCATTGTATGGTTTTGACTCCTTTGTCACAAATCAAGTGACCATAGGCGTGTGGGTTCATTTCTGGACCTACAATTCTATTTCATTGGTCTATCTGTCTGTCCCTGTACCAATACCGTGCAGTTATTATCACTATTGCTCAGGGATAGTGATGCCCCCTGAAGTCCTTTTATTGTTGAGGATAGTTTTAGCTATGGATTTTTTGTTATTCCAGATGAATTTGCAAATTGTTCTGTCTAACTCTTTGAAGAATTGGGTTGGTATTTTGATGGGTATTGCATTGAATCTGTAGATCGCTTTTGGCAAAATGGCCATTTTTACTAAATTAATCCTGCCAATCCATGAGCATGGGAGATCTTTCCATCTTCTGAGGTCTTCTTCAATTCCTCTCTTCAGAGTCTTGAAGTTCTTAGCATAGAGATCTTTCACTTGCTTGGTTAAAGTCACACCGAGGTACTTTATATTATTTGGGACTATTATGAAGGGTGTCGTTTCCCTACTTTCTTTCTCGGCTTGTTTCTCTTTTGTGTAGAGGAAGGCTACTGATTTATTTGAGTTAATTTTATACCCAGCCACTATGCTGAAGTTGTTTATCAGCTTTAGTAGTTCTCTGGTGGAACTTTTGGGATCACTTAAATATACTATCATTTCATCTGCAAATAGTGATATTTTGACTTCGTCTTTTCCAATCTGTATTCCCTTGATCTTTAGTTGTCTGATTGCTCTGGCTAGAACTTCAAGAACTATATTGAATAAGTAGGGAGAGAGTGGGCAGCCTTGTTTAGTCCCTGATTTTAGTGGGATTGCTTCAAGTTTCTCTCCATTTAGGTTAATGTTAGCAACTGGTTTGCTGTATATGGCTTTTACTATGTTTAGGTATGGGCCTTGAATTCCTATTCTTTCCAGGACTTTTATCATGAAGGGGTGTTGAATTTTGTCAAATGCTTTCTCAGGATCTAATGAAATGATCATGTGGTTTTGTTCTTTCAGTTTGTTTATATAATGGATCACGTTGATGGTTTTCCGTATATTAAACCATCCCTGCATGCCTGGGATGAAGCCTACTTGATCATGGTGGATGATTGTTTTAATGTGCTCTTGGATTCGGTTTGCCAGAATTTTATTGAGTACTTTTGCGTCGATATTCATAAGGGAAATTGGTCTGAAGTTCTCTTTCTTTGTTGTGTCTTTGTGTGGTTTAGGTATAAGAGTAATTGTGGCTTCATAGAAGGAATTCGGTAGTGATCTATCTGTTTCAATTTTGTGGAATAGTTTGGATAATACTGGTATGAGTTCTTCTATGAAGTTCTGATAGAATTCTGCACTAAATCCGTCTGGACCTGGGCTCTTTTTAGTTGGGAGACCTTTAATGACTGCTTCTATTTCCTTGGGAGTTATGGGGTTGTTTAAATGGTTTATCTGTTCCTGATTTAACTTCAGTACCTGGTATCTGTCTAGGAAATTGTCCATTTCCTGCAGATTTTCAAGTTTTCTTGAATATAGGCTTTTGTAGTAAGATCTGATTTTTTGAATTTCCTCTGATTCTCTAGTTATGTGTCCCTTTTCATTTCTGATTTTGTTAATTTGGACACACTCTCTGTGTCCTCTCGTTAGTCTGGCTAAGGGTTTATCTATCTTGTTGATTTTCTCAAAGAACCAACTTTTGGTTCTGTTGATTCTTTCTATGGTCCTTTTTGTATCTACTTGGTTGATTTCAGTCCTGAGTTTGATTATTTCCTGCCTCTACTCCTCCTGGGTGTCTTTGCTTCTTTTTGTTCTAGAGCTTTTAGGTGTGCTGTCAAGCTGGTGACATATGCTCTCTCCTGTTTCTTTCTGCAGGCACTCAGCGCTATGAGTTTTCCTCTTAGCAAAGCTTCCATTGTGTCCCATAAGCTTGGGTATGTTGTACCTTCATTTTCATTAAATTCTAAGAAGTTTTTAATTTCTTTCTTTATTTCTTCCTTGATTAGGTTAACATTGAGTAGAGCATTGTTCAACTTCCATGTATTGGTTGGCATTCTTCCCTTATTGTTATTGAAGACCAGCTTTAGCCCGTGGTGGTCTGATAGGACGCATGGGATTATTTCTATCTTTCTGTACCTGTTGAGGCCTGTTTTTTGACCAACTATATGGTCAATTTTGGAGAAAGTACCATGAGGAGCTGAGAAGAATGTATATACTTTTGCTTTAGGATAGAATGTTCTATAAATATCTCTTAAGTCCATTTGGTTCATGACTTCTCTTAGTCTGTCTATGTCTCTGTTTAATTTCTGTTTCCATGACCTGTCCATTGATGAGAGTGGGGTGTTGAAATCTCCTATTATTATTGTGTGAGGTACAATGTGTGTTTTGAGCTTTAGCAAGGTTTCTTTTACGTATATAGGTGTCCTTGTATTTGGGGCATAGATATTTCGGATTGAGAGTTCATCTTGGTGGATTGTTCCTTTGATGAATATGAAGTGTCCTTCCCTATCTTTTTTGATGACTTTTAGTTGAAAATTCATTTTATTTGATATTAGAATGGCTACTCCAGCTTGCTTCTTCTGACCATTTGCTTGGAAAGTTGTTTTCCAGCCTTTCACTCTGAGGTAGTGTCTGTCTTTGTCTCTGAGGTGTGTTTCCTGTAGGCAGCAGAATGCAGGGTCCTCGTTGCGTATCCAGTTTGTTAATCTATGTCTTTTTATTGGGAAGTTGAGACCATTGATGTTGATAGATATTAAGGAATAGTGTTTATTGCTTCCTGTTACATTCATATTTGGATATGAGGTTATGTTTGTGTGCTTCTCTTCTCTTTGTTTTGTTGCCAAGACGATTAGTTTCTTGCTTTTCCTAGGGTGTAGCTTGCCTCCTTATGTTGGGCTTTACCATTTATTATCCTTTGTAATGCTGGATTTGTAGAAAGATATTGTGTAAATTTGGTTTTGTCATGGAATATCTTGGTTTCTCCATCTATGTTAATTGAGAGTTTTGCAGGATACAGTAACCTGGGCTGTCATTTGTGTTCTCTTAGGGTCTGTGTGACATCTGTCCAGGATATTCTGGCTTTCATAGAAAAGTCTGGTGTGATTCTGATTGGTCTGCCTTTATATGTTACTTGACCTTTTTCCCTTACTGCTTTTAATATTTCTTTATTTTGTGCATTTGGTGTTTTGGCTATTATGTGACGGGAGGAGTTTCTTTTCTGGTCCAATCTATTTGGAGTTCTGTAGGCTTCTTGGATGCTTATGGGCATCTCTTTCTTTAGGTTAGGGAAGTTTTCTTCTATGATTTTGTTGAAGATATTTACTGGTCCTTTTATTTGGGAGTTTTCACTCTCTTCTATACCTAATATCCTGAGGTATGATCTTCTCATTGAGTCCTGGATTTCCTGTATGTTTTGGACCAGTAGCTTTTTCCGCTTTACATTTTCTTTGACAGTTGTGTCGATGATTTCTATGGAATCTTCTGCTCTTGATGTTCTCTCTTCTATCTCTTGTATTCTGTTGGTGATGCTTTTATCTTCGGCTCCTTGTCTCTTCCTTTGGTTTTCTATATCCAGGGTTGTTTCCCCGTGTTCTTTCTTGATTGCTTCTATTTCCACTTTTAATTCCTTCAATTGTTTGTGTTTTCCTGGAATTCTTTCAGGGATTTTTGTGATTCCTCTCTATAGACTTCTACTTCTTTATTTATGTTTTCCTGCGTTTCTCTAAGGGAGTTCTTCATGTCTTTCTCGAAGTCATCCAGCATCATGATCAAATATGATTTTGCATCTAGATCTTGCTTTTCTGGTGTGTTTGGATATTCAGTGTTTGCTTTGGTGGGAGAATTGGGTTCCGATGATGCCATGTAGTCTTGGTTTCTGTTTCTTGGGTTCCTGCGCTTGCCTCTCCCCATCAGCTTATCTCTAGTGTTACTTTGTTCTGCTATTTCTGACAGTGGCTAGACTGTCCTATATGCCTGTGTGTCAGGAGTGCTGTAGACCTGTTTTCCTGTTTTCTTTCAGCCAGTTAAGGGAACAGAGTGTTCTGCTTTCGGGCGTGTAGTTTTTCCTCTCTACAGGTCTTCAGCTGTTCCTGTGGGCCTGTGTCCTGAGTTCACCAGGCAGGTCACTTGGAGTAGAAAAGTTGGTCTTACCTGTGGTCCCAAGGCTCAAGTTTGCTCCTGGGGTATTGCTGATGAGCAACCAGGAGGATCTGTACCGCCCTTTCTGGGAGCCCCCGTGCACCAGGGTCCCAGATGGTGTTTGGTGTCTTCCTCTGGACTCAGAAATGTGGGCAGAGTGTAGTCTCTTCTGGCTTCCCAGGCATGTCTGCCTCTCTGAACGTTTAGCTCTCCCTCCCACGGGATTTTGGTGCAGAGAACTGTTGATCTGGTCAGTCCCTTCAGGTTCTGGCTGTGTCTCAGGTTCAGGGGACCTGCAGCTCCAGTGCCCTTATCTTCCGAATCCCAGAGGCCATATACAGTTTCCTCTTGGGCCAGGGATGTGGGTAGGGGTGGGCAGTGTTGGTGGTCTCTTCTGCTCTGCAGTCTGGGCAGTGAGCTCTCTCTGCCACTGGGTTTGGGATCAGTGAGGTTGGGAATCCAGCTAAAAACCGGAAGTGTCCAGTCCTAGATGGATTTTGCCTCTGTGTGTCCCGAGGCCACCAGTCAGGTCGCTTGGAGCAGAAAAGTTGGTCTTACATGTGGTCCCGAGTCTCAAGTTTGCTCGTGGGGTGTTGCTTATGAGCTCTCCACAAGGGCAGCAACCAGGAGGACCTGTACCACCCTTTCCGGGAGCCCCCATGCACCAGGGTCCCAGATGGCGTTTGGTGTTTTCCTCTGGAGTCAGAAATGTGGGCAGAGTGTAGTCTCTTCTGGCTTCCCAGGTGTGTCTGCCTCTCTGAAGGTTTAGTTCTCCCTCCCATGGGATTTGGGTGCAGAGAACTGTTTATCCCATTGGTCCCTTCAGGTTCCGGTGGTGTCTCCGGCGCAGGGGACCTGCTGTTAAAACTTTTTAATTATATATTATTTCCAAAGGATTACAATCCTTCACACACACAAACACACACACATACATAGACATGTATATAGAAAACATGCTGAGAGAGAAGAGAGACAGACACAGAGAGAAGAGAGCTCTAAGAACCAATAAGTAAGCTAAATCGACCATTAGTTTGATATACAAGGAGCAATAAATAGGCAAGTAAAACACACACACACACACACACACATTCACATGCCACACACACACACATATATACATACCACACACACACATATACGCACACACATTCACACCACTCTCTCTCTCTCTCTCTCTCTCTCTCTCTAAATCAGGTTGAGCAATAAACTGCAACACAATAACAAAGCAATCTGCAGAAAGTTCAGTTTTAAAGTGTAACAATGTCCTCTCCATTTTATCAATTGACAAAGTTAACTCTAATACCAGTTAAACATTTCAGAACAAGAGCATTGGGAAACATTATCTGAAAGGAATTTTTGCAATATATATTATGAAGTAATAAGAAGGAAAACTGTTAACGTGTACTGGGCAACAAACCTGGGGAAAGGCACATAATATCCTTTATGCTTGATATGTAATGACCAAGGTTAAAGTTTGTTTTATTAAATAATAAAACTTTTATACTGCCTAGACACAGTTTTCATAGTAATCTATAAAATTCTATCATTTTAGCTTTAAGTAGTAATGTATTTTATGTTAATTGAAAACTGCAATGACATGATAATTTAAAAAATACTTCATTTTTCTTAATAATAAGGATGTATTGATGGCGGGGCTTAACTGAATTTGTGGAGATATTCTTGAACATTTTAAATCATATATCTAAAACTGAACATAAAATTCAAATTATGAATGCATACATTCATGAAACAAATGTCATTTCCTCCCTCTTTGATAATTTTAACTTCACATATAAAATTGTATTGTAATATTTGCTTTACAAATAAGTAGGTTTTAGCAATTGTCAGTTGCTGTAATTTTCAAATGTATAAAATTTTTTCATTTAAATATGATTATAACATTCCTTGAAATATGTTTATTAAATTAATTTTTAATCACTTTATGTACCTGCTTGTGTGTTTTGCTTAAAGTAAATATGATCTTTCTTGTTGGCTGTCTTAGTTAGGGTTTAACTGTTATGAACAGACACCCTGACTAAGGCAAGTCTTTATAAATTATTTATTTATTTATTTATTTATTTATTTATTTATTTATTTATTTATTTAATGTGTATGTGAGTACACTGTCGCTGTCTCAGATACACCAGAAGAGGGTATCAGATCCCATTACAGATGGTCATGAGCCACCATGTAGTTGCTAGGAATTGAACTCAGGACGTCTGGAAGAGCAGTCAGTTCTCTTAACCACTGGAATTATGGCTCTAACCCAAGGCAAGTCTTATAAAGGACAACATTTAATTGGGGCTGGGTTACAGGTTCAGAGGTTCAGTCCATTATCATTAAGGTGGGAGCATGGCAACATCCAGGCAGGCATGGTACAGGCAGAGCTGAGACGTCTACACTTTCATCTGAAGGCTGCTAGTGGAAGACTGACTTCCAAGCTGCTAGGAATTGGGGTGTAAGGCCCAAGCCTACAGTGACACACTTTCTCCAACAGGGCCACACCTACTCCAACAAGGCCATAACTCCAAATAGTGCCACTCCCTGGGGCCAAGCATATATAAACCATCACATTGGCTTAAAATAAAAAAACTGAAGTAAGGTAGTAAGTTGTATGATTGTACATTGTCCATAAGTTAAACAAGACTAATGAGAATTTCGAGAGCTTTCATTGATATTTTCAAAGCCCATAATCAAACTATACGTTTACCTGTGCTATTAGTGATAGATATGATACTTTCTCAAGAAGTTGATCGCTGTAAGTTGCTGCTTTAATGCTTGTACTTCTAGACTGAATGCCGTTCTGCTGGGTCACCTTTTAAAAAAATGTATATTTTATATATGTATTTATTACTACTACTACTACTACTACTACTACTACTACTACTAATACTACTATTGTTATTATTATTATTACTATTATTACCAATCCTGGTTAGATATATCAAGCAACCTTATTTGAAAAATACTTTTATAGACAAATATTTTGTAACTTATCTAAAGACCTCCATGTTCAGATAAATTATCCATGCTTCTACAGAAACAGTAGCTTTTTCCTTGACGGAGCATTTGTATCCATTTCTTCTGTGGCAACCAGGTTTTCAGATGCAGAGAATACGAAGAACAGAACACAGATAGTAAACAATAATCCATTTCACATCACTCACTGTGACAAATGTAGTTTCTAGGAGTTTAATATGAGATGAATGCATTGTTTAATGGCTCAAAAATGTACTTGTGTGAGTACACATGCGCCATGGGGCACTGGTAGAGAAAAGAGGTCAGTTGGCAGGCATGGGGATTTTCCTATATTCAGTCTGTTACAATTCTTAATTGTTAAAAATGTTACAAATGCTTGAACATCACACTAACACAGAGTTCATTATGATACAGATGCTAGCCTATATGAGAAGCCAAATCATGATTCAAATAGGTCAAATGCAATTGAAACCAAATTTACCCTATAAAGTGCCTTCCAATCGCCATATTTACAAAGGGATTAGGTTGCAGTTGTGTAAGTGAATGCACATGATATACTTGTTATCTAATTGGCAACTGAAAATGCGGTTCCTGATATGAGTCCTTGGAGACTACTGTTTGGAAATCCTTTGTATAGCACAACCCTTAATTACCTTCATTGCTAAAAGGACAATTCAATGTAAGCTAACATATGCATTTTTTTCTATTAAGAAAAACCTTTAAAATGCAATTTTATTTACTTAAAACTTAATGTATGTCCACAAGGCCAAAAATAATTATTTTTTTTCAAATATGTGCTCAAGGAACAGAACCCGATTGAATTTAAAGTACTTCTTAAACGGTTCGTGGAACAGCATCAATATCATGTCCAAAGGGACTTTTACTAATCCATTTTCTTGTCTAAAACTAAGGATTTAATGGAAATGCTTTCTGTAATGGATGTATAAATAAGTTATTTTCACAATGCTGTTTTGTAGAATGGCGCACTAAAGGTGATGTTACATATGAGCATAGTCAGTTTACTTAAATCGTATCTTTGTAATAGATGTTATCTTCATAATAGATGTTAAGAATCAAATACATTTGGTTACAGCTATTTAAAGAATTTAGTTCTGGGAGGAGGAAATCTTATCTGGTTAATAACATCATCTTTTTCTCTAGGGATATAGGAATTAAAAGTTTCAGGGTAAATATAGTCTAGTTCTTAGTGTTTCTAAACCTGCGTATCACAATCCCTATTGGGGGCTAAACAAGCCTTTCACAATAGTTGTATGTCAGATATCTTGCACATGAATATTTACAGTATAGTTCATTATAGTAACAAAATTACAGCTATGACACTGCAATGAAAAATTTTTATGACTGGGGGGTCACGGCAACATGAGGAACTGTATTTAAGGGTCACGGTGGTAGGAAGGTTGAGAATGTAGCATATGCCTCTAATCCTAACACTAGGGAGGTAGAAAGGCAAATATCTGTGGGAGTAGGCCAGCTAGGTGCACACAGAGACCATTCCAGTACAGCCTGGACTACATAGATAAACCCTGTTTAGACAGGAAAAAAAAAGGAGGGGGAAGAGAAAAAGAAGAGAAAAACACCAAACAGGAAGGCCAAAGACCACTGCTTTAGATGTATTATCCAAAATAGTGCAAAGAGTACCTGGAAGGAAACCCCCTGTTAGTCTCTACTTCAGCTTTGTGATCCAGCTGAGTACCACTTTTGATCCCCTGAATTTGCTTAATTAAAATGAGTTTTCAGAAAATTTTCCAATCACAAACATTGAAGCAAAATTACTTCTGCTTAACTTGGTAGGTAGGAAAACCTGTTTCCCCGCCTTCACTTCAAATTACATCCTAAAGACAGGTCATGCTACAGTTTTCTGTAATGTCTTAAATAATCCTGTTTGTCAACAAAGTGCATTTCCAGCAGAAATGGGATTTCACTATAAGGAGCTCTCTTTATGTTTCAGGAGATAAATGTGTGTTGGGTCCAGTTGAGCTGAGTTCAACAGGCAGTGTTAACAGTACCAAATGTCTCTGTGTGGTAGTATTGAATGTCTCTGTGAGCAGGTCACTTAAGTGTCTTAAGAACGAGTTTTCCATATTTGTATACCCCCGCACTGGGCGTATCTGATTCTCTGAAAATAGGCTCAAATCTTGAGACGTTCCCAAAATACCGCAGGCTGTTGCTACTGTCCTTGCCTCTCTCCAGAGATGAAAGGCAAGTCCCTATTGAAGAAGATACCATACAGTTTAGACACAGGTTCCAGAGGCCCCCTGAGCTGGAACTGACCTGGATATCTTCTCCCTGAAGACTACCTTTCTTGGTACCAGAATGTACCATCTAAGCATCCAAAGGAGAGAAAGAAGCAGCCCACAGTCCTACAGAGTTCAGATACCTCTGAACCCCAACAATGATCAATGAGGCATCAAAACTATCATCAGTTCTGCAATAGTTCCTATCTAACATCTCTCTAAGATTCCCTTGGATTTAAGACGCCCTTGAGGAGTAGGAAGTCGTGTCTGATACTAGAAACCAAGCCAACTACCCAGGAATAGTGAAGTCAAGAATCTTCATGGGGACCCAAAGCCACCAATTTACTCAACTAGCACAATCCCTAAGTACATTGTAAATATTTGTCCTTATACTCACAGGTAAGTGTGGTCCTCATTCTTCATAAAGGAAACTTCTTGGTAACAAAGAACATTGCAGGAATCACAACTAATCATGCAGACTGTGAAACCCACTCCCAGCAGATACACATCTATAGAACTTCTTTTTTTAAGTTACAATCAATGTATTTTATTGACTTGGGCCTCACATCTATACTTATACAGATGTATATATACACACAAATAATGTTTCTTTTGTCAATTCTTTCAAATATTAATTGCCTATGACGTTTGACATGCAGCTTTTATAAACTCTAAAAGATGTAGACACATACTATTTGATTCAATGATCATTTTAAAAGAGAAAAACGAACATAAAATTTCACTTGCCAATTTAGATTTCATCCACTATGAATGATTCCGTTCATTCCCAAACAAGAGTTCATTCCCAAACATTTGTTATGCTTTTCTTTGTTAAGAACAAGGAAGTTTGCTCTGTGATGAACTTGTTCCAATGAAAGAAAATGAATTCCCAACTAGAGCACAGGTCTTCTGTAAATTACAGCAATGATAAAATAGCACTGTTCTGCTATCTAGGTTTTTTTTTCAAGGTCTTGACATGCATGTAATACACAAGCTGGCCTCCAACCTCCTATTCTCCGCCTCAGCCTTCGGACTAACTTGGATTACAAGTATACACCGTCTCACTCAACCCAGTACCAGTCTTATCTGTTGTTGAGGCGTTGGTTTGGGCGTTCTGTGAATGGTCCATCTGAGTTAGTTCTAGTAGAGTTATTTTCACCTTCTGCTTCCTCATTGTCACCGACCAAAGCGTTGTCCATATCTTCCGCCGCACCCTGTGCGTCCTGCTCCACTAGGGTCCCTAAGAACTCCACTACCGACTGCTTCATCTGGACCACGCTCGCCGAGAGCCTCTGGGGAGGGTCTACATCGCCCAACACCTCACAGGACACTTGTAGCCGTTGCAGCTCCCCATCACAAACAACATACTTTTCAAAAGCTCCAAGGGTCCACTCAGCTTCAACAGCTCGCCACAGAGAATCGCTACTCTGGACAACTTCCCCCACTCCCGGGGATGCCCCAGGGATCATTGCAGAGCACCGGACTGATGGATTGTAAATGACAAAGGACCAGGGATTTGAATGTCAAAAGCTAAGTCCACAAGTGTCACCAACAGGACTGCCTACACAGGAACTGAACAAGGACCGCAGAAACTGGATGACAACATGAATGGAGAAATTCAAGAGGCCTCAGTCCTACACAAAGAACTATAGGCAACTAAGGAATGCTAACAGCAGGAGAAAAGAGTCTCCCCTGGGGGAAGAGCACACCAAGTCTTTACACAATACCAAATAGTCATATGAAAACTATTATAGGAGCTGAGAAGTTCATATTTATAAACTTAGAAATACATTGTGTGTGTGGTTATGTATGTAATAACAAGTAATGAGAAAGCGATTTTGAATTTGAAAGAGAGCAAGGAAAGTTATATGGGAGGGTTTGGAAGGAAGGACGTGAAGGACAAATGGTATGATATTATAATCTCACAAAAAAACCCAAATAACTAAAACCATTTCAATAGCTCTGATGAGGCTCTGGAATATGCCACATCTACCCAGCAAAGGAAGAAGGCGATGAAATGAGATGCTTAATGGGTAGCATTTCCTTAATAGGAAAGAATTCTTAATTTTAAAACCGATTTTTTTTTATCAAAAAGTACTAAAATAACTTGATAGCAAGTACTATTAAAATGTATGAGTGATCTAATAAAGAATAATGTAATTGCATTCTTGTGTCTTAGAGCTATGGTTTCATCATTCTTAAGGAAAAACCATAGATGTCATTTGGGTGTACAATAGTAACAATTTTCAGGATGGGACTTACATGATTTTAGAACATATTTCCCTGTCCTAAAATATTTTTTGTCATTGATTCACCGAAGAATGATACCCCGGACTCAAATAGTGTGTAAAAGCAGACAGAGTGTTTTATTCTGCAGAAGTTCAGCATGCAGAAGTCCATCCAAGACAGACAGAGACATTAGGGGGATTCCGGGGTAGGTGACCTTTATCTAGCTCCATCTCTAGGGACAATCCAGAACCTTGATTGGCGTGCGGGGGCTGGAAACTGTTGCTGGGAGGTCTGGAAACTGCTGCTGATCCATTGCCCTTGCTTCAAGCCAGGTGGCGGGGGCAGCTTCTGATGACAGGGCGGTTTCTGACTAGCTGCCTGAAGCCTGGGGTTTTTCCAGGAACTGACTTGTCCGGACTTGCCTGGATTCGCCCAGTTCTTTGGCCTAGTCTCCTGAACTGCCAGCTTGAAGCTTATCACGGAGTTAACCTAGCCTTCTCTCAGTCACCTACTTCCTTGACTCAAATGCCCTGCTCTTGTTCTCATCTTTACTTGAGTGCAGTCTGCATACTGAGCGATGTCTGCGGGGGAGGGGGAGTGTCCGCTGGGCTCTGGCCCCGCTGCCAAGCAGCAAGTGGCTGAGGTTAGGTTTGCACACCCGGTTGGTTGTGCCAGGTCAAGGTCCTGGGATGAACACTTCGGGAGAGCAAACTCTTCCCTGGGGTGTTACAGCTCAATAAGACAGGCACTCTCAAACGATCTTCGGTGAAATAACTCCTGCACTTTATTCCCTGTGGATAGGACTTTATAAACATTTGGGGGTGAGGTGGGATCTAGAGGCAGATGCTTTCTATTGGCTTGGTCTGAGATGTTAGGGATGCCTCCTCTGGATGTGGAGTGACTTTGGGTGCTGTCCCTACGTGATTGATTTTCTCAGTCCTCCCGATGGGGTGCCCTGGTCTTGTGTTCCAGGACAGGAACCGGGTGGGTAATAGATTTAAACTCCTACCATTCTCAACTATGAGAATTGCTGGAGTTCCTGAATCTGCTCAACCTTACCTCGGTCGACCACTCTACACTTGAGTATGTGTGTACATGTGTGCATGTGTGCTCATGTTGGTATGGGTGTGAGTACACTTGCAGTTGTTGAAAGAACAAATGAAAGAACCCCAAATTTGGGACTCTCGCTCCAGTCTCGGGATGGCGGCATGCCCCAGGAAGCTCGAGAAGCCGTTCATGATGTAATAACAAGAGGTGGCTTTATTAACGAGATCTCCGGCCGACACCGAGGTCTTGGGCCAACATGCCACGCATCTCATGCAGGAGATAGAGGGCCTACGACGACCACGAGCCTCTAAAGGTGGGTTTATATAGGGAAAGCCAGGGAATTTCGAGCGGTTACACAGGATTGGCTAATTCAAAGGACTCACAGTTACTTTTGGCGCGGGATTACATCAGCAAAGAGTACTGCTACCTAGCCGCTCAGCAATGTGGGGTGGGATGATCCATCACACTCAGCAGGGGGATGACTCACCTCTAAGGAGTGAAGGAAGGGGAGGGGGTGGCTCCAAATGGTCCGGCAAGCCCTATAGTCTCCCTCAGGTATGTCCGGACTTTGTTTATGACTAACTTTTTGAAATTTAACTCTTCAATGTATGCACATGCATTTGGAGGGCCCTGATTGATGTCAGAAATCTTCATCAACTGCTCCTCCACCTCACTCTGAGATAAGGTCTCTCAATAAAACACAAAGCACAGAGCTGTTTTTCACTATTACCATGCTACTGGGACTCCCAGTGGCTAAACTTAAAGATGCCCATCCAGCATTTTTGTAGGTTTTAGACATCTAAAATGAAGTCCTTTTGCTTGTGTGTAAGCCTTTCAGTCAGTGAGTCATCTCCCCAACCTGAATTTTCACCATTTAATGCAAAATTGTAAGTACCAAGGTTAATCTTTATGAAACTAACCTTCTCTGTGAAGCCAGGAATTTTATGAGGCTCAGCTATTATATGTAATCATAGAAGAGCCACCAATATCTTATGGGGAATGATGTATGATAGGACTGCAAACCAATAGCAAACTGAGAAAAAGAATGAAATTACAGTTCTACATCTGTTGCAACTAAGTCAAAATCAAAAATAAGACATTTTAAAACAAGTCAAAAAGAAAAAAGAATGAATAAAAAGGTCTCAGTAATTTTTCACATTTTTGCTTGGATTTAAGAACTAGGGAGACAATTATGGCTGCTCTATGGGAGAGGCATAAATACATGAAGTTAGAACTTCAGACAAATATATGAGAACAGTCTCTCTCTCTCTCTCTCTCTCTCTCTCTCTCTCTCTCTTTCTCCCATAAGTGATTATTTTTCCTACAAAGTATACTATCTCTTATGTTTACTAAAAATAGGAAAATATAGGTAATAATTACAGATTCATGATTTTAGAAACAATAAAAATTAAATTAAAAATACATTTAAAGATTTATGATTCTGTCTTTAGTTTCCTGGAGCCTCGCCCCTTGTTGTATTTAAACACACACAGAGAAAAAAGGGAGGGGAGAAAGGAAAATCAAACAGCCTTATGGCATGTAATTTAAATGGTAATAATGCTAAATGTTGGACTCATATTAATAGGAACAAAATTAGAATCAGAGAGGTTTTGAAAAAACTATCCTATTGTTAATATGAGTGAGGCATAGCAGTATGTTATTACAAGTCACTACATTGCTGTGTTCTTTTTAACTGAATAATAGTATTGGTTTTTCCCTGGGCTTCTGACAAACCTAGTCTCAGGTCTCAGTCACTTCAGCACTGTCAGGTATGGCTCCATCTTATGCAGTAACCCTAAAATCCAGTCCAGTGAAAAAGTAGTTGGTTACTCTGAAGACCCACAACTGGATAATGTACAGAGACCGAACAGGCAGACGCTGGAGAGCTCAGTCATAACCAGGATGACTTCACCAAACCCTCCTCTCAACCTATGTGGAAGAAAAGGCAGAAAGACTGAAAAAGAAAAAGAAAAGCCAGACGAGATGGATGACTCCAAGAGGGAAAAAAAATATCATCCAGACAAACAAGACTGATGTACGTACGTGTAAACTCACGGAGAATGCGACAACACACACAAGACAAGCACAGAAGCCAGACAGAATTCCAGCACTGAGAGGGGGAAGTGGCATCCCAGAGTTCCATCCCTAACCAGTTGATAGTTGATTGTAAGGACCCATGATTCACTGAAGAATGATACCCAGGACTCAACAGTATGTAAACACGAGTGTTTTGCTCTGCAGAAGTCCAGAATCCTGGGATCTCCGATGACCAAGATAGAAAGACAACCAATGGATCTTGTAGGCCTGATTTAAAGCCCATTGGGGAATTCCCTGGGAGGTAACCTCTATGCTAATCTGTTGGGTGTTGGGCCCATTTCTACAGACATTCCATTATGAGTTACAAGGTGGAAACCTGCTAGGGAAGTAGCTGAGGAAGTCTGGAAACTGCTGCTGACCCATTGTCCTTGCCTCAGGTCAGTTCAGAGGCCTGGACTTGCCTGGAATTGCCCAGTTCTTGGAAACAGAGATTCAGGCCTAGTCTCCTTAACTGCCAATTTGAAGCCTAGCCTTCTCGTGATGAGACAGGGAAAATCAGTTTTCTCCAATGGAGTGGTACTGGGTACAGTGACCACACTGCAGGGCCAGCCCTATATGCCCAGCAGTAGTTGTCCAGCATAAACTGAACTCAATGCTATTCTTGCAGACTGTTTTGTTTTGCTTTGCTTTGCCACCCTTTGTCCTATTGATCTTTTGCTTGTTTGTTTTAATTTTTCCTTTTTGTCTTTTTTTTTTTTTTTTTTTTGTGGGTTGCTGCTGTTATTTCTTGGTTTGTTTTTGGGGGAGGGGTTTTGAGTGAGAGAGAACACAGAGTTTGATGGTGAGAAACTTGGGAAGAATCTGGAAGGAACTGGTTAGGGGAGAAAACAGAATCCAAACATATTTGTTTGAAAACATACTTTAAGTCAAGAAATAACTGCAGAGAAAAGCCATCCTCAGTTGAGGACTGAATGTTTTGGGCTTGTCTCTATTTAGCAGGACAGGCAAGCTTTATGGGTTTTAAAAAAACAATGCTAACATTTTAATCATAGTCGACTCCTTCTGTTTGGGTGACCAATGTCCTCCCTTTCATCTTCTATTTACCCAGCCTTTAATTCTTCTGCCTTGAAAGTGCCAACTTTGATGTCAGGAGTTGCATTCCTCTTTGCAGAACAACCATAGTCAGGTTATTTCTTTCACAAACATAGATTCATGGCAGCTCCATGTCACGGGCTGTATGTGCCTGAGAGAGAGAGAAGTAGGGGGAGAGGGAGAGAGGGACGGAGAGGGAGAGGATATTAAATCTTAAGCCTACCACCTGATTGTTGTTTGACCCTTACTGTGGGTTTTACTAAAGCCTGCTCAGATCGAGATGATTCGCATGGCTTTCCCATCAACTGGGCATGTGGAATTTGAAACCTTTGGGCCTTTCTGTTTCTGGACAGCAATCCTAGCAGGACAAGGGAGCCACTTTCCAGTTCTGTAGGTTGTTGGGCTCTTCAGCTGAGGCTATTAGCTCTGGTTATATGAGGACACCTGCCCACCAAACCAAACTCGAGATCGCTAATTCATTTCACATGGGTCACCAAACTAATATCAAAGAGCAGTAGCTCTTGTTTATTACGAGCTTAGATCAGATTCAAACCTGAGACTCATGGCTAAAAGGCTTAACCTCCAACCCCTTCACCCTGGGTCACTCCCAATCTGTCTCACGGGTCCTTTTCATTAATGACAGACTGAGAAGGATTATAAATTCCCCAAGTCCTGCATGCCATCCCTTAGATGCTCAATTTACCTACAGCTATAATCAGAAGCCTCCGGATTCTTGTGTGTTTGTTCATATGATTGTATCCACACAGAGCAAATTGGGTAGAGGCATGAGGAGGCAATCATCTAGACAATCCTGGAAAAACAGAATATCTCAACCCATGCTTGGGAATTCACCTTCTGGAACTGGAACAAATACATCAGATGATATCTGTGTATTAGAATCGGTTAGCAGCAAAGGGACAGGTGACCCTAATAACCCAACCATCTAATCCTGAGTGGGAAATTAGAAAAGGGAAAGAGATAAGCTGTCCCAGAGATCTAACTCAGCCCTGAGTGAAAATTCACCACATTTTATGTTATGAATATAGTCCTGGCTGTTATCATGTAAGAAAACAGAACGGAGAATGCCCAATGATCTGTCCAATAGTTTTCCAGCAGAGGGTACTGGGTAAATGAGTGTTCTGGAACAACCGACTACATACTTCTTTAGCTAATTTTATGGTCCTTTTTTACTTTGGTGAACTATGGCAATAAGATTGCCATATTTATTTAGATCCACCAATACTTTGGTAAATACAGAGTAAGAACTTAACAATCCTTCACAGAAACCTCTGGAGACAGGTCCTTGAATTAGGTGTACTGACCAACTACATATTTAACTTGGTACCATGCCAAGTGTTCCCACAAGATAGCAAGCTTCATTTTTGCAGACATCTTATGAGGATAATGTTATTATGTATATTGTATGGTTTAAAAAAAGGACCTTGCTTTTTTATTTGTTTGTTGAGCAGGAAAAAGAAAAAAAAAACCATGAAGTTGGGTGGGTAGTATTGTAGGGAGCATTTGGGAGGGGTTGGGGTAGGGAAAGAAATATGATCAAAGTATATTGTATGAAAACAGCTTTAAAAACTAAGGCAGATTTGTATATTAATTATTTTATGTGTGCCTTTTAAAATAGTCAACTCTTATGGGTTAGATTGTGTTTACCCCCACTCCCTTAAGAGGATACTTTGCAGTCTTAAAGCTTCGCAGTTTAGCCTGACCATGTTTAGAAACAGAAGTGGCACAAAGTGAGAAAGCTCCATAACTGAGATGGACTTGCATCCATCGTAAGTCATGAGGAGAGGAGAGAAATGTGGACACAGGCACAGAGACCTAGAAAGCGTATCATGTTGTAATGGAAGCAGAGGTCAGAGAAATGCATCCACAAACGGAGGTGCGCCCAGGACCAGTTGCCTTCACTGGAGGCTGAGAAGCAGGAAGCACACAGCCTTCACCAAGCCTGCTGCTGACCCATCCCTGTTGACACTGTGGTTGGAATCTCTTTTCATTGTCGTTTAATTTTTATTACATTTTATTTATTTATTTATTCATTCATCCATCCATTCACTCAGTGTGTGTGTGTGTGTGTGTGTGTGTGTGTGTGTGTATGTGTGTGTGTGTGTGTGTGTGTGTTTACATAGGGGCACATATGCCATTAGTCCAGTCCAAGTTGTAGGAGTCCAGTCTCTTCCTCTACCATGGAGTTATTAGGAATCAAATTCAGGTCATCAGACCCAAGGCCACGAGCTCTTCACTCACTAAGCCATTTGTTCTGTGATTTTGGATTTCTAACCTCTACACCTCTGAGTGTATGGTTTTTTTATGTTATAGCCCAGGAAACCAAAATAAAACTTTCATTACAGCACAAGAAAATTATGAGTTGGGGTGAGTGATTCATTTTCCATATTGAGGTTCACATGCAATGTGCCTGAGTCTTCTTTATATAAAGTTTTTCCAAAATTAAAAAAAAACCCATAGAAATGGTTTAGAAATAAATTCTAATAAAGTTACATATACGCTCTGTTCTTGCAAGAAGAAACATCTGAGCATACAACTCCCTTATGAAAGAAGGAAACGATGAAGAGAGGAGAGGAGAGAAAGAAGAAAGGGAGAAGATGACCCCCAGCCAGAGTGGAGGCTCCATTACATATACAATGAACTACTCGACTGGCATTGTTTTTATAAAATATACTAGTAAAATAACACAGGTATCGAATAGCACAGGTAATGGTGGTATTTATGATAAATCCAAGCACGTGGGAGACCTAGGAAGGAGGATCACCTTAGGTTTGAAACCAGCCTGAACTCTCTAATTATCTAGTTCTCCAAAGGGGTGGGAGTCTCACTCAATGGTACACCGCTTGCCTAGCTAAAACGAAAAAAACAAATGTGTAGTTTATGCTACACATCAAGATCCTATCTTAAAAATAAAGTCGTGTGAAAATTAGAATTTGGTTTTGGACCCCAGGACAAGAGACTGAGCTGCATATATTTTACATATCAAAGCAAACCTGACTTCCAGGTTCTCCCAGCATGCCCCAGTCCCTACCTGGCATACCCTGCCCCCAACCCTCATCTTTCCATCCCAGGGCTGCGCTACCCTTCCCCCAGAGGCTCTTTCCGATATAATCCAGACCTTTTAGTCTCTCTCTCTTATCCTTTCCTTCTCTCTCTGTGTGGACACCCTCTCTCTCTCTCCCTTCCCCCAGGCCCCTCCCCAGGGTGACTTATCGGGCCTAGGTCCTCGGGGCCAGTAAGGTCACCCAAGAGTAGTTTCCCAATAAACCTGTCTTTAATACATTCTAATCTAGTTTGAATTGGCTCATTTCATCGGCGGAGAAATAACCTATCCCTTAGGAATGTGAATTCTAGAGGGATTGATTGACTTCTGGGATCAGCTTCAGCTAGACAGCTCAACTTTATTCAGGATGGACAAGGACTATATGGATTTGGGAAGTGGGTAGGAAATTCCAAGGTGGATGTACCCTATGGGCTAGGATGGAGGTCTGGGAATGCTTCCTTTACATAAAGAGGAATCCCTATCAGGAGAGAGGAATTTAAACCTGTAATCTGAGCACAGACTGCTTGCTGTCCTCAGAGGTGTGGGGTGGACTAAGGGAGAGAGCAACCCCAGCTCCTTCGGGTCTCAGGGGGAGATTTTCAGGGTTTGGTTTCAATCTCACTCTTGCCTCAGGCCAGCTCACCAGGTCGAACGTCCCTACATTCCCACAGGCGCTCCTGCTTTTCCATACTCTTCTCCTGATTATGTAAGAAGGGTGCTCTACTCCTACAAACCGAATTTACTTAACAGGCAACCTGCTCACCGTCTCACCTGCCTTCTTCTGGATTGTCATGCTGAAAACCAAAGCCGCTTCCTTCCTTCCCATCTTCTCAAGGTATTGAAGTCCTACCAGATATTAAGACTCTCTCTCTCTCTCTCTCTCTCTCTCTCTCTCTCTCTCTCTCTCTCTCTCTCTCTCTCTCTCTCTCTCTCTCTCTCTCTCTTTCCCCGCACACCCTGTACTAATACTTCCAATTATCACAACTCAGGTTATTGTCCTGCCCTAGAATGCTCTCAGATGGCTTCCCAGGGTTTGTTTGTTTGTTTTGTTTGTTTGTTTGGTTGGTTGGTTGGTTTTTGGTTTGTTTGTTTTTTTGACGCGGAGTGGTGTGAACATTGATCTTACCTCTCGTTATTGCATCAGAAACCTCTCAAAGCATGTGCTATTCCTGCACATCCTCTACCCCTCGACACTGCACCCACCTTTCTAAACCCTTCCGTACAGTTGGTTTCCCGATAAATATTTGCCGAATTGATTTCGAGTTTGAATGAAACAGCACAGGATCTCCTGCACTGAAGCAAATCGCCTTGCAGACGGCACATGTGTGTCGCTCGGTAGTGCTGCACCAATGGAGGAAGGCGTTCCCTGCAGATTCTTCATCTAAACGGTGGATGCGGGAAAGGATTTTCACAAAAGATTATCCACCAGCAAGAGAAGCAGAAAAAATTCTATGCTATCGATATTTGGGGGGGGGGGGTTATTCTCCCCATTCGGTGGCAAGCTCTGTGTTGGGTTAAGTGCATGTGGTGGATTCCAGTGTGAGATTCAGAATAAAGCTAATTTGCATTGGCATACCGACTTAACTCACTGGTGTATTATTACTGTGTAAGCAGGTGTACGAGTGACTACAAATAAATGCTCGCTGATGGGGTCCCAGCAGGGATTCTGATGAGTTTTCATTTTGTTGAACCTTACCCAGGAAATTACTGTGTAAAGGGCTTTGTTATTAGTTCTTCGCCTGAAATACCGCTTAGCTACACCTGGCCGGATTCACGGCGATTATACTCACTGTACAGACAGGGTACCTCAGGAATCTCACCGGCCCTTCTGCTCATTTTCTCAATCTTGTTACTGAAAACAGACCAAATATCCAAACCCCTTACCTGTATTCAAATCTCAAAAGATCCAGTAATATAGATAGGTAAGTATCGAAAAACTAATAAAACGAAGGAGAAGGAAGTGAGCCTTGAGACCCGCAGCAGTTAAGCACTGTGGATACACCTCTGGAGAACCTGGGTTCAATTCCAAGCCCCCACAAGGCAGCTGTCTGCTGACTGTAGCTTCAGTTCCAGGGGATCCATCACAGCAGGGATGCGTGTGGTGCACATGCCTGTGCGTGCAGGCAAAATACCCAGGCACATAAAATAAACATGAATAAATATATCTTTAAAAGGAGCAAATCCTTGCTAAAAGTAGAATTTGTGATAGATATTATCAGCTCTAAAAATAACTGTGTGTGAGTGTATGTGTGCGTGTATGTGTGTGTGAGTGTATGTGTATGTATGTTTATGTGAATGTGTATGTGTATGTATCTGTGTGTATGTGTGTGCGTGTGCGAGTGTGAGTGTGAGTGTATGTGTATGTATGTTTATGTGAATGAGTGTGTGTGTATGTGTATGTATCTGCGTGTATGTGTGTGTATGTGTGTGTATGTGTATGTGAGTGTATGTGTATGTATGTTTATGTGTATGAGTGTGTGTATATGTGTGTGTGTGTGAGTGTGTATGTGTGTGTATGTGTGTGAGTGTATGTGTATGTATGTTTATGTGTATGAGTGTGTGTATGTGTATGTATGTTTATGTGTATGAGTGTGTGTATATGTGTGTGTGTGAGTGTGTATGTGTGTGTATGTGTGTGAGTGTATGTGTATGTATGTTTATGTGTATGAGTGTGTGTATGTGTATGTATCTGTGTGAATGTGTATGTATCTGTGTGTATGTGTATGTGTGTGTGTATGTGTGTGTATGTGTGTGTGAGTGTATGTGTATGTATGTTTATGTGTATGAGTGTGTGTGTATATGTGTGTGTGTGAGTGTGTATGTGTGTGTATGTGTGTGAGTGTATGTGTATGTATGTTTATGTGTATGAGTGTGTGTGTATGTGTATGTATCTGTGTATATGTGTGTGTGTGTGTGTGTGTGTGTGTGTGTGGTGTGTTTTGCTTACTAGGAGTTACATTAGCTTCTTTAACTTGGTAGATGTTGTGTTACATATTGACAATGAACACAGGGACCCCCATTGTTTGAACCCCTGATCATATCTTTTAGGTTTTATCATAAGAGTTTATCATAATACTCAAATCTATATAATAATTTTTTAAGACTTATTAAGACATACAGTTGATTTTGGATTTAAGAGTATAAGGCAATAAACACACACTGTATCCTTTCCTTTTAGAAGAGTCTCTGAGATTTCAGCACCAGCAAATGTAAGATGGTTTTGATTTGGTGGGGTTTTTTCCTGTTTGAAATAAACAAAGAGAACATTTATTTGAAAGAACATAACCATAATACGAGGCGATATTTGTCAAAACATCTAATAATGATGATTATCATCATGACGATGACGGTGGTGGTGACCATTTCTTTTCAATGCTGTTTATACTCAGTGGTAGAGTAAGATTGCCAGGCCTAAGGAGGTAAAGTGCCCATCCTACCCTGATGGTAATGGAAGAGTTGCCATGCGTTTCTTTGTAGATCCACTTTCATTCTCAAAGATCTTCTAGTCTAAGTTCATCCTACCGCTGAGCAAGTGGGAGTGTTGGGCTTGAAAAAAAGCATTGGAATTCAGATAGTCAGACCACAGTCTTCTGGAAATCTAACCCAGATACATGATATGTGCAGAGGAGCAGAAAGAGAAAGAAGCAGCCTGGGTATCCATTGGCTGGGTGGAAGAACTTGACTCTGCAAAGCTTGAATTGGATGTGACTGCCTCTCGTTTCTCCTAAGGAAACAGTGGAACCTTTTCTGCTTGTTTTTAACTTTATGGGGAAGGGTGTTTTGCCCGTATGTATGCATGTGCACTGTCTGTGTGCCTCATGCCCTCAGAGGGCAGAAGTCCTTGGGACTGAAGTGGTTATGAACTGTCCTGTGGGCGCTCAGAGCTCCCTGTTCACTTTTCTCAGTGGCACTTGTGTCATTGGCTAACTTTATTCTTCAATTAGGAATTCTGCAAACCACTGAGGCTGTGAAAGTGACAACAGTTTTCATTTTCTAACACACAGACATGATTTCTGACAACTACTGGAGGTGATAAACTCTAATCTCAGTTTTATTTATTTGATGGACATAGTGTGGTATCTCAAAAAAAACTGGACTTGTAAGACTTAAAAATAACAACTCTCAATAGAAAAGAGAAGGCTTTTATTTTCCACGCATAAGGTTTTCGAAAATTATGATGCTGAATTGCAAAGAGTTTCTTTGGTAGTTGCAGATATCTATAAACAAACTCTTTTAATGTTGAAGTCAATAGAATTACTTCAATGCCAGAAACTGTTTTTAAAAAGTCCATTCAGTCTTGTTTTCAAAGTTTTTAAACCTTTGATGTAATGTCAGTCCCTTCTGTCCCCTAAAAGTCAGCTAAAACCTTATACATACCTTTCTTTAGTCTCTCACTGGGTGTGAGGTGTTTTTCTTTAACCCACTCTTTTGAATTGATATTTAAATTTTCCCATTTCCTTGGTGACCATAGCCAACATGACTTCCCCCTCTCCCTGCCAAATAAAAGGGAAAAAATATTTCAAAGAGCCTCTTGGCCCTTTATTCTGAATGGTTAAGCCTAAAAGGTTAGGCAATATAATAACCAATAAATCATCTTACTTGTCAGGCTATATACAGACACAAGGCAATACAAGAGCTTACATGTTTTCTGACCAACAGTATATGGTTCTTTAGTCACGTGATTGTGACAGTATTTAACTTGGTTACGTGCACACAGTACCGGAATATAATATTATTCTGCATTCGCTGTGGACTAAAAATTAAAGAAAAATATAGTGAGGTAATTCTATTATACTGAACTCTTATGATGGTCTAGATGTACTATGAAAATCAATTATATTCTTTGATGTATTTGTGGACCACTTAAAAGGATGGGTCACATAGAGTAAAGAAAATGTAAAGAGCACAAAACGATGATGGGTAGATAGTTAGATGACAGAGGTACATGTGTGTGTTTGTGGTAGACCTAGTACATATATACCTATAGATACATACATATGTGCATATGTGGGTATATTAATATCCTTTTTCTGACTATTGTTTATTAGAATTTCTAACTTTGGAAGTCACAAAATAAAGCACCACTGTACATAATTGAAGGTGAGTCAATAAACAGCATATTTAGAACTTACAGAACACTTCTCGTCACGGTGAACTGTCTGGGACAATTTAAAGGCCCAAGTACAGCAGATAGTGAAGACAGAATAGAACATGGCTCTGATCCCACTCGATTTTATTTTATACCAGTGACACTGGCTATCTCTGCATGGGTAGAATAGTGGTATAGCTTCAAGTTGTATTACACATATTTAAATTCCTTTAAAACTTTACCAGCCTATATGTTTACTATAATTCACCTCCAGATTATGAATATTTTGTCAAAGTCTATTAAAACTGTGACTACACAATGAACACGAGCTGATGAACTGTTTTATTTTTTATGACTACTTTCCTTTTAGCTCCTTTTCTATTGTTGTGATAAAACACCATGAACACCATAGCCACTTCTAGAAAAGTTTATTAGGGGCCTACAAATTCTGAGGAATAGAGTCAAGACCATCATGGCAGGAAGCACGGCAACAAGCAGGCTGGTATGGCTGAAGCAGGAGCTGAGACCCTACATCTTGATCCACAAGCAGGAGGGAAAGCATTAAGACACTTTTTGAAACTTCAAAGCCTGCCCCCAGCAACTCTCCTTCTCCAACAAGGCCACACCTCCAAATTCTTCCCCATTGTGGTTTGCCCTGGAGTTATCTGTATTTTGATGCTAATTCCACTGCCCCAAGGACAGCTGCCTAATCACTACTCAGGACTCAGGTGACTTCACCAGAACCTTCTCCCTATTGAATCTGTAAAGTACAGGTGAGAGGCAGGTACAGGACAGAAGGAGGCCTGTCATTGGAGGAGAAGGAAGGATGGGCGGGAGAGAAGTTTGAAGGAACAGGAGAAGAGAAAGGAAGAGACAGGAGAGAGAGGGGAGAAGCCATGGCAGGTGATGTTAAGATTCTGCTCTGTGTATTTACAAGTTGTTACTAATGTTCCTAAGGGATGGATGGTACCAGGCTTTGTATGTTTAAGTGGGCAATTATATCTTATCAATTGAATCTAAGATTATTGTGTTGTGTGTTCTTTTACATGAGGGTTTGAGTGTAAGAAAGTGTGCGGCTGCAGGAGACACTGGGTCACCTTCGGAGTTGGGATGTGTCTCCGCCAAGATATCCAGCAGATATCTTGGGACACCGCGGTGAGGACCCAGCGAGGTAAAAGACAACCATACTTTTTTTTATTTTTATATTTTTACAACAACACTTCCCAAACAGTTCCACCAACCGAAATCACATATACAAATATATGAGACTATATGGACCATTTTTATTCAAACCTCCACAATGAGCTAAAGAGAATTTGGGGGTGGGGGTGGCTATCCAACGCTGTACAACAATATTCTGAAAAATACCTGTGCCTGGAACATTTGTGAACACCATAAATTTTTTAAACATCTCTATACTAAATGTGGGTAGAAAATATAAATCTTTATGAACTTAAACTCTGTGCTTTGATTTTGAAGCAGACTATGAATATCATTAGTGAAAACTATGTGTATCAATAGTTTTTTTTTATAAAAAGGTTAAAAAACAAAAGACAAAAGACAACTGTAGTCCCAGCATGTAGAAAGCAGAGACTTCATAATCACCAGAAATCCAAGGTCAGCTTGATAGTCACAGTGATTTTCAGACAGCTAAACCTACATAACAAAACCATGCTCAAAATCAATAAATTAATAATAATGATGGTGATGCTGGCAGTGGTGGCGATGGTGGTGGTGATGGTGGTGGTGGAGGCAATGGTGGTGGTGATGGTGGTAGTGGTGATGGTGGCAGTGATGGTGGTGGTGATGATGGTGGTGGTGGTGGCAATGGTGGTGGTGATGGTGGTGGTGGTGGCAATGGTGGTGGTGATGGTGGTGGTGGTGGCAATGGTGGTGGTGATGGTGGTGGTGGTGGCAATGGTGGTGGTGGTGATGATGGTGGTGGCGATGGTGATGGTGATGGTGGTAGTGGTGATGGTGGCAGTGATGGTGGTGGTGGTGGTGGCGATGGTGGTGGTGATGGTGGTGGTGGTGGCGATGGTGATGGTGATGGTGGTAGTGGTGATGGTGGCAGTGATGGTGGTGGTGATGGTGGTGGTGATGATGGTGGTGGTGATGGTGATGGTGGTGGTGGTGGTGGCGGTGGTAGTAACCATATATTAAGGATTTCCCTCCAGAATAAATTGATTCTTGGAATTGTTCTGATTTTCAAAAGTAATCATATAATTTCAAAAGTACCTATTATAAAAATTAAGGAATCTAAAATAAATCTCAACAGTCTAATTTGTGTGCAGAAAACCCAGTGTCGAGATGGTAAATTCTCGTCTTCACAGAGACCAGGGTCATGGTGTGGCATTTTCTGATGGTGTGGATGATAGTCCTGCATCATAGATGTTATTCAGCAACAACAGTGTTTTCTATGTTAGTTATCTTTCACATGAATGAATTAAATATATATTGTAACTCTTAATACATAATGAGAAAAGTGAAAAAAGAGAAAGTGTAAAGAAGAGAATCCAGCTAGATCTGAGGAGCGATTTCTTAATCTTTTCGTGTTTGGGAATTAAGCTATTCAAAGTTTTCATTCAGTCAAAATAATTCAGGTCCTAGGTATGCAGATTAAGCAACCAGGGACGACATAAACACCCACCGTGTTTCCTATTGAGATAGGGATTTCATGCAGCATGCGAGTCATACATTTTAGTACCATAATACATTTTAATGTCACCAAATATTCTGGTCCTCGGGAGCTTCAGAAAGCCAATGTGTGTGAGAGACCACAATCCTGTGCCCCGTGGAAGTGTGGAATGTTCCACTGACATTCCTTAGTATTGTTGGCGCTGTATTTAGCCCCACTGTGATCTTTCTTTCTTTCTTTCTTTCTTTCTTTCTTTCTTTCTTCCTTCCTTCCTTCCTTCCTTCCTTTCTTCCTTTCTTCCTTTTCTCAAAGAAACACTGGAAAGATGCTCCAGGAGAGAGGACAAGAATAGAAACTATTGGACTGCAGAATATCAGAAAAGACTGAAAGCTCGGTAGATGAGGGATGTTGTCACAGACAGAAGAGTATAGACACCGCCTGGCAGAGAGACGGATCTGAATCAGCTAGTACTGTAATAAATTATTCCACTCCAAGGCTAGAGGGGCTATCCAGGACCGTTTTCCTCATTCTTTCTCTCGAAAGGTGGGAGGGAGACCAAGATGAACTAGGCAATATATTCAAAGTCTATCAGCAACCCCGATAGCATCAGGACTACATCTCTCATCCAGCGGGTTCGAAGGGTTTGTTTGAAGTACGGAAAAGGAAGCCTTAATCCATATGCCATGGGTGAGCGGTGCCCTGCGCACAATAGACACGTGTGCATGTTAAATGTATACATGGGATAATTAATTCCAGGGAACGGCTTATAAATGAAGGGGGGTGTCATTGTATACTGAAAATGGGAGATTTTAGACATTAATTTCAGACTCGTAAACCTCAGATGAAATGTTCTCCTTTTAGTGCCTCCCTCCAACCCCTTAGTCACAGCCTTAAAACTTCATCTTTTCCTTAAAGTGAATTTTATTCTGCCTCACCCCTACCCCTTACTCAATTAAAAAAAAAAAAACTAGAGGTAATTCAGATTCTTAGGGTGAACATTGTTTCATTTTCCTTTGTTCAAAACCACTTATACTGACACCTTTCAGAGTCTGTTCCTCTTATTTAAGACTCCCCTGTGTTCTGTCTTTGTCTTTTATGAGCGAAATTTCCTGAGATTTACTCTGTGCTAAGGAACAAAGACTAGGCAGCTGGGTCTGCATCCCAGCTCAGCAAACAGCTGAGGCTCATTCCCATCCCTGCGAAGCACTTGCTTGTTTGTTTGGATCTGAACAGCCAGGAGGGACCTCAAATGCCTGAACCCTGGACTCCATCTGCAACCTGAGTGGAAAAGCTGAGTTTGAAAGGCAGGCAAAACAGTCAGAGACAGTCCCTTCTCCCACTGTTAGGAGTCACACAAGAACACTGAGCTGCACATCCATAACATATACAGAGGACCGAGGTCAGACCCATACCGGCTCCCTGATCTCCCCTAGGCTACTTAAGTCTCTGTCCTTGACGCCTCTGGTTCCGGGGATCCTCCTCCAGGTTCTCCTCAGCTCAGCCTAATATTTAGCTGTGGGACTCTGGATCTGCGCCTGTCCTTTGCTGGATGAAGTCTCTCTGGTTTCTTTGATGTCGATTTTGCTAGGCTCCAGTTCTAGCACAGCACATCCTGGAAGCAGGACAAACTATAGGTCGGAGGTTTTCAGGCTGGGTCCGCATCCCAATCCCTGAACTTGAGACCTTGCCTGGTTGCAGAAGATGGCGATTCAGACTCTGTTTCTCCCATGACTAGGATTCACCCCCATTCAGCCTTGATATGACAATATGTGCCTGGTCTTTCTGTAGCTTGCTATGGTTTATTTGATGATGATCATTAAAGGCCTGCTCTTTTCTGAAGAGAAGTGAAGGGGGCTGCAGTGGATCCAAGGGAAAGAGGAAGTAGCAGGGAGAGACTGGGGTGGGGGAAGGAAAAATTAATATATGAGAGAAGAATAAATACAAAGGAGAAAAGAAATTTATTTCAAAATACCATTTTGATAAACAAAAACTGAGTCCTAGCCGCCGTTCTGAGCAAACCGCACAAGCCACACCACTTCCGTCACCACAGCTCTGGACCAATTTTAAATCTTCCTATAAGGTTGAGTTGTACAACTATCACAATATGCGGAATAAATTTGGGTATCTCTGAAGTGAGGGGAGTGGGTGAGATGGGAGGAAATAGAAACAGGCAAACTGGCTACCTGGAGGATCTCCGCTTAAAAGAGAACGATAAGAAATCTACCGAAATCCATACTAAACAACAACAAAAGCTGGATTAATAACTCACTCAGCCAGTCTTTCATGTGGATCTTTCTAAAGAAACGAGGCTATTTTGTCAAAATAATAAGCATGTTTTCTGATGGCTGTCCTGCTAAAAATATAGCTTCCACACAGAAGCGGCGACACGTTCTTGAAATAGCTCCATTTGGCTTGCATCGCTGCGTGTCCTCATCTTAACTGGATGTGAACTGTCTAATGTCCTTCTAAATGAAAGTAATTTTTGGACTCAGTGAAGTTGCGCATCTGACAATCCCTTCCAGATGTGATTATGTAGAAATATTTCATACAGCTGCGAAGTGGGGTTGGGGGTGGGGCGTTTGGGGATGTTATATATAAAATCAGTTTGAGAAAGCCTTTTTAGGTTTGCAGTAGGAAGGTGGACACACAGCACAAATGAATCACGTGCCGCACCGAGCCGGGAAGCCTTCTTTTCGGCTGTGAATAGCAGCTAGCTTCGCTTCAGCCTTTCAGGCTAACCGATAGCCCGTAAGGAAAAGCATTGTACAAATTCAGCATGTCTTTGTTCCCAGCAACGGCAGGTGTTGTTAAAGCCTTATGTCCTGCCTCTGACAATGTTCCAGAAACCTGACCTGCCACAATAGAAATTGCTGAAAAGAACAGTAACTGTGACAGACTTTAAGATTTCACCATGATACTGCACAGGCAGAGACAATAGGATTCCGTTACTTTATTTTTACACGGCTTATCAGAACAGAAGAATGGATGTGTTTGGATACATTTTTATGTATGTACTTTGTGTGTCCCTGCATAATAATGACAGACTCTTCATTTCAAATTGTAGAAGCTCTTTAGTTGGTTATTTAGAATGTTATTCATCAGGCACCAGAGAGATGACTCAGGAGTTAAAGAACCCAAGTTTGGTCTCCAGCACCCTGTTGTGAGAAACCCTACTGGGTTGCTCACAAACACCTAGAACATGAGCTTTAGGACATTTGTTTCCTGCTTCTGACCTCTGTTAGCACCTGCATCACCTACAGACAGACAGACAGACAGACAGACAGACAGACAGACAACATACACATAACTGAAGTAAAAACCAAATCTAAGTATTAATTTTAGTATTAAAAATCAGCTGATATATACCCAACTTGATCCAAAACCCTGAAACAACTGAGGCTAATTCATGGGTCCGAGAGCAACTGCTTTGTTACACAGGGGACCCTGGGCTGTCTACTCCCTTTGACTCTGCCAAGCTATGAATGTTATACAGTCTTGTGGTTTTCCAACATCTTTGAGACATGACATTTTAGCCGAGCAATATCACTGTTCCTGCTAAATAGTACTGAGCAGAACAAGACACAGGGCCAGCACTGGCTTTTAAAAGGAGAAGTGGGCTTTGCCTCCTGGTTAGAGTAGCTAAACGGCTCATGGGAGAAGAGTCCAGAGAGGAGAAGAACTTGTCCATTTTCTAAAAATCTACCACAGAAGATTGAAGTTGTCCCTGAATTTGCTGTCAGCATATGAGAGAACACTGTAGCTGTGTACTTGGCAGGAACCAGATACTTGAAGTTATTGAGAGAAGGGGAAGGGGATTAGATCTCTCAGCTGGACATAGTTATGATGGTGTCATAGATACACTGACTTTTGTAGTCTACACTCACATACCTAAGCTGTACGAAGAGGAAACTCTTCTCTCTTTGGGTGGCTGTGGAATTTGGGTGACACAGGGAGTGGAAGATCAGACTGGCTAAGGACCATAAAATTCAAGTGAATGTGGCAAAACTGTGGCAAGAGAAATCTCCTGGGTATCAGAACAGAGGAGTCCTAGTAACAGCCAAACTGCACTATTTGAATGACTTTTAGAAAACTGTTTCATGACTTTAGCTTGTCTTTCTTTGGGTGATTTGTAGAAGTTATTACTAAATTAAATCAATCAAATCTGAAATACCCTCTGCTTACACTGATGTTAATGGGTTGTTTAGACTAACTAAAAGAGGCTTCATTCAAGTGAAGGCTAAGAATATGTATGCAAAAGAGAAAATATCAGGATTAACAGCATTAAATACTGAACTATGGGAATTTTAGCTGCTTGACAAAATTCTGTAGGAAACAAAGTCCTGAAATACACAAATTTGCAAGCCAGATATTAGGTTTTTTTTTTCTTCAGATGAGACAGAAATTATTGAAAATAATAAATGGGTTACATATGATAAGAAATCTTATATTATAACTGAAATCCAAGTATATTTCTACATAACAAGGCAGAAATTCTTCCTGTGTGAATTCATTTTTATAATGATCATCATAATACCTGAGTTTGAAATATTATATGCAAGTGCATGTATGGGGAGGTATAGAGATGTGTATGTGAAGGGACATATGCTATATGTTCATCTTTCAAAACACAGATTTGTGTGAAGCCTGGAGGTTAACCTTGTGATGCTATCTCTCCCTCAATTGATCTGGAATTTATTTCTTGGTACAGGGTTTCTCATTAAACCTGGAGTTCAGTGACTCAGCTAAACTTACTGACCACTGAGCTCCCGGAAGATCCACTGTCTCTGCCTCCCTGGTGCTGGGATCATAGTTGCACATTGCCACAGCCAGATTTTCAGGTGATGACTGGGTATCCATGCTCAGATCCTCATGCCGACCAGGTAAAATATCTTCCTAGGTCCCCTGCTCCATTTTTATACTTCTGAATATGTAGTCATTTACATGGTACTAGAAATCATGTTGCTTCTTCTTCTTTTCATTATCTTTAATCTTATTTTACAGGTCAGTCCTTTATCCCCCTCCTGTTCTGCCCTCTGATAGGTCTTCATCCCATTGCTCCTCTTTCCCCCCAAGGAAGAGGCATATATATGGCCTTGGACCAGCTAGTGTATGCCGCCTGGTAGAATAAAAATCAATTATTTTCCTTAGAAGACCAAGAAGGCCACCTACCAAATTTCATTGAATATCAAATCAGTTCCCAGGGGACTCCTGAATAAAATAAAAATAAAAATAATTATATATAATAAAATAAGAAATGTAATAGTAACTCACAAATAATGTATTAATATATAATTAATGATAGCTTTAGCTACAATGGAAAGTAAAAGCTTTTAGTTTGCGGCAGTTTAACCCAACTGATTCATTTTTCCATCAAATTATAATCCCCCTTCCCTGATGCAACAAGTCTCTACAGGATTAGGGCCATCCTCTTCTACTGAGGCCAGACAAGGCAGCCCTCTACTACATATGTGCCAGGAACCTCCGTCCAGTCCTTGTATGCTCTTTGGTTCGTCCCTCAGTATCTGAGAGTTCTCAGGGACCACTATAAATATCTCAGAACATACATTTTCTACTTCTATTTATAAGGCAAGAAATCCCACTTAATGTGTGAGAGGAGGTGGAGCCACTCAGAGGACAATTATGCTAGGCTCCCGTCTTCAGAGGTAACAGGGTATCATTCACAGTGTCAGGGATTGGTGCTTGCCCATGGCATGGGTGTCAAGTTGGGCCCATTATTGGTTGGGCATTCCCTCAGTCTCTGTTTCATCTCCATCTTTGCACTTCTTTTAGACAGGGAAACTGTCGGGAGTTGGTTCTCTCCTTCCACCTTGTAGGGTATGAGCTCCTGTTATCAGGCTTGGCAGCAAGTGTCTTTATCCACTGAGCCATCTCACCGGCCTATAATCTCTTTTTAAAATAATGACTAAAAAGTTATAGTTCATCAGTTCCATGTGATTTTCCCCAAGGTCGCACTGGAAAAAGTTAAGGTGAGAATTTAGGTTTTCTCGTGCATAGTTTAGTATTTTCTTCTTTAAAAATCTGTCTTCCCTGATGAATTGAAAGTCTATCAGAGGATTTCATTGTTTAAAATAATAAGGCAAGAAATCAAGTATAAAAAAACAAACCTTTATGTGCAGAGAACAATGCTCCAGTATGCAATTAGTGCACACAATGCGGAAGAAATGAACATTTAGAGTCTCCAAAGACCTTCATTCTTCATGATTTTTTTTTAAAAAAAGAAGAGATATAACTTTCTTTTCTTTTCATTTTAAATCTTAAATAAGACATGACATGCTGGAATGCAGAGGCTTTTGCTAAAAGCTTTTTTTTTATTATTATTATTTCTTTAAAATCCTTTAAGCATAAAGAAATCAAATTTCTTTCCTGGGAAAACTCTTTTGATAACATCAAAAAGAGATAAATCTACAAAAGAGAGGGGGAAAAAACTGTCAAAGGAGATTGTCATAGCAACCAGAGAAGAACAAACTTGGCGCAGAAAGCAACATGATTATTTCTTCTTTCTAATCAAAATTACATATCATCAAGTTCTGAAGCAAAACAATTGGGAAAACGGAGAAAGTATACCATATGCACATAAATGTTGATTAACTCTCTCCACACCTGAGGAGCCTGGCATCCTTCATTAAGTCACTCATAGAAAGCACAATTTTAGGGGATTTCAAATCTTAATTCCTCACTTTATACAATATACTTAAAATCTCTGAAAACTGATGATTCTTTGAAGGGAATATTTTTAGAATTAATTTAGTTTTTTAGATCCCGATGAAAAGCATATTGTCTCCCGGTAACTTTAACACATGTAGTTGCAAGATGAATCTGCAATTAAAGCCTTATGGACAATCTATGCTCAGCTTTCAAAGCTGCCCTGTAGACTTGGTTTTGGAAACAGGATGTTGTTTATGGGTCTAGTTTTAACCTCTTACTCTTGGTGAACTTATTTTAACAAAACACAGGACAGAAATCTGTCTGGTATAGACTCAGGTCAAGGCAACCTTCCTTCCATCCCCTTCTGCAGTTTTACCTCTAGAGAAGTGAGAAGAAATGTTAGTGCAGAGTAGAATGACCTCTACAAAATAGACCATAACTTTCCACAAGATGTACCAGCTATATTTCTTGCATCAGAAGATCAATGCTGCCCTCTTCAACTTTGGTAAATTGAGAAGGATGTTAGGTTATCCTAATGGCCCCTGGGCACGTGCTTACAAATACTCTGAAATAAAATGCTACTGTTGCAAAGGAGAACACTGTCTCTTCTAACAACTAGGAAAAAAATTTAGCTAGAACTCCTATGAGCAGAAACGCTCATTACCATAGAAAATAAAATATCACAAGGATATATATATATACCTTTGACATCTCTCTTACTAAATCTAAAAGCCCTTATTGAAGCAAAGTGGAAGGAAATTTCCAGTTCATCATAATGGCCAATTAAAAATTGTCGTTTCCAGCAGGACTTGAGTAGCGCACGGTATGAACAAGAGGGTTTGGAGTCAAACTGAAACAGTTTTCACTCTCAGTTTTCTTGGGACACATTCATAGGTGCTTCTGAATAGCAGTACAAAGTTTATCTGGAGCAAAGTGAAGTAGCTGAGTGGGTGTCTTTATTAATGAATCTTACCATAGGGAACTAAACCTAAATGAATATGGACTGTATAAAAATAAGAAAATCATGCATATACACTAATAAAAGGGATCTTACATAAGACTTCTGAGAAGGGGAAATTGAAATGAGATTTAATAACAAAACCTGGGGGGGAAAAAACCTTACAGATGATATCACCATGCTTCTTGCAGTAACTAATAGAACAAATAAAGTATTTAGTTAATACATATGAAAGAAGGATACAATAGCATAAGTAAAGGGGCTTGAAGTGTTCTGAGTTTTACACATTATTTAATGCTGATTAAAACAATAAACATATAAAATTATTTTGAAATGACATAAAATATCTGCAAATGCTGATCCAATTAAATTTTTTTAGATTATTTGCTTTAGTCATTTTACTGTTTTGTTACATATATGAATGTATACAACCAAGTGCCTGTTACCTTAGGGGGTCAGAGGTCCCTGGATTCTCTAGAACTGTAGTTGTGGATGGTTGTAAGCCCATGTGTGTTCTGGAATCAAACCCGGGAACTCTTTAAGAGCAATATTCACCATTAGACCCTGAGCCAACTCTCTAGCCAAATTATCTTAAAACTTAAGGATAAAAATTATCATTGCTAAAATCACCACAGAAATAACAGTGATCAATTACAAATACCTTTAACACTTGTTTTAGGAAGGAAACTGTCAGGTAGAGACACTGATGGGAATTTTATTGACATTATTTTTAATAAATTAATTGCAAGTAAACCTGCTATAATAAGGAAAGCAGATAGAGTAGGAGAACAAGCCAAACAAAGGGATTATTAGGGGTGCCCTAGAGACATTGGTTAGGGGTAGTCTAAAGACCCTACCACAAGATAGGTTATTGTATTGCCCCTGGGGAACCATGAGAAATCATATATTTTAAATAAGATATAGCCTCATGTCAGGTATTAAGATGGTTCAGTATACAGAAAACCATCAACATAATCCACTATTTAAACAAACTCAAGAAAAAAACACATAATCATCTCATTTGATGCTGAGAAAGCATTTGACAAAATTCAACACCCCTATGTGATAAAAGTCTTGGAAAGATCAGGAATTCAAGGCCCTACCTAAACATAGTAAAAGCAATATACAGAAACAGAGTAGCTAACATCAAAGTAAATGGAGAGAAACTTGAAGCAATCCCCCTAAAATCAGGGACTAGATAAGGCTGTCCACTCTCTCCATACTTTTTCAATATAGTTCTTGAAGTTCCAGTAAGAGCAATCAGACAATGAAAGGAGGTCAAAGGGATACAAATTGGAAGGGAAGAAATCAAAATATCACTATTTGCAGATGATATGATAGTATACTTAATTGACCCCAGAAAACTACCAGAAAACTCCTACAGCTGATAAACAACCTCAGCAAAGTGTCTGGATATAAAATTAACTCAAACAAATCAGGAGCCTTCCTCTACTCAAAGGATAATCAGGCTGAGAAAGAAATTAGGAAATGACACCCTTCACAGTAGTCACGGATAATATAAAATACATTGGTATGACTCTAACCAAGCAAGTGAAAGATCTGTATGACAAAAACTTCAAATCTCTGAAGAAAGAAATCAGAGAGGATGGAAAGATCTCCCATGCTCATGGATTGGCAGGATTAATATAGTAAAAATGGCCACCTTGCTGAAAGCAATCTACAGATTCAATGCACTCCCCATCAAAATTCCAACTCAATTCTCTCTTAAATTAACTTAAATCAACTAATTTTCTTTAAAAACAAAGAATATTTTGTGTGGATACTCAGTGGGTAAGCATTCCCACTACTATCACTGCTATCAGTGACTGGTGATTGTAAACCCCTATAACTCAAGACAGTGCACACTTCGGTCACAAAACATGGAGAAATCAAGCTGGTACTTATCTAGAAGCTTTTCCATGCTGGATAGCTTGTATAGTACAAAAGATGCTATGTAGGCAGTTGGGGAGAAAATTCATCAATATTGACTTGCAGCAGTGAACTGTAATTGCAATAATGTCAAAATACGCCCATGTAAGCAATAGTGGTGCAATTGTTATCGGAGTAACCAACCTCTTTTTACCTATTATTTTAAAACAATTCTTTTTTTTTTTATTAACTTGAGTATTTCTTATATACATTTCGAGTGTTATTCCCTTTCCCGGTATCCGGGCAAACATCCCCCTTCCCCCTCCCCTTCCTTATGGGTGTTCCCCTCCCAACCCTCCCCCCATTGCCGCCCTCCCCGCACCAGTCTAGTTCACTGGGGGTTCAGTCTTAGCAGGACCCAGGGCTTCCCCTTCCACTGGTGCTCTTACTAGGATATTCATTGCTACCTATGAGGTCAGAGTCCAGGGTCAGTCCATGTATAGTCTTTAGGTAATGGCTTAGTCCCTGGAAGCTCTGGTTGCTTGGCATTGTTGTACATATGGGGTCTCGAGCCCCTTCAAGCTCTTCCAGTTCTTTCTCTGATTCCTTCAATAGGGGTTCTATTCTCAGTTCAGTGGTTTGCTGCTGGTATTCGCCTCTGTATTTGCTGTATTCTGGCTGTGTGTCTCAGGAGCGATCTACATCCGGCTCCTGTCGGTCTGCACTTCTTTGCTTCATCCATCTTGTCTAATTGGGTGGCTGTATATGTATGGGCCACATGTGGGGCAGGCTCTGAATGGGTGTTCCTTCTGCCTCTGTTTTAATCTTTGCCTCTCTCTTCCCTGCCAAGGGTATTCTTGTTCCCCTTTTAGAGAAGGAGTGAAGCATTCACATTTTGATCATCCGTCTTGAGTTTCATTTGTTCTAGGCATCTAGGGTAATTCAAGCATTTGGGCTAATAGCCACTTATCAATGAGTGCATACCATGTATGTCTTTCTGTGATTGGGTTAGCTCACTCAGGATGATGTTTTCCAGTTCCAACCATTTGCCTACGAATTTCATAAAGTCATTGTTTTTGATAGCTGAGTAATATTCCATTGTGTAGATGTACCACATTTTCTGTATCCATTCCTCTGTTGAAGGGCATCTGGATTCTTTCCGGTTTCTGGCTATTATAAATAAGGCTGCTATGAACATAGTGGAGCACGTGTCTTTTTTATATGTTGGGGCATCTTTTGGGTATATGCCCAAGAGAGGTATAGCTGGATCCTCAGGCAGTTCAATGTCCAATTTTCTGAGGATCCTCCAGACTGATTTCCAGAATGGTTGTACCAGTCTGCAATCCCACCAACAATGGAGGAGTGTTCCTCTTTCTCCACATCCTCGCCAGCATCTGTTGTCCCCTGAGTTTTTGATCTTAGCCATTCTCACTGGTGTGAGGTGAAATCTCAGTGTTGTTTTGATTTGCATTTCCCTTATGACTAAAGATGTTGAACATTTCTTTAGGTGTTTCTCAGCCATTCAGCATTCCTCAGCTGTGAATTCTTTGTTTAGCTCTGAACCCCGTTTTTTAATAGGGTTATTTGTTTCCCTGCGGTCTAACTTCTTGAGTTCTTTGTATATTTTGGATATAAGGCCTCTATCTGTTGTAGGATTGGTAAAGATCTTTTCCCAATCTGTTGGTTGCCGTTTTGTCCTAACCACAGTGTCCTTTGCCTTACAGAAGCTTTGCAGTTTTAAAACAATTCTAATTAAAACTTTCTACCAAGATATTCCTAGAAGTAGAAGGTTTATATGTAAATTCTACTAAATAGTTAAGAAAATGGTAACACAAATCGTATGTACTTATTGTGTATGTTGGTTTTTATGATGCTAGTAAATCTCAAATCCTGAAAACAACAGTACAAAGGAAAAACTGCATAATTGTATGTATCAAAACACATATTTTTCAAATGTGAAGCCCTAGGCAAAAACTTGTCAAACTTATAAATGTGGTTTGTATGCTTGAGAATATGTTCAAATACATTAAAAGTAAACATGTTTATTCAAGGACTATAAGGTTATAGAATGGCTAAGATAAAAACTCAGGTGACAGCAGATGCTGGCGAGGATGTGGAGAAAGAGGAACACTCCTCCAATGTTGGTGGGATTGCAAGACTGGTACAACCCTTCTGGAAATCAGTCTGGAGGTTCCTCAGAAAATTGGACATAGTACTACCTGAGGACTCAGCTATATCTCTCCTGGGCATATACCCAAAAGATGCCCCAACATACAACAAAGACACATGCTCCACTATGTTCATAGCAGCCTTATTTATAATAGCCAGAAGCTGGAAAGAACCCAGATGCCCTTCAACAGAGGAATGGATATAGAAAATGTGGTACATTTACACGATGGAGTACTACACAGCTATTAAAAATAATGACTACATGAAATTCTTAGGCAAATGGATGGAACTTGAAAATACCATCCTGAGTGAGGAAACACAATCACAAAAAAAACCACACATAGTATGCACTCACTGATAAGTGGATATTAGCCCAAAGGCTCAGATTACCCAAGATACAATCCACAAAACACATCAAGCTTAAGAAGAAGGATGACCAAAGTGCTGATGCTTCAGTCCTTCTTAGAAGAGGGAACAAACATATTCATAGGAGGAGATACAGAGACAAAGTTTGGAGCAGAGATTGAAGGAATGGCCATTTAGAGACTGCCCCACCTGGGGATCCAGCCCATATACATACAGCTACAAACCCAGACAATATTGCTGATGCCAAGAAGTTCATGCTGAAAGGAACCTGATATAGCCATCTCCTGAAAGACTCTGTCAGAACATGACAAATACAGAGGTGGATGCTTGCAGCCAACTATTGAACTGAGAATGGGGTCCCCATTGGAGGAGTTAGAGAAAGGATTGAAGGAGCTGAAGGTGTTTGCAACCCCATAAAAACAACAATATCAACCAACCGGAACTCCCAGGTACTAAACCACCATCCAAAGAGTACACATGGATAGACCCATGGCTCCAGCTGCATATGTAGCAGTGGATGGCTTTGTTGGGCACCAATGGGAGAAGAAGCCCTTGGTCCTGCCAAGGCTGGACCCCCAGTGTGGAGGAATGTCAGGGTAGGGATGCCTGAAGGGGTGGGTAGATGAAACACCCTCATAGAAGAAGGGTGAGGAGGGATAGGATAGGGGGTTTATGGGGAAAAGGGATAACATTTGAAATGTAAATAAAAAATATCCAATAAACAAAAGAAAAAATATGTGATTACTTATGTTAAGAGGATATAGGGCAAATGTGTCATTCCAATAGATTTTTAGAATGCCATATAAATTAATATCAGCCAAGTATTGTAATGAAAAATATATAATCTCTTGGAAAATATGAGTCTAATCATGTAAACTGCAATGACCCTGCTGCAGACAATCTTGAACGTGTATTAAAGTTGAACAGAGAATAAGACAAGAGTGGTGTTTTATACTCCTCTTGTATCAAAATTTGGATATCACATAGTAATGTGAGGGGAGAAACTGAGAATTTCAAGTAAAAGGAAATCTATGTAAATTTGGAAATCATATAGCTGAAGTCAGAATACACAAAATGCCAAATTATTAGGATTAAGAAGTAACACTACCAATAGTGGAAGCAGATGCCTTTTTGTAAAGCTAGGATATGTTTTCTTTCTATAGCAGAAATAATTAACAAACTAAATTGCAAGATGTAGGTCAGTTTTTATATCACACATAATATTTCAAACGTGTGGAAATAAATCTAAAAAATAAATTATGAGAAATTTACCCAGAGTGTATCGCATATGCCTGAGAGAGACTCAAGGCTTAGTCAAACAGTATTGAAGCTAACTTAAACAAATTGGTAAAGTTCAATACTTCCCATGCTTTTGAATATCTAGGTTTGAGACTATGTCAACTTTGACCCAGCTTGTTCATTTATGCATTTATGAAATGGATCATTCCACTAAGATTTTTAGAAAAATATGCTTAGGTGACTGATACCTGAGTTAAAAGCTACTTATGTCTTGACTACATTTAATTTAGTGATTATTATTACAATTTACTTTTTTCTGTCTGTGTATATAGCTGTGGGTGTGCATGTACTTGGACAACGTGAATTCTGGTAGTCAGGCTTAAGAGGAAGTACTTATATCTCACAGGCCCTTGGGTCTTAATTATATATTTGCATATCATTGTTCTGTACTTTATTGGTTTTCATGTGCAATTTGTTAATCTTTTAAGCACATTAAAGATAATATCTATCCAATTCAGTTACAGTTATCTAAATGTCTATCTATAGCAGATATAATTAGTGAAAATATATAGTATCAAAATAATTCAAGTTTATGCACTACTTGTACATTTCCTTCTAAAAATCTGAAGTCACGAATCTAATATAGATCAAATTCAATTGGAAGATTTAGTCATTTTGGAAACATAAAAATCCATAACACATTCCACACATTATAAAATTATTACTAAACAGTTTTATGTAAGCTCTGCATTTTAAGCACAGAGCATTTGAATATATTCATTTTCACTGTATTTGTTCATTTAATTTTTTGAAATTTCCTTGCAATGCTTTTGATTGGTGCATATCTTGAACCTTGTCAATATTATGCTTATATTTCCTAAGATCACTACAGAAGGAGAAAATGCCCATGACAAATGTAGTTCTTGTTTCTAGAAACAGTCAAATAATTGTAGGTTATATTTATTTATATCTACCTTTCTCACTAGTAACCCTTACTCCCTTTGGTTTTAACAAGCATGGTTGCTTGTTATGGACATTAAGGTGTGAAAGAGAACCAAACACAAACTTCCCATTAGTCTACACTATTAGGGAAGATGCCTAGATTGGGTTGTAGTTTTTCAATGATTCTGATAATATGGCGTGGAAATACTAAGAAATGTGCATAAATCGTCCATAAGACTCCTGACTCAGTACTCTTTCTTGTCTCCAGGGCATGGAAAACAAAGTGCCAATGTCATTAAGATCCAATTCAAAAAGAAAGAAAACAAAAATGTGGATGCTTCTTCAGTACTTCTTAGAAGGGGGAACAAAACACTCATGGGAGGAAATTCAAGGACAATGAGTAGCAGAGGGACAAAAGGAAAGGCTATCCAGAGACTGCCCCACCTGGGGATCCATCCCATATGCAGTCACCAAACCCAGTCTCTTACTGATGCCAAGAAGTGCTTGCTGACAGGAGCCCGAAATGGATGTCTCCTGAGAGGCTCTGCCAGAGCCTGACAAATACAAATTCAGATGCTTGCAGCCAACCATTGGACTGAGCATGGGGACCTCAATAGAGGAGTTAGGGGAAGGGCTGAAGGAGCTGAAGGGCTTTGCAATCCCATAGGAAGAGCAACAACACCAACCAACCAGAGCCCCCCCCTCCCAGAGCTCCCAGTGACTAAACCACCAACCCAAGAATACATGTGGAGAAACCCATGGCTCTAGCTGCACTGTAACAGAGGATGGCCTTGTCGGACATCAATGGGAGGGGAAGGTCTTAGGTCCTGTGAAAGCTCTATGCCCCAGTGTAGGGGAATGTTAGGGTGATGGGGCGGGAATGGGTGGGACCTGGGTAGCGGGTACCCTCTTAGAAGTAGGGCTAGGGGTATTGAATCAGGGGTTTTCAGAGGGGAAACTAGGAAAGGGGATAACATTTGAAAAGTAAATAAACAAAATAATCAATAAAAAGTTAAAAAAACAAACCGAACCAAACCAAACAAACAAAAAACCCAGCACGGCTCTCATACTCCCATCACAGGCTTCCCAATTCCAAAAGGAAGTCTCGTTCACTGCAAGAGCTGTTCAAGAACATTCAAGCATCCGTCTCATCATCAGACTCGTCCTCATCCCTGCTAATTGGCCCTTAGGGGGTATTGACTGCACAACATCCTCCGGAGGACTGTATCAACCTGTAAAGTCACTATAGAACACAGTCTTCAGATAATTATGGGAGATTCATGCAAAGTGCATGTGGGAGTGGTTTTTGTTTTATGATTAATAATTATATTTTGCACTATCATTGCGTTTTAAAATCTGTTCCATGTTCCAAGGGAAAAACACTGAAGTAACTACTACTAGGCTTCTTAATTGGCATGTTTAGGTTGATCTCCTGCTTCCATTTTTTTGCCTATTGTCAGAAACAAGTTATTTACCTTCTCATGGTAGCTTTTCTATGAATCCTAGATGTCAATTGCTTCCCCTGGGTTGGGGAAATAAAGTGTCAGGGTCCTGATAAAAGGAGAACACTCAAGAAGAGCTTTGCTACTGAAATGCCCCAAGTATTCAAAGAGATTGCTAGCATTTCAGACTTGACTCAGGCTTCTAGGCTTTAAACCCACTAGAGTGACAAGTGTCAGAAGGGCAAGTAGCCAAGAGCACGTGCAGATAGTGCCCTCTTGGGATCAAAGGAAAGAATCATATTTGCTTTTGAAAACTGTTCGAGGAATTCGGAAAGGGAAGACATATGAAAAAGCAGGACCATAAATCCCATAGGAGTTGTTTATCACAAACCCCACTCGGGGAACAGAGGGTGTGCAGGCCGCTGAGCCACCAGATTGAGTTGAAAGTTATGTTTTGGCTTAAGAAAATAAATCCTCGGAACAGTCTCAATGCGGTTTTCACAGGGAAGGGGGAAAGTTGATTTGGGTTGTAGCCGGAGAAAGAAAATAAAATTTACAACCACTGAAGAGTGTGAAAAACATTCAAATCTGGCACAAGGAAACTGAGAATTCTGTAAATGGTTCTAAGTCCAGGTTCATCCACTGCCCTCAGTCTAAGAGGACCTAGAAAAGGGGGTCTATATAAAAAAATCTCCCCCTCACATATACTTCTGTCCCCTCTTGTTAGTAAATTGCTATGCTGCTGTTTTCCCCTGTAGACCTATCTGTCTTCTATTCTGAATAGCATATTCATCATAGGCTAGTCCACCACTAGGTACCCCGCCTTCAGATCTGCCAGGAATGTTTTTATTTACTAATAATTTGATGTGACACTCAGGTTATTTCATTCTGACTACAGAACTTCCTTTAACCTGGTCTCGGTAATCCAGCGGCAAATTTTGGGGGAGGGGCAGTAAAAACAATACAAATCTCTTTCAGTGCTTTGCTCTTCCAGCGCCATAATCTTGAATTGTTGTGTTTTAAATAGTTCTGTATTTTCCCCGTGGTAATGGAATGCTGTCTACCAGATTTATGCATCGTTCATATAAAGCAAAGAACACCTTAGCTAATAAAGGCGATCTGATAAACATACAGTGTAGTTGTGGGAATGTAACACGACAGGCTGGAGTTCATTTTTAAAAGTATGTCTGTTTTATAAATTATTCTTAGTATTTGATGCCTTTTCTCACTGCGGCATCTTTATTCTCTGTGGCTCAACTGTGAATAAAGCATTAAGAAAAGCATACAGGAAATGAAAATATATCTTAAACACATTAAAATTAGATTAATCAAAATCTTTGATGTTAAAGCTAACAGGCAGGTGTTGGTTTCCTGTCAGAGAGCCTGCTAATTATATAAAGTCCTGCAATGGGGCGGATATTCAAGGTCATCTGTAGCCATGTACTACATAGCAAGTACAAGGCCATCTTGTGTTATGTGAGTCTGTATCACAAAAAAAAACAAATATCTAGGGGCTAAGGAGATGGCTCAGAGGGTAAAGGCACTTGCCACTGAAAGAAATGATCTGACTTCACTGAAAGGTAGAAGGAGAGTACCAGTTCCCTTAAGTTATCCCATGACCTTTTCATGTATACAGTAGTACCTGTGTGCCACAAAGGGAGATAACACATGATAGGTGGATCCATAGATAAATTATATATGTATATATAGATAGACATATAGATGGATGGATAGATGATATAGATAAAAGACAGATGATCGATGATAGAAATAAAAGATAAATCATAGAGATAAACATAGATGATAGATAGACAGACAGACAGATAGATAGGGGGTGGGTGGGTAGATGGATAGATAAATAGATAGATGATAGATAGATAGATAGATAGATAGATAGATAGATAGATAGATAGATAGATAGTGGGCAGATGGATAGATAGATAGATAGATAGATAGATAGATAGATAGATAGATAGATGAGGTGGGTGGGCAGATGGATAGATAGATAGATAGATAGATAGATAGATAGATAGATAGATAGATAGATAGATAGATAGATAGATAGATAGATGAGGTGGGTGGGCAGATGGATAGATAGATAGATAGATAGATAGATAGATAGATAGATAGATAGATAGATAGATAGATAGATAGATAGATAGATGATAGATAGCTCGATCCAAAGGGGCTGGAGATATGCCTTAGTAGGTCAATAGGTAAAACCATTTGCTAAACAAGTTAACAGAGTTCAGATTCAAGTACCTACATACAGCTAGATGGGACCGTGTGAAACCTCTCACTACCCAGTAACCCAAGTATCATAAGGGTGAACAGAAAATTAGTAGGGCTTGCTGAGTGCAAGCCCAGCTCTAAATTCAGTAAGTGACTCATCTTTCAGGAATAAGGTGGAAAATGATACAGAAGGCCACTCAGGATCCTCTGGCCTCTGCACAGGCCTCCATGATCTTGCAGCTCTATGTACATTTCACAGACTACACCCACAGACACAAACACACTAAATAAGTAAATTATTTTAGGAAAACACTTCCCATGAAATTTTGCACTGTGACGTTGACTGAGAAACATGGTTTTAGAAAGAGACAATGTACAAAGGAAAAATCTAAAGAATGCCTGACTTGTTGCCATGCACTTCACATATTTGCTCAGTGTCATCTGTTCGAATTATAGAACTTGCCAAATCAAATAGAAATGTAAATGTGCAAAATATTTTTTTTCTTTTTTTTTTATTAACTTGAGTATTTCTTATATACATTTCAAGTGTTATTCCCTTTCCCGGTTTCCGGACAAACATCCCCCTCCCCCCTCCCCTTCCTTATGGGTGGCAAAATATTTTTGTTTAAGATATTAAATTGCTATGGTAAATAATGTCACAGAAATCAGTTGTAGATAATTGCTCTGGAGAAGCGTATATTTTGGGATCCTAAATCCTATTTGGAGATCATGATTAGACACATCAAAGTTGAATGTTAAATTTCTGTATAGCAGTTCAGTTTCCACAAGATTGCTCTGGGGATCTGCAAACTGGTCATTTGGATGACCAGTGCAGAGAGCTATATTCTCAACCTCTACTTCTCTCCCCACCTCAAAGTAGTAAGACTCAAAGTCAGTCAAGCCAGTCAGTCCTTCACCCTGCCACTGTCCCAGAGTCCTCTCCCCCACTCCCCCAGCGCCTACCTCTATGTCCTGTTGCATACCCCAGTATTGTTCTTTGTCTTACATTATAAGTCATGAAGCATCTCATGTGTAAAAGCCCAAGTTCTCCCAGCCACCTCCCTATATAAACAAGATCAAACCTGACACTCTCTTCCCATTGATGTGTCTGTATTTATAATCACATGCATGCATAACGGCATCAATGCATGCGCCTTCCTTGTCATGTGAACGTGAATGCACCCTGACAGGGCTCATCCTCACCTTCTTTTGTACCCCAGATCTGTACACATGCAGAATGACAGAATGATTGTCATCCAACTAGAAGAAATGGAATCCTCCCCACCTCTGTGCATGCGTGCGTGCATGTTTGTGTAGGAAGGGTTCTCTCCAAGAGGCTTCCAGAAAAGCAGAAAAGTATGAGAAATATATATATATATATATATATATATATATATATATATATATAGAGAGAGAGAGAGAGAGAGAGAGAGAGAGAGGTGGGGGGTGTAGGAGAAAGGAGAGAGAGAGATACACTCTAAGACATCGTTCCTGCACCCACTAAATCTTGCAAAACTAAGTCTCCTGTCTTTGTTTCCTCAACTTGAAGAGGACACCAGGTTCTGATCAATTCCAGCTTATCCACCTATTGCAGTTCAAGCCTCCATACTTGTCCATCTAAAATTCATATCTGAACTCCAAAATAATCATATTCGATGTGAAGCTTAGGAAATATTTACGTCATAAGGCTGAAGTTCTCATGATTCAAATCAGCAATCTTAAAACAGGACTGGATTGCACTAGCAGGACAATTCCCCCTCTATTTCTACTACCTGGGGATATAGAACAGAGGGATGCAATGAGGAAGAAAGTTCTCTCCAGACACAGAATACTATGCCTAGACCTTGGACAATAGCCTGTAGAATTATGAAGGATACATTCAGTTGTCTGTATATTATCTGGCCCCAGCTGCTTTGTTGTAGCAGCAGAAACACACAAAGATTCTACCCACTCTTCGTCCCCAGATTCCCATATGCCAGATACCTTCCACAGATCCCACACAGTCTGCCCCCTCTGCATTCTGAGTTCCTTTTTGTATGTTCGTTTAATGTTTGTTTCTGAAAAATCCCCACAAACCTTTAAGTACACATTTTATCAGACTGTGTCATGAAAGCATTTCCACATTAAATATATTCCACCTCAACTTTGCTACACGGTTACGTTGTCCTGGTTACCAAATAAGGGAATTGAAATCAAACAGCGATTCAGCATCTTTCAAGTGGATGCTGGGAACAAGACACAGTCGTGGTTATAAAGCAAGGTGTACTGAGGCAAAATCATACACAATCACATTTGATCGAGGTGAAACTCCTGAATAGAACTTCTAAATAGAGATGTCCCTGATGCAAGTAAACAGAGCAAATTGCCTTAGGACTCTAACAGCCATGGGTATAGCATGTGACCAAGCATATGCTTGACTTTCAGGAGAACAAATTTCCTCTGAGACTTGATAATGATGGTTGACCCCATATGACCCCATCCATTGAGGTGACCCCCTTGTTCCTTTCTTCTTGATGCATTAACAAGTGTTTTCCTCTTGAACCTATGTGTGGCTCCTCACCCAACATGAATGGAGCCAGGATATACACTGGCAGCTTTCAAGAATGTATACCGTTTGTCAGACAGACAGATGGCAGGTAGACACAGTGACACACACCTGTGATTGCAGCAATCAGGAAACTGAAGCACTGGGACATGCCAATCAGAGGGCCATGGCTAGCCTGGGGTATACAGCCGGGCTCAGGCCAGTGTGGGTTACAGAGAACTACCATAAAGAGAGGAGAGAAGTGGAGGGGGAAGGGGAAGTAAGAAGAGATGCAGAAAGAGAGTGAGGAAGAGGAGAGGAAGAGGGAGGGGAGGGGAAGGGGGAGAGGGAGAAGAAGAGGGAGGAGGGAGAAGAAGAGGGAGGGGGAGAGGGAGAGGGAGGGGGAGAGGGAGAGGGAGAGGGAGGGGGAGAGGGAGAGGGAGGGGGAGGGGGAGGGGGAGGGGGAGAGGGAGAGGGAGAGGGAGAGGGAGAGGGAGAGGGAGAGGGAGAGGGAGAGGGAGAGGGAGAGGGAGAGGGAGAGGGAGAAAGTTCCTGTTGCTGTAATAAACAGCAGGATCTAAAGCAACCTAGGGAGAAAAAGGGTTTATACCTTACAATTCCCAGGTCCCAGTCCATCCCTGAGGGAGACCAGGGCAGAAACTCAAGCAGGAGCAGAGGTCAGAGGTCAGAGGTCGGAACCAAGGAGGAAATCTGCTCTCTGACTTGCTCCCAAATTCATGTTCAAATACCTTTCTGTACATGCCCCCAAAATGCCACAGAAATGTGCCTATAGGCCCACCTGATGAAGGCTTTCCCTCAACTTAAGTTCCTGCATTCCCTAGGCTCGAGTTTGTATCAGGTTAATGCAAACTAACCAGCACAATTGACCCCTTGATGTCCTTTCTTGTTTATTCCAAAAATGTCATTCAAAGCCGTATAAATTAAAAATTCCCAGTCTTTGAAAATTTCCACAATTCTTTTGAAAATTCCGAATATATTAAAAATCCAAGTTCTCTTTAAGAAACACAAAACTCTCTTAACTGTGGACTACTATAAAATCAAGAGGTCAAATCTCATTTTTCATTCCAAGAGGAAAGAACCAAGACATAATTATAATCATATAAAAGTAAAAGAAAAAATCTAACAGTATGAGTGGTTTGTTAATAGAGCCTGGGAATTATCCAGGATCGTCTGGGCTCCAAAGAGGTTGGAGTTCCACTTTGGCTCTGACAGTCACAGCAGAAAAAGCTTGTGTCATAGATACAGGCCAACTCTATTCTGTTGCTGTCTGTGGTGGTTATCCTATAGTACTGACATCTCCCATGTGCTGGGGTCTCCCCTACAAGTGAGCTTCTTCTCAATGCCAAGCCTCAGCTGCTCTCCATGACCCCATCTTACCTGCAAACCTAGTACTATGGACATTAGACATTAGCAAATTTACTATCACCTTGAAATACAGCTTTGGCCCCACAATAAGCCTCAGCTTCTATTTGATAACATTAAGAAAACACTTCCCAGATTATTTTTCCTCAATGACACTGGTCTTCTATCAATTTCAGCTCATATTTTAGCCCCAGTTGTCCATTGTGGACTGACCAAGTAAGACAAATGTTTCACTTCAGTGGTTCTGGCCTCTTGTAATCACAAGTATTCTTCAATCCCAGTTGACCAGAATCCACAGATTCTTAAAAGTGCCACACAAGTAGCCCTGGCAGGGCTTTTGCTTCCTCTCTGAAACCTCACAAGCCAGACCCCCATTGTCTGCATGATTTTCAAATACTTATCTTCCAATCTCCCACAGAACAATCCCATTAAGCTCTGAGTGCTCAATGGCTTTTCCAGCCCCAAAGTTTCAAAGTTTTTCAGCATTTCTCCCCAAACAACATGGGCAGGTCCATTCCAGAAACAACACACTATCTGGTAACAATTTCTGTTTTTGTTAGGGTTCAGTTGCTGTGATAAAACACCGTGACAAAAGGCAAGTTGGGAAGAAAGGGGACTTTTAGACGTTACAACTCCAGGGTCACAATCTGTCACTGAAGAAAGGCAGGGGCAGAACTCAAGTAGGAACAAAGACACAGAATATGGAGAAAGCATGCGTGCCAGCTCCCAGTCTCTTGCTGAGTTACCTATTTTATATCTACCAGGATCTCCTGCCCATGGTGGCCCTGTGCACTAAGGGCTTGTACCTCCAACATTAATCATCAATAAAGAAAACACCATTCCCACATCCTTCCTAGGCCAAACTGATAGAATCATAACGTTAATTGAAGTTCAGTCCTTCCAGGTGACTCCAGTTCCTAATCAAGTTGATTAAAAACCAATGAGCACATTCCCAAAGCTGGATATTCTGGCCTATCTTCCTTTAACAATCAGATGTGAGTTTAAGCATTGGTAGGCTAACTAATGCTAATCATAGAGCATATTGTTAAATATTGAGAGAAGTTTATATTACCCAGCTGTAAGTCACTGCTGGTTGCTTGAAACCTACTCCAGCAAGGACACGTAAATCACAGACATTCAGAGAGCCCTACACACACTGTTCTTAGGAAGTCCATTTATTACTGCAACACTGGTCCAGGTGTTGCATGATTTGAGACTCAAGAAAATTATATAACTAACTGTGAAATTTTTATTTAAGCCACCTGGGCCTCAACAGGAAAATGAAGCTAGAAGCAATTTCACAGCGCAGTGTGCCTCCATAACCAGCCACTATTGGTTCCAGGTATCAAAAGCTGTAGATGCTCAAGGCTCTTATATGAATTCATGAAGCATTTATAAGAAACCTATGGAGGTGGGCACTCCTGAGGCTGCAGAGCGGAAGAGACCACCAACACTGCTCACCCCTGCCCACATCCCTGACCCAAGAGGAAACTGTATAAGGCCTCTGGGCTCCCGTGGGGGAGGGCCCAGGAGCGGCAGGACTTCTGCGCCTGAGACACCGCCGCCGGAACCTGAAAGAAACAGACCGGATAAACAGTTCTCTGCACCCAAATCCCGTGGGAGGGAGAGCTAAACCTTCAGAGAGGCAGACAAGCCTTGGAAACCAGAAGAGACTGCTCCCTGCACACACATCTCGGACGCCAGAGGAAAAAGCCAAAGACCATCTGGAACCCTGGTGCACTGAAGCTCCCGGAAGGGGCGGCACAGGTCTTCCTGGTTGCTGCCGCTGCAGAGAGCCCCTGGGCAGCAACCCACGAGTGAACCTGAGCCTCGGGACCACAGGTAAGACCAAACTTTCTGCTGCAAGAAAGCTGCCTGGTGAACTCAAGACACAGGCCCACAAGAACAGCTGAAGACCTGTAGAGAGGAAAAACTACACGCCGGAAAGCAGAACACACTGTCCCCATAACAGACTGAAAGAGAGGAAAACAGGTCTACAGCACTCCTGACACACAGGCTTATAGGTCAGTCTAGCCACTGTCAGAAATAGCAGAACAAAGTAACACTAGAGATAATCTGATGGCGAGAGGCAAGCGCAGGAACCCAAGCAACAGAAACCAAGACTGCATGCCATCATCGGAGCCCAATTCTCCCGCCAAAACAAACATGGAATATCCAAACACACCAGAAAAGCAAGATCTAGTTTCAAAATCATATTTGATCATGATGCTGGAGGACTTCAAGAAAGACATGAACACACTTAGGGAAACACAGGAAATCATTAATAAACAAGTAGAGGCCTACAGAGAGGAATGGCAAAAATCCCTGAAAGAATTCCAGGAAAACACAATCAAACAGATGAAGGAATTAAAAATGGAAATAGAAGCAATCAAGAAAGAACACATGGAAACAACCCTGGATATAGAAAACCAAAAGAAGAGACAAGGAGCTGTAGATACAAGCTTCACCAACAGAATACAAGAGATGGAAGAGAGAATCTCAGGAGCGGAAGATTCCATAGAAATCATTGACTCAACTGTCAAAGATAATGTAAAGCAGAAAAAGCTACTGGTCCAAAACATACAGGAAATCCAGGACTCAATGAGAAGATCAAACCTAAGGATAATAGGTATAGAAGAGAGTGAAGACTCCCAGCTCAAAGGACCAGTAAATATCTTCAACAAAATCATAGAAGAAAACTTCCCTAACCTAAAAAAAGAGATACCCATAGGCATACAAGAAGCCTACAGAACTCCAAATAGATTGGACCAGAAAAGAAACACCTCCCGTCACATAATTGTCAAAACACCAAACGCACAAAATAAAGAAAGAATATTAAAAGCAGTAAGGGAAAAAGGTCAAGTAACATATAAAGGGAGACCTATCAGAATCACACCAGACTTCTCGCCAGAAACTATGAAGGCCAGAAGATCCTGGACTGATGTCATACAGACCCTAAGAGAACACAAATGCCAGCCCAGGTTACTGTATCCAGCAAAACTCTCAATTAACATTGATGGAGAAACGAAGATATTCCATGACAAAACCAAATTTATACAATATCTTTCTACAAATCCAGCACTACAAAGGATAATAAATGGTAAAGCCCACCATAAGGAGGCAAGCTATACCCTAGAAGAAGCAAGAAACTAATCGTCTTGGCAACAAAACAAAGAGAATGAAAGCACACAAACATAACCTCACATCCAAATATGAATATAAAGGGAAACAATAATCACTATTCCTTAATATCTCTCAATATCAATGGCCTCAACTCCCCAATAAAAAGACATAGATTAACAAACTGGATACGCAACGAGGACCCTGCATTCTGCTGCCTACAGGAAACACACCTCAGAGACAAAGACAGACACTACCTCAGAGTGAAAGGCTGGAAAACAACTTTCCAAGCAAATGGTCAGAAGAAGCAAGCTGGAGTAGCCATTCTAATATCAAATAAAATCAATTTCCAACTAAAAGTCATCAAAAAAGATAAGGAAGGACACTTCATATTCATCAAAGGAAAAATCCACCAAGATGAACTCTCAATCCTAAATATCTATGCCCCAAATACAAGGGCACCTACATACGTAAAAGAAACCTTACTAAAGCTCAAAACACACATTGCACCTCACACAATAATAGTGGGAGATTTCAACACCCCACTCTCATCAATGGACAGATCATGGAAACAGAAATTAAACAGTGATGTCGACAGACTAAGAGAAGTCATGAGCCAAATGGACTTAACGGATATTTATAGAACATTCTATCCTAAAGCAAAAGGATATACCTTCTTCTCAGCTCCTCATGGTACTTTCTCCAAAATTGACCATATAATTGGTCAAAAAACGGGCCTCAACAGGTACAGAAAGATAGAAATAATCCCATGCGTGCTATCGGACCACCACGGCCTAAAACTGGTCTTCAATAACAATAAGGGAAGAATGCCCACATATACGTGGAAATTGAACAATGCTCTACTCAATGATAACCTGGTCAAGGAAGAAATAAAGAAAGAAATTAAAAACTTCTTAGAATTTAATGAAAATGAAGATACAACATACTCAAACTTATGGGACACAATGAAAGCTGTGCTAAGAGGAAAACTCATAGCGCTGAGTGCCTGCAGAAAGAAACAGGAAAGAGCATATGTCAGCAGCTTGACAGCACACCTAAAAGCTCTAGAACAAAAAGAAGCAAATACACCCAGGAGGAGTAGAAGGCAGGAAATAATCAAACTCAGAGCTGAAATCAACCAAGTAGAAACAAAAAGGACCATAGAAAGAATCAACAGGACCAAAAGTTGGTTCTTTGAGAAAATCAACAAGATAGATAAACCCTTAGCCAGACTAACGAGAGGACACAGAGAGTGCGTCCAAATTAACAAAATCAGAAATGAAAAGGGAGACATAACTACAGATTCAGAGGAAATTCAAAAAATCATCAGATCTTACTATAAAAACCTATATTCAACAAAATTTGAAAATCTTCAGGAAATGGACTATTTCCTAGACAGATACCAGGTATCAAAGTTAAATCAGGAACAGATAAACCAGTTAAACAACCCCATAACTCCTAAGGAAATAGAAGCAGTCATTAAAGGTCTCCCAACCAAAAAGAGCCCAGGTCCAGATGGGTTTAGTGCAGAATTCTATCAAACCTTCATAGAAGACCTCATACCAATATTATCCAAACTATTCCACAAAATTGAAACAGATGGAGCCCTACCGAATTCCTTCTACGAATCTACAATTACTCTTATACCTAAACCACACAAAGACACAACAAAGAAAGAGAACTTCAGACCAATTTCCCTTATGAATATCGACGCAAAAATACTCAATAAAATTCTGGCAAACCGAATTCAAGAGCACATCAAAACAATCATCCACCATGATCAAGTAGGCTTCATCCCAGGCATGCAGGGATGGTTTAATATACGGAAAACCATCAACGTGATCCATTATATAAACAAACTGAAAGAACAGAACCACATGATCATTTCATTAGATGCTGAGAAAGCATTTGACAAAATTCAACACCCCTTCATGATAAAAGTCCTGGAAAGAATAGGAATTCAAGGCCCATACCTAAACATAGTAAAAGCCATATACAGCAAACCAGTTGCTAACATTAAACTAAATGGAGAGAAACTTGAAGCAATCCCACTAAAATCAGGGACTAGACAAGGCTGCCCACTCTCTCCCTACTTATTCAATATAGTTCTTGAAGTTCTAGCCAGAGCAATCAGACAACAAAAGGAGATCAAAGGGATACAGATCGGAAAAGAAGAGGTCAAAATATCACTATTTGCAGATGATATGATAGTATATTTAAGTGATCCCAAAAGTTCCACCAGAGAACTACTAAAGCTGATAAACAACTTCAGCAAAGTGGCTGGGTATAAAATTAACTCAAATAAATCAGTTGCCTTCCTCTATACAAAAGAGAAACAAGCCGAGAAAGAAATTAGGGAAACGACACCCTTCATAATAGACCCAAATAATATAAAGTACCTCGGTGTGACATTAACCAAGCAAGTAAAAGATCTGTACAATAAGAACTTCAAGTCACTAAAGAAAGAAATTGAAGAAGACCTCAGAAGATGGAAAGATCTCCCATGCTCATGGATTGGCAGGATTAATATAGTAAAAATGGCCATTTTACCAAAAGCAATCTACAGATTCAATGCAATCCCCATCAAAATACCAATCCAATTCTTCAAAGAGTTAGACAGAACAATTTGCAAATTCATCTGGAATAACAAAAAACCCAGGATAGCTAAAACTATCCTCAACAATAAAAGGACTTCAGGGGGAATCACTATCCCTGAACTCAAGCAGTATTACAGAGCAATAGTGATAAAAACTGCATGGTATTGGTACAGAGACAGACAGATAGACCAATGGAATAGAATTGAAGACCCAGAAATGAACCCACACACCTATGGTCACTTGATTTTTGACAAAGGAGCCAAAACCATCCAATGGAAAAAAGATAGCATTTTCAGCAAATGGTGCTGGTTCAACTGGAGGGCAACATGTAGAAGAATGCAGATCGATCCATGCTTATCACCCTGTACAAAGCTTAAGTCGAAGTGGATCAAGGACCTCCACATCAAACCAGACACACTCAAACTAATAGAAGAAAAACTAGGGAAGCATCTGGAACACATGGGCACTGGAAAAAATTTCCTGAACAAAACACCAATGGCTTATGCTCTAAGATCAAGAATTGACAAATGGGATCTCATAAAACTGCAAAGCTTCTGTAAGGCAAAGGACACTGTGGTTAGGACAAAACGGCAACCAACAGATTGGGAAAAGATCTTTACCAACCCTACAACAGATAGAGGCCTTATATCCAAAATATACAAAGAACTCAAGAAGTTAGACCGCAGGGAAACAAATAACCCTATTAAAAAATGGGGTTCAGAACTAAACAAAGAATTCACAGCTGAGGAATGCCGAATGGCTGAGAAACACCTAAAGAAATGTTCAACATCTTTAGTCATAAGGGAAATGCAAATCAAAACAACCCTGAGATTTCACCTCACACCAGTGCGATTGGCTAAGATCAAAAACTCAGGTGACAGCAGATGCTGGCGAGGTTGTGGAGAAAGAGGAACACTCCTCCATTGTTGGTGGGATTGCAGACTGGTAAAACCATTCTGGAAATCAGTCTGGAGGTTCCTCAGAAAATTGGACATTGAACTGCCTGAGGATCCAGCTATACCTCTCTTGGGCATATACCCAAAAGATGCCTCAACATATAAAAGAGACACGTGCTCCACTATGTTCATCGCAGCCTTATTTATAATAGCCAGAAAATGGAAAGAACCCAGATGCCCTTCAACAGAGGAATGGATACAGAAAATGTGGTACATCTACACAATGGAATACTACTCAGCTATCAAAAACAACGAGTTTATGAAATTCGTAGGCAAATGGTTGGAACTGGAAAATATCATCCTGAGTGAACTAACCCAATCACAGAAAGACATACATGGTATGCACTCATTGATAAGTGGCTATTAGCCCAAATGCTTGAATTACCCTAGATCCCTAGAACAAACGAAACTCAAGACGGATGATCAAAATGTGAATGCTTCACTCCTTCTTTAAATGAGGAAAAAGAATACCCTTGGCAGGGAAGGGAGAGGCAAAGATTAAAACAGAGACTGAAGGAACACCCATTCAGAGCCTGTCCCACATTTGGCCCATACATATACAGCCACCCAATTGGACTAGATGGATGAAGCAAAGAAGTGCAGACCGACAGGAGCCGGATGTAGATCGCTCCTGAGAGACACAGCCAGAATACAGCAAATACAGAGGCGAATGCCAGCAGCAAACCACTGAACCGAGAATAGGTCCCCTATTGAAGGAATCAGAGAAAGAACTGGAAGAGCTTGAAGGGGCTCGAGACCCCAAAAGTACAACAATGCCAAGCAACCAGAGCTTCCAGGGACTAAGCCACTGCCTAAAGACTATACATGGACTGACCCTGGACTCTGACCCCATAGGTAGCAATGAATATCCTAGTAAGAGCACCAGTGGAAGGGGAAGCCCTGGGTCCTGCTAAGACTGAACCCCCAGTGAACTAGTCTATGGGGGGAGGGCGGCAATGGTGGGAGGGTTGGGAGGGGAACACCCATAAGGAAGGGGAGGGGGGAGGGGGATGTTTGCCCGGAAACCGGGAAAGGGAATAACACTCGAAATGTATATAAGAAATACTCAAGTTAATAAAAAAAAAAAAAAAAAAAAAAAAAAAAAAGAAACCTATGGATATCAGTACGGTTGAATACTTAAGTCATCCATAGATTACTAAAAGTACCCAATATCTTGTAAATGCTCTAAAAGGGGTTGTTATATCACCCGCCCCTTTTTCAGAGAAAATCAACAGGAAAATATGTGGCACATGTTTAGTTCACACACTCTGTTTTCAAATATTTTCAGTTCTCTGGTGGTTAGCATCCGTGGGCAGGGAGCGCACAGATTCAGAGGCTGAGTCTATTATTGGCAAAATGCCCAAACTGAGGGGGTCTTATGCTTTGTCCTGAGTCCCTTTGTTAGTATTTTTTGAGGCTTTTTCAATTCTTTGAGATATGAACAATTTTGAGAGGGATGATTAAGTTTTCCTCTCAAACCATAGCCATACTTATTTGTCTAGGGAAGATAGCCAGATTTGAACGGGATATAACAGAGACACTCAATATTTTATTTAATTAAACATCAACGTTAAAATAATCCCAAATCTATGTATTAAACACCAAGTCCCAACTAAACTCACAATTGTATTTGTTACTTAAAATATACAGGAGAATATCTGTTCTTCATGAACCCTGAGAGAGTAAGGCAATGAGATTTAGAATAAGATTACAGTTGTGGTCTTATTACTATAAGATTATAAAATGTAACTTGTAGATACTCACAACCATAAATTTTAAGCATATAGCTAAAGCCAAGAGTCAAAATGTCTGCTTATTCGAAGGTATACTTTGAAAATTATGTCACATAATATCATATATATATCACATTCATATAATTTTTATATATATATATATGTGTGTGTGTATGTATATAAATGATATGCTGTGATGCCACATATATGTCAGTTCATTTAAAGATGCTATTATACTAAATTCTAACACTAGTAAACTATTGCATTTTTACCTTTTAAAGAAAAGGCTATATCAGCTCCCAGTGTACACGGCTTAGATCTTTGACAAAAAGGACAGAGGAAAAAAATACTACTATAATTCTTCTTGATTTGACATCATACAATTTTGAAAATATTCATTTTTTGAGTCACATACTGACAAACTATCAGAATAAAGAGAACTCAGTTATGAAGAACTGGGCCAGATATAAATAATTTTAGATTTTTAAAAAATACACCCAGCATGTCAAATGAATTCAGGAACAATTAATTTCTTGACTTTTTCAAGAAGCAATTGAACTGTCCAAAATTCCAATGGAAAGATGTTTATATCCTAAGGGAATAACTTAATTGGTAATGGTTAGTAGCTCTAATTAATTCTGAAATTCATCTTCATCTACTGGCCAATTCACCCACAAGTGTTAAAGAAAAAGAGTGAATATAGGTAAATTAATAGCTTCACTCCAGCCACAAAGCCATAGATAATATATTTAGATAAGCATTCTTAAAGGGAAACTGTGTTCTTAGCCTTGAAGGTGGTATTTTAAATTGAATAGAGGCTCAAAGTCCATTATCAGAACATGTTTTGAAGCCAGCCTCTCAAAGGTCAAGCCTCAGCTAAGGCTTTTGGCAATGTGCCTAGCCTATTTGAGGCTTCGTGTGTTTGCATACAGAACAGGAGTGACACCTCTGTTAGAGTGAGCCTTAGGAGGATGCAGATGAGTTCACTTCTTCAGTTCACTAAGAACAATATATAGTGCACATCTACCTATTTGCTACCACAGTGAACAGTGAAATTTCATTGTCGCTTCTCGTCCCCAAATTTGCTTCTTCTCTTTTCCCAAAAGCACACAACACACTCATAGAATCACATAGAAAACAACTCAGATTTTCTGTCCTAAATTGTTTCCTGTGTTAAAGCCAAAAAAGGTCGGTCTTTTCCTGTGCAGGGTATGTCCATCAAACACGTTTCTCATAGTTCACGTATATTGCCTAATGCAATCTTCCTCAAAACTTATAGCATAAGCATGTCTCTGTCCTTGCTATGCAGAAGGAAGAATTGGATCATGGCCAAACACCTTCTACACAAAAAGCTGAGACTTGACCGAGGTTTTGGTAAAGGATAGCTCATCTGAAAAACTTAAGCGATGATAAACCACCATAGTCCTGGTCTGCAGAAGCTGAGTCGGAGTCAGGAACAGTTGGTGAGTAGTAATAAAAAGCTCATTGGGAGAATGAAAATGCTCTTCATTTTTATAGGGACTGTGGCCACATGACACACATAGCTCTCAAAAGTATTTTAAACTGCCCAGAAAAATGTGCCCTTTTTAGATAAACTATATCCTGCCATCTATTATGCAAGGCATGGAGGTCCTTCTGATCACAGTAAGTACTAGGGGAAAAGGAATGTTAAACACACAGGATTGTTCCTTCAAAGGGAGGAATTTATTACCTGTTATCTGTCCAGAAGATTGGGGGGTGGGTATGATTAATATCCTGGTGAAGTTTTAGCCATAGCTGTGGCTGTGACCATATCAGATACTCCCACAGACCATTACCTTGAGCTTGTCCATGTACAGAACCTATCTTTATGGAAGGTGCCACATGTAGTCAATCTGTAGAATCTATCTTTATGGGGTATGTCACATGTGTGTTAGAAAGAATTTTGGTATAGTCATGTCTCAAAGGTTATTGTGAAAACAGGATTTACCAATAGGAAAGTATTTACCAAATTGTGCCATGCTTAAGTATACCTAAAATAGACTTCACAGCATCAGACTCTCAGAGCTTACCCCGGTACCAGATACTGATGAGTAGCCGTGATGGGAACTACCTTCCTGCCTCTCATAGATCATGACTCTACTGGCCTGGGTGGTTGCAGAGACCCAGTAACCTATTCAATTCAGTGTAGATAAAGCCTATGTTTAGGCTAAAGACTGCCAAACCAATGTTTTTCATGCTCCTGTGTTTCCTTAACCCCAGGAAGTCTTATTAGTCATTCAAAGTAATTGTTCTCTTACCGTTTTATGATGGTGCTTACACCAACTTGGTGTTGCCTGTTTACTTAAGTTCTCAATTTTTTTTCAATATTTATAGATTTTTCTGTACAGCATGGATTTCCCAACAGCATAAAAACATATGGTTCACTTCTTTCCTTCTACACCAGTGCTTAGTTATACATAAATTCAAAGGGAAAGATGACATGTTGAGGAAAAGAGCCTTTTTCTATTTTTGGCACACATCTTGCTATTTCAGACTATCTATCTTTGGTGATTAACATGCTGCTAGAAAACCCTTTTATATGTGATAGAACAAATAACATTTTCGGGAGTGAATATAATTTGCAATAATAATTTGTGGAAGATATGTTTATTTCCTTTTTACTGTGATTGTAACTGAACTTGTGAACATACACACATGTATGTACACACACACACACACACACACACACACACGGTTTTGTTTGTTCCTGTTTTGTTCTTAATTTTAGGAGTGTGAACTGGTACTGAAGTTGTTCAGGTCTTATTTAGGCAGCCATATTTTTGAGGTTTCATGAATATAGAACTTTCATCTCACAATCTCACAGCTGACTCTGGCCCTTCGGCTCTTCTACTCTTCCCACCCCTTCTATTGTTTCTTGAGCCTCAAATGCAGACATTATGTTGTAGAGATGTCATTTGGAGCTCATTAACTCACGCTCAGTTGTTTTCTTCATTGCTTTAGATTATAAATTAATTATATTTCTCCATTTCCTTCTCTCACTCCACACCCCTCCCTACTCTTCAAATTCAAAGCCTTTTTTTTACTAATTGTTACTTAAGCACTTATGTAAATGTATATTCATAGATATCCCTAAATATAACCTAATCAGCCCATATAATACTTATTGTATACATTCTTTCAGGGCCGACAAAGTTTGTACTAGACAATCAATTGATAGGCTCTTTCTGGGAAAGATCACCTCACCTAGTCCAAGCTTTTCTCACAGGAAGAACAACGATATCAACCAACCAGACCCCCCAGAGCTCCCAGGGACTAAACCACCAACTAAAGAGCACACATGGAGCGACCATCCAGCCCCATATGTAGCAGAGGATGGCCTTGTTGGACAGCAATGGGAAAAGAGGCCCTTGGTTCTGTCAAGGCTCAGTGCTGCAGTGTAGGGAATGCCAGGGTGGGGAGGCAGGAGGGAGTGGGTGGCTGGGTGGAGGAGCACCCCTCATAGAAGCAGGGGTTGGGGGCATAAGGGATTTCTGGGAAGGAAACTGGGAAAGGGGATAACAGTTGAAATATAAGTAAAGAAAATATACAATTTCTTTAAAAAAGTGCTTTGTACAGGGTTAAGGTCACTTGTGTTTTACCTATCCACTTTGACATTCCCTTTGGTGTTATCCTTCGACCAGGTGTGGCTTTCTGTAATGACGTTCTTCTGCTGCAAAATAAGAGGAAGAGGAGGAAGAGGGGAGGAGGAGGAGGAAGGAGGAGAAGCTTCTTTGATGAGGAAGCCTCGAAAGATCACACCACAAGATGAAGAGCTACAGGCCATCAACAATTGCTGAGATAGGAAAAATTAGTCTTCCCTGGGGAGGAGTCCCTTCATTGATTATCTAATACTGGATGGCTAGGCTTAAAATTATATACATTTACAGAACACTGCATGGACTCAGATTGGTGCATCCATATGCTAATTTATGTTTTTATGTACATTTAATAAAGAGGAAGCTGCTATGAACATAAGAAGCAGAATGGGTTGGTGAGTCATGGCAAGGGTAGGTGGGAGGAGAGGAATAGAAGAATGATATAATTATATTTTAATTAATTAAATCTTTAAGAGTGGAAAAAAGTTTATTATGCCTAATTTATAACCTAATTTGTGAGTTAAAATCTATTAGATATTTGAAATGTAAATAAAGAAATATATCTTTTTAAAAAATTTAAAAAACAAAGCTATGAGAAACCCTGGCTCAAAATAAAACAAGGTAGAAAGCACCTATGAAATAATGCTCCTATTTGTCCCTACCCGTGACAACATACAAACGCACGTCTTTTATAGTACTTTGATCTTTAAATGACAAATATCAAAGACAAAATTATTCTACAAGAATGGTCTACAACTGGTTAAACTCTCCAGAATTGTCTAAATAAGCCATAGAGGCCAACTTTGAAGAAGGGGTTGTATATGTAGAATATTTAAACAGAAATTGGGTTCATGCTATAGCGTTTATTCAAAATATAAAGTGTCAGCATAGCTACTGTTTTATTTTTATGACATGTCATCTGACAAGAAAATCACATCCCTTCAACTCCCTGATGAATGAACATTTAAGCCATGCAAATGTATTTTCCATTTGAACTTTATATTTCTTTATTATTTCAAGTGAAATTGGTTTTGCTGCCCTCAATATAAACCACACAGATTTCATCTAGATGGTGGGGGGAAAACTTTCATCTGTTCAGTGTCAATTTATATTTTAAAGGAATAAAACCCTAAAGGCCTATTATCCTCATAAAGGAGTTGAGAACCTGTTTCATGCAAGGCATTGATGTCTCTCCTCTGATCTTGCTTATAATCTGGTTAGGGAGGCAAGGCAAGCAAGATAAATAATGCGAAACAGTGGTGCATTCAAAATAGAGTCATTCAGTGTTGAAAGGACATTTAAAATAAATGCATTTCTCTTCTGCAATATACAAAGAAGCATGCTGGGTACTGAGGAAGATAATTTTTTAATAAAGAAGCAAAACTATTTTTTCCTTTCATGGAGCTTCTATTTATTGTGGAGAGGCACAGGGAATGTGAGTTTAAACTCTCTTAGAAGGAATACTGGAACACTCTTAACTCATAGTATTGTTCCACATGGTTTCAAGTTGCTCATGGTCAACTGCAATCCAAAAAATAGTACTGTTTGTCTTGACTCCTTACTAGATTTGTAGAACATATATTGCAGGACATTGTTATAAATGTTATACTTGTTATCAATTATTATATTTTGCATAAAGAAAATAGTACACTTAGGATTTCATAATATCTGCAATCACAGTTGTTCTTGCAGGGGGCTTAGGAAATAATTCTCACAGAAAATGTGTCATTACTCTATGAAGACTAGGAAATGATCTTCACACTTAAACAGTATAAAATTGGTATTATGCTTGAGTGAAAGTTCTTGTCCTATATTATGTCAGAGATTTTTATGTCTGCCCCAGTATGAAGAGCAAACTGAATCACAGCAATGACTGGTGACATTTATTAAGCATCATCTGTGTGCTAAGCACAGTAGTGACACTTTGCATGACCTCATCAAGCCTTCTTTCCCATGAGCACCATGTGCTTTCAGCAATTGTAATGCAGGCTCTCCCAAAAGATTCTTCATCACGTTAGAGACATAGGACTGCAGAATAATAGAACATAATGTTACCTTCTCGAAGTATCTAAAAACTGTCCCAGAGGACGGGATTGGTAAATGAAAAACTAAATTAAAAGCTTTCAACCTGGGCTGGGACAGTGGCCCATTGGTAAAGCATTTGTCTGCCATGCCTAAGGCACAAAGTTCAGGGTCCAATCTTTAGCACTGTCACAAAAAATTCATTTTAAATGTCTTAAAGAGATAGCAGCAACCTGTAGAGGACAGGGGTCTACAGGTTTTGGGACAGAATGACAGACCATAGCAAACAGGCCAAATATGAGTTGTCTGAGAGATGCCGAAGATTGAAGGCTAGAAAAATGTGATTCATTTCAACGTAGTACACATAGGATTTGAGACCTGAGTAAAGGAAGGTCCAAAGGTATGACGGTATTTATGAGTTTTGTCATTCTCAGGTTTGCATCTATTCGTCTGCTAGCTTCCATCTGTGACGTCACATATATGACTACTAGGTTTCTAATCTATAGAATGTAAAAGTATTAAAATCAACTGTCATATGAATTTAATTATAAGCATATCCCATTTGATAATAGCAATAACATGTAGTACTACACAAATTACAGCAATAATAAACAGACATTTGGGAATGAGTTCGCTGTTAACAATTAGAGATGGAAAGTCTATGGGCCTGGCGTAGGTGACAGTGTTCCTTTATGAGAATGTTCAGTCCCAATGACTTATTACATCCTCTAGTTCTATGGTGTGTGTGTGTGTGTGTGTGTGTGTGTGTGTGTGTGTGTGTGTTGATATCTGTTCCATTTACATAATGTCCCCAATTATGTAATATAGCACTATGAGCTAATCAGTTGATACTTCCCAGTTTGTGGCAGATAAAAATATTGCCCCCTATACCCAAAAGATGCCCCAACATATAAAAAAGACACATGCTCCACTATGTTCATCGCAGCCTTATTTATAATAGCCAGAAGCTGGAAAGAACCCAGATGCCCTTCAACAGAGGAATGGATACAGAAAATGTGGTACATCTACACAATGGAATATTACTCAGCTATCAAAAACAACGACTTTATGAAATTCGTAGGCAAATGGTTGGAACTGGAAAATATCATCCTGAGTGAGGTAACCCAATCACAGAAAAAAACACATGGTATGCACTCATTGATAAGTGGCTATTAGCCCAAATGCTTGAATTACCCTAGATTCCTAGAACAAATGAAACTCAAGACGGATGATCAAAATGTGAATGCTTCACTCCTCCTTTAAAAGGGGAACAAGAATACCCTTGGCAGGGAATAGAGAGGCAAAGATTAAAACAGACACAGAAGGAACACCCATTCAGAGCCTGCCCCACATGTGGCCCATACATATACAGCCACCCAATTAGACAAGATGGATGAAGCAAAGAAGTGCAGACCGTCAGGAGCTGGATGTAGATCGCTCCTGAGAGACACAGCCAGAATACAGCAAATACAGAGGCGAATGCCAGCAGCAAACCACTGAACTGAGAATAGGTCCCCTATTGAAGGAATCAGAGAAAGAACTTGAAGAGCCTGAAGGATCTCGAGACCCCAAAAGTACAACAATGTCAAGCAACCAGAGCTTCCAGGGACTAAGCCACTACCTAAAGACTATACATGGACTGACCCTGGACTCTGACCCCATAGGTAGCAATGAATATCCTAGTAAGAGCACCAGTGGAAGGGGAAGCCCTGGGTCCTGCTAAGACTGAACCCCCAGTGAACTGGACTGTTGGGGGGAGGGCAGCAATGGGGGGAGGGTGGGGAGGGGAACACCCATAAGGAAGGGGAGGGGGGAGGGGGATGTTTGCCCGGAAACCGGGAAAGGGAATAACACTCTAAATGTATATAAGAAATACTCAAGTTAATAAAAAAAAAGTAAAAAAAAATATTGCCCCCATCCTTAGTCTTTCAATAAGTATCTGGGGAATTGTGGTCAACTATTGTGATCACAGCTTGGGTCTCCATAGAAGGGATAATGAAGGAAGTGCTTGTATAGGATGTCTCAGGAAAATACTAGTGCTTTCAAGTCTGAGGGACACATTTTCCAAATCATTCCAAATAGTAAAATCCCTTGCTTACCTGTGGATCCATAAATATTTCTCTTATCTGTGAAGTCAGAATTCACTTAAGTGGACCTAATAAGCTCCACTTTGTGTCCTGTTTGAACTTTCAAAACTTTGTATTAAAACCTTCATCACTACCTTTTATCTCATTTCCACTTTGTTCTGCCACTCAAGGTAGTAAATTCTGCTAATAGAGTATATACCAACTGTATTTAAGCTCCTAACATTTACAGTCGCTCTTATATTGCACATTCTCAATGAATGCACCGAAATCTCCTCTTCATCCATCTCACTCTGGAAATTTTAACCCCTTCTGGTTGGAGCTCTATGAGATGTTTTCTGTAAGTCTCAAAACCTCTTAGTAGTCTGGTTCATCATGCTAAATAAGCATGCCCTTTGTGTCTTTAATCCCTGTTGTTCTTTTGTCACCACATTCCCATCCAAAAGACAGAGAACTCAACTTTGCCAACAATTCTTCAGAGACTACCTTAATAATGAGTATGCTTAGATTCCTTAATTTCCTCTAGATATCCACTATGTCCTCACAGGTCAATACCTCAAGGTTGTGATCTTTCCTATGATTTTCTGATTCGCCTTTATAGACTTTGTATCATAAGCATTCCCATGATTTTATAAATTCGAGTTTACATTGTGAAGCCTTTATATAATGCTGCTCATGGTGGACTTGTTACCTTAATTCAAATTGCACTGCTCAAAATCTTCTACTGTAGATTCCTTAGGATAGAAATGTAAGCCTAAGATATTTCATCTTCAATGAACAAAATGCATAATCTTATACTGAATTTAGTTTTCAAGTATAAGAATAACTACGTAGAAAAGTCATGAGTGTTTGATTAATGATATTGTAAAATGCACAGCTGGCAAACATTATACAGGGAAGGGGTAAAGGAGGCATAGTAGGTACTGGCATAGGGATATCTTCAGTTCTGTGGTGAAGAAGTGAGAGTTCAGGACACAAAGAGGACCTGGCTCCTTTCTGTGTATAGCTGCCTCACCAAAGCTGTTGCTGGGCCAAGGAATGTTTTGTCACCACTGGGGAGCAAATATCCCAGCAGCTTAGCCAGTATTCATGAAGACTATGTTTACAGTTTCTATCCCCAAAGTTATTATCTAGGTAGATGGCTCCCTCAGAAAAGGACTCAGCTGTTTTTCTAGCTGAGTAAATGGCTAACCTCAGCAACTGCTCGCAGCAAGAGGAAATTATTGTGGAAGAGTGATTAGACTGTGTCTAAGTTACTACGTCACGAAGCTAGATGAAAGTTCCTAGATGAACCCGGGGTCTTTTCTTCCAGCCAAATCTCCCTTCCCTGATACTCAAAATGTCCTCCCATTGCCTTTGCTCCAAGCTTCTTCAAGGTATGCAAGTGCTACTCACAGCTGTGTGCTCTTCCTTCAGAGGCTGCTCTCCTACTGGCCTCCTTGCTTTTGGTTCCAGCTGTGTCCTTCAGAGTGTGCTGCTTGCCATCTTCCTGGATTATTGCTGCAGCTGGAGAAGCGCTCAGGTATATTTGTTCCTAGCAAATGTCTCCAGCAAATCCACGCTGTGGCGTGCTGCAGACCACTAGGGAAAGCAATGTGTTTCCCCCCCTCCATCAGTTTCACTTTATCACAATTCAGCTAGAAAAGTAGCCAGATGTTTTCCCACTGAACACAAGAAAAGCCAGACTTAAGTGAGTGGCGTTCAAACTCCAGCTACTGCCATTTCACCCAATTCCTTTTATCGTGAACATTAATTTCTAACCGTATCCATTCACTCCCTGTCTCTTTACGAACATCCTCCCCAGCTTCTATTCTAGTTCAGGTATTGTGGAAGAATTTTAATGCAGCAACATGGCTACTCTGGCAAGGGATCACACCTAGGTTTGTGTGATCAAGTTGGAACACAGACAAGTCACACACATTTAATCCCTCTGGCTGGAGTATAGACTTGCCCATAGTACACACCTTTAAGATAAAATTAGCTATGTTTGAAAGTAACATCTGATTGCGAGGCAGACAAAGTGATGAATCAGAGAAAGATTTGACAGAAAGAGTCAGAGACAGGATATGCCCAACTCTCACAAGAACATCACAGGAAAGAGAAGATATTTAAGAGTAGCACAGGGCAAGAGTAAATCAGTTGGGAGTCGGTGCAGTGAAGTGGCTACTTCATGAGTTCATGCAATTCAGTGCAGGTCAGCAGAGGCAGTTGAAGCCAGAGAATGAAAAGGAACCAGAAGATTAGAACACTAGTTTAAGCCCAAGCAGAACAATTCAATGAGAAGTTGAGAGAAGCCAGGTTTAATCAGTTAGTTTAAACAGGATTTTGGGCCAGAATAACTGAGATGAATCAACCAGAAAGCTAGAAACTACAGAAAGAACTAGAAAGGGTGAGCTTGTTCACCTTTCAGGAAGCCTCTGAGACAACAATTATATCAGGCAAATAAAAGTTACTTTTACACTTCATAAAGTGGAGAGCTGGAATATAACTTTTTGATAGGAGAAGGGAGAAAGGACATATTCATTATATAAATAAACTAAATGCTCACTAATCATAGTACAAAAAAATTGTCAAAGCTTAAAACTGATGAGGAAATAAAATCATAAGTATACTATTTACGATGTGGAGTCGATCACTGAAAGGTCAACATTTTAAAGTACAGAAATAGTTAGCTATGTGGTAGGTCCTTTGGAACAGAATCTAGAAATAAGTTAGTAGATGGCAAAAAAAATAAAAAATAAATACTGTTTCCATATACCGTAGTCCTGTCTGAATACTTTACATTAGTCTTTAAGGCCTGACATAACGAATTAAACTGGACCACAGGACTTGAACCTTATGGAGCCTGGAAACCTTGTTCAAGATGCTGTCAAGATCGTTTCTCCCTTCTTGCGTGGGGATGGCTGGCTTCTTAAGGGAACTTGCAGAACCCTTTCTCAGTGTGTGCTTATCCAATCTGTATCTTTCTATAAATCCTTTCAAATTCCAACTCTGCCTCATGCCTCAAATATCCAAAATTATTTCCCCCATTAAAGATCCTATCTCTGAGCACAGTGAAATTAAACATTAGGAGGGATTCAAAATATGGAGTTCACGGAGCACAATGTACTTCACCATTTGTAAGGAGAATTTATTTACAATAAACATTTTTAAAATGTGATTTTTAAAAAAGAATTTGCCTCAATACAGGAAGGGATGGAACACATGTACGCAGGAGAAGGGCACTCCCACTGTGTATTTGCACATGCATTGGTTCATTTGCATATTATTGAATTCTGTTAATTAAGTGTGAAGGGTTTTGCATATCACAGAAAAATGCACTGAGAAAAGGATAAAGAGGACATCCACTCTAAGGCCACCTTCCTGGAGCAGATCTCCAAGGAGGCTATAACCTTCCCTCTGCCTCACAACCAGAATTTCAAACTCCATCAACACATAAAACATTCTCACTTTCTATCGTGCCACATTAGTTTGCCCAGACTTTACTCTTCTCCTCTCTTCAGTGTGCCTTTCTGTAGATATGTTTATTTTTAAAAGCAATACAAATCCCCTCACTATAGGAAATTCTTCTGGTTTGCTTTATAGATTGTGGTGGTCTGCACAAAGGTGACCTTGCAAATGGGTGAGGCACAGAGAAAACAATTAAAGGGGGATGACTGAGACTACACTACCTCAGGATGTCATCAGAAACATAGTACCATTCTCCAAATTTCCTGCACATGCACATGCACAGCCACACATACACACACACACACACACACACACACACACACACACACACACACACAGGTATATGCTTTTTTAACCTACCATTTCAAGGTCATGCAACTGAATATTCATAGTGAGCATGAGGCTATATGTTTTAAGGCTTTTCTAGAAAGATAAATAGTAGTAGAGCAATAATAATAATAATAATAATAATAATAATAATAATAATAATACCACCAAAGTATCAAATTCAAAGCCAATTATTCAACATGCAACTAATACAAATGAATAGGCATAATGAAATCAGCAATAAACTCCAGGCACTAATTAGACCCTAAACAAGTCTTACACATATTTGTCCTGTGGCTGGGTGGTTCTAAGCAAAGAGTGACAGTTCCACCTGTCCTCAGGAGAAGAAGCATAGAGAGATAAAAGGTCTGAAGTTTCAAACCCAGGAGAATGGCTGGGTTACATCTGATGTCCTATTTACAGTGTAGAAATACCAACTCCGCGTGAGTTGGCAAAGCTGATCAGGTATTTGATATATTTGCATTCAGGTAACACTGACACTGTGGGCTTGGTTCACGCTGGTATCAATTCTATTTTAATTCCCAGTTTATAGTATTCCAACACGAATGCATACTTTATAAAGGGAGGCTTTATTTAAAATTTAAATATTTATGGTGTTTGTCAGTTCAGTGCACATCAAAGACATTGATCTGACTTGAGAAGTCTTGCACAGAAACTGAACTGGCTACTGACAGCCTGTGTATTTTTAGCACAGCATAAAACATAATAGTATGCCATTGCTATTTATGTTTTCTTTGATTACAGAGTGTTAATTTTATTTGAGTCAGCAGCAAAAAGGTTATTCCAACTTCAAACCAGTAGTCAAGGTCAATTTTTTTAAAGCTACAACTTAACAGGTATTTGTTGAAGTTGATGAGAGGAGAATTGTAGAGAGCAGACGCTGACCTCCTAATGCTATGTACTACACTGGCAATTCTTCCACACATCTAAAACTGTGTAACAATGCAAAGTATATTGCAACTTAATTTAAAATAAAGTTCTCGCCAAACTCAATAGCTTATCTCCCTAGCTATCCTGTTCACTGTTACTATACTTTAGGAAGAGCAAAAGACAATAGATTAGAAACTGAAAGGAAAAATGAGGACATTTTAACATTTTCATTCAAGCACACAATTCAAATGCTACAATTCAGAGTCAAGTTTAAACATAGAGGTTAATGAAGGGCTGGAGATTTGGTCCAGAGATAGAATGCCTGTCTACTGGCTATGAGGGCTTTGGTACCATCTCCACCTTCAGAAAGATAGTACAAAATGTTTTCTTTTACATGAGTGTTTGTGTGTGTTTGTGTGTGTGTGTGTGTGTATGTGCATGTGTTGTGTTGTTTGCCTGTGTGTACATGTGTGTATATGTTTGTGTGTATATGTGTTATTGTGTGTATGTATGTGTATATGTATGTTCTTGTGTACATGTGTGTATGTATAATAATATATGTGTGCTTGCATGTACATGCTTATGCATGTGTTTATGTCTGTATGTGTTTATGTACATGTGTGTATGTGTTTGTTTACATATGTGTATATATGTATACGTAGTCATATGTGTATGTCTTTATGTGTATGTGCATGTGTGTGTTTATATGTTCATATGTTTATATGTTTATATGTGTGTGCTTATGTGTGTGTGCATGCATGTGTTTGTGTGTATGGGTTTGCATATGTGTGTTTATGTGTATATGCATAAGTGTGTGTGTATATGTATGTGTTTATGTGATACCCATGCATATGTGGTATGTGTATGTTTATGTATATATTTGAGTATGTGTGTGTATATATGCATGTATGTATATGCTTGTGTAAGTGTGTGTCTGTGTGTTTATGTGTATATATGTGTGTGCATGTATGTGTATGGGTATGTTAATATTGGCATGCAGATTTCTTTAAACTCAGTAGAGTGAGACAGTGCTAAACATAGAAACAACAATTATAAAAACCTAAGTTCCTGGGTAACATAAACTATGACTCTAAAACACTTGTATTCTAAGTCCTCTACCTCCACAGTCAAATATCCCAAAGCCCCCAGAGGCTAAAGGTAACAGAGCCTTTGAGTTTCAACCTCATATAAACAGGATCCACTTCCTAAGAATTATCAGGCATCATCTCTGCAGGACAGAGGAGCTAGATCTCTTAAACCTGGGGTGCCCTGCAGTGGTAGGGGCTCACCCCCTCTCTCTCCCTCCCCTCTCTCCCTCTCCCTCTCCCTTCCTATCTAGAACAAGGTAGTTTCATCTGAATTTACATTGTTATACTTAGACCTGTGGTCAAATGAAATCCTCACACATGAAATAAGTGCCTCCCTGGGGCTCTCTGGGAGTTCTACTGCCATAGAAACACTAGGCTGTAGTATCCTACCTTGAGTCCCTTCAGCCTAGACTTAGGCATTTTTGTTTGTTTATTTAAGTAATTCTTACTCTCTTTTCCTGAAATGCTGATTCATCTGAAAAGATTCAGCAATTAAGAATCAATAGGGGGAGATTGATATATTCCCTTTCCTTGCAGAAAACTATTTTCCTAAAGCATTTTGGTCTCCTCCACCATAACAGACACATCTCACAGATCAAAATGTTCCACAAATAGTAGTTTGGATAGAGTTACCAAAACTTCGCCTAACTAAGGACTTTCACTTGTCTTCTACATGAAAATTTACATAGGATCGTAGGACACCGCTAAACAGTGTGCTCCACTGGCATATGCCGATTATCCCTGCCCTCTTGAGGCTGAGCATCTCGTGTGATCTGACACCAACCTGAACTACATGGTAACTCTGAGGTCAACCTGCCAGTATAGCAAGACTGTGCCCCTTCCTTGTTGCTGAGAGACCTGTGAGGACCAAAATCACAGTTTCAGATATCAAATTGGTTATAGATACCCTTTATAGGAATTACCAGTCATATAATCTAATTTATATGTATCTAATAAACAGGTACAATTTCTAATTCTCCTGAAGACAGAACGATGTCTGCTACCTGTCTCATCCATCTCTACCATGCTCTCTTGCTGACAATGGTCAATTAAACTTTCCCATCACAAATTTAACAAGTTTAGACACTCCTTCCGTTTGCTTTGGAGATATTCTATTCTCTAATTTCTCCCATTGCACTTATGTCTAAGGTGCTTGTGGCCCCTGTAATTCTTGGCAGTATTTGGCAAGGTAGATTTAATGAATGTCAGAAATTCCTTCCCCCTCCTTGTATCAGGAAGGAGATGGGACCTTATTTCACTTCACTCAAATTCAGGGGTGATCATACTTTCTTGCTTGATTCATAGTGTGTTGGGACTTTCTCCAAGGTCTAGTTGTAATACACTTCTGCCCATTCCTATCTTAAAATCTCCTTCTGAGAATGCAAACTACCATTTTAAATGCTTGCCTTTATTAGACCGGCGTGCATTGAAGGTGACCGAGCAAGACAGTGGCTTGTTTAAATAGATCTGTGGCTTGCCCTGGCCTTTGATTCAGACATGGGTCAGGTATGAACATGGAGCCACCTAGGAGATACAGCCTAGAAGAAAGCTCCAGAGCCAGCATCAAAATACTAATATCCTTACCCCAAGTATCAGGTTAAAAGACATGGTGTAATTCTTCCTATTGGTACTATAAGTGTTACTATGAATTGGGTGCCTAAAACAATAGAAATGGATTCCCTTAATGATGTAGGAGCCATAAGTCCAGACTTAGTATTAGAAATAAAACTAAAGGGTCAGTTTAATGCCCGCGCCCTTTGGAGGATGAAGAGGGGAATATATTCCTCGCCTTTCCAGCTTCAGATGGCTACCAGACTTTGGGGCATATGGCCATATTAGCTCAGTTTTCATATCCTTCCTCACATGGTCTCTCTCCTGTGATACCTTGTCTGAAATCTACATCTGCCTTTTTCTTGTAATGACCTCTGTAATGGCATTTAGTGAATACCCACAGAACCCAGAATAATCCCTCATCTGAAAGCCCTTACCTTAGTCAAACCTTTCATCCTAAAAATGAATATTTACAAATTGCAGAGAGAACTGCCTCATAAATCGAGGAGATATTGCTGTGTTTACCACTCCATCTATCATACCCTATCTTACATTACCTATCGCAAATAAATCCTAGACTCCCGATTCCCCCTTCCCTTCTGTACTTTGAACTGTGAAGGATGCTGTAGCTATAAGGTCGCTACTGCTTTTTTCTTCTATGCTCCAGTCTTTTCATCTTAAGTGTCTTTCAGGAATCTATAAATTACTGTGAGCAATATCCTCACATACCCTATCTTGGCTTTAAATATTTTTCCAATTACATCTTTCTCTAATCAAAGCATCCTCATCTACCAAGAGCACCAACCTCTTCCCTGAAGTCTTCAGAAGTGGTCACTGAGTTTTCTGTTATCCTCACAGCACTGACTGTGAAAATGTTGATTTTTTTTGTCTATTTGTGCTTGTTTGTTTCCTTGGTCACTTTGAGAGCATTATTCTTTCGTCCCTTAAACTTCACTTGTAAACAATCATATCATGTTACTTGTATCTTTTTATTTTTACTAGCATTATTGACCTTGGGTGTTTGTTCTACCTCTCAATTTTATTAATGTGTTGAGAAGTTCATATGCAATATTTTCAATATATTCACCCTCCTCCCACACCTTTTCTAGATCCCCACCATCAAAACCCATCCAGATTTTTCCCTCATACCTTTTTTTTTTGGCCCATCAAATCTAGCTCATGGTACCTAAATACTATTGACCATGTGGCCATCATACAGCACACTGGAACTTCTAAGGGTCACACCTTTAAAGAAAATGAACTCCCCTCTCCCAGACGCTATCAATTATCAATAGCACCTCAGCAAGGGATGAGACTTCCTGCCCACATGTTCCGGGATTGTGTGTGTCTTTGGCTTATGCGTGCTGCTGTAACCACCATGAGTTCATACATGCAACTACTCTGCTGTATCAGAAGAATAGGTCCCTGTAGGCACTCAATGGCACTGACCTTTATGTTGACTGTGCTGCCTCTTTGGTGATGACCCCTGAGTTTGGGAGCATGGAGCGTGATAGCGATATCCCATTCAGGGCTGAACAATCTGTAGTATCTTATTCTCTGCACATCAGTCACTTGTCTTTCTTGTTAGTTGCTACCATGTTAATGAGTGTTGGTTGAGAGATGTATTAATCAATGGATATATTGATCACTCATTAGAAGTCAGTTTAATAATATGATCATTTAGCATAATAATAGAATTAGTATCCCATATTTTCTCCTCAATCCTCTCCACCCCATTTAACCCTTCCTAAACCATTATAAACCTTTTCTTGTTTTTGTCACTGTTTTCTGTCTCCCTTGTTTTGAATGTGCTTTCTCCCAAACCCCTCTACATCCTGCCTTGACCCCAGCTAATTTCCTGACTCCTATGCGAATTCCAAATGAAACATAGTGTTTTAGTTAGGGTTTTACTGCTGTGAACAGACATCATAACCAAGGCAAGTTTTATAAAGGACAACATTTAATTGGGGCTGGCTTACAGGTTCAGAGGTCCCGTCTGTTATCATCAAGTCAGGAACATGGCAGCATCCAGGCAGGCGTGGTACAGGAGGAGCTGAGTTCTACATCTTCATTTGAAGTCTGCTAGCAGAAAACTGACCCAGGCAGTTAGGGCGAAGATCTTAAGTCAACACTCACAGTGACTCACCTACTCCAACAAGGCCACACCTGCTAATAGTGCCACTCCCTGGACCAACCATATTCAAACCATTACACATGCACATCTAAAGACCCAAAACTAAGATTGACAAATAACAAAAATCTCTTGATGTTTGTCTCTGTAGCTACCTCAGTCAAAATGATTCTTTTCAGTTCTGGCCACCTGTGTATTTCATGGTTTTGTTTTTTGACATCTGAGTAATGTTTTATTATATAAAAGTAACATTTTTATTATGCATTTAAAGGTTGAAAACATGTAGACTGTGCCCATTTCCTTGCTGTTGTGAATAGGGAATTAGTTGAAGAATGAGTATACCTAGAGTGTTTGGGCATAGGCCCTAGGGCATCTCTATTTCTGGCATTTTTGTGAGTTTCATGGGGGCTGCACCAGTTATGGGCCCCCATAACTGTGCTTTCTCCTGGCCAATCTTACAATTATCCCTCATAAAAAATGAGAATGTTATCATTCCTATGGTTAAATCGTTAGCATTTTTTTTATTCTGAATGCATGATTTATACCTGTGACCCTGGTACTATGGAGACTGAGGCAGAAGAATCATGAATTCCAGGACTGCTTGGATGATATAGCAAGAACCTGTTCCAAGAAAAAAAAAGGCGTGGATTGGACAATGTTCTACTTGGATATGCCTAATTCTCCAACCATCCGAGAGTAGTTACTGATACTAAATTCTCTCTAAATTTCTTCCATGTGTGAGTGGGTAAGCAAAAAGCTTAAAGGAAGAAAAAAATGAATTATATATGCATATGTAAATGCAGGTTGGAACGTGAAATATTATGTATAATCTTTAACTTCATTCACTCTATCCACAGCCTTTCATGTAATGAATAGAAACTGGTTGAGCATTGATTGCTCCAATTCTAAAGCAAGTGCTTGTTCTTTTTGTTTATTTTCCTGGTGAAAGGGTAAGGAGACCCTTAAGAAAGAAGCGCTGTGGAAAGCAACCCTTGAATATAAATGTAAATTACAACATTCCCACAAATTCTAACATATCATTATCTTGCCCATTCTTTAAAGAAAGAAAAACGAGGCTAATAACCATCTAGTTACATCTTGCAATGGAGTAGTTTCGGGTTTTTTTTTTATAAGATGATTATGTTCCTTCATTTATAAATCAAGATGTTTGGTCTGGGTAGCCCTCTCTGACCTTTCTGGTGTCATAACCCACAGGTTGGTTATCTTTGAGGCTCCAATCTCAATGGGAGATTCCACAGCATCTCCTTTTGCACTGCGACTATTTTGTATTTGGATAATATTTGTCTTGCTTCATTTCTGTACAGTTTTTTTTCCTTTCCTATTCAGATGCCAAGTGACTTCTCCCCTTTCTAATTGAATGGCAGGTTGTGAGATGATCTCCAGTGTTCATTGCTTCCATAAATGTCTTCAGTCACAGATCAGAATATGGTATGGATTAAGTGTCTAAGTCCCAACTGTGTTCCATTAGTGCGAAGCACGGTATCCTTTTATATATATTAAGTCTTTCTCCTTCGGTAGAACGTGCTGTTTAGCTGATCTGTAAAAGTGTTTCTTTTATCACATCACACTATTTTTTGTACAAGAGTCAGGGTTGAGCTGCATTTTATTGATGCTAAGAAGCCTTATGTGCAGTTTCCATCCCATTAACGGTTCCAGGGAGATAATCCACGTTCTAATGTGCTGAACACAAAACCACATCCAGTTCCGAGTTGCTCTCTGATCTTTTTGTTCGGCTGTCTTCTGACCCTCCTGACATTTTAACCATTTTTCTCATTAGGACTTTGCTATTTGCCTAAGGAGATAGAAGACTAGTGGAAACTTGTTTGAACAGAGATGTGGTTGCTGTGTTTCAAGTTACTTGTTGAAGAAAGGAAGAAAGAAAGAAAGAAAGAAAGAAAGAAAGAAAGAAAGAAAGAAAGAAAGAAAGAAAGAAAGAAAGAAAGGAAAAAAGGAAGGAAGGAAAAAAGGAAGAAAGAAAGACAGAAAAAAATGAAAATAAAGTGTTTTCTAGTAGGAATCAGATATTATGAATTTAAAATATCTATGCTTGTTATAAAACCTTTAAAGATAGTGGATGACATTGAAAATACAGAATATAATTTAGACTTAATGTCTGTGTCTTGAAATCTAATGGCAGCCTTAGTGACTAACTCAGCACTTCAGAGATTAATGTAGAATAGTGTGAAAGCTAGTCACTGCACCTCAGGTCATCTCTCTGCTTACATCTGCACTATGGTGCTTGAAAAAACTTGCCGAAGGTACATAGAACGAGCCAGGGTCCTAGCCTTTTGTATCGGAAACTAGAAATCCAGAATGTGGAGCTTTAATGCTGTCCTTCAGAAGTGTAGTGTGAACACCATTTTAATTGGTGTAGATATTATTCTGTTCTTGTCTTTCCTGTTTGACGATGCTTTGGTGTAACATTGATTCATCCTGGGGATGAATGGGATTGTTAGTGGTAGGGACCAGACCACCCAGGCTGTGTCATTGTAATTGTCTTTGTCCAAATGGGGCTTCTAGGTTCTACTAAAATTCTCTCCATATGTATTTCTGCTCACAATTTCTCTAGAGGAACCACTGGCATACACGTGCGGCCAATATTTTACATTGTTCAAAGTAAATCTCCAACAATACTAACATGTATATTTACTGTATATGATCATTCAACTGTGGCTTTTCCTTTTTAAAATAAGAAGCACAAATCACATGGCTTCAATCAGGTTGAATAAATACTCTTCAGACTTAGCTACCCTATAATATCTGAATTCATGTACATATTACCTTTATATTTTTATAACATAAGGTAAATTGAATGTTAAATGAGTCCACTCTTAAGTAAATATATTTCATAGTTTAAGATTGCAATTCGCCTACCAAATATTAGTTTAGCAGTTCCAAGCACGATCAAAGCCTGCTTAAGAATCAGCTCTTTCTTTGTCCTGCTGCCAAAATCTCAGTTTGTAGTTCATGACATCACTAGCACGTGAAGCCAGGTGGCACATCTGGAGTCAGGAGGTGGGCAAAGAGAACAGAAGCAGTGTACACCGATGGCAGAGACCCTGGAGCTCCTCTCCCACTTGACACATTAAATCCCTGACTGAAACACTTCACAACTCTGAGTGACTTGGCAGACCAAAACCTTTGGGGAAAGAAAAGGACTGGATAGGAAGATAAGCCACATAGAAATGTAAAAGAAAAAGAATAAGAAACAGTCACGCCTGGATCATAGACCGAGCAGAGGCAAAAACTGAATGTGCTGTTAAAACTCATCGTGAGATTAAGATTAGGACATTGTCTATAGGCAACGTGAGTTTTTAGAAGAAAGATTGTATATTTTATTTATTGCTTCATGTTCAAAGTGCCTTCAAAGTTGCTGGTGCTGCGAAGACAGAATTTACATTCAAAGGAAAAGTTATGTTTATCAGAAGGCAGTAGCTAACTAAACTCTCCACAGATGAGCAGTGTACATATGAGGCATTCGAGTTGCTCACATCTGCTGTGAGAGTGGTTGTTTTTTCTCCGACTTTTACGAGACCTCCACACACATACAGAAGAGGACTGCCTGGTCTGGCCTCACTGGGAAATGTACCTGACCCTCCAGACACTTGAGGTCCCAGGGACTGGGGAGTCTGGTAGCTCGAGGGGCATCTTCTTCTCAACAGGGAGGAGGAGGAATGGTATGAGGAGCTGTGGGAGGGCTGACCAGGAGAGGGGCAACAACTGTACTGTAAATAATAAAAGCAATATTTTTTTTAAAAAAAGGGTATCTCTCCATAATATATCTCATCTTACATTCACTTTCATTCTGTCCCCAAGGCAAATATGTGTACACACACACACACACACACACACACACACACACACACACACACACACAATTTCAAATCCCCTATTGTAAATAAATCTAAGAAAATTATGTCATTACTCTTTTAAAATAAGAAGCATTTTAACCCAGATATAATTGATATAAAAATCCTTTCAGACACTGTCGCACGCTTAAATTTATAATTTCAAATCTTTATGATACATAAATGGAATTTTACACTGTCAAATTTAGGTGTATAATGTTAATCAAAATGCAATCGGAAACAAGATTTAATTTATTCCAGAGTTAAGTATCTGTGACCATTGTCCAGGAACAGGGTATACTGAACTCTATGTTCCAATGTAGAAATAGGTTTGTGAAGTTTTTATAGCTATAGGAAGAGCATTTTAAATCCAGGCATTTTTCCAACATATTGGAAGATGAGGTAGGACTGTTAGTGCAAAATGGGAAAACATTTGCTATATGTTCCAGATTATATCACATGATACTTCGCCTAGGGGAAAGTAGGAATCTCTAAATACATCCCTTAAGGTTTCATCTGAAGGCTGCCAATTACAGAGGTGGCCAAAACCTGACAGCAAAGAGTGCTAAGTTACCTGAGATGATTTGGCTCAGAATCTATACCGACTTTCCACAATCACAAAGCTCTAAGTTATTAATCAGCTTCGTAGAATCCTTAGCATAGGAGCGGCTTTCTTTCCCCTGAGAATTTCGGTTATTTATGTTATATTCATCACATGTAAAACATTTAATTACAAAATAATTCACAATTCGCCATTTTCTACTGCATGCTATTTGGGCACATTTTATTTTGGGACTGCAGACAATCAAAGTGATGCATGAGAATTCATCAGAAAACTCTCCGATGGACTGGGTGTATGCTGGTTGGGGTCAAGGCCTCTCTCATATTAATATGTGCTGTATCCTGGAACTGTATCCCAAACCAGAGAATGCTCTACCTTAGTTAGGGTTTCTATCACCAACATGAAACACCATGACCAAAGGAAAGAGTTTATTTGGTTTTTACTTCCACAACATGGTCCTTCACTGATAGAAGTCAGGACAGGAATTGACACGGGGCAGGAGATGGGAGAGGGAGCTAATGCACAGGCTGTGGAGGAGTGCTGCTCACTGGTGTGTTCCTCATGGCTTATTTTCTTTCTTTTTTTTTTTTTTCGGAGCTGGGGACCGAACCCAGGGCCTTGCGCTTGCTAGGCAAGCGCTCTACCACTGAGCTAAATCCCCAACCCAGCTTATTTTCTTATAAAACCCAGGATACCAGCCACAATGGTCTGAGCACTCTACATCAATTACAACCTAAGAAAATCTTGTCCACACCCTAATCTGGAGGCCTTTTGTTTTCATTAAATTCTTAATTTTTTTATTTATTCACTTTACAGTGCCCTTCCTCTCCTCCCCCAAGACCTCATATTAAAAATATAAATGACCTTAAAAGCCCCACAGTCCCTAAAATTTCAAAGACATCAAAAATTCAGTCTCTTTAAAATATCCAATCCCTTTAAAAATCCAAAATCTCTCTCTCCTTTTTAAAATCTCTTTTAAAAGTTCAAAGTCTTTCGGCCACAGGCTCATGTAAAAATTAAAATTAAGGTAAAAACATTCTTCTGGAGGGAAGAACCAGTGCGCAGTCGCAATCTGAACTTAGTCAATATGTAAATAATGTAATAACGTCATATGTAAATATGTCCAGTGTATCTGGCCTTCACTCCAATCTGCTCTCCCCCAAGGCGCTTGCTTAGGTCACTTCTCTGACACCCCCCCCCCGCCGTAGCCACACAGCTTGTCCTTTAAGGTCTGGTTGGCTCCACCCTGAAACCGTTGCTCTTCTTGGCACATCTCCATGGTACTGGTATCCACAAAAGTGCTGGAGACCCTTACTGTAACTGGCCTGGACTTTCACCCCTAGCCTCTCATGGGCTTTCTTTAGGGACTCTAGCCTTACAGTGTCAAACTTGAGCTAGTCTCCGTGATCCCTTCATGGCCTTCCAAAGGTGCACCGCCTGTGTGACACTTAGTCTGCCAAGTTCAGTTGTCAGCATAAGGTACAGTCTTAGGCTACTTCCCTAACACAGCCTCTATGTGCTGATTCTCAGGTAACACTGTCCAGGAGATTTTGCCTCAGTGATGTTGCTCTCTTCTTAATCACTGGTAATTTCTCAGTTCTAGATGACCAGCACCAATTGTCCCAGTATTCTTTCTATGGTGCTGGTCTCTTTTTAACCACAGCTGACTCTTCAGCCTCAGATGACCGGAACAGAATCTTAATTCAAAGTAACAAACAGCCTTGATAGAATCTTTAAAATTTTCATCTTAAATATAAACCAGGCCTCCATTCTCTGCACTATTCTCAACACTCTTATCTTCCAAGCTCCTACAGGACATCCCACTGAGCTATCAACCTGCCATGGCTTTTCTAGATCAAAGTTCTAAATTCCTTTCATAACCCTCCACTGCACATGGTCAGGTCTGTCTTAGTAAAAGTTTTATTGTTGTAAGAGATGCCATGACTATAGCATCCTTTTCTTATAATGGGTTGCAGTTAATTGGGTTAATTGGCTTACGATTAAGAGGTTTAGTCTATTGGGAACACGGCAGAGCACACACAGATATGGTGCTGGAAAAGGAGCTGAGGGTTCTGGATCTCTGTCAGCAGGCAACAGTAAAAGAGAGACAATGGACCTAGCTTGAGCTTCTAAAACCATCCCTGAGTGACATACTTGCTCCATAATAATGTCACTCTTACCAGAGTTTGAGGGCCACTTTTATTCAAACCACCACAACAACTAATTCTACATCCCAAGTGCCTCACCCTGCGTGGATATGACAGTTTGTGCCTAGTTTTATTGGAACTTGTTATGCTGTGTTGGTTTGATATTCCTGGGAGGCCTAGTCTTTTTTGAAAGGAAATGGAGGGGAAGTGGATCTGAGGGAGAGGTGAGGTGGGAGAGGAGAACTGGGAGGAGTGGAGGGATCTTCTGTCCAGATCTATTGTATGTGAGAAAAAAATACAACAGACCAGCTCAAGACTAGTAAGTTACAGAATGCCCTGTAGGCATCATCTGGAAACTTACTAACCAGTCCCCAGTTCTCCTACATATTTACCTACCATTTGCCAATCTGAGAAGTTCAAACTGTCTGCCTTTGTTTAATGAGCTGTGTACATTACTGTTTTCACTTAAAGACGTCCACAGACTCAGCTCCCAACAGCCCCTCTGAGTTTATTGCTGATCACGGAGTTCTTCCAGGTTATGTGTGATGCGCCTACCCAAAGGCTTCTGTTTCTTTTCTCTTGCTAATCTGTCTTCTGTCCTGATTTACTGCACCCCAGCTACAGAAGCCTGATGAAAGGGGGGGCTTTTCCCCCTCTATGAACTTCTATGTTCTCCCTCTGTCATTTCTGTAACTAAATTAAAAGTTCTCCCATATCGGCTTTTTAATTAAACCGGATGAAGCAGTGCTGCCCCCTGAAGCATTGTAGAGTTAAATCCACCATCATTTTGAAACAAAACCTGTCTCTTTCTGATATTCAGTTCAGAACCTAGCTGGTCATACTCCATGGATAGAGAATGACAGCAAAATAATCAGAGAAGGAATCATATTTGGATATCAAACTCATTCTCCATAAAGTTTTAATAGTTCACTTATTTTATTAAGTTGATATTGATTTAGATATTCCTCATATAAAAATATTTTGTAAAGTAACTGCTGTGTACGTAGATACTTTCTAGTGTGGAACTTTAGAGCATACATAAGAAAATCCTGTCTTGTTTCTATAAGCAGGTTATCATGACATGAGCACAATGTGGGAAATCTGTATTAGAGGTTCCTGTCCCATTTGAGCAGCCTGTACGCTGCTACGGTGGACAAGGATGTATCGGACTACGTGTATGAGATAGAGAACTTTACTCCAAATATGCGGTAAGCTTTCCAGTTCAGTTGTGGTCCACACTCAGTTTGCATGGCTGAATTAATGTTTCTATGTTCTAGATACAAAAAGCTAATACATTAATCACGGTTATTGGAAATAATCTGCAGCTAACTCTTTAATATTACACTCTGTCCATAATTTTTTCTAGACTAGACAAAATGAAACCTCCCTTTAAAATCAACACATTAGAAGGGGAACAAAAATATTCATAGGAGGAGATATGGAGACAAAGTTTGGAGCAGAAACTGAAGGGATGGCCATTCAGAGACTGCCCCACATGGGGATTCATCCCATATACATACAGCCACCAAGCCTAGACAATATTGCTGATGCCAAGAAGTACATGCTGACAGGAGCCTGATATAGCTGTTTCCTGAGAGGCTCTGCCCGAGCCTGACAAATACAAAGGAGGATGCTCACAAGCCAACCATTGAACTGAGAACGGGGTCCCCATTGGAGGAGTTAGAGAAAGCATTGAAGGAGCTGAAGGGGTTTGTAATCCCAACCCCATAAGAACAACAATACCAACCAACCAGAGCTCCCAGAGATTAAACCACCATCCAAAAAGTTCACATGGACAGAGCCATGGCTCCAGCCTTGTTGGGCACCAATAGGAGGAGAAGCCCTTGGTCCTGCCAGTATAGGGAAATGTCAGGGTAGGGTGGTTAGGTGGGGGAGCATCCTCATAGAAGAAGGGGAAGGGGGAGGGGATAGGGGTTTATGAATGGGAAACCAGGAAAGGGGATAACATTTGAAATGTAAATAAAAAGTATCCAAAAATAAAAAAATAAAATCAACACATATCCATCTATGTGGTTAGGCTTAAATGCTCAGGATTTATTCTAACTAAATTCTAGCAGGGATGGGGAGGCCAGTGCAGAACAAATAAGAACAAATGCAATGGCATGTAGGAATGAAAATGCTATAATGATGCTCACTACTATGCCAAATAAAGAAGATTAATAGAAGCATAATAAATAAAAGGAAATTGTAATGGAAGATCCATCAGACGTTTTGTCATCTTTCATTTTTAGCCCACGTGGTAACAATAACAGCAGACCTTTAGGTATAAAATAGTTGTAACTTTTTTCTTATCAATATTATGCAATCAAAATGAAGACATGTACAAAGAAAATTTGCAGTTCCATGGCCATGAACTACACTAGGAAATTTTGAATGGCCCGCTAAGAAGCACAATTTCTTGGCAGTGTAGATGCAGAGTGTGTAGGTATCCTTGAGTTAGTATTTTACCAGTTGAGGGAATAAAATGACTGAAGGTAAGCACAGAGTGATTATAATAGTAAGGCACAATTAGAAGCTGAGCTAGAAATGCTAGTGTGCCCATATAACACCAGCACACAAGATAATAAGGGGAAAAGGAGTGTGCATTTGGGAATGACCAAGTCTACTTAGAGAGAACATGTCAAAACATATAAAACAATTTTCCCAGTGTTGGGCCCTACCTTGGGGTGTTTCCCTTCCCCCTCGCTGAGCCTTTCAGCTTGTGGTGGTAAGAAGTTATTTACACCTTCAGCAGCTGCTCTCGGGCCCCTGTTTTGGGGCCAGGACCTTCCACAACACAGATTTTTCCTGTTTTCCTGGCTGGAGAGTTTCCATCTGTTCTAGTACTTTTCTACTGCTTTTGCCTCTTGTATATAAGGAGATCTTAGTAAAGCCCAGACGGCATTCTCTTAAGACAAATGACTCGAGTATGTGTTTATTCTTAAATCTCGCAGGCCTACACCTAGTTCTTAGTGTCGTGACAATGCAGGCGTCATCACCCAGCCTTTGGAAGGCCAAAACAAGAAGACTGTAAATTTAGTGTAATGTCAGTGTAACAAGGAGTATTGAAGAAGGAAAGAGAAGAAAGAAGGAGGGCGAGAGGGAGGGAGGCAGGGAGGGAGGGAAAGAAGGCAAGAGAGGAAGAATTGTTAAAAATGCACATAGGTCAGTATAGGACAGTGATGAGGAAAGGGTTCAAAGGTCAAGAAATCAACTTATTTAGGTACCAATGATATGGAATAATTGTATAAATCATTATAAAGGGCAATGAATTAAGAATTTAGAAGATAAGAGAATTTGAACAAAGGGTTAAAATAGAGATAATGGGATCAATTAGTGTATTTGTAGGGGTTCTTTAGATTAACAGAACTTATATAGTGAAACTATATATATATATATGTATATATATATAAAATCAAATATATCTATAATTTACATATATATTATATATGTATATTTGAAACCTATGGGATATATTAGAATGAATTACAGGTAGTGGTCCAGCTAGACCAAAGAATTCTTAGCTGTCCAAGAATCCAGGAGCTTCTCAGTACACAAGGCTGATGTTGCAGCTGGCCTTCCCAAAGAAGTCGGCTTTAATGACAGTAAAGGAATGGATTTGCTAGCAAGGCAAGGGCAAGTAGGGAAAGAGCAAAAGCTTTCTTCTTCCAAGTCCTTGCATAGGCTTCTAGCAGAAGGTGTTGCCCAGATTAAAGATGTGTTTTTCAGCCTAAAGATTAGAACCAAAGGCAGGTTTAAAGGATCTGGATTAAAGGTGTGTATCTTCCCAACACAAAGATACAGGTTAGGAGGCTGGAGGGGTAGCGAGTTCAATTCCCAGCAACCACATGGTGGCTCATAATCATCAGTAATGGTAACAGATGCTAATAAACAAACAAACAAAAAAACCCTTTTCTAAAAGATCCAGATTAGAAGTGGACATTCCTACGTCAAGTATATCTTTTACTTTCGGGCTTTAGCTCCAAATGTAGTCAGGCTGACAACCAAGGACAGCCATCACAATTAGTAATAGCGAAATATAATTTGTGATCAAAAGATGAAGCTGAGCAGGGGGTAAAGTCAGGGCAGGAGAGGAAGTTGCTAGCTTAGAGAACAAAATCCTGTTAAAGCATCTGTGAGATCAGCAGACTTGCCAAGAACTGCAAAGGGAAACTCACTAGAGAGAATTATAGGAACAAAGTTAAGAGCTAAAAATCTTCCACACAAATTAACACTACCTTCACATGTAACATATGCAGCATCAAATGAATGAGTTAGGTGGAGGCACATGTTTAACCTGGATTTCAAGTAAACAATATGAGTTTGTTTGGCACATACCAATATTTAAAAAGAATTTCTCTAAAATTCGAATTTCACTGTGCCTCTTAAATGTATATTCACTGTGTCTGGCAGCCTTAATTGTGTAGTAGAATCTGATGGAATAAGATCCAGACTTGGCATTTTTAAGGAAGGAAAGAATAAAAATAACACAGAAGCAGTGGCAGCGACCTCAATATAGCTCTCTATCACTTGCCTTTTGGGTATCAGGATAGCTTTGAGTTAATTATTTTGAGAAACTGTAGATATACAAGAACCTCAGAAAACTGAGAAGTTAGTTTTTTACATGAGAATTTTATATATAAATATGAAGATACCTTCATTCGTGAGGGTAACTCTCTCTTGTATCAAGGGTGGAAAAAACATGTGATCCTGATGCAATAAAAACTCCACCTGTATGGAGGAGGGGAGGACATGGGGGCTTATGGACAGGAAACTGGGAAGGGGAATAACATTTAAAATGTAAGTAAAGAAATATATCTAATAAAAAATTAAAAAAAACTCTCATCCAGAGAAAAGTACTGACTTAAACCTTAAGCTCAGGTCCATTTATTTTTTTCTAATCACAACTGTTATCAACCTCCATGAGGTTTTTAAATGGGTACATGGTATATGGTACATGATACATGGCACATGGTATGGTATAGGGTCCAGTTCTGTTGGAGATTTCCTGAAGCCTCCTCCCCAAGCCTCTGCTTCAAGCT